>NW_025316681.1:668881-1337763 GCF_910594005.1 Cervus elaphus | reverse complement strand
GAGTTAAGACGGGGATGGCCCGTCCACACACGTGTTAGTTCAGCGACGGAAGGACTCCTACCTAGTTGCGAGGGACAACTGTGGATTCTCCTCGAAGCTTTGCAGGGCAATTGGGACGCCTCTCCAGCTGAGGCGGGAGACCAAGGGTCCCTTTCCACGTGCCACAGGAATCCTGGGACTCCTATCAAGTTTCACGAGGAGTCAGGCATCCTCTCCTTTGGAGGCACTGATCTCCGCGTACCTCTGGAGTTTTCAAAGGATGTGAGGCCTCCAGTCGCGATGAGGTGGCGAAGTAGGTCTTTCTCTGTGGTCTCCACAGGGGATTCGGACATCCTTTCGTCTTGGGAGATGCAAGACGAGCCTGCATTCAAGTCACTGCAGGGATATCCGGCCTTATTTCGAGTCAGGGCATCGCGGTTTCCATTCCACTTGAGGCCGCAAACTCAACACATAGCTAGAGCTGAGAGAAGCCTCCTCTTGAGGTGCTTGTGGTAAGGTGGTATTCCTCTGGAGTCGAAGCCAGGGCCTAACCTCTCATCTCGAGTTGATTTTTGGTCCACGGAGCTCTTTCGTGTTGCTACAGTGACCTCAGGATCCCTCTAGCCTTGAAACAGTGTTCTTGGGGTTTCTCTGGAGTGCCATCAAGGAAATCAAGGCTCCATTCATGTGTGACGGAATTGCTCTGCACGCAGTGCAGGGGAATCGGGCCTCATCTCGCGGCGAGGGGGAAGTCTCATGGTTTTTCTCGAGTTGCGGCGGGAACCTGGGGTATATTCTCGAGTTACGACGGGGATGGCCCTTCCACCCACGTGTTTGTTCAGCGACGTCAGGACTCCTGCCTAGTTGCGAGGGACAACTCGGGATTCTCCTCGAGGCTTGGCAGGGCAATTGGGACGCCTCTCCAGCTGAGGCGGGAGACCAAGGGTCCCTTTCCACGTGCCACAGGAATCCTGGGACTCCTATCAAGTTTCACGAGGAGTCAGGCATCGTCTCCTTTGGAGGCACTGATCTCCGCGTACCTCTGGAGTTTTCAAAGGATGTGAGGCCTCCGGTCGCGATGAGGTGGGGAACTAGGTCATTCTCTGTGGTCTCCACAGGGGATTCAGACATCCTTTCGTCTTGGGAGATGCAAGACGAGCCTGCATTCAAGTCACTGCAGGGATATCCGGCCTTATTTCGAGTCAGGGCATCGCGGTGTCCATTCCACTTGAGGCCGCAAACTCAGGGTCCCTCTCACATACCTAGAGCTGAGAGAAGCCTCCTCTTGAGGTGCTTGTGGTAAGGTGGTATTCCTCTGGAGTCGAAGCCAGGGACTAACCTCTCATCTCGAGTTGATTCATGGTCCACGGAGCTCTTTCGTGCTGCTACAGGGACCTCAGGATCCCTCCAGCCTTGAAACAGTGTTCTTGGGGTTTCTCTGGAGTGCCATCAAGGAAATCAAGGATCCTTTCATGTGTGATGTGCAACACGGAATTGCTCTGCACGCAGTGCAGGGGAATCGGGCCTCATCTCGCGGCGAGTGGGAAGTCTCATGGTTTTTCTCGAGTTGCGGCGGGAACCTGGGGTATATTCTCGAGTTACGACGGGGATGGCCCTTCCACCCACGTGTTTGTTCAGGGACGTCAGGACTCCTGCCTAGTTGCGAGGGACAACTCGGGATTCTCCTCGAGGCTTGGCAGGGCAATTGGGACGCCTCTCCAGCTGAGGCGGGAGACCAAGTGTCCCTTTCCACGTGCCACAGGAATCCTGGGACTCCTATCAAGTTTCACGAGGAGTCAGGCATCGTCTCCTTTGGAGGCACTGATCTCCGCGTACCTCTGGAGTTTTCAAAGGATGTGAGGCCTCCGGTCGCGATGAGGTGGGGAACTAGGTCATTCTCTGTGGTCTCCACTGGGGATTCAGACATTCTTTCGTCTTGGGAGATGCAAGACGAGCCTGCATTCAAGTCACTGCAGGGATATCCGGCCTTATTTCGCGTCAGGGAATCGCGGTGTCCATTCCACTTGAGGCCGCAAACTCAGGGTCCCTCTCACATAGCTAGAGCTGAGAGAAGCCTCCTCTTGAGGTGCTTGTGGTAAGGTGGTATTCCTCTGGAGTCGAAGCCAGGGACTAACCTCTCATCTCGAGTTGATTTTTGGTCCACGGAGCTCTTTCGTGTTGCTACAGTGACCTCAGGATCCCTCTAGCCTTGAAACAGTGTTCTTGGGGTTTCTCTGGAGTGCCATCAAGGAAATCAAGGCTCCTTTCATGTGTGATGTGCAACACGGAATTGCTCTGCACGCAGTGCAGGGGAATCGGGCCTCATCTCGCGGCGAGGGGGAAGTCTCATGGTTTTTCTCGAGTTGCGATGGTAACCTGGGGTATATTCTCGAGTTCCGACGGGGATGTCCCTTCCACCCACGTGTCTGTTCAGCGACGTCAGGACTCCTGCCTAGTTGCGAGGGACAACTCGGGATTCTCCTCGAGGCTTGGCAGGGCAATTGGGACGCCTCTCCAGCTGAGGCGGGAGACCAAGGGTCCCTTTCCATGTGCCACAGGAATCCTGGGACTCCTATCAAATTTCACGAGGAGTCAGGCCTCGTCTCCTTTGGAGGCACTGATCTCCGCGTACCTCTGGAGTTTTCAAAGGATGTGAGGCCTCCGGTCGCGATGAGGTGGGGAACTAGGTCATTCTCTGTGGTCTCCACTGGGGATTCAGACATCCTTTCGTCTTGGGAGATGCAAGACGAGCCTGCATTCAAGTCACTGCAGGGATATCCGGCCTTATTTCGCGTCAGGGAATCGCGGTGTCCATTCCACTTGAGGCCGCAAACTCACGGTCCCTCTCACATAGCTAGAGCTGCGAGAAGCCTCTTCTTGAGGTGCTTGTGGTAAGGTGGTATTCCTCTGGAGTCGAAGCCAGGGACTAACCTCTCATCTCGAGTTGATTTTTGGTCCACGGAGCTCTTTCTTGTTGCTACAGTGACCTCAGGATCCCTCTAGCCTTGAAACAGTGTTCTTGGGGTTTCTCTGGAGTGCCATCAAGGAAATCAAGGCTCCTTTCATGTGTGATGTGCAACACGGAATTGCTCTGCACGCAGTGCAGGGGAATCGGGCCTCATCTCGCGGCGAGGGGGAAGTCTCATGGTTTTTCTCGAGTTGCGGCGGGAACCTGGGGTATATTCTCGAGTTACGACGGGGATTGCCCTTCCACCCACGTGTTTGTTCAGCGACGTCAGGACTCCTGCCTAGTTGCGAGGGACAACTCGGGATTCTCCTCGAGGCTTGGCAAGGCAATTGGGACGCCTCTCCAGCTGAGGCGGGAGACCAAGGGTCCCTTTCCACGTGCCACAGGAATCCTGGGACTCCTATCAAGTTTCACGAGGAGTCAGGCATCGTCTCCTTTGGAGGATCTGATCTCCGCGTACCTCTGGAGTTTTCAAAGGATGTGAGGCCTCCGGTCGCGATGAGGTGGGGAACTAGGTCTTTCTCTGTGGTCTCCACTGGGGATTCAGACATCCTTTTGTCTTGGGAGATGCAAGACGAGCCTGCATTCAAGTCACTGCAGGGATATCCGGCCTTATTTTGCATCAGGGCATCGCAGTGTCCATTCCACTTGAGGCCGCAAACTCAGGGTCCCTCTCAAATACCTAGAGCTAAGAGAAGCCGCCTCTTGAGGTGCTTGTGGTAAGGTGGTATTCCTCTGGAGTCGAAGCCAGGGACTAACCTCTCATCTCGAGTTGATTTTTGGTCCACGGAGCTCTTTCGTGTGGCTACAGTGACCTCAGGGTCCCTCTAGCCTTGAAACAGTGTTCTTGGGGTTTCTCTGGAGTGCCATCAAGAAAATCAAGGCTCCTTTCAGGTGTGATGTGCAACACGGAATTGCTCTGCACGCAGTGCAGGGGAATAGGGCCTCATCTCGCGGCGAGGGGGAAGTCTCATGGTTTTTCTCGAGTTGCGGCGGGAACCTGGGGTATATTCTCGAGTTACGACGGGGATGGCCCTTCCACCCACGTGTTTGTTCAGCGACGTCAGGACTCCTGCCTAGTTGCGAGGGACAACTCGGGATTCTCCTCGAGGCTTGGCAGGGCAATTGGGACCCCTCTCCAGCTGAGGCGGGAAACCAAGGGTCCCTTTCCACGTGCCACAGGAATCCTGGGACTCCTATCAAGTTTCACGAGGAGTCAGGCATCGTCTCCTTTGGAGGCACTGATCTCCGCGTACCTCTGGAGTTTTCAAAGGATGTGAGGCCTCCGGTCGCGATGAGGTGGGGAACTAGGTCTTTCTCTGTGGTCTCCACAGGGGATTCAGACATCCTTTCGTCTTGGGAGATGCAAGACGAGCCTGCATTCAAGTCACTGCAGGGATATCCGGCCTTATTTTGCATCAGGGCATCGCAGTGTCCATTTCACTTGAGGCCGCAAAATCAGTGTCCCTCTCACATACCTAGAGTTGAGAGAAGCCTCCTCTTGAGGTGCTTGTGGTAAGGTGGTATTCCTCTGGAGTCGAATCCAGGGACTAACCTCTCATCTCGAGTTGATTCATGGTCCACGGAGCTCTTTCGTGCTGCTACAGGGACCTCAGGATCCCTCCAGCCTTGAAACAGTGTTCTTGGGGTTTCTCTGGAGTGCCATCAAGGAAATCAAGGCTCCTTTCATGTGTGATGTGCAACACGGAATTGCTCTGCACGCAGTGAAGGGGAATCGGGCCTCATCTCGCGGCGAGGGGGAAGTCTCATGGTTTTTCTCGAGTTGCGGCGGGAACCTGGGGTATATTCTCGAGTTACGACGGGGATGGCCCTTCCACCCACGTGTTTGTTCAGCGACGTCAGGACTCCTGCCTAGTTGCGAGGGACAACTCGGGATTCTCCTCGAGGCTTGGCAGGGCAATTGGGACGCCTCTCCAGCTGAGGCGGGAGACCAAGGGTCCCTTTCCATGTGCCACAGGAATCCTGGGACTCCTATCAAATTTCACGAGGAGTCAGGCCTCGTCTCCTTTGGAGGCACTGATCTCCGCGTACCTCTGGAGTTTTCAAAGGATGTGAGGCCTCCGGTCGCGATGAGGTGGGGAACTAGGTCATTCTCTGTGGTCTCCACTGGGGATTCAGACATCCTTTCATCTTGGGAGATGCAAGACGAGCCTGCATTCAAGTCACTGCAGGGATATCCGGCCTTATTTCGCGTCAGGGAATCGCGGTGTCCATTCCACTTGAGGCCGCAAACTCACGGTCCCTCTCACATAGCTAGAGCTGCGAGAAGCCTCCTCTTGAGGTGCTTGTGGTAAGGTGGTATTCCTCTGGAGTCGAAGCCAGGGACTAACCTCTCATCTCGAGTTGATTTTTGGTCCACGGAGCTCTTTCGTGCTGCTACAGGGACCTCAGGATCCCTCCAGCCTTGAAACAGTGTTCTTGGGGTTTCTCTGGAGTGCCATCAAGGAAATCAAGGCTCCATTCATGTGTGACGGAATTGCTCTGCACGCAGTGCAGGGGAATCGGGCCTCATCTCGCGGCGAGGGGGAAGTCTCATGGTTTTTCTCGAGTTGCGGCGGGAACCTGGGGTATATTCTCGAGTTACGACGGGGATGGCCCTTCCACCCACGTGTTTGTTCAGCGACGTCAGGACTCCTGCCTAGTTGCGAGGGACAACTCGGGATTCTCCTCGAGGCTTGGCAGGGCAATTGGGACGCCTCTCCAGCTGAGGTGGGAGACCAAGGGTCCCTTTCCACGTGCCACAGGAATCCTGGGACTCCTATCAAGTTTCACGAGGAGTCAGGCATCGTCTCCATTGGAGGCACTGATCTCCGCGTACCTCTGGAGTTTTCAAAGGATGTGAGGCCTCCGGTCGCGATGAGGTGGGGAACTAGGTCATTCTCTGTGGTCTCCACAGGGGATTCAGACATCCTTTCGTCTTGGGAGATGCAAGACGAGCCTGCATTCAAGTCACTGCAGGGATATCCGGCCTTATTTCGAGTCAGGGCATCGCGGTGTCCATTCCACTTGAGGCCGCAAACTCAGGGTCCCTCTCACATACCTAGAGCTGAGAGAAGCCTCCTCTTGAGGTGCTTGTGGTAAGGTGGTATTCCTCTGGAGTCGAAGCCAGGGACTAACCTCTCATTTCGAGTTGATTCATGGTCCACGGAGCTCTTTCGTGCTGCTACAGGGACCTCAGGATCCCTCCAGCCTTGAAACAGTGTTCTTGGGGTTTCTCTGGAGTGCCATCAAGGAAATCAAGGATCCTTTCATGTGTGATGTGCAACACGGAATTGCTCTGCACGCAGTGCAGGGGAATCGGGCCTCATCTCGCGGCGAGTGGGAAGTCTCATGGTTTTTCTCGAGTTGCGGCGGGAACCTGGGGTATATTCTCGAGTTACGATGGGGATGGCCCTTCCACCCACGTGTTTGTTCAGGGACGTCAGGACTCCTGCCTAGTTGCGAGGGACAACTCGGGATTCTCCTCGAGGCTTGGCAGGGCAATTGGGACGCCTCTCCAGCTGAGGCGGGAGACCAAGTGTCCCTTTCCACGTGCCACAGGAATCCTGGGACTCCTATCAAGTTTCACGAGGAGTCAGGCATCGTCTCCTTTGGAGGCACTGATCTCGGCGTACCTCTGGAGTTTTCCAAGGATGTGAGGCCTCCGGTCGCGATGAGGTGGGGAACTAGGTCATTCTCTGTGGTCTCCACTGGGGATTCAGACATTCTTTCGTCTTGGGAGATGCAAGACGAGCCTGCATTCAAGTCACTGCAGGGATATCCGGCCTTATTTCGCGTCAGGGAATCGCGGTGTCCATTCCACTTGAGGCCGCAAACTCAGGGTCCCTCTCACATAGCTAGAGCTGAGAGAAGCCTCCTCTTGAGGTGCTTGTGGTAAGGTGGTATTCCTCTGGAGTCGAAGCCAAGGACTAACCTCTCATCTCGAGTTGATTTTTGGTCCACGGAGCTCTTTCGTGTTGCTACAGTGACCTCAGGATCCCTCTAGCCTTGAAACAGTGTTCTTGGGGTTTCTCTGGAGTGCCATCAAGGAAATCAAGGCTCCTTTCATGTGTGATGTGCAACACGGAATTGTTCTGCACGCAGTGCAGGGGAATCGGGCCTCATCTCGCGGCGAGGGGGAAGTCTCATGGTTTTTCTCGAGTTGCGGCGGGAACCTGGGGTATATTCTCGAGTTACGACGGGGATTGCCCTTCCACCCACGTGTTTGTTCAGCGACGTCAGGACTCCTGCCTAGTTGCGAGGGACAACTCGGGATTCTCCTCGAGGCTTGGCAGGGCAATTGGGACGCCTCTCCAGCTGAGGCGGGAGACCAAGGGTCCCTTTCCACGTGCCACAGGAATCCTGGGACTCCTATCAAGTTTCACGAGGAGTCAGGCATCGTCTCCTTTGGAGGCACTGATCTCCGCGTACCTCTGGAGTTTTCAAAGGATGTGAGGCCTCCGGTCGCGATGAGGTGGGGAACTAGGTCTTTCTCTGTGGTCTCCACTGGGGATTCAGACATCCTTTTGTCTTGGGAGATGCAAGACGAGCCTGCATTCAAGTCACTGCAGGGATATCCGGCCTTATTTCGAGTCAGGGCATCGCAGTCTCCATTCCACTTGAGGCCGCAAACTCAGGGTCCCTCTCACATACATAGAGCTGAGAGAAGCCTCCTCTTGAGGTGCTTGTGGTAAGGTGGTATTCCTCTGGAGTCGAAGCCAGGGACTAATCTCTCATCTCGAGTTGATTTTTGGTCCACGGAGCTCTTTCGTGTTGCTACAGTGACCGTAGGATCCCTCAACCTTGAAACAGTGTTCTTGGGGTTTCTCTGGAGTGCCATCAAGGAAATCAAGGCTCCTTTCATGTGTGATGTGCAACACGGAATTGCTCTGCACTCAGTGCAGGGGAATTGGGCCTCATCTCGCGGCGAGGGGGAAGTCTCATGGTTTTTCTCGAGTTGCGGCGGGAACCTGGGGTATATTCTCGAATTACGATGGGGATGGCCCTTCCACGCACGTGTTTCTTCAGTGACGTCTGGACTCCTGCCTAGTTGCGAGGGACAACTCGGGATTCTCCTCGAGGCTTGGCAGGGCCATTGGGATGCCTCTCCAGCTGAGGCGGGAGACCAAGTGTCCCTTTCCACGTGCCACAGGAATCCTGGGACTCCTATCAAGTTTCACGAGGAGTCAGGCATCGTCTCCTTTGGAGGCACTGATCTCCACGTACCTCTGGAGTTGTCAAAGTATATGAGGCCTCCGGTCGCAATGAGGTGTGGAACTAGGTCTTTCTCTGTGGTCTACACAGGTGATTCAGACATCCTTTCATCTTGGGAGATGCAAGACGAGCCTGCATTCAAGTCACTGCAGGGATATCCGGCCTTATTTCGAGTCAGGGCATCGCGGTGTCCATTCCACTTGAGGCCGCAAACTCACCACATAGCTAGAGCTGAGAGAAGCCTCCTCTTGAGGTGCTTGTGGTAAGGTGGTATTCCTCTGGAGTCGAAGCCAGGGACTAACCTCTCATCTCGAGTTGATTTTTGGTCCACGGAGCTCTTTCTTGTTGCTACAGTGACCTCAGGATCCCTCAACCTTGAAACAGTGTTCTTGGGGTTTCTCTGGAGTGCCATCAAGGAAATCAAGTCTCCTTTCATGTGTGATGTGCAACACGGAATTGCTCTGCACGCAGTGCAGGGGAATCGGGCCTCATCTCGCGGCGAGGGGGAAGTCTCATGGTTTTTCTCGAGTTGCGGCGGGAACCTGGGGTATATTCTCGAGTTACGACGGGGATGGCCCTTCCACCCACGTGTTTTTTCAGCGAAGTCAGGACTCCTGCCTAGTTGCGAGGGACAACTCGGGATTCTCCTCGAGGCTTGGCAGGGCAATTGGGACGCCTCTCCAGCTGAGGCGGGAGACCAAGTGTCCCTTTCCACGTGTCACAGGAATCCTGGGACTCCTATCAAGTTTCACGAGGAGTCAGGCATCGTCTCCTTTGGAGGCACTGATCTCCGCGGACCTCTGGAGTTTTCAAAGGATGTGAGGCCTCCGGTCGCGATGAGGTGGGGAACTAGGTCTTTCTCTGTGGTCTCCACAGGGGATTCAGACATCATTTCGTCTTGGCAGATGCAAGACGCGCCTGCATTCAAGTGACTGCAGGGATATCCAGCCTTATTTCGAGTCAGGGCATCGCGGTGTCCATTCCACTTGAGGCCGCAAACTCAGGGTCCCTCTCACATACCTAGAGCTGAGAGAAGCCTCCTCTTGAGGTGCTTGTGGTAAGGTGGTATTCCTCTGGAGTCGAAGCCAGGGACTAACCTCTCATCTCAAGTTGATTTTTGGTCCACGGATCTCTTTCGTGTTGCTACAGTGGCCTCAGGATCCCTCTAGCCTTGAAACAGTGTTCTTGGGGTTTCTCTGGAGTGCCATCAAGGAAATCAAGGCTCCTTTCATGTGTGATGTGCAACACGGAATTGCTCTGCACGCAGTGCAGGTGAATCGGGCCTCATCTCGCGGCGAGGGGGAAGTCTCATGGTTTTTCTCGAGTTGCGGCGGGAACCTGGGGTATATTCTCGAGTTTAAGACGGGGATGGCCCGTCCACACACGTGTTAGTTCAGCGACGGAAGGACTCCTACCTAGTTGCGAGGGACAACTGTGGATTCTCCTCGAAGCTTTGCAGGGCAATTGGGACGCCTCTCCAGCTGAGGCGGGAGACCAAGGGTCCCTTTCCACGTGCCACAGGAATCCTGGGACTCTATCAAGTTTCACGAGGAGTCAGGCATCCTCTCCTTTGGAGGCACTGATCTCCGCGTACCTCTGGAGTTTTCAAAGGATGTGAGGCCTCCAGTCGCGATGAGGTGGCGAAGTAGGTCTTTCTCTGTGGTCTCCACAGGGGATTCGGACATCCTTTCGTCTTGGGAGATGCAAGACGAGCCTGCATTCAAGTCACTGCAGGGATATCCGGCCTTATTTCGAGTCAGGGCATCGCGGTTTCCATTCCACTTGAGGCCGCAAACTCAACACATAGCTAGAGCTGAGAGAAGCCTCCTCTTGAGGTGCTTGTGGTAAGGTGGTATTCCTCTGGAGTCGAAGCCAGGGCCTAACCTCTCATCTCGAGTTGATTTTTGGTCCACGGAGCTCTTTCGTGTTGCTACAGTGACCTCAGGATCCCTCTAGCCTTGAAACAGTGTTCTTGGGGTTTCTCTGGAGTGCCATCAAGGAAATCAAGGCTCCATTCATGTGTGACGGAATTGCTCTGCACGCAGTGCAGGGGAATCGGGCCTCATCTCGCGGCGAGGGGGAAGTCTCATGGTTTTTCTCGAGTTGCGGCGGGAACCTGGGGTATATTCTCGAGTTACGACGGGGATGGCCCTTCCACCCACGTGTTTGTTCAGCGACGTCAGGACTCCTGCCTAGTTGCGAGGGACAACTCGGGATTCTCCTCGAGGCTTGGCAGGGCAATTGGGACGCCTCTCCAGCTGAGGCGGGAGACCAAGTGTCCCTTTCCACGTGCCACAGGAATCCTGGGACTCCTATCAAGTTTCACGAGGAGTCAGGCATCGTCTCCTTTGGAGGCACTGATCTCCGCGTACCTCTGGAGTTTTCAAAGGATGTGAGGCCTCCGGTCGCGATGAGGTGGGGAACTAGGTCATTCTCTGTGGTCTCCACTGGGGATTCAGACATTCTTTCGTCTTGGGAGATGCAAGACGAGCCTGCATTCAAGTCACTGCAGGGATATCCGGCCTTATTTCGCGTCAGGGAATCGCGGTGTCCATTCCACTTGAGGCCGCAAACTCAGGGTCCCTCTCACATAGCTAGAGCTGAGAGAAGCCTCCTCTTGAGGTGCTTGTGGTAAGGTGGTATTCCTCTGGAGTCGAAGCCAGGGACTAACCTCTCATCTCGAGTTGATTTTTGGTCCACGGAGCTCTTTCGTGTTGCTACAGTGACCTCAGGATCCCTCTAGCCTTGAAACAGTGTTCTTGGGGTTTCTCTGGAGTGCCATCAAGGAAATCAAGGCTCCTTTCATGTGTGATGTGCAACACGGAATTGCTCTGCACGCAGTGCAGGGGAATCGGGCCTCATCTCGCGGCGAGGGGGAAGTCTCATGGTTTTTCTCGAGTTGCGATGGTAACCTGGGGTATATTCTCGAGTTCCGACGGGGATGTCCCTTCCACCCACGTGTCTGTTCAGCGACGTCAGGACTCCTGCCTAGTTGCGAGGGACAACTCGGGATTCTCCTCGAGGCTTGGCAGGGCAATTGGGACGCCTCTCCAGCTGAGGCGGGAGACCAAGGGTCCCTTTCCATGTGCCACAGGAATCCTGGGACTCCTATCAAGTTTCACGAGGAGTCAGGCCTCGTCTCCTTTGGAGGCACTGATCTCCGCGTACCTCTGGAGTTTTCAAAGGATGTGAGGCCTCCGGTCGCGATGAGGTGGGGAACTAGGTCATTCTCTGTGGTCTCCACTGGGGATTCAGACATCCTTTCGTCTTGGGAGATGCAAGACGAGCCTGCATTCAAGTCACTGCAGGGATATCCGGCCTTATTTCGCGTCAGGGAATCGCGGTGTCCATTCCACTTGAGGCCGCAAACTCACGGTCCCTCTCACATAGCTAGAGCTGCGAGAAGCCTCTTCTTGAGGTGCTTGTGGTAAGGTGGTATTCCTCTGGAGTCGAAGCCAGGGACTAACCTCTCATCTCGAGTTGATTTTTGGTCCACGGAGCTCTTTCTTGTTGCTACAGTGACCTCAGGATCCCTCTAGCCTTGAAACAGCGTTCTTGGGGTTTCTCTGGAGTGCCATCAAGGAAATCAAGGCTCCTTTCATGTGTGATGTGCAACACGGAATTGCTCTGCACGCAGTGCAGGGGAATCGGGCCTCATCTCGCGGCGAGGGGGAAGTCTCATGGTTTTTCTCGAGTTGCGGCGGGAACCTGGGGTATATTCTCGAGTTACGACGGGGATGGCCCTTCCACCCACGTGTTTGTTCAGCGACGTCAGGACTCCTGCCTAGTTGCGAGGGACAACTCGGGATTCTCCTCGAGGCTTGGCAGGGCAATTGGGACGCCTCTCCAGCTGAGGCGGGAGACCAAGGGTCCCTTTCCACGTGCCACAGGAATCCTGGGACTCCTATCAAGTTTCACGAGGAGTCAGGCATCGTCTCCTTTGGAGGATCTGATCTCCGCGTACCTCTGGAGTTTTCAAAGGATGTGAGGCCTCCGGTCGCGATGAGGTGGGGAACTAGGTCTTTCTCTGTGGTCTCCACTGGGGATTCAGACATCCTTTTGTCTTGGGAGATGCAAGACGAGCCTGCATTCAAGTCACTGCAGGGATATCCGGCCTTATTTTGCATCAGGGCATCGCAGTGTCCATTCCACTTGAGGCCGCAAACTCAGGGTCCCTCTCAAATACCTAGAGCTAAGAGAAGCCGCCTCTTGAGGTGCTTGTGGTAAGGTGGTATTCCTCTGGAGTCGAAGCCAGGGACTAACCTCTCATCTCGAGTTGATTTTTGGTCCACGGAGCTCTTTCGTGTGGCTACAGTGACCTCAGGGTCCCTCTAGCCTTGAAACAGTGTTCTTGGGGTTTCTCTGGAGTGCCATCAAGAAAATCAAGGCTCCTTTCAGGTGTGATGTGCAACACGGAATTGCTCTGCACGCAGTGCAGGGGAATAGGGCCTCATCTCGCGGCGAGGGGGAAGTCTCATGGTTTTTCTCGAGTTGCGGCGGGAACCTGGGGTATATTCTCGAGTTACGACGGGGATGGCCCTTCCACCCACGTGTTTGTTCAGCGACGTCAGGACTCCTGCCTAGTTGCGAGGGACAACTCGGGATTCTCCTCGAGGCTTGGCAGGGCAATTGGGACCCCTCTCCAGCTGAGGCGGGAGACCAAGGGTCCCTTTCCACGTGCCACAGGAATCCTGGGACTCCTATCAAGTTTCACGAGGAGTCAGGCATCGTCTCCTTTGGAGGCACTGATCTCCGCGTACCTCTGGAGTTTTCAAAGGATGTGAGGCCTCCGGTCGCGATGAGGTGGGGAACTAGGTCTTTCTCTGTGGTCTCCACAGGGGATTCAGACATCCTTTCGTCTTGGGAGATGCAAGACGAGCCTGCATTCAAGTCACTGCAGGGATATCCGGCCTTATTTTGCATCAGGGCATCGCAGTGTCCATTTCACTTGAGGCCGCAAAATCAGTGTCCCTCTCACATACCTAGAGTTGAGAGAAGCCTCCTCTTGAGGTGCTTGTGGTAAGGTGGTATTCCTCTGGAGTCGAAGCCAGGGACTAACCTCTCATCTCGAGTTGATTCATGGTCCACGGAGCTCTTTCGTGCTGCTACAGGGACCTCAGGATCCCTCCAGCCTTGAAACAGTGTTCTTGGGGTTTCTCTGGAGTGCCATCAAGGAAATCAAGGCTCCTTTCATGTGTGATGTGCAACACGGAATTGCTCTGCACGCAGTGCAGGGGAATCGTGCCTCATCTCGCGGCGAGGGGGAAGTCTCATGGTTTTTCTCGAGTTGCGGCGGGAACCTGGGGTATATTCTCGAGTTACGACGGGGATGGCCCTTCCACCCACGTGTTTGTTCAGCGACGTCAGGACTCCTGCCTAGTTGCGAGGGACAACTCGGGATTCTCCACGAGGCTTGGCAGGGCAATTGGGACGCCTCTCCAGCTGAGGCGGGAGACCAAGTGTCCCTTTCCACGGGCCACAGGAATCCTGTGACTCCTATCAAGTTTCACGAGGAGTCAGGCATCGTCTCCTTTGGAGGCACTGATCTCCGCGTACCTCTGGAGTTTTCAAAGGATGTGAGGTCGCCGGTCGCGATGAGGTGGGGAACTAGGTCATTCTCTGTGGTCTCCACTGGGGATTCAGACATTCTTTCGTCTTGGGAGATGCAAGACGAGCCTGCATTCAAGTCACTGCAAGGATATCCGGCCTTATTTCGCGTCAGGGATTCGCGGTGTCCATTCCACTTGAGGCCGCAAACTCAGGGTCCCTCTCACATACCTAGAGCTGAGAGAAGCCTCCTCTTGAGGTGCTTGTGGTAAGGTGGTATTCCTCTGGAGTCGAAGCCAGGGACTAACCTCTCATCTCGAGTTGATTTTTGGTCCACGGAGCTCTTTCGTGTTGCTACAGTGACCTCAGGATCCCTCTAGCCTTGAAACAGTGTTCTTGGGGTTTCTCTGGAGTGCCATCAAGGAAATCAAGGCTCCTTTCATGTGTGATGTGCAACACGGAATTGCTCTGCACGCAGTGCAGGGGAATCGGGCCTCATCTCGCGGCGAGGGGGAAGTCTCATGGTTTTTCTCGAGTTGCGATGGTAACCTGGGGTATATTCTCGAGTTACGACGGGGATGGCCCTTCCACCCACGTGTTTGTTCAGCGACGTCAGGACTCCTGCCTAGTTGCGAGGGACAACTCGGGATTCTCCTCGAGGCTTGGCAGGGCAATTGGGACGCCTCTCCAGCTGAGGCGGGAGACCAAGGGTCCCTTTCCATGTGCCACAGGAATCCTGGGACTCCTATCAAATTTCACGAGGAGTCAGGCCTCGTCTCCTTTGGAGGCACTGATCTCCGCGTACCTCTGGAGTTTTCAAAGGATGTGAGGCCTCCGGTCGCGATGAGGTGGGGAACTAGGTCATTCTCTGTGGTCTCCCCTGGGGATTCAGACATCCTTTCATCTTGGGAGATGCAAGACGAGCCTGCATTCAAGTCACTGCAGGGATATCCGGCCTTATTTCGCGTCAGGGAATCGCGGTGTCCATTCCACTTGAGGCCGCAAACTCACGGTCCCTCTCACATAGCTAGAGCTGCGAGAAGCCTCCTCTTGAGGTGCTTGTGGTAAGGTGGTATTCCTCTGGAGTCGAAGCCAGGGACTAACCTCTCATCTCGAGTTGATTTTTGGTCCACGGAGCTCTTTCGTGCTGCTACAGGGACCTCAGGATCCCTCCAGCCTTGAAACAGTGTTCTTGGGGTTTCTCTGGAGTGCCATCAAGGAAATCAAGGCTCCATTCATGTGTGACGGAATTGCTCTGCACGCAGTGCAGGGGAATCGGGCCTCATCTCGCGGCGAGGGGGAAGTCTCATGGTTTTTCTCGAGTTGCGGCGGGAACCTGGGGTATATTCTCGAGTTACGACGGGGATGGCCCTTCCACCCACGTGTTTGTTCAGCGACGTCAGGACTCCTGCCTAGTTGCGAGGGACAACTCGGGATTCTCCTCGAGGCTTGGCAGGGCAATTGGGACGCCTCTCTCCAGCTGAGGTGGGAGACCAAGGGTCCCTTTCCACGTGCCACAGGAATCCTGGGACTCCTATCAAGTTTCACGAGGAGTCAGGCATCGTCTCCATTGGAGGCACTGATCTCCGCGTACCTCTGGAGTTTTCAAAGGATGTGAGGCCTCCGGTCGCGATGAGGTGGGGAACTAGGTCATTCTCTGTGGTCTCCACAGGGGATTCAGACATCCTTTCGTCTTGGGAGATGCAAGACGAGCCTGCATTCAAGTCACTGCAGGGATATCCGGCCTTATTTCGAGTCAGGGCATCGCGGTGTCCATTCCACTTGAGGCCGCAAACTCAGGGTCCCTCTCACATACCTAGAGCTGAGAGAAGCCTCCTCTTGAGGTGCTTGTGGTAAGGTGGTATTCCTCTGGAGTCGAAGCCAGGGACTAACCTCTCATTTCGAGTTGATTCATGGTCCACGGAGCTCTTTCGTGCTGCTACAGGGACCTCAGGATCCCTCCAGCCTTGAAACAGTGTTCTTGGGGTTTCTCTGGAGTGCCATCAAGGAAATCAAGGATCCTTTCATGTGTGATGTGCAACACGGAATTGCTCTGCACGCAGTGCAGGGGAATCGGGCCTCATCTCGCGGCGAGTGGGAAGTCTCATGGTTTTTCTCGAGTTGCGGCGGGAACCTGGGGTATATTCTCGAGTTACGATGGGGATGGCCCTTCCACCCACGTGTTTGTTCAGGGACGTCAGGACTCCTGCCTAGTTGCGAGGGACAACTCGGGATTCTCCTCGAGGCTTGGCAGGGCAATTGGGACGCCTCTCCAGCTGAGGCGGGAGACCAAGTGTCCCTTTCCACGTGCCACAGGAATCCTGGGACTCCTATCAAGTTTCACGAGGAGTCAGGCATCGTCTCCTTTGGAGGCACTGATCTCGGCGTACCTCTGGAGTTTTCCAAGGATGTGAGGCCTCCGGTCGCGATGAGGTGGGGAACTAGGTCATTCTCTGTGGTCTCCACTGGGGATTCAGACATTCTTTCGTCTTGGGAGATGCAAGACGAGCCTGCATTCAAGTCACTGCAGGGATATCCGGCCTTATTTCGCGTCAGGGAATCGCGGTGTCCATTCCACTTGAGGCCGCAAACTCAGGGTCCCTCTCACATAGCTAGAGCTGAGAGAAGCCTCCTCTTGAGGTGCTTGTGGTAAGGTGGTATTCCTCTGGAGTCGAAGCCAGGGACTAACCTCTCATCTCGAGTTGATTTTTGGTCC
This sequence comes from Cervus elaphus, assembly GCF_910594005.1. NCBI lineage: Eukaryota > Metazoa > Chordata > Mammalia > Artiodactyla > Cervidae > Cervus > Cervus elaphus. The sequence continues at coordinate 1,321,339 of NW_025316681.1, read as the reverse complement.
ACGGAGCTCTTTCGTGTTGCTACAGTGACCTCAGGATCCCTCTAGCCTTGAAACAGTGTTCTTGGGGTTTCTCTGGAGTGCCATCAAGGAAATCAAGGCTCCTTTCATGTGTGATGTGCAACACGGAATTGTTCTGCACGCAGTGCAGGGGAATCGGGCCTCATCTCGCGGCGAGGGGGAAGTCTCATGGTTTTTCTCGAGTTGCGGCGGGAACCTGGGGTATATTCTCGAGTTACGACGGGGATTGCCCTTCCACCCACGTGTTTGTTCAGCGACGTCAGGACTCCTGCCTAGTTGCGAGGGACAACTCGGGATTCTCCTCGAGGCTTGGCAGGGCAATTGGGACGCCTCTCCAGCTGAGGCGGGAGACCAAGGGTCCCTTTCCACGTGCCACAGGAATCCTGGGACTCCTATCAAGTTTCACGAGGAGTCAGGCATCGTCTCCTTTGGAGGCACTGATCTCCGCGTACCTCTGGAGTTTTCAAAGGATGTGAGGCCTCCGGTCGCGATGAGGTGGGGAACTAGGTCTTTCTCTGTGGTCTCCACTGGGGATTCAGACATCCTTTTGTCTTGGGAGATGCAAGACGAGCCTGCATTCAAGTCACTGCAGGGATATCCGGCCTTATTTCGAGTCAGGGCATCGCAGTCTCCATTCCACTTGAGGCCGCAAACTCAGGGTCCCTCTCACATACATAGAGCTGAGAGAAGCCTCCTCTTGAGGTGCTTGTGGTAAGGTGGTATTCCTCTGGAGTCGAAGCCAGGGACTAATCTCTCATCTCGAGTTGATTTTTGGTCCACGGAGCTCTTTCGTGTTGCTACAGTGACCGTAGGATCCCTCAACCTTGAAACAGTGTTCTTGGGGTTTCTCTGGAGTGCCATCAAGGAAATCAAGGCTCCTTTCATGTGTGATGTGCAACACGGAATTGCTCTACACTCAGTGCAGGGGAATCGGGCCTCATCTCGCGGCGAGGGGGAAGTCTCATGGTTTTTCTCGAGTTGCGGCGGGAACCTGGGGTATATTCTCGAGTTACGACGGGGATGGCCCTTCCACCCACGTGTTTGTTCAGCGACGTCAGGACTCCTGCCTAGTTGCGAGGGACCACTCGGGATTCTCCTCGAGGCTTGGCAGGGCAATTGGGACGCCTCTCCAGCTGAGGCGGGAGACCAAGTGTCCCTTTCCACGTGCCAGAGGAATCCTGGGACTCCTATCAAGTTTCACGAGGAGTCAGGCATCGTCTCCTTTGGAGGCACTGATCTCCGCGTACCTCTGGAGTTTTCAAAGGATGTGAGGCCTCCGGTCGCGATGAGGTGGGGAACTAGGTCTTTCTCTGTGGTCTCCACTGGGGATTCAGACATTCTTTCGTCTTGGGAGATGCAAGACGAGCCTGCATTCAAGTCACTGCAGGGATATCCGGCCTTATTTCGCATCAGGGAATCGCGATGTCCATTCCACTTGAGGCCGCAAACTCAGGGTCCCTCTCACATAGCTAGAGCTGAGAGAAGCCTCCTCTTGAGGTGCTTGTGGTAGGGTGGTATTCCTCTGGAGTCGAAGCCAGGGACTAACCTCTCATCTAGAGTTGATTTTTGGTCCACGGAGCTTTTTCGTGTAGCTACAGTGACCTCAGGATCCCTCTAGCCTTGAAACAGTGTTCTTGGGGTTTCTCTGGAGTGCCATTAAGGAAATCAAGGCTCCTTTCATGTGTGATGTGCAACACGGAATTGCTCTGCACGCAGTGCAGGGGAATCGGGCCTCATCTCGCGGCGAGTGGGAAGTCTCATGGTTTTTCTCGAGTTGCGGCGGGAACCTGGGGTATATTCTCGAGTTACGACGGGGATGGCCCTTCCACCCACGTGTTTGTTCAGCGACGGCAGGACTCCTGCTTAGTTGCGAGAGACAACTCGGGATTCTCCTCGAGGCTTGGCAGGGCAATTGGGACGCCTCTCCAGCTGAGGCGGGAGACCAAGGGTCCCTTTCCACGTGCCACAGGAATCCTGGGACTCCTATCAAGTTTCACGTGGAGTCAGGCATCGTCTCCTTTGGAGGCAGTGATCTCCGCCTACCTCTGGAGTTTTCAAAGGATGTGAGGCCTCCGGTCGCGATGAGGTGGGTAACTAGGTCTTTCTCTGTGGTCTCCACAGGGGATTCAGACATCCTTTTGTCTTGGAAGATGCAAGACGAGCCTGCATTCAAGTCACTGCAGGGATATCCGGCCTTATTTCGAGTCAGGGCATCGCGGTCTCCATTCCACTTGAGGCCGCAAACTCAGGGTCCCTCTCACATACATAGAGCTGAGAGAAGCCTCCTCTTGAGGTGCTTGTGGTAAGGTGGTTATCCTCTGGAGTCGAAGCCAGGGACTAACCTCTCATCTCGAGTTGATTCATGGTCCACGGAGCTCTTTTGTGCTGCTACAGAGACCTCAGGATCCCTCCAGCCTTGAAACAGTGTTCTTGGGGTTTCTCTGGACTGCCATCAAGAAAATCAAGGCTCCTTTCATGTGTGATGTGCAACACGGAATTGCTCTGCATGCAGTGCAGGGGAATCGGGCCTCATCTCGCGGCGAGGGGGAAGTCTCATGGTTTTTCTCGAGTTGCGGCGGGAACCTGGGGTATATTCTCGAGTTACGACGGGGATGGCCCTTCCACCCACGTGTTTGTTCAGCGACGTCAGGACTCCTGCCTAGTTGCGAGGGACAACTCGGGATTCTCCTCGAGGCTTGGCAGGGCAATTGGGAAGCCTCTCCAGCTGAGGCGGGAGACCAAGGGTCCCTTTCCACGTGCCACAGGAATCCTGGGACTCCTATCAAGTTTCACGAGGAGTCAGGCATCGTCTCCTTTGGATGCACTGATCTCCGCGTACCTCTGGAGTTTTCAAAGGATGTGAGGCCTCCGGTCGCGATGAGGTGGGGAACTAGGTCTTTCTCTGTGGTCTCCACAGGGGATTCAGACATCCTTTCGTCTTGGGAGATGCAAGACGAGCCTGCATTCAAGTCACTGCAGGGATATCCGGCCTTATTTCGCGTCAGGGCATCGCGGTGTCCATTCCACTTGAGGCCGCAAACTCAGGGTCCCTCTCACATACCTAGAGCTGAGAGAAGCCTCCTCTTGAGGTGCTTGTGGTAAGGTGGTATTCCTCTGGAGTCGAAGCCAGGGACTAACCTCTCATCTCGAGTTGATTCATGGTCCACGGAGCTCTTTCGTGCTGCTACAGAGACCTCAGGATCCCTCCAGCCTTGGAACAGTGTTCTTGGGGTTTCTCTGGACTGCCATCAAGAAAATCAAGGCTCCTTTCATGTGTGATGTGCAACACGGAATTGCTCTGCACGCAGTGCAGGGGAATCGGGCCTCATCTCGCGGCGAGGGGGAAGTCTCATGGTTTTTCTCGAGTTGCGGTGGGAACCTGGGGTATATTCTCGAGTTACGACGGGGATGGCCCTTCCACCCACGTGTTTGTTCAGGGACGTCAGGACTCCTGCCTAGTTGCGAGGGACAACTCGGGATTCTCCTCGAGGCTTGGCAGGGCAATTGGGACGCCTCTCCAGCTGAGGCGGGAGACCAAGTGTCCCTTTCCATGTGCCACAGGAATCCTGGGACTCCTATCAAGTTTCACGAGGAGTCAGGCATCGTCTCCTTTGGAGGCACTGATCTCCGCGTACCTCTGGAGTTTTCAAAGGATGTGAGGCCTCCGGTCGCGATGAGGTGGGGAACTAGGTCATTCTCTGTGGTCTCCACTGGGGATTCAGACATCCTTTCGTCGTGGGAGATGCAAGACGAGCCTGCATTCAAGTCACTGCAGGGATATCCGGCCTTATTTCACGTCAGGGAATCGTGGTGTCCATTCCACTTGAGGCCGCAAACTCAGGGTCCCTCTCACATAGCTAGAGCTGAGAGAAGCCTCCTCTTGAGATGCTTGTGGTAAGGTGGTATTCCTCTGGAGTCGAAGCCAGGGACTAACCTCTCATCTCGAGTTGATTTTTGGTCCACGGAGCTCTTTCGTGTTGCTACAGTGACCTCAGGATCCCTCTAGCCTTGAAACAGTGTTCTTGGGGTTTCTCTGGAGTGCCATCAAGGAAATCAAGGCTCCTTTCAAGTGTGATGTGCAACACGGAATTGCTCTGCACGCAGTGCAGGGGAATCGGGCCTCATCTCGCGGCGAGGGGGAAGTCTCATGGTTTTTCTCGAGTTGCGGCGGGAACCTTGGGTATATTCTCGAGTTACGACGGGGATGGCCCTTCCACCCACGTGTTTGTTCAGCGACGTCAGGACTCCTGCCTAGTTGCGAGGGCCAACTCGGGATTCTCCTCGAGGCTTGGCAGGGCAATTGGGACGCCTCTCCAGCTGAGGCGGGAGACCAAGGGTCCCTTTCCACGTGCCACAGGAATCCTGGGACTCCTATCAAGTTTCACGAGGAGTCAGGCATCGTCTCCTTTGGAGGCAGTGATCTCCGCGTACCTCTGGAATTTTCAAAGGATGTGAGGCCTCCGGTCGCGATGAGGTGGGGAACTAGGTATTTCTCTGTGGTCTCCACAGGGGATTCAGACATCCTTTCGTTTTGGGAGATGCAAGACGAGCCTGCATTCAAGTCACTGCAGGGATATCCGGCCTTATTTCGAGTCAGGGCATCGCGGTGTCCATTCCACTTGAGGCCGCAAACTCAGGGTCCCTCTCACATAGCTAGAGCTGAGAGAAGCCTCCTCTTGAGGTGCTTGTGGTAAGGTGCTATTCCTCTGGAGTCGAAGCCAGGGACTAACCTCTCATCTCGAGTTGATTCATGGTCCACGGAGCTCTTTCGTGCTGCTACAGGGACCTCAGGATCCATCCAGCCTTGAAACAGTGTTCTTGGGGTTTCTCTGGAGTGCCATCAAGGAAATCAAGGCTCCATTCATGTGTGACGGAATTGCTCTGCACGCAGTGCAGGGGAATCGGGCCTCATCTCGCGGCGAGGGGGAAGTCTCATGGTTTTTCTCGAGTTGCGGCGGGAACCTGGGGTATATTCTCGAGTTACGACGGGGATGGCCCTTCCACCCACGTGTTTGTTCAGCGACGTCAGGACTCCTGCCTAGTTGCGAGGGACAACTCGGGATTCTCCTCGAGGCTTGGCAGGGCAATTGCGACGCCTCTCCAGCTGAGGTGGGAGACCAAGGGTCCCTTTCCACGTGCCACAGGAATCCTGGGACTCCTATCAAGTTTCACTAGGAGTCAGGCATCGTCTCCTTTGGAGGCACTGATCTCCGCGTACCTCTGGAGTTTTCAAAGAATGTGAGGCCTCCGGTCGCGATGAGGTGGGGAACTAGGTCATTCTCTGTGGTCTCCACAGGGGATTCAGACATCCTTTCGTCTTGGGAGATGCAAGACGAGCCTGCATTCAAGTCACTGCAGGGATATCCGGCCTTATTTCGAGTCAGGGCATCGCGGTGTCCATTCCACTTGAGGCCGCAAACTCAGGGTCCCTCTCACATACCTAGAGCTGAGAGAAGCCTCCTCTTGAGGTGCTTGTGGTAAGGTGGTATTCCTCTGGAGTCGAAGCCAGGGACTAACCTCTCATCTCGAGTTGATTCATGGTCCACGGAGCTCTTTCGTGCTGCTACAGGGACCTCAGGATCCCTCCAGCCTTGAAACAGTGTTCTTGGGGTTTCTCTGGAGTGCCATCAAGGAAATCAAGGCTCCTTTCATGTGTGATGTGCAACACGGAATTGCTCTGCACGCAGTGCAGGGGAATCGGGCCTCATCTCACGGCGAGGGGGAAGTCTCATGGTTTTTCTCGAGTTGCGGCGGGAACCTGGGGTATATTCTCGAGTTACGACGGGGATGGCCCTTCCACCCACGTGTTTGTTCAGCGACGTCAGGACTCCTGCCTAGTTGCGAGGGACAACTCGGGATTCTCCTCGAGGCTTGGCAGGGCAATTGGGACGCCTCTCCAGCTGAGGCGGGAGACCAAGGGTCCCTTTCCACGTGCCACAGGAATCCTGGGACTCCTATCAAGTTTCACGAGGAGTCAGGCATCGTCTCCTTTGGAGGCAGTGATCTCCGCGTACCTCTGGAATTTTCAAAGGATGTGAGGCCTCCGTTCGCGATGAGGTGGGGAACTAGGTCTTTCTCTGTGGTCTCCACAGGGGATTCAGACATCCTTTTGTCTTGGGAGATGCAAGACGAGCCTGCATTCAAGTCACTGCAGGGATATCTGGCCTTATTTCGAGTCAGGGCATCGCGGTCTCCATTCCACTTGAGGCCGCAAACTCAGGGTCCCTCTCACATACATAGAGCTGAGAGAAGCCTCCTCTTGAGGTGCTTGTGGTAAGGTGGTATTCCTCTGGAGTCGAAGCCAGGGACTAACCTCTCATCTCGAGTTGATTTTTGGTCCACGGAGCTCTTTCGTGTTGCTACAGTGACCGCAGGATCCCTCAACCTTGAAACAGTGTTCTTGGGGTTTCTCTGGAGTGCCATCAAGGAAATCAAGGCTCCTTTCATGTGTGATGTGCAACACGGAATTGCTCTGCACGCAGTGCAGGGGAATTGGGCCTCATCTCGCGGCGAGGGGGAAGTCTCATGGTTTTTCTCGAGTTGCGGCGGGAACCTGGGGTATATTCTCGAGTTACGACGGGGATGGCCCTTCCACCCACGTGTTTGTTCAGGGACGTCAGGACTCCTGCCTAGTTGCGAGGGACAACTCGGGATTCATCTCGATGCTTGGCAGGGCAATTGGGACGCCTCTCCAGCTGAGGCGGGAGACCAAGTGTCCCTTTCCACGTGCCACAGGAATCCTGGGACTCCTATCAAGTTTCACGAGGAGTCAGGCATCGTCTCCTTTGGAGGCACTGATCTCCGCGTACCTCTGGAGTTTTCAAAGGATATGAGGCCTCCGGTCGCGATGAGGTGGGGAACTAGGTCATTCTCTGTGGTCTCCACTGGGGATTCAGACATCCTTTCGTCTTGGGAGATGCAAGACGAGCCTGCATTCAAGTCACTGCAGGGATATCCGGCCTTATTTCGCGTCAGGGAATCGCGGTGTCCATTGCACTTGAGGCCGCAAACTCAGGGTCCGTCTCACATAGCTAGAGCTGAGAGAAGCCTCCTCTTGAGGTGCTTGTGGTAAGGTGGTATCCCTCTGGAGTCGAAGCCAGGGACTAACTTCTCATCTCGAGTTGATTTTTGGTCCACGGAGCTCTTTCGTGTTGCTACAGTGACCTCAGGATCCCTCAACCTTGAAACAGTGTTCTTGGGGATTCTCTGGAGTGCCATCAAGGAAATCAAGGCTCCTTTCATGTGTGATGTGCAACACGGAATTGCTCTGCACGCAGTGCAGGGAAATCGGGCCTCATCTCGCGGCGAGGGGGAAGTCTCATGGTTTTTCTCGAGTTGCGGCGGGAACCTGGGGTATATTCTCGAGTTACGACGGGGATGGCCCTTACACCCACGTGTTTGTTCAGCCACGTCAGGACTCCTGCCTAGTTGCGTGGGACAACTCGGGATTCTCCTCGAGGCTTGGCAGGGCAATTGCGACGCCTCTCCAGCAGAGGTGGGAGACCAAGGGTCCCTTTCCACGTGCCACAGGAATCCTGGGACTCCTATCAAGTTTCACGAGGAGTCTGGCATCGTCTCCTTTGGAGGCACTGATCTCCGCGTACCTCTGGAGTTTTCAAAGGATGTGAGGCCTCCGGTCGCGATGAGGTGGGGAACTAGGTCTTTCTCTGTGGTCTCCACGGGGGATTCAGACATCCTTTCGTCTTGGGAGATGCAAGACGAGCCTGCATTCAAGTCACTGCAGGGATATCTGGCCTTATTTCGAGTCAGGGCATCGCGGTGTCCATTCCACTTGAGGCCACAAACTCAGGGTCCCTCTCACATACCTAGAGCTGAGAGAAGCCTCCTCTTGAGGTGCTTGTGGTAAGGTGGTATTCCTCTGGAGTCGAAGCCAGGGACTAACCTCTCATCTCGAGTTGATTTTTGGTCCACGGAGCTCTTTCGTGTTGGTACAGTGACCTCAGGATCCCTCAACCTTGAAACAGTGTTCTTGGGGTTTCTCTGGAGTGCCATCAAGGAAATCAAGGCTCCTTTCATGTGTGATGTGCAACACGGAATTGCTCTGCACGCAGTGCAGGGGAATCGGGCCTCATCTCGCGGCGAGGGGGAAGTCTCATGGTTTTTCTCGAGTTGCGGCGGGAACCTGGGGTATATTCTCGAGTTACGACGGGGATGGCCCTTCCACCCACGTGTTTGTTCAGGGACGTCAGGACTCCTGCCTAGTTGCGAGGGACAACTCGGGATTCTCCTCGATGCTTGGCAGGGCAATTGGGACGCCTCTCCAGCTGAGGCAGGAGACCAAGTCTCCCTTTCCACGTGCCACAGGAATCCTGGGACTCCTATCAAGTTTCACGAGGAGTCAGGCATCGTCTCCTTTGGAGGCACTGATCTCCCCGTACCTCTGGAGTTTTCAAAGGATGTGAGGCCTCCGGTCGCGATGAGGTGGGGAACTAGGTCATTCTCTGTGGTCTCCACTGGGGATTCAGACATCCTTTCGTCTTGGGAGATGCAAGATGAGCCTGCATTCAAGTCACTGCAGGGATATCCGGCCTTATTTCGCGTCAGGGAATCGCGGTGTCCATTCCACTTGAGGCCGCAAACTCAGGGTCCCTCTCACATAGCTAGAGCTGAGATAAGCCTCTTCTTGAGGTGCTTGTGGTAAGGTGGTATTCCTCTGGAGGCGAAGCCAGGGACTAACCTCTCATCTCGAGTTGATTCATGGTCCACGGAGCTCTTTCGTGTTGCTACAGGGACCTCAGGATCCCTCCAGCCTTGAAACAGTGTTCTTGGGGTTTCTCTGGAGTGCCATCAAGGAAATCAAGGCTCCTTTCATGTGTGATGTGCCACACGGAATTGCTCTGCACGCAGTGCAGGGGAATCGGGCCTCATCTCGCGGCGAGGGGGAAGTCTCATGGTTTTTCTCGAGTTGCGGCGGGAACCTGCGGTATATTCTCGAGTTACGACGGGGATGGCCCTTCCACCCACGTGTTTGTTCAGCGACGTCAGGACTCCTGCCTAGTTGCGAGGGACAACTCGGGATTCTCCTCGAGGCTTGGCAGGGCAATTGGGACGCCTCTCCAGCTGAAGCGGGAGACCAAGGGTCCCTTTCCACGTGCCACAGGAATCCTGGGACTCCTATCAAGTTTCACGAGGAGTCAGGCATCGTCTCTTTTCGAGGCACTGATCTCCGCGTACCTCTGGAGTTTTCAAAGATGTGAGGCCTCCGGTCGCGATGAGGTGGTGAACTAGGTCTTTCTCTGTGGTCTCCACAGGGGATTCAGACATCCTTTCGTCTTGGGAGATGCAAGACGAGCCTGCATTCAAGTCACTGCAGGGATATCCGGCCTTATTTCGAGTCAGGGCATCGCGGTGTCCATTCCACTTGAAGCCGCAAACTCAGGGTCCCTCTCACATACCTAGAGCTGAGAGAAGCCTCCTCTTGAGGTGCTTGTGGTAAGGTGGTATTCCTCTGGAGTCGAAGCCAGGGACTAACCTCTCATCTCGAGTTGATTTTTGGTCCACGGAGCTCTTTCGTGTTGCTACAGTGACCTCAGGATCCCTCAACCTTGAAACAGTGTTCTTGGGGTTTCTCTGGAGTGCCATCAAGGAAATCAAGGCTCCTTTCATGTGTGATGTGAAACACGGAATTGCTCTGCACGCAGTGCAGGGGAATCGGGCCTCATCTCAAGGCGAGGGCGAAGTCTCATGGTTTTTCTCGAGTTGCGGCGGGAACCTGGGGTATACTCTCGAGTTACGACGGGGATGGCCCTTCCAACCACGTGTTTGTTCAGCGACGTCAGGACTCCTGCCTAGTTGCGAGGGACAACTCGGGATTCTCCTCGAGGCTTGGCAGGGCAATTGGGACGCCTCTCCAGCTGAGGCGGGAGACCAAGGGTCCCTTTCCACGTGCCACAGGAATCCTGGGACTCCTATCAAGTTTCACGAGGAGTCAGGCATCGTCTCCTTTGGAGGCACTGATCTCCGCATACCTCTGGAGTTTTCAAAGGATGTGAGGCCTCCGGTCGCGATGAGGTGGGGAACTAGGTCATTCTCTGTGGTCTCCACAGGGGATTCAGACATCCTTTCGTCTTGGGAGATGCAAGACGAGCCTGCATTCAAGTCACTGCAGGGATATCCGGCCTTATTTCGCGTCAGGGAATCGCGGTGTCCATTCCACTTGAGGCCGCAAACTCAGGGTCCCTCTCACACAGCTGGAGCTGAGAGAAGCCTCCTCTTGAGGTGCTTGTGGTAAGGTGGTATTCCTCTGGAGTCGAAGCCAGGGACTAACCTCTCATCTCGAGTTGATTTTTGGTCCCCGGAGCTCTTACGTTTTGCTACAGTGACCTCAGGATCCCTCAACCTTGAAACAGTGTTCTTGGGGTTTCTCTGGAGTGCCATCAATGAAATCAAGGCTCCTTTCATGTGTGATGTGCTACACGGAATTGCTCTGCACGCAGTGCAGGGGAATCGGGCCTCATCTCGCGGCGAGGGGGAAGTCTCATGGTTTTTCTCGAGTTGGGGCGGGAACCTGGGGTATATTCTCGAGTTACGACGGGGATGGCCCTTCCACCCACGTGTTTGTTCAGCGACGTCAGGACTCCTGCCTAGTTGCGAGGGACAACTCAGGATTCTCCTCGAGGCTTGGCAGGGCAATTGGGACGCCTCTCCAGCTGAGGCGGGAGACCAAGGGTCCCTTTCCACGTGCCAGAGCAATCCTGGTACTCCTATCAAGATTCACGAGGAGTCAGGCATCGTCCCTTTTGGAGGCACTGATCTCCGCGTACCTCTGGAGTTTTGAAAGGATGTGAGGCCTCCGGTCGCGATGAGGTGGGGAACTAGGTCTTTCTCTGTGGTCTCCACAGGGGATTCAGACATCCTTTCGTCTTGGGAGATGCAAGACGCGCCTGCATTCAAGTCACTGCAGGGATATCCGGCCTTATTTCGAGTCAGGGCATCGCGGTGTCCATTCCACTTGAGGCCGCAAACTCAGGGTCCCTCTCACATACCTGGAACTGAGAGAAGCCTCCTCTTGAGGTGCTTGTGGTAAGGTGGTATTCCTCTGGAGTCGAAGCCAGGGACTAACCTCTCATCTCGAGTTGATTTTTGGTCCACGGAGCTCTTTCGTGTGGCTACAGTGACCTCAGGATCCCTCTAGCCTTGAAACAGTGTTCTTGGGGTTTCTCTGGAGTGCCATCAAGGAAATCAAGGGTCCTTTCATGTGTGATGTGCAACACGGAATTGCTCTTCACGCACTGCAGGGGAATCGGGCCTCATCTCACGGCGAGGGGGAAGTCTCATGGTTTTTCTCGAGTTGCGGCGGGACCCTGGGGTATATTCTCGAGTTATGATGGGGATGGCCCTTCCACCCACGTGTTTGTTCAGCGACGTCAGGACTCCTGCCTATTTGCGAGGGACAACTCGGGATTCTCATCGAGGCTTGGCAGGGCAATTGGGACGCCTCTCCAGCTGAGGCGGGAGACCAAGGGTCCCTTTCCACGTGCCACAGGAATCCTGGGACTCCTATCAAGTTTCACGAGGAGTCAGGCATCGTCTCCTTTGGAGGCACTGATCTCCGCGTACCTCTGGAGTTTTCAAAGGATGTGAGGCCTCCGGTCGCCATGAGGTGGGGAACTAGATCTTTCTCTGAGGTCTCCACAGGGGATTCAGACATCCTTTCGTCTTGGGAGATGCAAGACGCGCCTGCATTCAAGTCACTGCAGGGATATCCGACCTTATTTCGAGTCAGGGCATCGCGGTGTCCATTCCACTTGAGGCCGCAAACTCAGGGTCCCTCTCACATACATAGAGCTGAGAGAAGCCTCCTCTTGAGGTGCTTGTGTTAAGGTGGTATTCCTCCGGAGTCGAAGCCAGGGACTATCCTCTCATCAGAAGTTGATTTTTGGTCCACGGTGCTCTTTCGTGTTGCTACAGTGACCTCAGGATCCCTCTAGCCTTGAAACAGTGTTCTTGGGGTTTCTCTGGAGTGCCATCAAGGAAATCAAGGCTCCTTTCATGTGTGATGTGCAACACTGAATTGCTCTGCACGCAGTGCAGGGGAATCGGGCCTCATCTCGTGGCGAGGGGGAAGTCTCATGGTTTTTCTCGAGTTGCGGCGGGAACCTGGGGTATATTCTCGAGTTACGACGGGGATGGCCGTTCCACCCACGTGTTTGTTCAGCGACGTCAGGACTCCTGCCTAGTTGCGAGGGACAACTCGGGATTCTCCTCGAGGCTTGGCAGGGCAATTGGGACGCCTCTCCAGCTGAGGCGGGAGACCAAGGGTCCCTTTCCACGTGCCACAGGAATCCTGGGACTCCTATCAAGTTTCACGAGGAGTCAGGCATCGTCTCCTTTGGAGGCACTGATCTCCGCGTACCTCTGGAGTTTTCAAAGGATGTGAGGCCTCCGGTCGCGATGAGGTGGGGAACTAGGTCTTTTTCTGTGGTCTCCACAGGGGATTCGGACATCCTTTCGTCTTGGGACATGCAAGACGAGCCTGCATTCAAGTCACTGCAGGGATATCCGGCCTTATTTCGAGTCAGGGCATCGCGGTGTCCATTCCCCTTGAGGCTGCATACTCAGCACATAGTTAGAGCTGAGAGAAGCCTCCTCTTGAGGTGCTTGTGGTAAGGTGGTATTCCTCTGGAGTCGAAGCCAGGGACTAACCTCTCATCTCGAGTTGATTTTTGGTCCACGGAGCTCTTTCCTGTTGCTACAGTGACCTCAGGATCCCTCTAGCCTTGAAACAGTGTTCTTGGGGTTTCTCTGGAGTGCCATCAAGGAAATCAAGGCTCCTTTCATGTGTGATGTGCAACACGGAATTGCTCTGCATGCAGTGCAGGGGAATCGGGCCTCATCTCGCGGCGAGGGGGAAGTCTCATGGTTTTTCTCGAGTTGCGGCGGGAACCTGGGGTATATTCTCGAGTTACGACGGGGATGGCCCTTCCACCCACGTGTTTGTTCAGCGACGTCAGGACTCCTGCCTAGTTGCGAGGGACAACTCGGGATTCTCCTCGAGGCTTGGCAGGGCAATTGGGACGCCTCTCCAGCTGAAGCGGGAGACCAAGGGTCCCTTTCCACGTGCCACAGGAATCCTGGGACTCCTATCAAGTTTCACGAGGAGTCAGGCATCGTCTCTTTTCGAGGCACTGATCTCCGCGTACCTCTGGAGTTTTCAAAGATGTGAGGCCTCCGGTCGCGATGAGGTGGTGAACTAGGTCTTTCTCTGTGGTCTCCACAGGGGATTCAGACATCCTTTCGTCTTGGGAGATGCAAGACGAGCCTGCATTCAAGTCACTGCAGGGATATCCGGCCTTATTTCGAGTCAGGGCATCGCGGTGTCCATTCCACTTGAAGCCGCAAACTCAGGGTCCCTCTCACATACCTAGAGCTGAGAGAAGCCTCCTCTTGAGGTGCTTGTGGTAAGGTGGTATTCCTCTGGAGTCGAAGCCAGGGACTAACCTCTCATCTCGAGTTGATTTTTGGTCCACGGAGCTCTTTCGTGTTGCTACAGTGACCTCAGGATCCCTCAACCTTGAAACAGTGTTCTTGGGGTTTCTCTGGAGTGCCATCAAGGAAATCAAGGCTCCTTTCATGTGTGATGTGAAACACGGAATTGCTCTGCACGCAGTGCAGGGGAATCGGGCCTCATCTCAAGGCGAGGGCGAAGTCTCATGGTTTTTCTCGAGTTGCGGCGGGAACCTGGGGTATACTCTCGAGTTACGACGGGGATGGCCCTTCCACCCACGTGTTTGTTCAGCGACGTCAGGAATCCTGCCTAGTTGCGAGGGACAACTCGGGATTCTCCTCGAGGCTTGGCAGGGCAATTGGGACGCCTCTCCAGCTGAGGCGGGAGACCAAGGGTCCCTTTCCACGTGCCACAGGAATCCTGGGACTCCTATCAAGTTTCACGAGGAGTCAGGCATCGTCTCCTTTGGAGGCACTGATCTCCGCATACCTCTGGAGTTTTCAAAGGATGTGAGGCCTCCGGTCGCGATGAGGTGGGGAACTAGGTCATTCTCTGTGGTCTCCACAGGGGATTCAGACATCCTTTCGTCTTGGGAGATGCAAGACGAGCCTGCATTCAAGTCACTGCAGGGATATCCGGCCTTATTTCGCGTCAGGGAATCGCGGTGTCCATTCCACTTGAGGCCGCAAACTCAGGGTCCCTCTCACACAGCTGGAGCTGAGAGAAGCCTCCTCTTGAGGTGCTTGTGGTAAGGTGGTATTCCTCTGGAGTCGAAGCCAGGGACTAACCTCTCATCTCGAGTTGATTTTTGGTCCCCGGAGCTCTTACGTTTTGCTACAGTGACCTCAGGATCCCTCAACCTTGAAACAGTGTTCTTGGGGTTTCTCTGGAGTGCCATCAAGGAAATCAAGGCTCCTTTCATGTGTGATGTGCTACACGGAATTGCTCTGCACGCAGTGCAGGGGAATCGGGCCTCATCTCGCGGCGAGGGGGAAGTCTCATGGTTTTTCTCGAGTTGGGGCGGGAACCTGGGGTATATTCTCGAGTTACGACGGGGATGGCCCTTCCACCCACGTGTTTGTTCAGCGACGTCAGGACTCCTGCCTAGTTGCGAGGGACAACTCAGGATTCTCCTCGAGGCTTGGCAGGGCAATTGGGACGCCTCTCCAGCTGAGGCGGGAGACCAAGGGTCCCTTTCCACGTGCCAGAGCAATCCTGGTACTCCTATCAAGATTCACGAGGAGTCAGGCATCGTCCCTTTTGGAGGCACTGATCTCCGCGTACCTCTGGAGTTTTCAAAGGATGTGAGGCCTCCGGTCGCGATGAGGTGGGGAACTAGGTCTTTCTCTGTGGTCTCCACAGGGGATTCAGACATCCTTTCGTCTTGGGAGATGCAAGACGAGCCTGCATTCAAGTCACTGCAGGGATATCCGGCCTTATTTCGAGTCAGGGCATCGCGGTGTCCATTCCACTTGAGGCCGCAAACTCAGGGTCCCTCTCACATACCTGGAACTGAGAGAAGCCTCCTCTTGAGGTGCTTGTGGTAAGGTGGTATTCCTCTGGAGTCGAAGCCAGGGACTAACCTCTCATCTCGAGTTGATTTTTGGTCCACGGAGCTCTTTCGTGTGGCTACAGTGACCTCAGGATCCCTCTAGCCTTGAAACAGTGTTCTTGGGGTTTCTCTGGAGTGCCATCAAGGAAATCAAGGGTCCTTTCATGTGTGATGTGCAACACGGAATTGCTCTTCACGCACTGCAGGGGAATCGGGCCTCATCTCACGGCGAGGGGGAAGTCTCATGGTTTTTCTCGAGTTGCGGCGGGACCCTGGGGTATATTCTCGAGTTATGATGGGGATGGCCCTTCCACCCACGTGTTTGTTCAGCGACGTCAGGACTCCTGCCTATTTGCGAGGGACAACTCGGGATTCTCATCGAGGCTTGGCAGGGCAATTGGGACGCCTCTCCAGCTGAGGCGGGAGACCAAGGGTCCCTTTCCACGTGCCACAGGAATCCTGGGACTCCTATCAAGTTTCACGAGGAGTCAGGCATCGTCTCCTTTGGAGGCACTGATCTCCGCGTACCTCTGGAGTTTTCAAAGGATGTGAGGCCTCCGGTCGCCATGAGGTGGGGAACTAGATCTTTCTCTGAGGTCTCCACAGGGGATTCAGACATCCTTTCGTCTTGGGAGATGCAAGACGCGCCTGCATTCAAGTCACTGCAGGGATATCCGACCTTATTTCGAGTCAGGGCATCGCGGTGTCCATTCCACTTGAGGCCGCAAACTCAGGGTCCCTCTCACATACATAGAGCTGAGAGAAGCCTCCTCTTGAGGTGCTTGTGTTAAGGTGGTATTCCTCCGGAGTCGAAGCCAGGGACTATCCTCTCATCAGAAGTTGATTTTTGGGCCACGGTGCTCTTTCGTGTTGCTACAGTGACCTCAGGATCCCTCTAGCCTTGAAACAGTGTTCTTGGGGTTTCTCTGGAGTGCCATCAAGGAAATCAAGGCTCCTTTCATGTGTGATGTGCAACACTGAATTGCTCTGCACGCAGTGCAGGGGAATCGGGCCTCATCTCGTGGCGAGGGGGAAGTCTCATGGTTTTTCTCGAGTTGCGGCGG
The DNA here is from genome assembly GCF_910594005.1 of Cervus elaphus. Lineage (NCBI taxonomy): Eukaryota > Metazoa > Chordata > Mammalia > Artiodactyla > Cervidae > Cervus > Cervus elaphus. The sequence goes on along the minus strand of NW_025316681.1, from coordinate 1,305,237 downwards.
GAACCTGGGGTATATTCTCGAGTTACGACGGGGATGGCCGTTCCACCCACGTGTTTGTTCAGCGACGTCAGGACTCCTGCCTAGTTGCGAGGGACAACTCGGGATTCTCCTCGAGGCTTGGCAGGGCAATTGGGACGCCTCTCCAGCTGAGGCGGGAGACCAAGGGTCCCTTTCCACGTGCCACAGGAATCCTGGGACTCCTATCAAGTTTCACGAGGAGTCAGGCATCGTCTCCTTTGGAGGCACTGATCTCCGCGTACCTCTGGAGTTTTCAAAGGATGTGAGGCCTCCGGTCGCGATGAGGTGGGGAACTAGGTCTTTTTCTGTGGTCTCCACAGGGGATTCGGACATCCTTTCGTCTTGGGACATGCAAGACGAGCCTGCATTCAAGTCACTGCAGGGATATCCGGCCTTATTTCGAGTCAGGGCATCGCGGTGTCCATTCCCCTTGAGGCCGCATACTCAGCACATAGTTAGAGCTGAGAGAAGCCTCCTCTTGAGGTGCTTGTGGTAAGGTGGTATTCCTCTGGAGTCGAAGCCAGGGACTAACCTCTCATCTCGAGTTGATTTTTGGTCCACGGAGCTCTTTCCTGTTGCTACAGTGACCTCAGGATCCCTCTAGCCTTGAAACAGTGTTCTTGGGGTTTCTCTGGAGTGCCATCAAGGAAATCAAGGCTCCTTTCATGTGTGATGTGCAACACGGAATTGCTCTGCATGCAGTGCAGGGGAATCGGGCCTCATCTCGCGGCGAGGGGGAAGTCTCATGGTTTTTCTCGAGTTGCGGCGGGAACCTGGGGTATATTCTCGAGTTACGACGGGGATGGCCCTTCCACCCACGTGTTTGTTCAGCGACGTCCGGACTCCTGCCTAGTTGCGAGGGACAACTCGGGATTCTCCTCGAGGCTTGGCAGGGCAATTGGGAAGCCTCTCCTGCTGAGGCGGGAGACCAAGGGTCCCTTTCCACGCGCCACAGGAATCCTGGGACTCCTATCAAGTTTCACGAGGAGTCAGGCATCGTCTCCTTTGGAGGCACTGATCTCCGCGTACCTCTGGCGTTTTCAAAGGATGTGAGGCCTCCGGTCGCGATGAGGTGGGGAACTAGGTCTTTTTCTGTGGTCTCCACAGGGGATTCGGACATCCTTTCGTCTTGGGACATGCAAGACGAGCCTGCATTCAAGTCACTGCAGGGATATCCGGCCTTATTTCGAGTCAGGGCATCGCGGTGTCCATTCCACTTGAGGCCGCAAACTCAGGGTCGCTCTCACATACCTAGAGCTGAGAGAAGCCTCCTCTTGAGGTGCTTGTGGTAAGGTGGTATTCCTCTGGAGTCGAAGCCAGGGACTAACCTCTCATCTCGAGTTGATTTTTGGTCCACGGAGCTCTTTCCTGTTGCTACAGTTACCTCAGGATCCCTCTAGCCTTGAAACAGTGTTCTTGGGGTTTCTCTGGAGTGCCATCAAGGAAATCAAGGGTCCTTTCATGTGTGATGTGCAACACGGAATTGCTCTTCCCGCAGTGCAGGGGAATCGGGCCTCATCTCGCGGCGAGGGGGAAGTCTCATGGTTTTTCTCGAGTTGCGGCGGGAACCTGGGGTATATTCTCGAGTTACGACGGGGATGGCCCTTCCAACCACGTGTTTGTTCAGCGACCTCAGGACTCCTGCCTAGTTGCGAGGGACAACTCGGGATTCTCCTCGAGGCTTGGCAGGCAATTGGAACGCCTCTCCAGCTGAGGCGGGAGACCAAGGGTCCCTTTCCACGTGCACAGGAATCCTGGGACTCCTATCAAGTTTCACGAGGAGTCAGGCATCGTCTCCATTGGAGGCACTGTTCTCCGCGTACCTCTGGAGTTTTCAGAGGATGTGAGGCCTCCGTTCGCGATGAGGTGGGGAACTAGGTCTTTCTCTGTGGTCTCCACAGGGGATTCAGACAGCCTTTCGTCTTGGGAGATGCAAGACGAGCCTGCATTCAAGTCACTGCAGGGATATCCGGCCTTATTTCGAGTCAGGGCATCGCGGTGTCCATTCCACTTGAGGCCACAAACTCAGGGTCCCTCTCACATACCTAGAGCTGAGAGAAACCTCCTCTTGAGGTGCTTGCGGTGAGGTGGTATTCCTCTGGAGTCGAAACCAGGGACAAACCTCTCATCTCGAGTTGATTTTTGGTCCACGGAGCTCTTTCGTGTTGCTACAGTGACCTCAGGATCCCTCTAGCCTTGAAACAGTGTTCTTGGGGTTTCTCTGGAGTGCCATCAAGGAAATCAAGGCTCCTTTCCTGTGTGATGTGCAACACGGAATTGCTCTGCACGCAGTGCAGGGGAATCGGGCCTCATCTCGCGGCGAGGGGGAAGTCTCATGGTTTTTTTCGAGTTGCGGCGGGAACCTGGGGTATATTCTCGAGTTACGACGGGGATGGCCCTTCCACCCACGTGTTTGTTCAGCGACGTCAGGAGTCCTGCCTATTTGCGAGGGACAACTCGGGATTCTCCTCGAGGCTTGGCAGAGCAATTGGGAAGCCTCTCCAGCTGAGGCGGGAGACCAAGGGTCCCTTTCCACGTGCCACAGGAATCCTGGGACTCCTATCAAGTTTCACGAGGAGTCAGGCATCGTCTCCTTTGGAGGCACTGATCTCCGCGTACCTCTGGAGTTTTCAAAGGATGTGAGGCCTCCGGTCGCGATGAGGTGGGGAACTAGATCTTTCTCTGTGGCCTCCACAGGGGATTCAGACATCCTTTCGTCTTGGGAGATGCAAGACGAGCCTGCATTCAAGTCACTGCAGGGATATCCGGCCTTATTTCGAGTCAGGGCATCGCTGTGTCCATTCCACTTGAGGCTGCAAACTCAGGGTCCTTCTCACATACCTAGAGCTGAGAGAAGCCTCCTCTTGAGGTGCTTGTGGTAAGGTGGTATTCCTCTGGAGTCGAAGCCAGGGACTAACCTCTCATCTCGAGTTGACTTTTGGTCCACGGAGCTCTTTCGTGTTGCTACAGTGACCTCAGGTTCCCTCTAGCCTTGAAACAGGGTTCTTGGGGTTTCTCTGGAGTGCCATCACGGAAATCAAGGCTCCTTTCATGTGTGATGTGCAACACGGAATTGCCCTGCACGCAGTGCAGGGGAATCAGGCCTCATCTCGCGGCGAGGGGGAAGTCTCATAGTTTTTCTCGAGTTGCGAATGGAACCTGGGGTATATTCTCGAGTTACGTCGGGGATGGCCCTTCCACCCACGTGTTTGTTCAGCGATATCAGGACTCCTGCCTAGTTGCGAGGGACAACTCGGGATTCTCCTCGAGGCTTGGCAGGGCAATTGGGACGCCTCTCCAGCTGAGGTGGGAGACCAAGGGTCCCTATCCACGTGCCACAGGAATCCTGGGACTCCTATCAAGTTTCACGAGTAGTCAGGCATCGTCTCCTTTGGAGGCACTGATCTCCGCGTACCTCTGGAGTTTTCAAAGGATGTGAGGCCTCCGGTCGCGATGAGGTGGGGAACTAGGTCTTTCTCTGTGGTCTCCACAGGGGATTCAGACATTCGTTCATTTTGAGAGATGCAAGACGAGCCTGCATTCAAGTCACTGCAGGGATATCCGGCCTTATTTCGCGTCAGGGCATCGCAGTGTCCATTCCACTTGAGGCCGCAAAATCAGGGTCCCTCTCACATACAGAGAGCTGAGAGAAGCCTCCTCTTGAGGTGCTTGTGGTAAGGTGGTATTCCTCTGGAGTCGAAGCCAGGGACTAACCTCTCATCTCGAGTTGATTTTTGGTCCACGGAGCTCTTTCCTGTTGCTACAGTGACTCAGGATCCCTCTAGCCTTGAAACAGTGTTCTTGGGGTTTCTCTGGAGTGCCATCAAGGAAATCAAGGGTCCTTTCATGTGTGATGTGCAACACGGAATTGCTCTGCACGCAGTGCAGGGGAATCGGGCCTCATCTCGGGGCTAGGGGGAAGTCTCATGGTTTTTCTCGAGTTGCCAGGGAACCTGGGGTATATTCTCGAGTTACGACGGGGATGGCCCTTACACCCACGTGTTTGTTCAGCGACTGCAGGACTCCTGCCTAGTTGATAGGGACAACTCGGGATTCTCCTCGAGGCTTGGCAGGGCATTTGGGACGCCTCTCCACCTGAGGCGGGAGACCAAGGGTCGCTTTCCACGTGCCACAGGAATTCTGGGACTCCTATCAAGTTTCACGAGGAGTCAGGCATCGTCTCCTTTGGAGGCACTGATCTCTGCGTACCTCTGGAGTTTTCAAAGGATGTGAGGCCTCCGGTCGCGATGAGGTGGGGAACTAGGTCTTTCTCTGTGGTCTCCACAGGGGATTCAGACATCCTTTCGTCTTGGGAGATGCAAGACGAGCCTGCATTCAAGTCAGTGCAGGGATATCTGGCCATATTTCGAGTCAGGGCATCGCGGTGTCCATTCCACTTGAGGCCGCAAACTCAGGGTCCCTCTCACATAGCTAGAGCTGAGAGAAGCCTCCTCTTGAGGTGCTTGTGGTAAGGTGGTATTCCTCTGGAGTCGAAGCCAGGGACTAACCTCTCATCTCGAATTGATTTTTGGTCCACGGAGCTCTTTCGTGTTGCTACAGTAACCTCAGGATTCCTCTAGCCTTGAAACTGTGTTCTTGGGGTTTCTCTGGAGTGCCATCAAGGAAATCAAGGCTCCTTTCATGTGTGATGTGCAACACGGAATTGCTCTGCACGCATTGCAGGGGAATCGGGCCTCATCTCGCGGCGAGGGGGAATTCTCATGGTTTTTCTCGAGTTGCGGCGGGAACCTGGGGTATATTCTCGAGTTACGACGGGGATGGCCCTTCCACCCACTTGTTTGTTCAGCGATGTCAGGACTACTGCCTAGTTGCGAGGGACAACTCGGGATTCTCCTCGAGGCTTGGCAGGGCAATTGGGACGCCTCTCCAGCTGAGGCGGGAGACCAAGGGTCGCTTTCCACGTGCCACAGGAATCCTGGGACTCCTATCAAGTTTCACGAGGATTCAGGCATCGTCTCCTTTGGAGGCACTGATCTCCGCGTACCTCTGGAGTTTTCAAAGGATGTGAGGCATCCGGTCGCGATGAGGTGGGGAACTAGGTCTTTCTCTGTGGTCTCCACAGGGGATTCAGACATCCTTTCGTCTTGGGAGATGCAAGACGAGCCTGCATTCAAGTCACTGCAGGGATATCCGGCCTTATTTCGAGTCAGGGCATCGCAGTGTCCATTCCACTTGAGGCCGCAAATTCAGGGTCCCTCTCACATACCTAGAGCTGAGAGAAGCCTCCTCTTGAGGTGCTTGTGGTGAGGTGGTATTCCTCTGGAGTCGAAGCCAGGGACTAACCTCTCATCTCGAGTTGATTTTTGGTCCACGGAGCTCTTTCTTGTTGCTACAGTGACCTCAGGATCCCTCTAGCCTTGAAACAGTGTTCTTGGGGTTTCTCTGGAGTGCCATCAAGGAAATCAAGGCTCCTTTCATGTGTGATGTGCAACACGGAATTGCTCTGCATGCAGTGCAGGGGAATCGGGCCTCATCTCGCGGCGAGGGGGAAGTCTCATGGTTTTTTCTCGAGTTGCGGCGGGAACCTGGGGTATATTCTCGAGTTACGACGGGGATGGCCCTTCCACCCACGTGTTTGTTCAGCGACGGCAGGACTCCTGCCTATTTGCGAGGGACAACTCGGGATTCTCCTCGAGGCTTGGCAGGGCAATTGGGACGCCTCTCCAGCTGAGGCGGGAGACCAAGGGTCCCTTTCCATGTGCACAGGTATTCTGGGACTCCTGTCAAGTTTCACGAGGAGTCAGGCATCGTCTCCTTTGGAGGCACTGATCTCCGCGTACCTCTGGAGTTTTCAAAGGATGTGAGGCCTCCGGTCGCGATGAGGTGGGGAACTAGGTCTTTCTCTGTGGTCTCCACAGGGGATTCAGACATCCTTTCATCTTGGGAGATGCAAGACGAGCCTGCATTCAAGTCACTGCAGGGATATCCGGCCTTATTTCGCGTCAGGGCATTGCAGTGTCCATTCCATTTGAGGCCGCAAACTCAGGGTCCCTCTCACATACCTAGAGCTGAGAGAAACCTCCTCTTGAGGTGCTTGTGGTAAGGTGGTATTCCTCTGGAGTCGAAGTTAGGGACTGACCTCTCATCTCGAGTTGATTCTTGGTCCACGGAGCTCTTTCGTGTTGTTACAGTGACCTCAGGATCCCTCTAGCCTTGAAACAGTGTTCTTGGGGTTTCTCTGGAGTGCCATCAAGGAAATCAAGGCTCCTTTCATGTGTGATGTGCAACACGGAATTGCTCTGCACGCAGTGCAGGGGAATCGGGCCTCATTTCGCGGCGAGGGGGAAGTCTTATGGTTTTTCTCGAGTTGCGGCGGGAACCTGGGGTATATTCTCGAGTTACGACGGGGATGGCCCTTCCACCCACGTGTTTGTTCAGCGACGTCAGGATTCCTGCCTATTTGCGAGGGACAACTCGGGATTCTCCTCGATGCTTGGCAGGGCAATTGGGACGCCTCTCCAGCTGAGGCGGGAGACCAAGCGTCCCTTTCCATGTGCCACAGGAATCCTGGGACGCCTATCAAGTTTCATGAGGAGTCAGGCATCGTCTCCTTTGGAGGCACTGATCTCTGCGTACCTTTGAAGTTTTCAAAGGATGTGAGGCCTCCGGTCGCGATGAGGTGGGGAACTAGGTCATTCTCTGTGGTCTCCACAGGGGATTCAGACATCCTTTCGTCTTGGGAGATGCAAGACGAGCCTGCATTCAAGTCACTGCAGGGATATCCGGCTTTATTTCGAGTCAGGGCATCGCGGTGTCCGTTCAACTTGAGGCCGCAAACTCAGGGTCCCTCTCACATACCTAGAGCTGAGAGAAGCCTCCTCTTGAGGTGCTTGTGGTAAGGTGGTATTCCTCTGGAGTCGAAGCCAGGGACTAACCTCTCATCTCGAGTTGATTTTTAGTCCACGGAGCTCTTTCGTGTTGCTACAGTGACCTCAGGATCCCTCTAGCCTTGAAACAGTGTTCTTGGGGTTTCACTGGAGTGCCATCAAGGAAATCAAGGGTCCTTTCATGTGTGATGTGCAACACGGAATTGCTCTGCACGCAGTGCAGGGGAATTGGGCCTCATCTCGCGGCGAGGGGGAAGTCTCATGGTTTTTCTCGAGTTGCGGCGGAAACCTGGGGTATATTCTCGAGTTACGACGGGGATGGCCCTTCCACCCACGTGTTTGTTCAGCGACGGCAGGACTCCTGCCTATTTGCGAGGGACAACTCGGGATTCTCCTCGAGGCTTGGCAGGGCAATTGGGACGCCTCTCCAGCTGAGGCGGGAGACCAAGAGTCCCTTTCCATGTGCACAGGTATTCTGGGACTCCTGTCAAGTTTCACGAGGAGTCAGGCATCATCTCCTTTGGAGGCACTTATCTCCGCGTACCTCTGGAGTTTTCAAAGGATGTGAGGCCTCCGGTCGCGATGAGGTGGGGAACTAGGTCTTTCTCTGTGGTCTCCACAGGGGATTCAGACATCCTTTCGTCTTGGGAGATGCAAGACGAGCCTGCATTCAAGTCACTGCAGGGATATCCGGCCTTATTTCGCGTCAGGGCATCGCAGTGTCCATTCCATTTGAGGCCGCAAACTCAGGGTCCCTCTCACATACCTAGAGCTGAGAGAAGCCTCCTCTTGAGGTGCTTGTGGTAAGGTGGTATTCCTCTGGAGTCGAAGTTAGGGACTAACCTCTCATCTCGAGTTGATTCTTGGTCCACGGAGCTCTTTCGTGTTGTTACAGTGACCTCAGGATCCCTCTAGCCTTGAAACAGTGTTCTTGGGGTTTCTCTGGAGTGCCATCAAGGAAATCAAGGCTCCTTTCATGTGTGATGCGCAACACAGAATTGCTCTGCACGCAGTGCAGGGGAATCGGGCCTCATCTCGCGGCGAGGGGGAAGTCTCATGGTTTTTCTCGAGTTGCGGCGGGAACCTGGGGTATATTCTCGAGTTACGACGGGGATGGCCCTTCCACCCACGTGTTTGTTCAGCCACGTCAGGATTCCTGCCTATTTGCGAGGGACAACTCGGGATTCTCCTCGAGGCTTGGCAGGGCAATTGGGACGCCTCTCCAACTGAGGCGGGAGACCAAGCGTCCCTTTCCATGTGCCACAGGAATCCTGGGACGCCTATCAAGTTTCACGAGGAGTCAGGCATCGTCTCCTTTGGAGGCACTGATCTCTGCGTACCTTTGAAGTTTTCAAAGGATGTGAGGCCTCCGTTCGGGATGAGGTGGGGAAGTAGGTCATTCTCTGTGGTCTCCACAGGGGATTCAGACATCCTTTCGTGTTGGGAGATGCAAGACGAGCCTGCATTCAAGTCACTGCAGGGATATCCGGCCTTATTTCGAGTCAGGGCATCGCGGTGTCCATTCCACTTGAGGACGCAAACTCAGGGTCCCTCTCACATACCTAGAGCTGAGAGAAGCCTCCTCTTGAGGTGCTTGTGTTAAGGTGGTATTCCTCTGGAGTCGAAGCCAGGGACTAACCTCTCATCACGAGTTGATTTTTGGTCCACGGAGCTCTTTCGTGTTGCTACAGTGACCTCAGGATCCCTCTATCCTTGAAACAGTGTTCTTGGGGTTTCTCTGGAGTGCCATCAAGGAAATCAAGGCTCCTTTCATGTGTGATGTGCAACACGGAATTGCTCTGCACGCAGTGCAGGGGAATCGGGCCTCATCTCGCGGCGAGGGGGAAGTCTCATGGTTTTTCTCGAGTTGCGGCGGGAACCTGGGGTATATTCTCGAGTTACGACGGGGATGGCCCTTCCACACACGTGTTTGTTCAGCGACGTCAGACTCCTGCCTAGTTACGAGGGACAATTCGGGATTCTCCTCGAGGCTTGGCAGGGCAATTGGGACGCCTCTCCAGCTGAGGCGGGAGACCAAGGGTCCCTTTCCACGTGCCACAGGAATCATGGGACTCCTATCAAGTTTCACGAGGAGTCAGGCATCTTCTCCTTTGGAGACACTGATCTCCGCGTACCTCTGGAGTTTTCAAAGGATGTGAGGCCTCCGGTCGCGATGAGGTGGGGAACTAGGTCTTTCTCTGTGGTCTCCCCAGGGGATTCAGACATCCTTTCGTCTTGGGAGATGCAAGACGAGCCTGCTTTCAAGTCACTGCAGGGATATCCGGCCTTATTTCGAGTCAGGGCATCGCGGTGTCCATTCCACTTGAGGCCGCAAAATCAGGGTCCCTCTCACATACCTAGAGCTGAGAGAAGCCTCCTCTTGAGGTGCTTGTGGTAAGGTGGTATTCCTCTGGAGTCGAAGCCAGGGACTAACCTCTCATCTCGAGTTGATTCGTGGTCCACGGAGCTCTTTCGTGTTGCTACAGTGACCTCAGGATCCCTCTAGCCTTGAAACAGTGTTCTTGGGGTTTCTCTGGAGTGCCATCAAGGAAATCAAGGCTCCTTTCCTGTGTGATGTGCAACACGGAATTGCTCTGCACGCAGTGCTGGGGAATCGGGCCTCATCTCCCGGCCAGGGGGAAGTCTCATGGTTTTTCTCGAGTTGCGGCGGGAACCTGGGGTATATTCTCGAGTTACGACGGGGATGGCCCTTCCACCCACGTGTTTATTCAGCGACGGCAGGACTCCTGCCTAGTTGTGAGGGACAACTCGGGATTCTCCTCGAGGCTTGGCAGGGCAATTGGGAGCCTCTCCAGCTGAGGCGGGAGACCAAGGGTCCCTTTCCACGTGCCACAGGAATCCTGGGACTCCTATCAAGTTTCACGAGGAGTCAGGCATCGTCTCCTTTGGAGGCACTGATCTCCGCGTACCTCTGGAGTTTTCAAAGGATGTGAGGCTTCCGGTCGCGATGAGGTGGGGAACTAGGTCTTTCTCTGTGGTCTCCACAGGGGATTCAGACATCCTTTCGTCTTGGGAGATGCAAGACGAGCCTGCATTCAAGTCACTGCAGGAATATCCGGCCTTATTTTGAGTCAGGGCATCGCGGTGTCCATTCCACTTGAGGTCGCAAACTCAGGGTCCCTCTCACATACCTAGAGCTGAGAGAAGCCTCCTCTTGAGGTGCTTGTGGTAAGGTGGTATTAATCTGGAGTCGAAGCCAGGGACTAACCTCTCATCTCGAGTTGATTTGTGGTCCACGGAGCTCTTTCGTATTGCTACAGTGACCTCAGGATCCCTTTAGCCTTGAAACAGTGTTCTTGGGGTTTCTCTGGAGTGCCACCATGGAAATCAAGGCTCCGTTCATGTGTGATGTGCAACACGGAATTGCTCTGCACGCAGTGCATGGGAATCGGGCCTCATCTCGTGGCGAGGGGGAAGTCTCATGGTTTTTCTCGAGTTGCGGCGGGAACCTGGGGTATACTCTCGAGTTACGACGGGGATGGCCCTTCCACACACGTGTTTGTTCAGCGACGTCAGACTCCTGCCTAGTTACGAGGGACAAGTCGGGATTCTCCTCGAGGCTTGGCAGGGCAATTGGGACGCCTCTCCAGCTGAGGCGGGAGACCAAGGGTCCCTTTCCACGTGCCACAGGAATCCTGGGACTCCTATCAAGTTTCACGAGGAGTCAGGCATCTTCTCCTTTGGAGACACTGATCTCCGCCTACCTCTGGAGTTTTCAAAGGATGTGAGGCCTCCGGTCGCGATGAGGTGGGGAACTAGGTCTTTCTCTGTGGTCTCCACAGGGGATTCAGACATCCTTTCGTCTTGGGAGATGCAAGACGAGCCTGCATTCAAGTCACTGCAGGGATATCCGGCCTTATTTCGAGTCAGGGCATCGCGGTGTCCATTCCACTTGAGGCCGCAAAATCAGGGTCCCTCTCACATACCTAGAGCTGAGAGAAGCCTCCTCTTGAGGTGCTTGTGGTAAGGTGGTATTCCTCTGGAGTCGAAGCCAGGGACTAACCTCTCATCTCGAGTTGATTCGTGGTCCACGGAGCTCTTTCGTGTTGCTACAGTGACCTCAGGATCCCTCTAGCCTTGAAACAGTGTTCTTGGGGTTTCTCTGGAGTGCCATCAAGGAAATCAAGGCTTCTTTCCTGTGTGATGTGCAACACGGAATTGCTCTGCACGCAGTGCTGGGGAATCGGGCCTCATCTCCCGGCCAGGGGGAAGTCTCATGGTTTTTCTCGAGTTGCGGCGGGAACCTGGGGTATATTCTCGAGTTACGACGGGGATGGCCCTTCCACCCACGTGTTTATTCAGCGACGGCAGGACTCCTGCCTACTTGTGAGGGACAACTCGGGATTCTCCTCGAGGCTTGGCAGGGCAATTGGGAGCCTCTCCAGCTGAGGCGGGAGACCAAGGGTCCCTTTCCACGTGCCACAGGAATCCTGGGACTCCTATCAAGTTTCACGAGGAGTCAGGCATCGTCTCCTTTGGAGGCACTGATCTCCGCGTACCTCTGGAGTTTTCAAAGGATGTGAGGCCTCCGGTCGCGATGAGGTGGGGAACTAGGTCTTTCTCTGTGGTCTACACAGGGGATTCAGACATCCTTTCGTCTTGGGAGATGCAAGACGAGCCTGCATTCAAGTCACTGCAGGAATATCCGGCCTTATTTTGAGTCAGGGCATCGCGGTGTCCATTCCACTTGAGGTCGCAAACTCAGGGTCCCTCTCACATACCTAGAGCTGAGAGAAGCCTCCTCTTGAGGTGCTTGTGGTAAGGTGGTATTCCTCTGGAGTCGAAGCCAGGGACTAACCTCTCATCTCGAGTTGATTTGTGGTCCACGGAGCTCTTTCGTGTTGCTTCAGTGACCTCAGGATCCCTTTAGCCTTGAAACAGTGTTCTTGGGGTTTCTCTGGAGTGCCACCATGGAAATCAAGGCTCCGTTCATGTGTGATGTGCAACACGGAATTGCTCTGCACGCAGTGCAGGGGAATCGGGCCTCATCTCGCGGCGAGGGGGAAGTCTCATGGTTTTTCTCGAGTTGCGGCGGGAACCTGGGGTATATTCACGAGTTACGACGAGGAAGGCCCTTCCACACACGTGTTTCTTCAGCGACGTCAGGACTCCTGCCTAGTTGTTAGGGACAACTCGGGATTCTCCTCGAGGCTTGGCAGGGCAATTGGGACGCCTCTCCAGCTGAGGCGGGAGACCAAGGGTCCCTTTCCACGTGCCACAGGAATCCTGGGACTCCTATCAAGTTTCACGAGGAGTCAGGCATCGTCTCCTTTGGAGGCACTGATTTCCGCGTACCTCTGGAGTTTTCAAAGGATGTGAGGCCTCCGGTCGCGATGAGGTGGGGAACTAGGTCTTTCTCTGTGGTCTCCACAGGGGATTCAGACATCCTTTCGTCTTGGGAGATGCAAGACGAGCCTGCATTCAAGTCACTGCAGGGATATCCGGCCTTATTTCCCGTCAGGGCATCGCGGTGTCCATTCCACTTGAGGCCGCAAACTCAGGGTCCCTCTCACATAGCTAGAGCTGAGAGAAGCCTCCTCTTGAGGTGCTTGTGGTAAGGTGGTATTCCTCTGGAGTCGAAGCCAGGGACTAACCTCTCATCTCGAGTTGATTTGTGGTCCACGGAGCTCTTTCGTGTGGCTACAGTGACCTCAGGATCCCTCTAGCCTTGAAACAGTGTTCTTGGGGTTTCTCTGGAGTGCCATCAAGGAAAACAAGGCTCCTTTCATGTGTGATGTGCAACACGGAATTGCTCTGCACGCTGTGCAGGGTATCGGGCCTCAGTTTGCGGCGAGGGGAAAGTCTAATGGTTTTTCTCGAGTTGCGGCGGGAACCTGGGGTATATTCTCGAGTTACGACGGGGATGGCCCTTCCACACACGTGTTTGTTCAGCGACGTCAGACTCCTGCCTAATTACGAGGGACAAGTCGGGATTCTCCTCGAGGCTTGGCAGGGCAATTGGGACGCCTCTCCAGCTGAGGCGGGAGACCAAGGGTCCCTTTCCACGTGCCACAGGAATCCTGGGACTCCTATCAAGTTTCACGAGGAGTCAGGCATCTTCTCCTTTGGAGACACTGATCTCCGCGTACCTCTGGAGTTTTCAAAGGATGTGAGGCCTCCGGTCGCGATGAGGTGGGGAACTAGGTCTTTCTCTGTGGTCTCCACAGGGGATTCAGACATCCTTTCGTCTTGGGAGATGCAAGACGAGCCTGCATTCAAGTCACTGCAGGGATATCCGGCCTTATTTCGAGTCAGGGCATCGCGGTGTCCATTCCACTTGAGGCCGCAAAATCAGGGTCCCTCTCACATACCTAGAGCTGAGAGAAGCCTCCTCTTGAGGTGCTTGTGGTAAGGTGGTATTCCTCTGGAGTCGAAGCCAGGGACTAACCTCTCATCTCGACTTGATTCGTGGTCCACGGAGCTCTTTCGTGTTGCTACAGTGACCTCAGGATCCCTCTAGCCTTGAAACAGTGTTCTTGGGGTTTCTCTGGAGTGCCATCAAGGAAATCAAGGCTTCTTTCCTGTGTGATGTGCAACACGGAATTGCTCTGCACGCAGTGCTGGGGAATCGGGCCTCATCTCCCGGCCAGGGGGAAGTCTCATGGTTTTTCTCGAGTTGCGGCGGGAACCTGGGGTATATTCTCGAGTTACGACGGGGATGGCCCTTCCACCCACGTGTTTATTCAGCGACGGCAGGACTCCTGCCTAGTTGTGAGGGACAACTCGGGATTCTCCTCGAGGCTTGGCAGGGCAATTGGGAGCCTCTCCAGCTGAGGCGGGAGACCAAGGGTCCCTTTCCACGTGCCACAGGAATCCTGGGACTCCTATCAAGTTTCACGAGGAGTCAGGCATCGTCTCCTTTGGAGGCACTGATCTCCGCGTACCTCTGGAGTTTTCAAAGGATGTGAGGCCTCCGGTCGCGATGAGGTGGGGAACTAGGTCTTTCTCTGTGGTCTACACAGGGGATTCAGACATCCTTTCGTCTTGGGAGATGCAAGACGAGCCTGCATTCAAGTCACTGCAGGAATATCCGGCCTTATTTTGAGTCAGGGCATCGCGGTGTCCATTCCACTTGAGGTCGCAAACTCAGGGTCCCTCTCACATACCTAGAGCTGAGAGAAGCCTCCTCTTGAGGTGCTTGTGGTAAGGTGGTATTCCTCTGGAGTCGAAGCCAGGGACTAACCTCTCATCTCGAGTTGATTTGTGGTCCACGGAGCTCTTTCGTGTTGCTACAGTGACCTCAGGATCCCTTTAGCCTTGAAACAGTGTTCTTGGGGTTTCTCTGGAGTGCCACCATGGAAATCAAGGCTCCGTTCATGTGTGATGTGCAACACGGAATTGCTCTGCACGCAGTGCAGTGGAATCGGGCCTCATCTCGCGGCGAGGGGGAAGTCTCATGGTTTTTCTCGAGTTGCGGCGGGAACCTGGGGTATATTCACGAGTTACGACGAGGAAGGCCCCTCCACACACGTGTTTCTTCAGCGACGTCAGGACTCCTGCCTAGTTGTGAGGGACAACTCGGGATTCTCCTCGAGGCTTGGCAGGGCAATTGGGACGCCTCTCCAGCTGAGGCGGGAGACCAAGTGTCCCTTTCCACGTGCCACAGGAATCCTGGGACTCCTATCAAGTTTCACGAGGAGTCAGGCATCGTCTCCTTTGGAGGCACTGATCTCCGCGTACCTCTGGAGTTTTCAAAGGATGTGAGGCCTCCGGTCGCGATGAGGTGGGGAACTAGGTCTTTCTCTGTGGTCTCCACAGGGGATTCAGACATCCTTTCGTCTTGGGAGATGCAAGACGAGCCTGCATTCAAGTCACTGCAGGGATATCCGGCCTTATTTCCCGTCAGGGCATCGCGGTGTCCATTCCACTTGAGGCCGCAAACTCAGGGTCCCTCTCACATAGCTAGAGCTGAGAGAAGCCTCCTCTTGAGGTGCTTGTGGTAAGGTGGTATTCCTCTGGAGTCGAAGCCAGGGACTAACCTCTCATCTCGAGTTGATTTGTGGTCCACGGAGCACTTTCGTGTGGCTACAGTGACCTCAGGATCCCTCTAGCCTTGAAACAGTGTTCTTGGGGTTTCTCTGGAGTGCCATCAAGGAAATCAAGGCTCCTTTCATGTGTGATGTGCAACACGGAATTGCCCTGCACGCTGTGCAGGGTATCGGGCCTCAGTTTGCGGCGAGGGGGAAGTCTAATGGTTTTTCTCGAGTTGCGATTGGAAGCTGGGGTATATTCTGGAGTTACGACGGGGATGGCCCTTCCACACACGTGTTTGTTCAGCGACGTCAGACTCCTGCCTAGTTACGAGGGACAAGTAGGGATTCTCCTCGAGGCTTGGCAGGGCAATTGGGACGCCTCTCCAGCTGAGGCGGGAGACCAAGGGTCCCTTTCCACGTGCCACAGGAATCCTGGGACTCCTATCAAGTTTCACGAGGAGTCAGGCATCTTCTCCTTTGGAGGCACTGATCTCCGCGTACCTCTGGAGTTTTCAAAGGATGTGAGGCCTCCGGTCGCGATGAGGTGGGGAACTAGGTCTTTCTCTGTGGTCTCCACAGGGGATTCAGACATCCTTTCGTCTTGGGAGATGCAAGACGAGCCTGCATTCAAGTCACTGCAGGGATATCCGGCCTTATTTCCCGTCAGGGCATCGCGGTGTCCATTCCACTTGAGGCCGCAAAATCAGGGTCCCTCTCACATACCTAGAGCTGAGAGAAGCCTCCTCTTGAGGTGCTTGTGGTAAGGTGGTATTCCTCTGGAGTCGAAGCCAGGGACTAACCTCTCATCTCGACTTGATTCGTGGTCCACGGAGCTCTTTCGTGTTGCTACAGTGACCTCAGGATCCCTCTAGCCTTGAAACAGTGTGCTTGGGGTTTCTCTGGAGTGCCATCAAGGAAATCAAGGCTCCTTTCCTGTGTGATGTGCAACACGGAATTGCTCTGCACGCAGTGCTGGGGAATCGGGCCTCATCTCCCGGCCAGGGGGAAGTCTCATGGTTTTTCTCGAGTTGCGGCGGGAACCTGGGGTATATTCTCGAGTTACGACAGGGATGGCCCTTCCACCCACGTGTTTATTCAGCGACGGCAGGACTCCTGCCTAGTTGTGAGGGACAACTCGGGATTCTCCTCGAGGCTTGGCAGGGCAATTGGGAGCCTCTCCAGCTGAGGCGGGAGACCAAGGGTCCCTTTCCACGTGCCACAGGAATCCTGGGACTCCTATCAAGTTTCACGAGGAGTCAGGCATCGTCTCCTTTGGAGGCACTGATCTCCGCGTACCTCTGGAGTTTTCAAAGGATGTGAGGCCTCCGGTCGCGATGAGGTGGGGAACTAGGTCTTTCTCTGTGGTCTACACAGGGGATTCAGACATCCTTTCGTCTTGGGAGATGCAAGACGAGCCTGCATTCAAGTCACTGCAGGTATATCCGGCCTTATTTTGAGTCAGGGCATCGCGGTGTCCATTCCACTTGAGGTCGCAAACTCAGGGTCCCTCTCACATACCTAGAGCTGAGAGAAGCCTCCTCTTGAGGTGCTTGTGGTAAGGTGGTATTCCTCTGGAGTCGAAGCCAGGGACTAACCTCTCATCTCGAGTTGATTTGTGGTCCACGGAGCTCTTTCGTGTTGCTACAGTGACCTCAGGATCCCTTTAGCCTTGAAACAGTGTTCGTGGGGTTTCTCTGGAGTGCCACCATGGAAATCAAGGCTCCGTTCATGTGTGATGTGCAACACGGAATTGCTCTGCACGCAGTGCAGGGGAATCGGGCCTCATCTCGCGGCGAGGGGGAAGTCTCATGGTTTTTCTCGAGTTGCGGCGGGAACCTGGGGTATATTCACGAGTTACGACGAGGAAGGCCCTTCCACACACGTGTTTGTTCAGCGACGTCAGGACTCCTGCCTAGTTGTGAGGGACAACTCGGGATTCTCCTCGAGGCTTGGCAGGGCAATTGGGACGCCTCTCCAGCTGAGGCGGGAGACCAAGGGTCCCTTTCCACGTGCCAGAGGAATCCTGGGACTCCTATCAAGTTTCACGAGGAGTCAGGCATCGTCTCCTTTGGAGGCACTGATCTCCGCGTACCTCTGGAGTTTTCAAAGGATGTGAGGCCTCCGGTCGCGATGAGGTGGGGAACTAGGTCTTTCTCTGTGGTCTCCACAGGGGATTCAGACATCCTTTCGTCTTGGGAGATGCAAGACGAGCCTGCATTCAAGTCACTGCAGTGATATCCGGCCTTATTTCCCGTCAGGGCATCGCGGTGTCCATTCCACTTGAGGCCGCAAACTCAGGGTCCCTCTCACATACCTAGAGCTGAGAGAAGCCTCCTCTTGAGGTGCTTGTGGTAAGGTGGTATTACTCTGGAGTCGAAGCCAGGGACTAACCTCTCATCTCGAGTTGATTTGTGGTCCACGGAGCTCTTTCGTGTTGCTACAGTGACCTCAGGATCCCTCTAGCCTTGAAACAGTGTTCTTGGGGTTTCTCTTGAGTGCCATCAAGGAAATCAAGGCTCCTTTCATGTGTGATGTGCAACACGGAATTGCTCTGCACGAAGTGCAGGGTATCGGGCCTCAGTTTGCGGCGAGCGGGAAGTCTAATGGTTTTTCTCGAGTTGCGAATGGAACCTGGTGTATATTCTCGAGTTACGACGGGGATGGCCCTTCCACACACGTGTTTGTTCAGCGACGTCAGACTCCTGCCTAGTTACGAGGGACAAGTCGGGATTCTCCTCGAGGCTTGGCAGGGCAATTGGGACGCCTCTCCAGCTGAGGCGGGAGACCAAGGGTCCCTTTCCACGTGCCACAGGAATCCTGGGACTCCTATCAAGTTTCACGAGGAGTCAGGCATCTTCTCCTTTGGAGACACTGATCTCCGCGTACCTCTGGAGTTTTCAAAGGATGTGAGGCCTCCAGTCGCGATGAGGTGGGGAACTAGGTCTTTCTCTGTGGTCTCCACAGGGGATTCAGACATCCTTTCGTCTTGGGAGATGCAAGACGAGCCTGCATTCAAGTCACTGCAGGGATATCCGGCCTTATTTCCCGTCAGGGCATCGCAGTGTCCATTCCAATTGAGGCCGCAAACTCAGGGTCCCTCTCACATACCTAGAGCTGAGAGAAGCCTCCTCTTGAGGTGCTTGTGGTAAGGTGGTGTTCCTCTGGAGTCGTAGACAGGGACTAACCTCTCATCTCGAGTTGATTCTTGGTCCATGGAGCTCTTTCGTGTTGCTACAGTGACCTCGGGATCCCTCTAGCCTTGAAACAGTGTTCTTGGGGTTTCTCTGGAGTGCCATCAAGGAAATCAAGGCTCCTTTCATGTGTGATGTGCAACACGGAATTGCTCTGCACGCAGTGCAGGGGAATCGGGCCTCATCTCGCGGCGAGGGGGAAGTCTCATGGTTTTTCTCAAGTTGCGGCGGGAACCTGGGGTATATTCTCGAGTTAAGACAGGGATGGCCCCTCGACCCACGTGTTTGTTCAGCGACGTCAGGACTCCTGCCTAGTTGCGAGGGACAACTCGGGATTCTCCTCGAGGCTTGGCAGGGCAATTGGGACGCCTCTCCAGCTGAGGCGGGACACCAAGTGTCCCTTTCCACGTGGCACAGGAATCCTGGGACTCCTACCAAGTTTCACGAGGAGTCAGGCATCGTCTCCTTTGGAGGCACTGATCTCTGCGTACCTCTGGAGTTTTCCAAGGATGTGAGGCCTCCGGTCGCCATGAGGTGGGGAACTAGGTCTTTCTCTGTGGTCTCCACAGGGGATTCAGACATCCTTTCATCTTGGGAGATGCAAGACGAGCCTGCATTCAAGTCACTGCAGGGATATCCGGCCTTATTTCACGTCAGTGCATCGCGGTGTCCATTCCACTTGAGGCCGCAAAATCAGGGTCCCTCTCACATAGCTAGAGCTGAGAGAAGCCTCCTCTTGAGGTGCTTGTGGTAAGGTGGTATTCCTCTGGAGTCGAAGCCAGGGACTAACCTCTCATCTCGAGTTGATTTTTGGTCCACGGAGCTCTTTCGTGTTGCTACAGTGACCTCGGGATCCCTCTAGCCTTGAAACAGTGTTCTTGGGGTTTCTCTGGAGTGCCATCAAGGAAATCAAGGCTCCTTTCATGTGTGATGTGCAACACGGAATTGCTCTGCATGCAGTGCAGGAGAATCGGGCCTCATCTCGCGGCGAGGGGGAAGTCTCATGGTTTTTCTCGAGTTGCGGCGGGAACCTGGGGTATATTCACGAGTTACGACGGGGATGGCCCTTCCACCCACGTGTTTGTTCAGCGACGTCAGGACTCCTGCCTAGTTACGAGGGACAACTCGGGAATCTCCTCGAGGCTTGGCAGGGCAATTGGGACGCCTCTCCAGCTGAGGCGGGAGACCAAGGGTCCCTTTCCACGTGCCACAGGAATCCTGGGACTCCAATCAAGTTTCACGAGGAGTCAGGCCTCGTCTCCTTTGGAGGCACTGATCTCCGCATACCTCTGGAGTTTTCAAAGGATGTGAGGCCTCCGGTCGCGATGAGGTGGGGACCTAGGTCTTCTTCTGTGGTCTCTACATGGGATTCAGACATCCTTTCGTCTTGGGAAATGCAAGACGAGCCTGCATTCAAGTCACTGCAGGGATATCCGGCCTTATTTCGAGTCAGGGCATCGCGGTGTCCATTCCACTTGAGGCCACAAACTCAGGGTCCCTCTCACATACCTAGAGCTGAGAGAAGCCCCCTCTTGAGGTGCTTGTGATAAGGTGGTATTCCTCTGGAGTCGAAGCCAGGGACTAACCTCTCATCTCGAGTTGATTTTTCGTCCACGGAGCTCTTTCGTGTTGCTATACAGACCTCAGAATCCCTCTAGCCTTGAAACAGTGTTCTTGGGGTTTCTCTGGAGTGCCATCAAGGAAATCAAGGCTCCTTTCATGTGTGATGTGCAACACGTAATTGCTCTGCATGCCGTGCAGGGGAATCGGGCCTCATCTCGCGGCGAGGGGGATGTCTCATGGTTTTTCTCGAGTTGCGGCGGGAACCTGGGGTATATTCTCGAGTTACGACTCGGATGGCCCTTCCACCCACGTGTTTGTTCAGCGACGTCAGGACTCCTGCCTAGTTGCGAGGGACAACTCGGGATTCTCCTCGAGGCTTGGCAGGGCAATTGGGACGCCTCTCCAGCTGAGGCGGGAGACCAAGGGTCCCTTTCCACGTGCCACAGGAATCCTGGGACTCCTATCAAGTTTCACGAGGAGTCAGGCATCGTCTCCTTTGGAGGCACTGATCTCCGCGTACCTGTGGAGTTTTCAAAGGATGTGAGGCCTCCGGTCGCGGTGAGGTGGTGAACTAGGTCTTTCTCTGTGGTCTCCACAGGGGATTCAGACATCCTTTCGTCTTGGGAGATGCAAGACGAGCCTGCATTCAAGTCACTGCAGGGATATCCGGCCTTATTTCGAGTCAGGGCATCGCGGTCTCCATTCCACTTGAGGCCGCAAACTCAGGGTCCCTCTCACATACCTAGAGCTGAGAGAAGCCTCCTCTTGAGGTGCTTGTGGTAAGGTGGTATTCCCCTGGAGTCGAAGCCAGGGACTAACCTCTCATTTCGAGTTGATTTTTGGTCCACGGAGCTCTTTCGTGTTGCTACAGTGACCTCGGAATCCCTCAACCTTGAAACAGTGTTCTTGGGGTTTCTCTGGAGTGCCATCAAGGAAATCAAGGCTCCTTTCATGTGTGATGTGCAACACGGAATTGCTCTGCACGCAGTGCAGGGTATCGGGCCTCATTTTGCGGCGAGGGGGAAGTCTAATGATTTTTCTCGAGTTGCGATTGGAAGCTGGGGTATATTCTCGAGTTACGACGGGGATGGCCCTTCCACACACGTGTTTGTTCAGCGACGTCAGACTCCTGCCTAGTTACGAGGGACAAGTCGGAATTCTCCGCGAGGCTTGGCAGGGCAATTGGGACGCCTCTCCAGCTGAGGCGGGAGACCAAGGGTCCCTTTCCACGTGCCACAGGAATCCTGGGACTCCTATCAAGTTTCACGAGGAGTCAGGCATCTTCTCCTTTGGAGACACTGATCTCCGCGTACCTCTGGAGTTTTCAAAGGATGTGAGGCCTCCAGTCGCGATGAGGTGGGGAACTAGGTCTTTCTCTGTGGTCTCCACAGGGGATTCAGACATCCTTTCGTCTTGGAAGATGCAAGACGAGCCTGCATTCAAGTCACTGCAGGGATATCCGGCCTTATTTCCCGTCAGGGCATCGCAGTGTCCATTCCAATTGAGGCCGCAAACTCAGGGTCCCTCTCACATACCTAAAGCTGAGAGAAACCTCCTCTTGAGGTTCTTGTGGTAAGCTGGTATTCCTCTGGAGTCGAAGCCAGGGAGTAACCTCTCATCTCGAGTTGATTTTTGGTCCACGGATCTCTTTCGTGTTGCTACACAGACATCAGAATCCCTCTAGCCTTGAAACAGTGTTCTTGGGGTTTCTCTGGAGTGCCATCAAGGAAATCAAGGCTCCTTTCATGTGTGATGTGCAACACGGAATTGCTCTGCATGCCTTGCAGGGGAATCGGGCCTCATCTCGCGGCGAGGGGGAAGTCTCATGGTTTTTCTCGAGTTGCAGCGGGAACCTGGGGTATATTCTCGAGTTACGACGGGGATGGCCCTTCCACTCACGTGTTTGTTCAGAGAAGTCAGGACTCCTGCCTAGTTGCGAGGGACAACACGGGATTCTCCTTGAGGCTTGGCAGGGCAATTGGGACGCCTCTCTAGCTGAGACGGGAGACCAAGGGTCCCTTTCCACGTGCCACAGGAATCCTGGGACTCCTATCAAGTTTCATGAGGAGTCAGGCATCGTCTCCTTTGGAGGCACTGATCTCCGCGTACCTCTGGAGTTTTCAAAGGATGTGAGGCCTCCGGTCGCGATGAGGTGGGGAACTAGGTCTTTCTCTGTGGTCTCCACAGGGGATTCAGACATCCTTTTATCTTGGGAGATGCAAGACGAGCCTGCATTCAAGTCACTGCAGGGATATCCGGCCTTATTTCGAGTCAGGGTATCGCGGTTTCGATTCCACTTGAGGCCGCAAACTCAGGGTCCCTCTCACATACCTAGAGCTGAGAGAAGCCTCCTCTTGAGGTGCTTGTGGTAAGGTGGTATTCCTCTGGAGTCGAAGCCAGGGACTAACCTCTCATCTCGAGTTGATTTTTGGTCCACGGAGCTCTTTCGTGTTGCTACAGTGACCTCGGAATCCCTCTCGCCTTGAAACAGTGTTCTTGGGGATTCTCTTTAGTGCCATCAAGGAAATCAAGGCTCCTTTCATGTGTGATGTGCAACACGGAATTGCTCTGCACGCAGTGCAGGGTATCGGGCCTCATTTTGCGGCGAGGGGGAAGTCTAATGGTTTTTCTCGAGTTGCGATGGGAACCTGGGGTATATTCTCGAGTTACGACGGGGATGGACCTTCCACCCACGTGTTTGTTCAGCGACGTCAGACTCCTGCCTAGTTGCGAGGGACAACTCGGGATTCTCCTCGAGGCTTGGCAGGGTAATTGGGACTCCTCTCCAGCTGAGGCGGGAGACCAAGGGTCCCTTTCCACGTGCCACAGGAATCCTGGGACTCCTATCAAGTTTCACGAGGAGTCAGGCATCGTCTACTTTGCAGGCACTGATCTCCGTGTACCTCTGGAGTTTTCAAAGGATGTGAGGCCTCCGGTCGCCATGAGGTGGGGAACTAGGTCTTTCTCTGTGGTCTCCACAGGGGATTCAGACATCCTTTCGTCTTGGGAGATGCAAGACGAGCCTGCATTCAAGTCACTGCAGGGATATCTAGCCTTATTTCGAGCCAGGGTATCACGGTGTCCATTCCACTTGAGGCCGCAAACTCAGGGTCCCTCTCACATACCTAAAGCTGAGAGAAGCCTCCTCTTGAGGTGCTTGTGGTAAGGTGGTATTCCTCTGGAGTCGAAGCCAGGGACTAACCTCTCATCTCGAGTTGATTTTTGGTCCACGGCGCTCTTTCGTGTTGCTACAGTGACCTCAGGATCCCTCAACCTTGAAACAGTGTTCTTGGGGTTTCTCTGGAGTGCCATCAAGGAAATCAAGGCTCCTTTCATGTGTGATGTGCAACACAGAATTGCTCTGCACGCAGTGCAGGGGAATCGGGCCTCATCTCGCGGCGAGGGGGAAGTCTCATGGTTTTTCTCGAGTTGCGGCGGGAACCTGCGGTATATTCTCGAGTTACGACGGGGATGGCCCTTCCACACACGTGTTTGTTCAGCGACGGCAGGACCCCTGCCTAGTTGCGAGGGACAACTCGGGATTCTCCTCGAGGCTTGGCAGGGCAATTGGGACGCCTCTCCAGCTGAGGCGGGAGACCAAGGGTCCCTTTCCACGTGCCACAGGAATCCTGGGACTCCTATCAAGTTTCACGAGGAGTCAGGCATCGTCTCCTTTGGAGGCACTGATCTCCGCGTACCTGTGGAGTTTTCAAAGGATGTGAGGCCTCCGGTCGCGGTGAGGTGGTGAACTAGGTCTTTCTCTGTGGTCTCCACAGGGGATTCAGACATCCTTTCGTCTTGGGAGATGCAAGACGAGCCTGCATTCAAGTCACTGCAGGGATATCCGGCCTTATTTCGAGTCAGGGCATCGCGGTCTACATTCCACTTGAGGCCGCAAACTCAGGGTCCCTCTCACATACCTAAAGCTGAGAGAAGCCTCCTCTTGAGGTGCTTGTGGTAAGGTGGTATTCCTCTGGAGTCGAAGCCAGGGACTAACCTCTCATCTCGAGTTGACTCTTGGTCCACGGAGCTCTTTCGTCTTGCTACCTGACCTCAGGATCCCTCTAGCCTTGAAAAAGTGTTCTTGGGGTTTCTCTGGAGTGCCATCAAGGAAATCAAGGCTCCTTTCATGTGTGATGTGCAACACGGAATTGCTCTGCACGCAGTGCAGGGGAATCGGGCCTCATCTCGCGGTGAGGGGGAAGTCTCATGGTTTTTCTCGAGTTGCAGCGGGAACCTGGGGTATATTCTCGAGTTACGACGGGGATGGCCCTTCCACCCACGTGTTTGTTCAGCGACGTCAGGACTCCTGCCTAGTTGCGAGGGACAACTCGGGATTCTCCTCGAGGCTTGGCAGGGCAATTGGGACGCCTCTCCAGCTGAGGCGGGAGACCAAGGGTCCCTTTCCACGTGCCACAGGAATCCTGGGACTGCTATAAAGTTTCACGAGGAGTCAGGCATCGTCTCCTTTGGAGGCAGTGATCTCCGCGTACCTCTGGAGTTTTCAAAGGATGTGAGGCCTTCGGTCGCGATGAGGTGGGGAACTAGGTCTTTCTCTGTGGTCTCCACAGGGGATTCAGACATCCTTTCGTCTTGGGAGATGCAAGACGAGCCTGCATTCAAGTCACTGCAGGGATATCCGGCCTTATTTCGAGTCAGGGCATCGCAGTGTCCATTCCACTTGAGGCCGCAAACTCAGGGTCCCTCTCACATACATACAGCTGAGAGAAGCCTCCTCTTGAGGTGCTTGTGGTAAGGTGGTATTCCTCTGGAGTCGAAGCCAGGGACTAACCTCTCATCTTGAGTTGATTTTTGGTCCACGGAGCTCTTTCGTGTTGCTACAGTGACCTCAGGATCCCTCTAGCCTTGAATGAGTGTTCTTGGGGTTTCTCTGGAGTGCCATCAAGGAAATCAAGGCTCCTTTCATGTGTGATGTGCAACACGGAATTGCTCTGCACGCAGTGCAGGGGAATCGGGCCTCATCTCGCGGCGAGGGGGAAGTCTCATGGTTTATCTCCAGTTGCGGCGGGAACCTGGGGTATATTCTCGAGTTACGACGGGGATGGCCCTTCCACCCACGTGTTAGTTCAGCGAAGTCAGGACTCCTGCCTAGTTGCGAGGGACGACTCGGGATTCTCCTCGAGGCTTGGCAGGGCAATTGCGACGCCTCTCCAGCTGAGGCGGGAGACCAAGGGTCCCTTTACACGTGCCACAGGAATCCTGGGACTCCTATCAAGTTTCACGAGGAGTCAGGCATCGTTTCCTTTGGAGGCACTGATCTCCGCGTACCTCTGGAGTTCTCAAAGGATGTGAGGCCTCCGGTCGCGATGAGGTTTGGAACTAGGTCTTTCTCTGTGGTCTCCACAGGGGATTCAGACATCCTTTCGTCTTGGGAGATGCAAGACGAGCCTGCATTCAAGTCACTGCAGGGATATCAGGCCTTATTTCGCGTCAGGGCATCGCGGTGTCCATTCCACTTGAGGCCGCAAACTCAGGGTCCCTCTCACATACCTAGAGCTGAGAGAAGCCTCCTCTTGAGGTGCTTGTGGTAAGGTGGTATTCCTCTGGAGTCGAAGCCAGGGACTAACCTCTCATCTCAAGTTGATTTTTGGTCCACGGAAATCTTTCGTGTTGCTACAGTGATCTCGGGATCCCTCTAGCCTTGAAACAGTGTTCTTGGGGTTTCTCTGGAGTGCCATCAAGGAAATCAAGGCTCCTTTCATGTGTGATGTGCAACACGGAATTGCTCTGCACGCAGTGCAGGGGAATCGGGCCTCATCTCGCGGCGAGGGGGAAGTCTCATGGTTTTTCTCGAGTTGCGGCGGGAACCTGCGGTATATTCTCGAGTTACGACGGGGATGGCCCTTCCACACACGTGTTTCTTCAGCGACGTCAGGACTCCTGCCTAGTTGCGAGGGACAACTCAGGATTCTCCTCGAGGCTTGGCAGGGCAATTGGGACGCCTCTCCAGCTGAGGCGGGAGACCAAGGGTCCCTTTCCACGTGCCACAGGAATCCTGGGACTGCTATAAAGTTTCACGAGGAGTCAGGCATCGTCTACTTTGCAGGCAGTGATCTCCGCGTACCTCTGGAGTTTTCAAAGGATGTGAGGCCTTCGGTCGCGATGAGGTGGGGAACTTGGTCTTTCTCTGTGGTCTCCACAGGGGATTCAGACATCCTTTCGTCTTGGGAGATGCAAGACGAGCCTGCATTCAAGTCACTGCAGGGATATCCAGACTTATTTCGAGCCAGGGCATCGCGGTGTCCATTCCACTTGAGGCCGCAAACTCAGGGTCCCTCTCACATACCTAAAGCTGAGAGAAGCCTCCTGTTGAGGTGCTTGTGGTAAGGTGGTATTCCTCTGGAGTCGAAGCCAGGGACTAACCTCTCATCTCGAGTTGATTTTTGGTCCACGGATCTCTTTCGTGTTGCTACACAGACATCAGAATCCCTCTAGCCTTGAAACAGTGTTCTTGGGGTTTCTCTGGAGTGCCATCAAGGAAATCAAGGCTCCTTTCATGTGTGATGTGCAACACGGAATTGCTCTGCATGCCTTGCAGGGGAATCGGGCCTCATCTCGCGGCGAGGGGAAATCTCATGGTTTTTCTCGAGTTGCGGCGGGAACCTGGGGTATATTCTCGAGTTACGTCGGGGATGGCCCTTCCACTCACGTGTTTGTTCAGAGAAGTCAGGACTCCTGCCTAGTTGCGAGGGACAACACGGGATTCTCCTTGAGGCTTGGCAGGGCAATTGGGTCGCCTCTCTAGCTGAGGCGGGAGACCAAGGGTCCCTTTCCAGGTGCCACAGGAATCCTGGGACTCCTATCAAGTTTCACGAGGAGTCAGGCATCGTCTCCTTTGGAGGCACTGATCTCCGAGTACCTCTGGAGTTTTCAAAGGATGTGAGGCCTCCGGTCGCGAAGAGGTGGGGAACTAGGTCTTTCTCTGTGGTCTCCACAGGGGATTCAGACATCCTTTTATCTTGGGAGATGCAAGACGAGCCTGCATTCAAGTCACTGCAGGGATATCCGGCCTTATTTCGAGTCAGGGTTCGCGGTTTCGATTCCACTTGAGGCCGCAAACTCAGGGTCCCTCTCACATACCTAGAGCTGAGAGAAGCCTCCTCTTGAGGTGCTTGTGGTAAGGTGGTATTCCTCTGGAGTCGAAGCCAGGGACTAACCTCTCATCTCGAGTTGATTTTTGGTCCACGGAGCTGTTTCGTGTTGCTACAGTGACCTCGGAATCCCTCTCGCCTTGAAACAGTGTTCTTGGGGTTTCTCTGGAGTGCCATCAAGGAAATCAAGGCTCCTTTCATGTGTGATGTGCAACACGGAATTGCTCTGCACGCAGTGCAGGGTATCGGGCCTCATTTTGCGGCGAGGGGGAAGTCTAATGGTTTTTCTCGAGTTGCGATGGGAACCTGGGGTATATTCTCGAGTTACGACGGGGATGGACCTTCCACCCACGTGTTTGTTCAGCGACGTCAGACTCCTGCCTAGTTGCGAGGGACAACTCGGGATTCTCCTCGAGGCTTGGCAGGGCAATTGGGACTCCTCTCCAGCTGAGGCGGGAGACCAAGGGTCCCTTTCCACGTGCCACAGGAATCCTGGGACTCCTATCAAGTTTCACGAGGAGTCAGGCATCGTCTCCTTTGCAGGCACTGATCTCCGTGTACCTCTGGAGTTTTCAAAGGATGTGAGGCCTCCGGTCGCGATGAGGTGGGGAACTAGGTCTTTCTCTGTGGTCTCCACAGGGGATTCAGACATCCTTTCGTCTTGGGAGATTCAAGACGAGCCTGCATTCAAGTCACTGCAGGGATATCCAGCCTTATTTCGAGCCAGGGCATCGCGGTGTCCATTCCACTTGAGGCCGCAAACTCAGGGTCCCTCTCACATACCTAAAGCTGAGAGAAGCCTCCTCTTGAGGTGCTTGTGGTAAGGTGGTATTCCTCTGGAGTCGAAGCCAGGGACTAACCTCTCATCTCGAGTTGACTCTTGGTCCACGGAGCTCTTTCGTGTTGCTACAGTGACCTCAGGATCCCTCTAGCCTTGAAACAGTGTTCTTGGGGTTTCTCTGGAGTGCCATCAAGGAAATCAAGGCTCCTTTCATGTGTGATGTGCAACACGGAATTGCTCTGCACGCAGTGCAGGGGAATCGGGCCTCATCTCGCGGCGAGGGGGAAGTCTCATGGTTTTTCTCGAGTTGCAGCGGGAACCTGGGGTATATTCTCGAGTTACGACGGGGATGGCCCTTCCACCCACGTGTTTGTTCAGCGACGTCAGGACTCCTGCCTAGTTGCGAGGGACAACTCGGGATTCTCCTCGAGGCTTGGCAGGGCAATTGGGACGCCTCTCCAGCTGAGGCGGGAGACCAAGGGTCCCTTTCCACGTGCCACAGGAATCCTGGGACTCCTATCAAGTTTCACGAGGAGTCAGGCATCGTCTCCTTTGGAGGCACTGATCTCCTCATACCTCTGGAGTTTTCAAAGGATGTGAGGCCTCCGGTCGCGATGAGGTGGGCAACTAGGTCTTTCTCTGTGGTCTCCACAGGGGATTCAGACATCCTTTCATCTTGGGAGATGCAAGACGAGCCTGCATTCAAGTCACTGCAGGGATATCCGGCCTTATTTCGAGTCAGGGCATCGCGGTGTCCATTCCACTTGAGGCCGCAAACTCAGGGTCCCTCTCACATACCTAGAGCTGAGAGAAGCCTCCTCTTGAGGTGCTTGTGGTAAGGTGGTATTCCTCTGGAGTCGAAGCCAGGGACTAACCTCTCATCTCGAGTTGATTTTTGGTCCACGGAGCTCTTTCCTGTTGCTACAGTGACCTCAGGATCCCTCTAGCCTTGAAACAGTGTTCTTGGGGTTTCTCTGGAGTGCCATCAAGGAAATCAAGGCTCCTTTCATGTGTGATGTGCAACACGGAATTGCTCTGCATGCAGTGCAGGGGAATCGGGCCTCATCTCGCGGCGAGGGGGAAGTCTCATGGTTTTTCTCGAGTTGCGGCGGGAACCTGG
The DNA here is from genome assembly GCF_910594005.1 of Cervus elaphus. NCBI lineage: Eukaryota > Metazoa > Chordata > Mammalia > Artiodactyla > Cervidae > Cervus > Cervus elaphus. The sequence continues at coordinate 1,276,610 of NW_025316681.1, read as the reverse complement.
GGTATATTCTCGAGTTACGACGGGGATGGCCCTTCCACACACGTGTTTGTTCAGCGACGTCAGGACTCCTGCCTAGTTGCGAGGGACAACTCGGGATTCTCCTCGAGGCTTGGCAGGGCAATTGGGACGCCTCTCCAGCTGAGGCGGAAGACCAAGGGTCCCTTTCCACGTACCACAGGAATCCTGGGACTCCTATCAAGTTTCACGAGGAGTCAGGCATCGGCTCCTTTGGAGGCACTGATCTCCGCGTACCTCTGGAGTTTTCAAAGGATGTGAGGACTCCGTTCGCGATGAGCTGGGGAACTAGGTCTATCTCTGTGGTCTCCAAAGGGGATTCAGACATCCTTTCGTCTTGGGAGATGCAAGACGAGCCTGCATTCAAGTCACTGCAGGGATATCCGGCCTTATTTCGAGTCAGGGCATCGCCCTGTCCATTCCACTTGAGGCCGCAAAATCAGGGTCCCTCTCACATACCTAGAGCTGAGAGAAGCCTCCTCTTGAGGTGCTTGTGGTAAGGTGGTATTCCTCTGGAGTCGAAGCCAGGGACTAACCTCTCATCTCGAGTTGATTTTTGGTCCACGGAGCTCTTTCCTGTTGCTACAGTGACCTCAGGATTCCTCTAGCCTTGAAACAGTGTTCTTGGCGTTTCTCTGGAGTGCCATCAAGGAAATCAAGGCTCCTTTCATGTGTGATGTGCAACACGGAATTGCTCTGCACGCAGTGCAGGGGAATCGGGCCTCATCTCGCGGCGAGGGGGAAGTCTCATGGTTTTTTTCGAGTTGCGGCGGGAACCTGGGGTATATTCTCGAGTTACGACGGGGATGGCCCTTCCACACACGTGTTTGTTCAGCGACGTCAGGACTCCTGCCTAGTTGCGAGGGACAACTCGGGATTCTCCTCGAGGCTTGGCAGGGCAATTGGGACGCCTCTCCAGCTGAGGGGGGAGACCAAGGGTCCCTTTCCACGTGCCACAGGAATCCTGGGACTCCTATCAAGTTTCACGAAGAGTCAGGCATCGTCTCCTTTGGAGGCACTGATCTCCGCGTACCTCTGAAGTTTTCAAAGGATGTGAGGCCTCCGGTCGCGATGAGGTGGGGAACTAGGTCTTTCTCTGTGGTCTCCACAGGGGATTAAGACATCCCCTCGTCTTGGGAGATGCAAGACGAGCCTGCATTCAAGTCACTGCAGGGATATCCGGCCTTATTTCGAGTCAGGGCATCGCGGTGTCCATTCCACTTGAGGCCGCAAAATCAGGGTCCCTCTCACATACCTAGAGCTGAGAGAAGCCTCCTCTTGGGGTGCTTGTGGTAAGGTAGTATTCCTCTGGAGTCGAAGCCAGGGACTAACCTCTCATCTCGAGTTGATTTTTGGTCCACGGAGCTCTTTCCTGTTGCTACAGTGACCTCAGGATCCCTCTAGCCTTGAAACAGTGTTCTTGGGGTTGCTCTGGAGTGCCATCAAGGAAATCAAGGCTCCTTTCATGTGTGATGTGCAACACGGAATTGCTCTGCATGCAGTGCAGGGGAATCGGGCCTCATCTCGCGGCGAGGGGGAAGTCTCATGGTTTCTCTCGAGTTGCGGCGGGAACCTGGGGTATATTCTCGAGTTACGATGGGGATGGCCCTTCCACCCACGTGTTTGTTCAGCGACGTCAGGACTCCTGCCTAGTTGCAAGGGACAACTCGGGATTCTCCTCGAGGCTTGGCAAGGCAATTGGGACGCCTCTCCATCTGAGGCGGGAAACCAAGTGTCCCTTTCCACGTGCCACAGGAATCCTGGGACTCCTATCAAGTTTCACGAGGAGTCAGGCATCGTCTCCTTTGGAGGCACTGATCTCCGTGTACCTCTGGAGTTGTCAAAGAATGTGAGGCCTCCGGTCGCGATGAGGTTGGGAACTAGGTCTTTCTCTGTGGTCTTCACAGGGGATTCAGACATCCTTTCGTCTTGGGAGATGCAAGACGAGCCTGCATTCAAGTCACTGCAGGGAAATCCGGCCTTATTTCGCGTCAGGGCATCGCAGGGTCCATTCCACTTGAGGCCGCAAAATCAGGGTCCCTCTCACATACCTAGAGCTGAGAGAAGCCTCCTCTTGAGGTGCTTGTGGTAAGGTGGTATTCCTCTGGAGTCGAAGCCAGGGACTAACCTCTCATCTCGAGTTGATTTTTGGTCCACAGAGCTCTTTCGTGTTGCTACAGTGACCTCAGGATCCCTCTAGCCTTGAAACAGTGCTCTTGGGGTTTCTCTGAAGTGCCATCAAGGAAATCAAGGCTCCTTTCATGTGTGATGTGCAACACGGAATTGCTCTGCACGCAGTGCAGGGGAATCGCGCCTCATCTCGCGGCGAGGGGGAAGTATCATGGTTTCTCTCGAGTTGCGGCGGTAACCTGGGGTATATTCTCGAGTTACGACGGGGATGGCCCTTCCACCCACGTGTTTGTTCAGCGACGTCAGGACTCCTGCCTAGTTAAGAGGGACAACTCGGGATTCTCCTCGAGGCTTGGCAGGGCAATTGGGACGCCTCTCCAGCTGAGCCGGGAGAGCAACTGTCACTTTCCATGTGCCACAGGAGTCTTGGGACTCCTATCAAGTTTCACGAGGAGTCAGGCATCGTCTCCTTTGGAGGCACTGATCTCCGCGTACCTCTGGAGTTTTCAAAGGATGTGAGGCCTCCTGTCGCGATGAGGTGGGGAACAAGGTCTTTCTCTGTGGTCTCCACAGGGGATTCAGACATCCTTTCGTCTTGGGAGATGCAAGACGAGCCTGCATTCAAGTCACTGCAGGGATATCCGGCCTTACTTCGCGTCAGGGCATCGCAGTGTCCATTCCACTTGAGGCCGCAAACTCAGGGTCCCTCTCACATACCTAGAGCTGAGAGAAGTCTCCTCTTGAGGTGCTTGTGGTAAGGTGGTATTCCTCTGGAGTCGAAGCCAGGGACTACCCTCTCATCTCGAGTTGATTTTTGGTCCACGGAGCTCTTTCGTGTGGCTACAGTGACCTCAGGATCCCTCTAGCCTTGAAACAGTGTTCTTGGGGTTTCTCTGGAGTGCCATTAAGGAAATCAAGGCTCATTTCATGTGTGATGTGCAACACGGAATTGCTCTGCACGCAGTGCAGGGGAATCGGCCCTCATCTCGCGGCGAGGGGGAAGTCTCATGGTTTTTCTCGAGTTGCGGCGGGAACCTGGGGTATATTCTCGAGTTACGACGGGGATGGCCCTTCCAAGGACGTGTTTGTTCAGCGACGTCAGGACTCCTGCCAAGTTGCAATGGACAACTCGGGATTCTCCTCGAGGCTTGGCAGGGCAACTGGGACGCCTCTCCAGCTGAGGCGGGAGACCAAGTGTCCCTTTCCACGTGCCACAGGAATCCTGGGACTCCTATCAAGTTTCACGAGGAGTCAGGCATCGTCTCCTTTGGAGGCACTGATCTCCGTGTACCTCTGGAGTTGTCAAAGGATGTGAGGCCTCCGGTCGCTATGAGGTGGGGAACTAGGTCTTTCTCTGTGGTCTCCACAGGGGATTCAGACATCCTTTCGTTTTGGGAGATGCAAGACGAGCCTGCATTCAAGTCACTGCAGGGAAATCCGGCCTTATTTCGCGTCAGGGCATCGCAGCGTCCATTCCACTTGAGGCCGCAAACTCAGGGTCCCTCTCACATACCTAGAGCTGAGAGAAGCCTCCTCTTGAGGTGCTTGTGGTAAGGTGGTATTCCTCTGGAGTCGAAGCCAGGGACTAACCTCTCATCTCGAGTTGATTTTTGGTCCACAGAGCTCTTTCGTGTTGCTACAGTGACCTCAGGATCCCTCTAGCCTTGAAACAGTGTTCTTGGGGTTTCTCTGGAGTGCCATCATGGAAATCAAGGCTCCTTTCATGTGTGATGTGCAACACGGAATTGCTCTGCACGCAGTGTAGGGGAATCGGGCCTCATCTCGCGGCGAGGGGGAAGTCTCATGGTTTTTCTCGAGTTGCGGCGGGAACCTGGTGTATATTCTCCAGTTACGACGGGGATGGCCCTTCCACCCACGTGTTTGTTCAGCGACGGCAGGACTCCTGCCTAGTTGCGAGGGACAACTCGGGATTCTCCTCGAGGCTTGGCAGGGCAATTGGGACGCCTCTCCAGCTGAGGCGGGACACCAAGGGTCCCTTTCCACATGCCACAGGAATCCTGGGACTCCTATCAAGTTTCACGAGGAGTCAGGCATCGTCTCCTTTTGAGGCACTGATCTCCGCGTACCTCTGGAGTTTTCAAAGGATGTGAGGCCTCCGGTCGCGATGAGGTTGGGAACTAGGTCTTTCTCTGTCGTCTCCACAGGGGATTCAGACATCCTTTCATCTTGGGAGATGCAAGACGAGCCTGCATTCAAGTCACTGCAGGGATATCCGGCCTTATTTCGCGTCAGGGCATCGCAGTGTCCATTCCACTTGAGGCCGCAAAATCAGGGTCCCTCTCACATACCTAAAGCTGAGAGAAGCCTCCTCTTGAGGTGCTTGTGGTAAGGTGGTATTCCTCTGGAGTCGAAGCCAGGGACTAACCTCTCAGCTCGAGTTGATTTTTGGTCCACGGAGCTCTTTCGTGTTGCTACAGTGACCTCAGGATCCCTCTAGCCTTGAAACAGTGTTCTTGGGGTTTCTCTGGAGTGCCATCAAGGAAATCAAGGCTCCTTTCATGTGTGATGTGCAACACGGAATTGCTCTGCACGCAGTGCAGGGGAATCGGGCCTCATTTCGCGATGAGGGGGAAGTCTCATGGTTTTTCTCGAGTTGCGGTGGGAACCTGGGGTATATTCTCGAGTTAGGAAGGGGATGGTCCTTCCGCCAACGTGTTTGTTCAGCGACGTCAGGACCCCTGCCTAGTTGCGAGGGACAACTCGGGATTTTCCTCGAGGCTTGGCAGAACAATTGGGACGCCTCTCCAACTGAGGCGGGAGACCAAGCGTCCCTTTCCACGTGCCACAGGAATCCTGGGACTCCTATCAAGTTTCACGAGGAGTCAGGCATCGTCTCCTTTGGAGGCACTGATCTCCGCGTACCTCTGGAGTTTTCAAAGGATGTGAGGCCTCCGGTCGCGATGAGGTAGGGAACTAGGTCTTTCTCTGTGGTCTCCACAGGGGATTCAGACATCCTTTCGTCTTGGGAGATGCAAGACGAGCCTGCATTCAAGTCACTGCAGGGATATCTGGCCTTATTTCGAGTCAGGGCATCGCGGTGTCCATTCCACTTGAGGCCGCAAACTCAGGGTCCCTCTCACATACATAGAGCTGAGAGAAGCCTTCTCATGAGGTGCTTTTGTCAAGGTGGTATTCCTCTGGAGTCGAAGCCAGGGACTAACCTCTCATCTCGAGTTGATTTTTGGTCCACGGAGCTCTTTCGTGTTGCTACAGTGACCTCAGGATCCCTCTAGCCTTGAAACAGTGTTCTTGGGGTTTCTCTGGAGTGCCATCAAGGAAATCAAGGCTCCTTTCATGTGTGATGTGCAACACGGAATTGCTCTGCATGCAGTGCAGGGGAATCGGGCCTCATCTCGCGGCGAGGGGGAAGTCTCATGGTTTTTCTCGAGTTGCGGCGGGAACCTGGGGTATATTCTCGAGTTACGACAGGGATGGCCCTTCCACCCACGTGTTTGTTCAGCGACGTCAGAACTCCTGGCTAGTTGCGAGGGACAACTCGGGATTCTCCTCGAGGCTTGGCAGGGCAATTGTGACACCTCTCCAGCTGAGGCGGGAGACCAAGTGTCCCTTTCCACGTGCCACAGGAATCCTGGGACTCCTATCAAGTTTCACGAGGAGTCTGGCATCGTCTCCTTTGGAGGCACTGATCTCTGTATACCTCTGGAGTTTTCAAAGGATGTGAGGCCTCCAGTCGTGATGAGGTGGGGAACTAGGTCTTTCTCTGTGGTCTCCACAGGGGATTCAGACATCCTTTCGTCTTGGGAGATGCAAGACGAGCCTGCATTCAAGTCACTGCAGGGATATCCAGCCTTATTTCGAGTCAGGGCATCGCGGTGTCCATTCCACTTGAGGCCGCAAACTCAGGGTCCCTCTCACATACCTAGAGCTGAGAGAAGCCTCCTCTTGAGGTGCTTGTGGTAAGGTGGTATTCCTCTGGAGTCGAAGCCAGGGAATAACCTCTCATCTCGAGTTGATTTTTGGTCCACGGAGCTCTTTCGTGTTGCTACAGTGACCTCAGGATCCCTCTAGCCTTGAAACAGTGTTCTTGGGGTTTCTCTGGAGTGCCATCAAGGAAATCAAGGCTCCTTTCATGTTTGATGTGCAACACGGAATTGCTCTGCATGCAGTGCAGGGGAATCGGGCCTCATCTCGCGGCGAGGGGGAAGTCTCATGGTTTTTCTCGAGTTGCGGCGGGAACCTGGGGTATATTCTCGAGTTACGACGGGGATGGCCCTTCCACCCACGTGTTTGTTCAGCAACGGCAGGACTCCTGCCTAGTTGCGAGGGACAACTCGGAATTCTCCTCGAGGCTTGGCAGGGCAATTGGGACGCCTCTCCAGCTGAGGCGGGAGACCAAGGGTCCCTTTCCACGTGCCACAGGAATCCTGGGACTCCTATCAAGTTTCATGAGGAGTCAGGCATCGTCTCCTTTGGAGGCACTGATCTCTGTATATCTCTGGAGTTTTCAAAGGATGTGAGGCCTCCAGTCGTGATGAGGTGGGGAACTAGGTCTTTCTCTGTGGCCTCCACAGGGGATTCAGACATCCTTTCGTCTTGGGAGATGCAAGACGAGCCTGCATTCAAGTCACTGCAGGGATATTCAGCCTTATTTCGAGTCAGGGCATCGCAGTGTCCATTCCACTTGAGGCCGCAAACTCAGGGTCCCTCTCACATACCTAGAGCTGAGAGAAGCCTCCTCTTGAGGTGCTTGTGGTAAGGTGGTATTCCTCTGGAGTCGAAGCCAGGGACTAACCTCTCATCTCGAGATGATTTTTGGTCCACAGAGCTCTTTCGTGTGGCTACAGTGACCTCAGGATCCCTCTAGCCTTGAAACAGTGTTCTTGGGGTTTCTCTGGAGTGCCATCAAGGATATCAAGGCTCCTTTCATGTTTGATGTGCAACACGGAATTGCTCTGCATGCAGTGCAGGGGAATCGGGCCTCATCTCGCGGCGAGGGGGAAGTGTCATGGTTTTTCTCGAGTTGCGGCGGGAACCTGGGGTATATTCTCGAGTTACAACGGGGATGGCCCTTCCACCCACGTGTTTGTTCAGCGACGTCAGGACTCCTGCCTAGTTGCGAGGGACAACTCGGGATTCTCCTCGAGGCTTGGCAGGGCAATTGGGACGCCTCTCCAGCTGAGGCGGGAGACCAAGGGACCCTTTCCACGTGCCACAGGAATCCTGGGACTCCTATCAAGTTTCACGAGGAGTCAGGCATCGTCTCCTTTGGAGGCACTGATCTCCGCGTACCTCTGGAGTTTTCAAAGGATGTGAGGCCTCCGGTCTCGATGAGGTGGGCAACTAGGTCTTTCTCTGTGGTCTCCACAGGGGATTCAGACATCCTTTCATCTTGGGAGATACAAGACGAGCCTGCATTCAAGTCCCTGCAGGGATATCCGGCCTTATTTCGATCCAGGGTATCGCGGTGTCCGTTCAACTTGAGGCCGCAAACTCAGGGTCCCTCTCACATACCTAGAGCTGAGAGAAGCCTCCTCTTGAGCTGCTTGTGATAAGGTGGTGTTCCTCTGGAGTCGAAGCCAGGGACTAACCTCTCATCTCGAGTTGATTTTTGGTCCACGGAGCTCTTTCGTGTTGGTACAGTGACCTCAGGATCCCTCTAGCCTTGAAACAGTGTTCTTGGGGTTTCTATGGAGTGCCATTAAGGAAATCAAGGCTCCTTTCATGTGTGATGTGCAACACGGAATTGCTCTGCACGCAGTGCAGGGGAATCGGGCCTCATCTCGCGGCGAGGGGGAAGTGTCATGGTTTTTCTCGAGTTGCGGCGGGAACCTGGGGTATATTCTCGAGTTACGACGGGGATGGCCCTTCCACCCACGTGTTTGTTCAGCGACGTCAGGACTCCTGCCTAGTTGCGAGGGACAACTCGGGATTCTCCTCGAGGCTTGGCATTGCAATTGGGACGCCTCACCAGCTGAGGCGGGAGACCAGGGGTCCCTTTCCACGTGCCATAGGAATCCTGGGACTCCTATCAAGTTTCACGAGGAGTCAGGCATCGTCTCCTTTGGAGGCACTGATCTCCGTGTACCTCTGGAGTTGTCAAAGGATGTGAGGCCTCCGGTCGCGATGAGGTTGGGAACTAGGTTTTTCTCTGTGGTCTCCACAGGGGATTCAGACATCCTTTCGTCTTGGGAGATGCAAGACGAGCCTGCATTCAAGTCACTGCAGGGAAAGCCGGCCTTATTTCGCGTCAGGGCATCGCAGGGTCCATTCCACTTGAGGCCGCAAAATCAGGGTCCCTCTCACATACCTAGAGCTGAGAGAAGCCTCCTCTTGAGGTGCTTGTGGTAAGGTGGTATTCCTCTGGAGTCGAAGCCAGGGACTAACCTCTCATCTCGAGTTGATTTTTGGTCCACGGAGCTCTTTCGTGTTGCTACAGTGACCTCAGGATCCCTCTAGCCTTGAAAGAGTGCTCTTGGGGTTTCTCTGGAGTGCCATCAAGGAAATCAAGGCTCCTTTCATGTGTGATGTGCAACACGGAATTGCTCTGCATGCCTTGCAGGGGAATCGGGCCTCATCTCGCGGCGAGGGGGAAGTCTCATGGTTTTTCTCGAGTTGCAGCGGGAACCTGGGGTATATTCTCGAGTTACGACGGGGATGGCCCTTCCACTCACGTGTTTGTTCAGAGAAGTCAGGACTCCTGCCTAGTTGCGAGGGACAACACGGGATTCTCCTTGAGGCTTGGCAGGGCAATTGGGACGCCTCTCTAGCTGAGGCGGGAGACCAAGGGTCCCTTTCCACGTGCCACAGGAATCCTGGGACTCCTATCAAGTTTCATGAGGAGTCAGGCATCGTCTCCTTTGGAGGCACTGATCTCCGCGTACCTCTGGAGTTTTCAAAGGATGTGAGGCCTCCGGTCGCGATGAGGTGGGGAACTAGGTCTTTCTCTGTGGTCTCCACAGGGGATTCAGACATCCTTTTATCTTGGGAGATGCAAGACGAGCCTGCATTCAAGTCACTGCAGGGATATCCGGCCTTATTTCGAGTCAGGGTATCGCGGTTTCGATTCCACTTGAGGCCGCAAACTCAGGGTCCCTCTCACATACCTAGAGCTGAGAGAAGCCTCCTCTTGAGGTGCTTGTGGTAAGGTGGTATTCCTCTGGAGTCGAAGCCAGGGACTAACCTCTCATCTCGAGTTGATTTTTGGTCCACGGAGCTCTTTCGTGTTGCTACAGTGACCTCGGAATCCCTCTCGCCTTGAAACAGTGTTCTTGGGGTTTCTCTTTAGTGCCATCAAGGAAATCAAGGCTCCTTTCATGTGTGATGTGCAACACGGAATTGCTCTGCACGCAGTGCAGGGTATCGGGCCTCATTTTGCGGCGAGGGGGAAGTCTAATGGTTTTTCTCGAGTTGCGATGGGAACCTGGGGTATATTCTCGAGTTACGACGGGGATGGACCTTCCACCCACGTGTTTGTTCAGCGACCGTCAGGACCCCTGCCTAGTTGCGAGGGACAACTCGGGATTCTCCTCGAGGCTTGGCAGAACAATTGGGACGCCTCTCCAACTGAGGCGGGAGACCAAGGGTCCCTTTCCACGTGCCACAGGAATCCTGGGACTCCTATCAAGTTTCACGAGGAGTCAGGCATCGTCTCCTTTGGAGGCACTGATCTCCGCGTACCTCTGGAGTTTTCAAAGGTTGTGAGGCCTCCGGTCGCGATGAGGTAGGGAACTAGGTCTTTCTCTGTGGTCTCCACAGGGAATTCAGACAGCCTTTCGTCTTGGGAGATGCAAGACGAGCCTGCATTCAAGTCACTGCAGGGATATCCGGCCTTATTTCGAGTCAGGGCATCGCGGTGTCCATTCCACTTGAGGCCGCAAACTCAGGGTCCCTCTCACATACCTAGAGCTGAGAGAAGCCTTCTCATGAGGTGCTTTTGTCAAGGTGGTATTCCTCTGGAGTCGAAGCCAGGGACTAACCTCTCATCTCGAGTTGATTTTTGGTCCACGGAGCTCTTTCGTGTTGCTACAGTGACCTCAGGATCCCTGTAGCCTTGAAACAGTGTTCCTGGGGTTTCTCTGGAGTGCCATCAAGGAAATCAAGGCTCCTTTCATGTGTGATGTGCAACACGGAATTGCTCTGCATGCAGTGCAGGGGAATCGGGCCTCATCTCGCGGCGAGGGGGAAGTCTCATGGTTTTTCTCGAGTTGCGGCGGGAACCTGGGGTATATTCTCGAGTTACGACGGGGATGGCCCTTCCACCCACGTGTTTGTTCAGCGACGTCAGGACTCCTGCCTAGTTGCGAGGGACAACTCGGGATTCTCCTCGAGGATTTGCAGGGCGATTGTGACACCTCTCCAGGTGAGGCGGGAGACCAAGTGTCCCTTTCCACGTGCCACAGGAATCCTGTGACTCCTATCAAGTTTCATGAGGAGTCAGGCATCGTCTCCTTTGGAGGCACTGATCTCTGTATACCTCTGGAGTTTTCAAAGGATGTGAGGCCTCCAGTCGTGATGAGGTGGGGAACTAGGTCTTTCTCTGTGGTCTCCACAGGGGATTCAGACATCCTTTCGTCTTGGGAGATGCAAGACGAGCCTGCATTCAAGTCACTGCAGGGATATCCAGCCTTATTTTGAGTCAGGGCATCGCGGTGTCCATTCCACTTGAGGCCGCAAACTCAGGGTCCCTCTCACATACCTAGAGCTGAGAGAAGCCTCCTCTTGAGGTGCTTGTGGTAAGGTGGTATTCCTCTGGAGTCGAAGCCAGGGACTAACCTCTCATCTCGAGTTGATTTTTGGTCCACGGAGCTCTTTCTTGTGGCTACAGTGACCTCAGGATCCCTCTAGCCTTGAAACAGTGTTCTTGGGGTTTCTCTGGAGTGCCATCAAGGAAATCAAGGCTCCTTTCATGTTTGATGTGCAACACGGAATTGCTCTGCATGCAGTGCAGGGGAATCGGGCCTCATCTCGCGGCGAGGGGGAAGTCTCATGGTTTTTATCGAGTTGCGGCGGGAACCTGGGGTATATTCTCGAGTTACGACGGGGATGGCCCTTCCACCCACGTGTTTGTTCAGCAACGGCAGGACTCCTGCCTAGTTGCGAGGGACAACTCGGAATTCTCCTCGAGGCTTGGCAGGGCAATTGGGACGCCTCTCCAGCTGAGGCGGGAGACCAAGGGTCCCTTTCCACGTGCCACAGGAATCTTGGGACTCCTATCAAGTTTCATGAGGAGTCAGGCATCGTCTCCTTTGGAGGCACTGATCTCTGTATACCTCTGGAGTTTTCAAAGGATGTGAGGCCTCCAGTCGTGATGAGGTGGGGAACTAGGTCTTTCTCTGTGGCCTCCACAGGGGATTCAGACATCCTTTCGTCTTGGGAGATGCAAGACGAGCCTGCATTCAAGTCACTGCAGGGATATCCGGCCTTACTTCGCGTCAGGGCATCGCGGTGTCCATTCCACTTGAGGCCACAAACTCAGGGTCCCTCTCACATACGTAGAGCTGAGAGAAGCCTCCTCTTGATGTGCTTGTGATAAGGTGGTATTCCTCTGGAGTCGAAGCCAGGGACTACCCTCTCATCTCGAGTTGATGTTTGGTCCACGGAGCTCTTTCGTGTGGCTACAGTGACCTCAGGATCCCTCTAGCCTTGAAACAGTGTTCTTGGGGGTTCTCTGGAGTGCCATTAAGGAAATCAAGGCTCATTTCATGTGTGATGTGCAACACGGAATTGCTCTGCACGCAGTGCAGGGAAATCGGGCCTCATCTCGCGGCGAGGGGGAAGTCTCATGGTTTTTCTCGAGTTGCGGCGGGAACCTGGGGTATATTCTCGAGTTACGACGGGGATGGCCCTTCCACCCACGTGTTTGTTCAGCGACGTCAGGACTCCTGCCAAGTTGCGATGGACAACTCGGGATTCTCCTCGAGGCTTGGCAGGGCAACTGGGACGCCTCTCCAGCTGAGGCGGGAGACCAAGGGTCACTTTCCACGTGCCACAGGAATCCTGGGACTCCTATCAAGTTTCACGAGGAGTCAGCCATCGTCTCCTTTAGAGGCACTGATCTCCGCGTACCTCTGGAGTTTTCAAAGGATGTGAGGCCTCCGGTCGCGATGAGGTGGGGAACTAGGTCTTTTTCTGTGGTCTCCACAGGGGATTCGGACATCCTTTCGTCTTGGGACATGCAAGACGAGCCTGCATTCAAGTCACTGCAGGGATATCCGGACTTATTTCGCGTCAGGGCATCGCAGTGTCCATTCCACTTGAGGCCGCAAAATCAGAGTTCCTCTCACATACGTAGAGCTGAGAGAAGCTTCCTCTTGAGGTGCTTGTGGTAAGGTGGTATACCTCTGGAGTCGAAGCCAGGGACTAACCTCTCATCTCGAGTTGATTTTTGGGCCACGGAGCTCTTTCGTTTTGCTACAGTGACCTCAGGATCCCTCTAGCCTTGAAACAGTGTTCTTGGGGTTTCTCTGGAGTGCCATCAACGAAATCAAGGCTCCTTTCATGTGTGATGTGCAACACGGAATTGCTCTGCACACAGTGCAGGGGAATCGCGCCTCATCTCGCGGCGAGGGGGAAGTATCATGGTTTCTCTCGAGTTGCGGCGGGAACCTGGGGTATATTCTCGAGTTACGACGGGGATGGCCCTTCCACCCACGTGTTTGTTCAGCAACGTCAGGACTCCTGCCTAGTTGCGAGGGACAACTCGGGATTCTCCTCGAGGCTTGGCAGGGAAATTGGGACGCCTCTCCAGCTGAGGCGGGAGACCAAGGGTCCCTTTCCACGTGCCACAGGAATCTTGGGACTCCTATCAATTTTCACAAAGAGTCAGGCATCGTCTCCTTTGGAGGCACTGATCTCCGCGTACCTCTGGAGTTTTCAAAGGATGTGAGGCCTCCGGTCACGATGAGGTGGGGAACTAGGTCTTTCTCTGTGGTCTCCACAGGGGATTCAGACATCCTTTCGTCTTGGGAAATGCAAGACGAGCCTGCATTCAAGTCACTGCAGGGATATCCGGCCTTATTTCAAATCACGGCATCGCGGTGTCCATTCCACTTGAGGCCACAAACTCAGGGTCCCTCTCACATACCTAGAGCTGCGAGCAGCCTCCTCTTGAGGTGCTTGTGGTAAGGTGGTATTCCTCTGGAGTCGAAGCCAGGGACTAACCTCTCATCTCGAGTTGATTTTTGGGCCACGGAGCTCTTTCGTGTTGCTACAGTGACCTCAGGATCCCTCTAGCCTTGAAACAGTGTTCTTGGGGTTTCTCTGAAGTGCCATAAAGGAAATCAAGGCTCATTTCATGTGTGATGTGCAACACGGAATTGCTCTCCACGCAGTGCAGGGGAATCGGGCCTCATTTTGCGGCGAGGGGGAATTCTCATGGTTTTTCTCGAGTTGCGGCGGGAACCTGGGGTATATTCTCGAGTTACGACGGGGATGGCCCTTCCACCCACGTGTTTCTTCAGCGACGTCAGGAATCCTGCCTAGTTGCGAGGGACAACTCGGGATTCTCCTCGAGGCTTGGCAGGGCAACTGGGACGCCTCTCCAGCTGAGGCGGGAGACCAAGGGTCCCTTTCCACGTGCCACAGGAATCCTGGGACTCCTATCAAGTTTCACGAGGAGTCAGGCATCGTCTCCTTTGGAGGCACTGATCTCCGCGTACCTCTGGAGTTTTCAAAGGATGTGAGGCCTCCGGTCGCGATGAGGTGGGGAACTAGGTCTTTCTCTGTGGTCTCCACAGGGGATTCAGACATCCTTTCATCTTGGGAGATGCAAGATGAGCCTGCATTCAAGTCACTGCAGGGATATCCGGCCTTATTTCGCGTCAGGGCATCGCAGTGTCGTTTCCACTTGAGGCCGCAAAATCAGAGTTCCTCTCACATACCTAGAGCTGAGAGAAGCTTCCTCTTGAGGTGCTTGTGGTTAGGTGGTATACCTCTGGAGTCGAAGCCAGGGACTAACCTCTCATCTCGAGTTGATTTTTGGGCCACGGAGCTCTTTCGTGTTGCTACAGTGACCTCAGGATCCCTCTTGCCTTGAAACAGTGTTCTTGGGGTTTCTCTGGAGTGCCATCAAGGAAATCAAGGCTCATTTCATGTGTGATGTGCAACACGGAATTGCTCTCCACGCAGTGCAGGGGAATCGGGCCTCATTTTGCGGCGAGGGGGAAGTCTCATGGTTTTTCTCGAGTTGCGGCGGGAACCTGGGGTATATTCTCGAGTTACGACGGGGATGGCCCTTCCACCCACGTGTTTCTTCAGCGACGTCAGGAATCCTGCCTAGTTGCGAGGGACAACTCGGGATTCTCCTCGAGGCTTGGCAGGGCAACTGGGACGCCTCTCCAGCTGAGGCGGGAGACCAAGGGTCACTTTCCACGTGCCACAGGAATCCTGGGACTCCTATCAAGTTTCACGAGGAGTCAGGCATCGTCTCCTTTGGAGGCACTGATCTCCGCGTACCTCTGGAGTTTTCAAAGGATGTGAGGCCTCCGGTCGCGATGAGGTGGGGAACTAGGTCTTTCTCTGTGGTCTCCACAGGGGATTCAGACATCCTTTCATCTTGGGAGATGCAAGATGAGCCTGCATTCAAGTCACTGCAGGGATATCCGGCCTTATTTCGAGTCAGGGCATCGCAGTGTCGTTTCCACTTGAGGCGGCAAAATCAGAGTTCCTCTCACATACCTAGAGCTGAGAGAAGCTTCCTCTTGAGGTGCTTGTGGTTAGGTGGTATACCTCTGGAGTCGAAGCCAGGGACTAACCTCTCATCTCGAGTTGATTTTTGGGCCACGGAGCTCTTTCGTGTTGCTACAGTGACCTCAGGATCCCTCTTGCCTTGAAACAGTGTTCTTGGGGTTTCTCTGGAGTGCCATCAAGGAAATCAAGGCTCCTTTCATGTGTGATGTGCAACACGGAATTGCTCTGCACGCAGTGCAGGGGAATCGCGCCTCATCTCGCGGCGAGGGGGAAGTATCATGGTTTCTCTCGAGTTGCGGCGGGAACCTGGGGTATATTCTCGAGTTACGACGGGGATGGCCCTTCCACCCACGTGTTTGTTCAGCAACGTCAGGACTCCTGCCTAGTTGCGAGGGACAACTCGGGATTCTCCTCGAGGCTTGGCAGGGCAATTGGGACGCCTCTCCAGCTGAGGCGGGAGACCAAGGGTCCCTTTCCACGTGCCACAGGAATCTTGGGACTCCTATCAATTTTCACAAAGAGTCAGGCATCGTCTCCTTTGGAGGCACTGATCTCCGCGTACCTCTGGAGTTTTCAAAGGATGTGAGGCCTCCGGTCACGATGAGGTGGGGAACTAGGTCTTTCTCTGTGGTCTCCACAGGGGATTCAGACATCCTTTCGTCTTGGGAAATGCAAGACGAGCCTGCATTCAAGTCACTGCAGGGATATCCGGCCTTATTTCAAATCACGGCATCGCGGTGTCCATTCCACTTGAGGCCACAAACTCAGGGTCCCTCTCACATACCTAGAGCTGCGAGAAGCCTCCTCTTGAGGTGCTTGTGGTAAGGTGGTATTCCTCTGGAGTCGAAGCCAGGGACTAACCTCTCATCTCGAGTTGATTTTTGGGCCACGGAGCTCTTTCGTGTTGCTACAGTGACCTCAGGATCCCTCTAGCCTTGAAACAGTGTTCTTGGGGTTTCTCTGAAGTGCCATAAAGGAAATCAAGGCTCATTTCATGTGTGATGTGCAACACGGAATTGCTCTCCACGCAGTGCAGGGGAATCGGGCCTCATTTTGCGGCGAGGGGGAATTCTCATGGTTTTTCTCGAATTGCGGCGGGAACCTGGGGTATATTCTCGAGTTACGACGGGGATGGCCCTTCCACCCACGTGTTTCTTCAGCGACGTCAGGAATCCTGCCTAGTTGCGAGGGACAACTCGGGATTCTCCTCGAGGCTTGGCAGGGCAACTGGGACGCCTCTCCAGCTGAGGCGGGAGACCAAGGTCACTTTCCACGTGCCACAGGAATCCTGGGACTCCTATCAAGTTTCACGAGGAGTCAGGCATCGTCTCCTTTGGAGGCACTGATCTCCGCGTACCTCTGGAGTTTTCAAAGGATGTGAGGCCTCCGGTCGCGATGAGGTGGGGAACTAGGTCTTTCTCTGTGGTCTCCACAGGGGATTCAGACATCCTTTCATCTTGGGAGATGCAAGATGAGCCTGCATTCAAGTCACTGCAGGGATATCCGGCCTTATTTCGCGTCAGGGCATCGCAGTGTCGTTTCCACTTGAGGCCGCAAAATCAGAGTTCCTCTCACATACCTAGAGCTGAGAGAAGCTTCCTCTTGAGGTGCTTGTGGTTAGGTGGTATACCTCTGGAGTCGAAGCCAGGGACTAACCTCTCATCTCGAGTTGATTTTTGGGCCACGGAGCTCTTTCGTGTTGCTACAGTGACCTCAGGATCCCTCTTGCCTTGAAACAGTGTTCTTGGGGTTTCTCTGGAGTGCCATCAAGGAAATCAAGGCTCCTTTCATGTGTGATGTGCAACACGGAATTGCTCTGCACGCAGTGCAGGGGAATCGCGCCTCATCTCGCGGCGAGGGGGAAGTATCATGGTTTCTCTCGAGTTGCGGCGGGAACCTGGGGTATATTCTCGAGTTACGACGGGGATGGCCCTTCCACCCACGTGTTTTTTCAGCAACGTCAGGACTCCTGCCTAGTTGCGAGGGACAACTCGGGATTCTCCTCGAGGCTTGGCAGGGCAATTGGGACGCCTCTCCAGCTGAGGCGGGAGACCAAGGGTCCCTTTCCATGTGCCACAGGAATCTTGGGACTCCTATCAATTTTCACGAGGAGTCAGGCATCGTCTCCTTTGGAGGCACTGATCTCCGCGTACCTCTGGAGTTTTCAAAGGATGTGAGGCCTCCGGTCGCGATGAGGTGGGGAACTAGGTCTTTCTCTGTGGTCTCCACAGGGGATTCAGACATCCTTTGGTCTTGGGAAATGCAAGACGAGCCTGCATTCAAGTCACTGCAGGGATATCCGGCCTTATTTCAAATCAGGGTATCGCGGTGTCCATTCCACTTGAGGCCACAAACTCAGGGTCCCTCTCACATACCTAGAGCTGCGAGAAGCCTCCTCTTGAGGTGCTTGTGGTAAGGTGGTATTCCTCTGGAGTCGAAGCCAGGGACTAACGTCTCATCTCGAGTTGATTTTTGGTCCACGGAGCTCTTTCGTGTTGCTACAGTGACCTCAGGATCCCTCTAGCCTTGAAACAGTGTTCTTGGGGTTTCTCTGAAGTGCCATAAAGGAAATCAAGGCTCCTTTCATGTGTGATGTGCAACACGGAATTGCTCTCCACGCAGTGCAGGGGAATCGGGCCTCATTTTTCGGCGAGGGGGAAGTCTCATGGTTTTTCTCGAGTTGTGGCGGGAACCTGGGGTATATTATCGAGTTACGACGGGGATGGCCCTTCCCCCCACGTGTTTCTTCAGCGACGTCAGGAATCCTGCCTAGTTGCGAGGGACAACTCGGGATTCTCCTCGAGGCTTGGCAGGGCAACTGGGACGCCTCTCCAGCTGAGGCGGGAGACCAAGGGTCACTTTCCACGTGCCACAGGAATCCTGGGACTCCTATCAAGTTTCACGAGGAGTCAGGCATCGTCTCCTTTGGAGGCACTGATCTCCGCGTACCTCTGGAGTTTTCAAAGGATGTGAGGCCTCCGGTCGCGATGAGGTGGGGAACTAGGTCTTTCTCTGTGGTCTCCACAGGGGATTCAGACATCCTTTCATCTTGGGAGATGCAAGATGAGCCTGCATTCAAGTCACTGCAGGGATATCCGGCCTTATTTCGCGTCAGGGCATCGCAGTGTCGTTTCCACTTGAGGCCGCAAAATCAGAGTTCCTCTCACATACCTAGAGCTGAGAGAAGCTTCCTCTTGAGGTGCTTGTGGTTAGGTGGTATACCTCTGGAGTCGAAGCCAGGGACTAACCTCTCATCTCGAGTTGATTTTTGGGCCACAGAGCTCTTTCGTGTTGCTACAGTGACCTCAGGATCCCTCTTGCCTTGAAACAGTGTTCTTGGGGTTTCTCTGGAGTGCCATCAAGGAAATCAAGGCTCCTTTCATGTGTGATATGCAATACGGAATTGCTCTGCACGCAGTGCAGGGGAATCGCGCCTCATCTCGCGGCGAGGGGGAAGTATCATGGTTGCTCTCGAGTTGCGGCGGGAACCTGGGGTATATTCTCGAGTTACGACGGGGATGGCCCTTCCACCCACGTGTTTGTTCAGCAACGTCAGGACTCCTGCCTAGTTGCGAGGGACAACTCGGGATTCTCCTCGAGGCTTGGCAGGGCAATTGGGACGCCTCTCCAGCTGAGGCGGGAGACCAAGGGTCCCTTTCCACGTGCCACAGGAATCTTGGGACTCCTATCAATTTTCACAAAGAGTCAGGCATCGTCTCCTTTGGAGGCACTGATCTCCGCGTACCTCTGGAGTTTTCAAAGGATGTGAGGCCTCCGGTCACGATGAGGTGGGGAACTAGGTCTTTCTCTGTGGTCTCCACAGGGGATTCAGACATCCTTTCGTCTTGGGAAATGCAAGACGAGCCTGCATTCAAGTCACTGCAGGGATATCCGGCCTTATTTCAAATCACGGCATCGCGGGGTCCATTCCACTTGAGGCCGCAAACTCAGGGTCCCTCTCACATAGCTAGAGCTGCGAGAAGCCTCCTCTTGAGGTGCTTTTGGTAAGGTGGTATTCCTCTGGAGTCGAAGCCAGGGACTAACCTCTCATCTCGAGTTGATTTTTGGTCCACGGAGCTCTTTCGTGTTGCTACAGTGACCTCAGGATCCCTCTAGCCTTGAAACAGTGTTCTTGGGGTTTCTCTGGAGTGCCATCAAGGATATCAAGGCTCCTTTCATGTTTGATGTGCAACACGGAATTGCTCTGCATGCAGTGCAGGTTAATCGGGACTCATCTCGCGGCGAGGGGGAAGTCTCATGGTTTATCTCGAGTTGCAGCGGGAACCTGGGGTATATTCTCGAGTTACAACGGGGATGGTCCTTCCACCCACGTGTTTGTTCAGCGACGTCAGGACTCCTGCCTAGTTGCGAGGGACAACTCGGGATTCTCCTCGAGGCTTGGCAGGGCAATTGGGACGCCTCTCCAGCTGAGGCGGGAGACCAAGGGACCCTTTCCACGTGCCACAGGAATCCTGGGACTCCTATCAAGTTTCACGAGGTGTCAGGCATCGTCTCCTTTGGAGGCACTGATCTCCGCGTACCTCTGGAGTTTTCAAAGGATGTGAGGCCTCCGGTCGCGATGAGGTGGGGAACTAGGTCTTTCTCTGTGGTCTCCACAGGGGATTCAGACATCCTTTCGTCTTGGGAGATGCAAGACGAGCCTGCATTCAAGTCACTGCAGGGATATCCGGCCTTATTTCGAGCCAGGGCATCGCGGTGTCCATTCCACTTGAGGCCGCAAACTCAGGGTCCCTTCACATAGCTAGAGCTGAGAGAAGCCTCCTCTTGAGGTGCTTGTGGTAAGGTGGTGTTCCTCTGGAGTCGAAGCCAAGGACTAACCTGTCATCTCGAGTTGATTTTTGGTCCACGGAGCTCTTTCGTGTTGCTACAGTGACCTCAGGATGCCTCTAGCCTTGAAACAGTGTTCTTGGGGTTTCTCTGGAGTACCATCAAGGAAATCAAGGCTCCTTTCATGTGTGATGTGCAACACGGAATTGCTCTGCACGCAGTGCAGGGGAATCGGGCCTCATCTCGCGGCGAGGGGGAAGTCTCATGGTTTTTCTCGAGTTGCGGCTGGAACCTGGGGTATATTCTCGAATTACGATGGGGATGGCCCTTCCACACACGTGTTTGTTCAGCGAGGGCAGGACTCCTGCTTAGTTGCCAGGGACAACTGGGGATTCTCTTCGAGGCTTGGCAGGGCAATTGGGACGCCTCTCCAGCTGAGGCGGGAGACCAAGTGTCCCTTTCCACGTGCCACAGGAATCCTGGGACTCCTATCAAGTTTCACGAGGAGTCAGGCATCGTCTCCTTTTTAGGCACTGATCTCTGCGTACCTCTGGAGTTTTCAAAGGATGTGACGCCTCCGGTCGCGATGAGGTGGGGAACTAGGTCTTTCTCTGTGGTCTCCACAGGGGATTCAGACATCCTTTCGTCTTGTTAGATGCAAGACGAGCCTGCATTCAAGTCACTGCAGGGATATCCGGCCTTATTTCGAGTCAGGGCATCGTGGTGTCCATTCCACTTGAGGCCCCAAACTCAGGGTCCCTCTCACATAGCTAGAGCTGAGAGAAGCCTCCTCTTGAGGTGTTTGTGGTAAGGTGGTATTCCTCTGGAGTCGAAGCCAGGGACTAACCTCTCATCTCGAGTTGATTTTTGGGCCACGGAGCTCTTTCGTGTTGCTACAGTGACCTCAGGGTCCCTCTAGCCTTGAAACAGTGTTCTTGGGGTTTCTCTGGAGTGCCATCAAGGGAATCAAGGCTCCTTTCATGTGTGATGTGCAACACGGAATTGTTCTGCACGCAGTGCAGGGGAATCCGTCCTCATCTCGCGGCGAGGGGGAAGTCTCATGGTTTTTCTCGAGTTGCGGCGGGAACCTGGGGTATATTCTCGAGTTACGACGGCGATGGCCCTTCCACCCACGTGTTTGTTCAGCGACGTCAGGACTCCTGCCTAGTTGCGAGGGACAACTCGAGATTCTCCTCGAGGCTTGGCAGGGCAATTGGGACGCCTCTCCAGCTGAGGCGGGAGACCAAGTGTCCCTTTCCACGTGCCACAGGAATACTGGGACTCCTATAAAGTTTCACGAGGAGTCAGGCATCGTCTCCTTTGGAGGCACTGATCTCCGCGTACCTCTGGAGTTTTCAAAGGATGTGAGTCCTCCGGTCGCCATGAGGTGGGGAACTAGGTCTTTCTCTGTGGTCTCCACAGGGGATTCAGACATCCTTTCATCTTGCGAGATGCAAGACGAGCCTGCATTCAAGTCACTGCAGGGATATCCGGCCTTATTTCGCGTCAGAGTATCGCAGTGTCGATTCCACTTGAGGCCGCAAACTCAGGGTCCCTCTCACATACCTAGAGCTGAGAGAAGCCTCCTCTTGAGGTGCTTGTGGTAAGGTGGTATTCCTCTGGATTCGAAGCCAGGGACTAACCTCTCATCTCGAGTTGATTTTTGGTCCACGGAGCTCTTTGGTTTTGCTACAGTGACCTCAGGATCCCTCTAGCCTTGAAACAGTGTTCTTGGGGTTTCTGTGGAGTGCCATCAAGGAAATCAAGGCTCCTTTCATGTTTGATGTGCAACACGGAATTGCTCTGCATGCAGTGCAGGGGAATCGGGCCTCATCTCACGGCGAGGGGGAAGTCTCATGGTTTTTCTCGAGTTGCGGCGGGAAACTGGGGTATATTCTCGAGTTACGACGGGGATGGTCCTTCCAACCACGTGTTTGTTCAGCGTCGTCTGGACTCCTGCCTAGTTGCGAGGGACAACTCGGGATTCTCCTCGAGGCTTGGCAGGGCAATTGGGACGCCTCTCCAGCTGAGGCGGGAGACCAAGGGTCCCTTTCCACGTGCCACAGGAATCCTGGGACTCCTATCAAGTTTCACGAGGAGTCAGGCATCGTCTCCTTTGGAGGCACTGATCTCCGCGTACCTCTGGAGTTTTCAAAGGATGTGAGGCCTCCGGTCTCGATGAGGTGGGCAACTAGGTCTTTCTCTGTGGTCTCCACAGGGGATTCAGACATCCTTTCATCTTGGGAGATGCAAGACGAGCCTGCATTCAAGTCCCTGCAGGGATATCCGGCCTTATTTCGATCCAGGGTATCGCGGTGTCCGTTCAACTTGAGGCCGCAAACTCAGGATCCCTCTCACATACCTAGAGCTGAGAGAAGCCTCCTCTTGAGCTGATTGTGGTAAGGTGGTGTTCCTCTGGAGTCGAAGCCAGGGACTAACCTCTCATCTCGAGTTGATTTTTGGTCCACGGAGCTCTTTCGTGTTGGTACAGTGACCTCAGGATCCCTCTAGCCTTGAAACAGTGTTCTTGGGGTTTCTCTGGAGTGCCATTAAGGAAATCAAGGCTCCTTTCATGTGTGATGTGCAACACGGAATTCCTCTGCACGCAGTGCAGGGGAATCGGGCCTCATCTCGTGGCGAGGGGGAAGTCTCACGGTTTTTCTCGAGTTGCGGCGGGAACCTGGTATATATTCTCGAGTTACGACGGGGATGGCCCTTCCACCCACGTGTTTGTTCAGCGACGTCAGGACTCCTGCCTAGTTGCGAGGGACAACTCGGGATTCTCCTCGAGGCTTGGCAGGGCAATTGGGACGCCTCTCCAGCTGAGGCGGGAGACCAAGGGTCCCTTTCCACGTGCCACAGGAATCCTGGGACTCCTATCAAGTTTCACGAGGAGTCAGGCATCGTCTCCTTTGGAGGCACTGATCTCCGCGTACCTCTGTAGTTTTCAAAGGATGTGAGGCCTCCGGTCGCGATGAGGTGGGGAACTAGGTCTTTCTCTGTGGTCTCCACAGGGGATTCAAATATCCTTTCATCTCGGAGATGAAAGACGAGCCTGCATTCAAGTCACTGCAGGGATATCCGGCCTTATTTCGCGTGAGGACATCGCGGTGTCCATTCCACTTGAGGCCGCAAACTCAGGGTCCCTCTCACATACCTAGAGCTGAGAGAAGCCTCCTCTTGAGGTGCTTGTGGTAAGGTGGTATTCCTCTGGAGTCGAAGGCAGGGACTAACCTCTCATCTCGAGTTGATTTTTGGTCCACGGAGCTCTTTCGTGTTGCTACAGTGACCTCAGGATCCCTCTAGCCTTGAAACAGTGTTCTTGGGGTTTCTCTGGAGTGCCATCAAGGAAATCAAGGCCCCTTTCATGTTTGATGTGCTACACGGAATTGCTCTGCATGCAGTGCAGGGGAATCGGGCCTCATCTCGCGGCGAGGGGGAAGTCTCATGGTTTTTCTCGAGTTGCGGCGGGAACCTGGGGTATATTTCCGAGTTACGATGGGGATGGCCCTTCCACACACGTGTTTGTTCAGCGACGTCAGGACTCCTGCCTAGTTGCGAGGGACCACTCGGGATTCTCCTCGAGGCTTGGCAGGGCAATTGGGACCCATCTCCAGCTGAGGCGGGAGACCAAGGGTCCCTTTCCACGTGCCACAGGAATCCTGGGACTCCTATCAAGTTTCACGAGGAGTCAGGCATCGGCTCCTTTGGAGGCACTGATCTCCGCGTACCTCTGGAGTTTTCAAAGAATGTGAGGCCTCCGGTCGCCATGAGGGGGGAACTAGGTCTTTCTCTGTGGTCTCCATAGGGGATGCAGACATCCTTTCGTCTTGGGAGATGCAAGACGGGCCTGCATTCAAGTCACTGCAGGGATATCCGGCCTTATTTCGCGTCAGGGCATCGCAGTGTCGATTCCACTTGAGGCCGCAAAATCAGGGTCGCTCTCACATACTTAGAGCTGAGAGAAGCCTACTCTTGAGGTGCTTGTGGTATGGTTGTATTCCTCTGGAGTCGAAGCCAGGGACTAACCTCTCATCTCGAGTTCATTTTTGTCCAGGGAGCACTTTCGTGTTGCTACAGTGACCTCAGGATCCCTCTAGCCTTGAAACAGTGTTCTTGGGGTTTCTCTGGAGTGCCATCAAGGAAATCAAGGCTCCTTTCATGTGTGATGTGCAACACGGAATTGCTCTGCACGCAGTGCAGGGGAATCGGGCCTCATCTCGCGGCGAGGGGGAAGTCTCATGGTTTTTCTCGAGTTGCGGCGGGAACCTGGGGTATATTCTCGACTTACGACGAGGATGGCCCTTCCACACACGTGTTTGTTCAGCGACGGCAGGACTCCTGCCTAGTTGCGAGGGAAACTCGGGATTCTCCTCGAGGCTTGGCAGGGCAATTGGGATGCCTCTCCAGGTGAGGCGGGAGACCAAGGGTCCCTTTCCATGTGCCACAGGAATCCTGGGACTCCTATCAAGTTTCACAAGGAGTCAGGCATCGTCTCCATTGGAGGCATTGATCTCCGTGTACCTCTGGAGTTTTCAAAGGATGTGAGACCTCCGGTCGCGATGAGGTGGGGAACTAGGTCTTTCTCTGTGGTCTCCACATGGGATTCAGACATCCTTTCGTCTTGGGAGATGCAAGACAGGCCTGCATTCAAGTCACTGCAGGGATAACCGGCCTTAATTCGAGTCAGGGCATCGCGGTGTCCATTCCACTTGAGGCCGCAAACGCAGGGTCCAACTCACATAACTAGAGCTGAGAGAAGCCTCCTGTTGAGGTGCTTGTGGTAAGGTGGTATTCCTCTGGAGTCGAAGCCAGGGACTAACCTCTCATCTCGAGTTGATTTTTGGTCCACGGAGCTCTTTCGTGTTGCTACAGTGACCTCAGGATCCCTCTAGCCTTGAAACAGTGTTCTTGGGGTTTCTCTGGAGTGCCATCAAGGAAATCAAGGTTTCTTTCATGTTTGATGTGCAACACGGAATTGCTCTGTATGCAGTGCAGGGGAATCGGGCCTCATCTCACGACGAGGGGGAAGTCTCATGGTTTTTCTCGAGTTGCGGCGGGAACCTGGGGTATATTCTCGAGTCACGACGGGAATGGCCTTTCCACCCACGTGTTTGTTCAGCGACGTCAGGACTCCTTCCTAGTTGCGAGGGACAATTCGGGATTCTCCTCGAGGCTTGGCAGGGCAATTGGAACGCCTTTCCAGCTGAGGCGGGAGACCAACGGTCCCTTTCCACGTGCCACAGGAATTCTGGGACTCCTATCAAGTTTCACGAGGAGTAAGGAATCGTCTCCTTTGGAAGCACTGATCTCCGCGTACCTCTGGAGTTTTCAAAGGATGTGAGGCCTCTGGTCTCGATTAGGTGGGGAACTAGGTCTTTCTCTGTGGTCTCCACAGGGGATTCAGACATCCTTTCGTCTTGGGAGATGCAAGACGAGCCTGCATTCCAGTCACTGCATTGATATCCGGCATTATTTCGCATCAGGGCATCGCAGTGTTCATTCCACACGAGGCCGCAAACTCAGGGTCCCTCTCACATACCTAGAGCTGAGAGAAGCCTCCTCTTGAGGTGCTTGTGGTAAGGTGGTATTCCTCTGGAGTCGAAGCCAGGGACTAACCTCTCATCTCGAGTTGATTTTTGGTCCACGGAGCTCTTTCGTGTTGCTACAGTGACCTCAGGATCCCTCTAGCCTTGAAACAGTGTTCTTGGGTTTTCTCTGGAGTGCCATCAAGGAAATCAAGGTTTCTTTCATGTTTGATGTGCAACACGGAATTGCTCTGTATGCAGTGCAGGGGAATCGGGCCTCATCTCACGACGAGGGGGAAGTCTCATGGTTTTTCTCGAGTTGCGGCGGGAACCTGGGGTATATTCTCGAGTCACGACGGGAATGGCCTTTCCACCCACGTGTTTGTTCAGCGACGTCAGGACTCCTTCCTAGTTGCGAGGGACAATTCGGGATTCTCCTCGAGGCTTGGCAGGGCAATTGGAACGCCTTTCCAGCTGAGGCGGGAGACCAACGGTCCCTTTCCACGTGCCACAGGAATTCTGGGGCTCCTATCAAGTTTCACGAGGAGTAAGGAATCGTCTCCTTTGGAAGCACTGATCTCCGCGTACCTCTGGAGTTTTCAAAGGATGTGAGGCCTCTGGTCTCGATTAGGTGGGGAACTAGGTCTTTCTCTGTGGTCTCCACAGGGGATTCAGACATCCTTTCGTCTTGGGAGATGCAAGACGAGCCTGCATTCCAGTCACTGCATTGATATCCGGCATTATTTCGCATCAGGGCATCGCAGTGTTCATTCCACACGAGGCCGCAAACTCAGGGTCCCTCTCACATACCTAGAGCTGAGAGAAGCCTCCTCTTGAGGTGCTTGTGGTAAGGTGGTATTCCTCTGGAGTCGAAGCCAGGGACTAACCTCTCATCTCGAGTTGATTTTTGGTCCACGGAGCTCTTTCGTGTTGCTACAGTATCTCAGGTTCACTCTAGCCTTGAAACAATGTTCTTGGGGTTTCTCTGGAGTGCCATCAAGGAAATCAAGGCTCCTTTCATGTTTGATGTGAAACACGGAATTGCTCTGCACGCAGTGCAGGGGAATCGGGCCTCATCTTGCGGCGAGGGGGAAGTCTCATTCTTTTTCTCGAGTTGCGGCGGGAACCTGGGGTATATTCTCGAGTTACGACGGGGATGGCCCTTCCATACACGTGTTTGTTCAGCGATGGCAGGACTCGTGCCTAGTTGCGAGGGACAACTCGGGATTCTCCTCGAGGCTTGGCAGGGCAATTGGGACGCCTCTCCAGCTGAGGCGGGAGACCAAGGGTCCCTTTCCACGTGCCACAGGAATCCTGGGACTCCTACCAAGTTTCACGAGGAGTCAGGCATCGTCTCCTTTGGAGGCACTGATCTCCGCGTACCTCTGGAGTTTTCAAAGTATGTGAGGCCTCCGGTCGCGATGAGGTGGGGAACTAGGTCTTTCTCTGTGGTCTCCACAGGGGATTCAGACATCCTTTCGTCTTGGGAGATGCAAGACGAGCCTGCATTCAAGTCACTGCAGGGATATCCGGCCTTATTTCGCGTCAGGGCATCGCGGTGTCCATTCCACTTGAGGCCGCAAATTCAGCGTACCTCTCTCATACCTAGAGCTGAGAGAAGCCTCCTCTTGAGGTGCTTGTGGTAAGGTGGTATTCCTCTGGACTCGAAGCCAGGGACTAACCTCTCATCTCGAGTTGATTTTTGGTCCACGGAGCTCTTTCGTGTTGCTACAGTGACCTCAGGATCCCTCTAGCCTTGAAACAGTGTTCTTGGGGTTCTCTGGAGTGCCATCAAGGAAATCAAGGCTCCTTTCATGTGTGATGTGCAACACAGAATTGCTCTGCACGCAGTGCAAGGGACTCGGGCCTCATCTCGCGGCAAGGGGGAAGTCTCATGGTTTTTCTCGAGTTGCGGCGGGGACCTGGGGTATATTCTCGAGTTACGACGGGGATTGCCCTTCCACACACGTGTTTGTACAGCGACGTCAGGACTCCTGCCTAGTTGCGAGGGACAACTCGGGATTCCCCTCGAGGCTTGGCAGGGCAATTGGGACGCCTCTCCAGCTGAGGCGGGAGACCACGGGTCCCTTTCCACGTGCCACAGGAATCCTGAGACTCCTATCAAGTTTCACGATGAGTCAGGCATCGTCCCCTTTGGAGGCACTGATCTCCGCGTATCTCTGGAGTTTTCAAAGGATGTGAGGCCTCCGATCGCGATGAGGTGGGGAACTAGGTCTTTCTCTGTGGTCTCCACAGGGGATTCAGACATCCTTTCGTCTTGGGAGATGCAAGACGAGCCTGCATTCAAGTCATTGCAGGGATATCCGGCCTTATTTCCAGTCAGGGCATAGCGGTGTCCATTCCACTTGAGGCTGCAAACTCAGGGTCCCTCTCAAATACCTAGAGCTGAGAGAAGCCTCCTCTTGAGGTGCTTGTGGTAAGGTGGTATTCCTCTGGAGTCGAAGCCAGGGACTAACCCCTCATCTCGAGTTGATTTTTGGTCCACGGAGCTCTTTCGTGTTGCTACAGTGACCTCAGGATCCCTCGAGCCTTGAAACAGTGTTCTTGGGGTTTCTCTAGAGTGCCATCAAGAAAATCAAGGCTCCTTTCATGGGTGATGTGCAACACGGAATTGCTCTGCACGCAGTGCAGGGGAATCGGCCCTCATCTCGCGGCGAGGGGGAAATCTCATGGTTTTTCTCGAGTTGCGGCGGGACCCTGGGGTATATTCTCGAAATATGACGGGGATGGCCCTTCCAGCCACGTGTTTCTTCAGCCATGTCAGGACTTGTGCCTAGTTGCGAGGGACAACTCGGGATTCTCCTCGAGGCTTGGCAGGCAATTGGGATGCCTCTCCAGCTGAGGCGGGAGACCAAGGGTCCCTTTCCACGTGCCACAGGAATCCTGGGACTCCTATGAAGTTTCTCGAGGAGTCAGGCATCGTCTCCTTTGGAGGCACTGATCTCCGCATACCTCTGGAGTTTTCAAAGGATGTGAGGCCTCCGGTCCCCATGAGGTGGGGAACTAGGTCTTTCTCTGTGGTCTCCACAGGGGATTCAGACATCCTTTCATCTTGGGAGATGCAAGACGAGCTGGCATTCAAGTCACTGCAGAGATATCTGGCCTTATTTCGAGTCAGGGCATCGCGGTGCCCATTCCACTTGAGGCCGCAAACTCAGGGTCCCTCTCACATACCTAGAGCTGAGAGAAGCCTCCTCTTGAGGTGCTTGTGGTAAGGTGGTATTCCTCTGCAGTCGAAGCCAGGGACTAACCTCTCATCTCGAGTTGATTTTTGGTCCACGGAGCTCTTTCGTGTTGCTACAGTGACCTCAGGATCCCTTTAGCCTTGAAACAGTGTTCTTGGGGTTTCTCTGGAGTGCCATCAAGGAAATCAAGGCTTCTTTCATGTTTGATGTGCAACACGGAATTGCTCTGCATGCAGTGCAGGGGAATCGGCCCTCATCCCACGGCGAGGGGGAAGTCTCATGGTTTTTCTCGAGTTGCGGCGAGAACCTGGGGTATATTCTCGAGTTACGACGGGATGGCCCTTCCATCCACGTGTTTGTTCAGCGACGTCAGGACTCCTGCCTAGTTGCGAGGGACAACTCGGGATTCTCCTCGAGGCTTGGCAGGGCAATTGGGACGCCTCTTCAGCTGAGGCGGGAGACCAAGTGTCCCTTTCCACGTGCCACAGGAATCCTGGGACTCCTATCAAGTTTCACGAGGAGTCAGGCATCGTCTCCTTTGGAGGCACTGTTCTCCGCGTACCTCTGGAGTTTTCAAAGGATGTGAGGCCTCCGGTCGTGATGAGGTGGGCAACTAGGTCTTTCTCTGTGGTCTCCACAGGGGATTCAGACATCCTTTAGTCTTGGGAGATGCAAGACGAGCCTGCATTCAAGTCACTGCAGGGATATCCGGCCTTATTTTGAGTCAGGGCATCGCGGTTTCCATTCCACTTGAGGCCGCTAACTCATGTTCCCTCTCACATACCTAGAGCTGAAAGAAGCCTCCTCTTGAGGTACTTGTGGTAAGGTGGTGTTCTTCTGGAGTCGAAGCCAGGGACTAACCTCTCATCTCGAGTTGATTTTTGGTCCACGGAGCTCTTTCGTGTTGCTACAGTGACCTCAGGATCCCTCTAGCCTTGAAACAGTGTTCTTGGGGTTTCTCTGGAGTGCCATCAAGCAAATCAAGGCTCCTTTCATGTGTGATGTGCAACACGGAATTGCTCTGTACGCAGCGCAGCGGAATCGGGCCTGATCTCGCGGCGAGGGTGAAGTCTCATGGTTTTTCTCGAGTTGCGGCGGGAACCTGGGGTATATTCTCGAGTTAGGACGGGGATGGCCCTTCTACACACGTGTTTGTTCAGCGACGTCAGGACTTCTGCCCAGTTGCGAGGGACAACTCGGGATTCTCCTCGAGGCTTGTCAGGGCAATTGGGATGCCTCTCCAGCTGAGGCGGGAGACCAAGGGTCCCTTTCCACGTGCACAGGAATCCTGGGGCTCCTATCAAGTTTCAGGAGGAGTCAGGCATCGTCTCCTTTGGTGGCACTAATCTCCGCGTACCTCTGGAGTTTTCAAAGGATGTGAGGCCTCCGGTCGCGATGAGGTGGGGAACTAGGTCTTTCTCTGTGGTCTCCACAGGGGATTCAGACAGCCTTTCATCTTGGGAAATGCAAGACGATCCTGCATTCAAGTCACTGCAGGGATATCCGGCCTTATTTCGAGTCAGTGCATCGCGGTGTCCATTCCACTTGAGGCCGCAAACTCAGGGTCCCTCTCACATACCTAGAGCTGAGAGAAGCCTCCTCTTGAGGTGCTTGTGGTAAGGTGGTATTCCTCTGGAGTCGAAGCCAGGGACTAACCTCTCATCTCGAGTTGATTTTTGGTCCACGGAGCTCTTTTATGTTGCTACAGTGACCTCAGAATCCCTCTAGCCTTGAAACAGTGTTCTTGGGGTTTCTCTGGAGTGCCATCAAGGAAATCAAGGCTCCTTTCATGTGTGATGTGCAACACGGAATTGCTCTGCACGCAGTGCAGGGGAATCGGTCCTCATCTCGCGGCGAGGGGGAAGTCTCATGGTTTTTCTCGAGTTGCGGCGGGAACCTGGAGTATATTCTCGAGTTACGACGAGGATGGCCCTTCCACCCACGTGTTTGTTCAGCGACGTCAGGGCTCCTGCCTAGTTGCGAGGGACAACTCGGGATTCTCCTCGAGGCTTGGCAGGGCAATTGGGACGCCTCTCCAGCTGAGGCGGGAGACCAAGTGTCCCTTTCCACGTGCCACAGGAATCCTGGGACTCCTATCAAGTTTCACGAGGAGTCAGGCATCGTCTCCTTTGGAGGCACTGATCTCCGCGTACCTCTGGAGTTTTCAAAGGATGTGAGGCCTCCGGTCGCGATGAGGTGGGGAACTAGGTCTTTCTCTGTGGTCTCCACAGGGGATTCAGACATCCTTTCGTCTTGGGAGATGCAAGACGAGCCTGCATTCAAGTCACTGCAGGGATATCCGGCCTTATTTCGAGTCAGGGCATAGCGGTGTCCATTCCACTTGAGGCTGCAAACTCAGGGTCCCTCTCACATAGCTAGAGCTGAGAGAAGCCTCCTCTAGAGGTGCTTGTGGTAAGGTGGTATTCCTCTGGAGTCGAAGCCAGGGACTAACCCCTCATCTCGAGTTGATTTTTGGTCCACGGAGCTCTTTCGTGTTGCTACAGTGACCTCAGGATCCCTCGAGCCTTGAAACAGTGTTCTTGGGGTTTCTCTAGAGTGCCATCAAGGAAATCAAGGATCCTTTCATGTGTGATGTGCAACACGGAATTGCTCTGCACGCAGTGCAGGGGAATCGGGCCTCATCTCCCGGCGAGGGGGAAGTCTCATGCTTTTTCTCGAGTTGCGGCGGGAACCTGGGGCATATTCTGGAGTTACGACGGGGATGGCACTTCCACCCACGTGTTTGTTCAGCGACGTCAGGACACCTGCCTAGTTGCGAGAGACAACTCGGGATTCTCCTCGAGGCTTGGCAGGGCAATTGGGACGCCTCTCCATCTGAGGCGGGAGACCAAGGTTCCCTTTCCACGTGCCACAGGAATCCTGGAACTCCTATCAAGTTTCACGAGGAGTCAGGCATCGTCTCCTTTGGAGGCACTGATCTCCGCGTACCTCTGGAGTTTTCAAAGGATGTGAGGCCTCCGGTCGCCATGAGGTGGGGAACTAGGTCTTTTTCTGTGGTCTCCACAGGGGATTCAGACATCCTTTCATCTTGGGAGATGCAAGACGTGCCTGCATTCAAGTCACTGCAGGGATATCCGGCCTTTTTTCGAGTCAGGGCATCGCGGTGTGCATTCCACTTGAGGCCGCAAACTCAGGGTCCCTCTCACATACCTAGAGCTGAGAGAAGCCCCCTCTTGAGGTACTTGTGGTAAGGTGGTATTCCTCTGGACTCGAAGCCAGGGACTAACCTCTCATCTCGAGTTGATTTTTGGTCCACGGAGCTCTTTCGTGTGGCTACAGTGACCTCAGGATGCCTCTAGCCTAGAAACAGTGTTCTTGGGATTGCTCTGGAGTGCCATCAAGGAAAGCAAGGCTCCTTTCATGTGTGATGTGCAACACGGAATTGCTCTGCACGCAGTGCAGGGGAATCGGGCCTCATCTCGCGGCAAGGGGGAAGTCTCATGGTTTTTCTTGAGTTGCGGCGGGAACCTGGGGTATATTCTCGAGTTACGACGGGGATGGCCCTTCCAGCCACGTGTTTGTTCAGCGACGGCAGGACTCCTGCCTAGTTGCGAGGGAAAACTCGGGATTCTCCTCGAGGCTTGGCAGGGCAATTGGGACGCCTCTCCAGCTGAGGCGGAGACCAAGGGTCCCTTTACACGTGCCACAGGAATCCTGGGACTCCTATCAAGTTTCACGAGGAGTCAGGCATCGTCTCCTTTGGAGGCACTGATCTCCGCGTACCTCTGAAGTTTTCAAAGGATGTGAGGCCTCCAGTCGAGATGAGGTGGGGAACTAGGTCTTTCTCTGTGGTCTCCACAGGGGATTCAGACATCCTTTCATCTTGGGAGATGCAAGACGAGCCTGCATTCAATTCACTGCAGGGTTATCCGGCCTTATTTCGCGTCAGGACATTGCAGTTTCCATTACACTTGAGTCCGCAAAATCAGGGTCCCTCTCACATACCTAGAGCTGAGAGAAGCCTCCTCTTGAGGTGCTTGTGGTAAGGTGGTATTCCTCTGGAATCGAAGCCAGGGACTAACCTCTCATCTCGAGTTGATTTTTGGTCCACGGAGCTCTTTCGTGTTGCTACAGTGACCTCAGGATCCCTCTAGCCTTGAAACAGTGTTCTTGGGGTTTCTCTGGAGTGCCACCAAGGAAATCAAGGCTCCTTTCATGTGTGATGTGCAAGACGAAATTGTTCTGCACGCAGTGCAGTGGAATCGCGCCTCATCTCGCGGCGAGGGGGAAGTTTCATGGTTTTTCTCGAGTTGCGGCGGGAACCTGGGGTATATTCTCTAGTTACGACTGGGATGGTCCTTCCACACACGAGTTTCTTCAGCGACGTCAGGACTCCTGCCTAGTTGCGAGGGACAACTCGGGATTCTCCTCGAGGCTTGGCAGGGCAATTGGGACGCCTCTACAGCTGAGGCGGGAGACCAAGCGTCCCTTTCCATGTGCCACAGGAATCCTGGGACTCCTATCAAGTTTCACGAGGAGTCAGGCATCGTCTCCTTTGGAGGCACTGATCTCCGCATACCTCTGGAGTTTTCAAAGGATGTGAGGCCTCCGGTCGCGATGAGGTGGGGAACTAGGTCTTTCTCTGTGGTCTCCACAGGGGATTCAGACATCCTTTCATCTTGGGAGATGCAAGACGAGCCTGCATTTAAATCACAGCAGGGATATCCGGCCTTATTTCACGTCAGGGCATCGCGGTGTCCATTCCACTTGAGGCCGCAAAATCAGGGTACCTCTCACATACCTAGAGCTGAGAGAAGCCTCCTCTTGAGGTGCTTGTGGTAAGGTGGTATTCCGCTGGAGTCGAAGCCAGGGACTAACCTCTCATCTCGAGTTGATTTTTGGTCCACGGAGCTCTTTCGTGTTGCTACAGTGACCTCAGGATCCCTCTAGCCTTGAAACAGTGTTCTTGGGGTTTCTCTGGAGTGCCATCAAGGAATTCAAGGCTCCTTTCATGTGTGATGTGCAACACGGAATTGCTCTGCACGCAGTGCAGGGGAATCGGGCCTCATCTCGCGGCGAGGGGGAAGTCTCATGGTTTTTCTCGAGTTGTGGCGGGAACCTGGGGTATATTCTCGAGTTACGACGGGAATGGCCCTTCCACCCACGTGTTTGTTCAGCGACGTCAGGACTCCTGCCTAGTTGCGAGGGACAACTCGGGATTCTCCTCGATGCTTGGCAGGGCAATTGGGACGCCTCTCCAGCTGAGGCGGGAGACCAAGGGTCCCTTTCCACGTGCCACAGGAATCCTGGGACTCCTATCAAGTTTCACGTGGAGTCAGGCATCGTCTCCTTTGGAGGCACTGTTCTCCAAGTACCTCTGGAGTTTTCAAAGGATGTGAGGCCTCCGGTCGTGATGAGGTGGGGAACTAGGTCTTTCTCTGTGGTATCCACAGGGGATTCAGACATCCTTTCGTCTTGGGAGATGCAAGACGAACCTGCATTCAAGTCACTGCAGGGATACCCGGCCTTATTTCCGGTCAGGGCATCGCGGTTTCCATTCCACTTGAGGCCGCTAACTTATGTTCCCTCTCACATACCTAGAGCTAAAAGAAGCCTCCTCTTGAGGTACTTGTGGTAAGGTGGTGTTCTTCTGGAGTCGAAGCCAGGGACTAACCTCTCATCTCGAGTTGATTTTTGGCCCACAGAGCTCTTTTGTGTTGCTACAGTGACCTCAGGATCCCTCTAGCCTTGAAAGAGTGTTCTTGGGGTTTCTCTGGAGTGCCATCAAGGAAATCAAGGCTCCTTTCATGTGTGATGTGTAACACGGAATTGCTCTCTACGCAGTGCAGCGGAATCGGGCCTGATCTCGCGGCGAGGGGGAAGTCTCATGGTTTTTCTCGAGTTGTGGCGGGAACCTGGGGTATATTCTCGAGTTAGGACGGGGATGACCCTTCCATACACGTGTTTGTTCAGCGACGTCAGGACTTCTGCCTAGTTGCGTGGGACAACTCGGGATTCTCCTCGAGGCTTGGCAGGGCAATTGGGATGCCTCTCCATCTGTGGCGGGAGACAAAGGGTCCCTTTCCACGTGCCACAGGAATCCTGGGGCTCCTATCAAGTTTCAGGAGGAGTCAGGCATCGTCTACTTTGGTGGCACTAATCTCCGCGAACCTCTGGAGTTATCAAAGGATGTGAGACCTCCGGTCGAGATGAGGTGGGGAACTAGGTCTTTCTCTGTGGTCTCCACAGGGGATTCAGACAGCCTTTCATCTTGAGAAATGCAAGACGAGCCTGCATTCAAGTCACTGCAGGGATATCCGGCCTTATTTCGAGTCAGGGCATCGCGGTGTCCATTACACTTGAGGCCGCAAACTCAGGGTCCCTCTCACATACCTAGAGCTGAGAGAAGCCTCCTCTTGAGGTGCTTGTGGTAAGGTGGTATTCCTCTGGAGTCGAAGCCAGGGACTAACCTCTCATTTCGAGTTGATTTTTGGTCCACGGAGCTCTTTTTTGTTGCTACCTTGACCTCAGAATCCCTCTAGCCTTGAAACAGTGTTCTTGGGGTTTCTCTGGAGTGCCATGAAGGAAATCAAGGCTCCTTTCATGTGTGATGTGCAACACGGAATTGCTCTGCACTCAGTGCAGGGGAATCGGGCCTCATCTCGCGGCGAGGGGGAAGTCTCATGGTTTTTCTCGAGTTGCGGCGGGAACCTGGGGTATATTCTCGAGTTACGACGAGGATGGCCCTTCCACCCACGTGTTTGTTCAGCGACGTCAGGGCTCCTGCCTAGTTGCAAGGGACAACTCGGGATTCTCCTCGAGGCTTGGCAGGGCAATTGGGACGCCTCTCCAGCTGAGGCGGGAGAACAAGTGTCCCTTTCCACGTGCCACAGGAATCCTGGGACTCCTATCAAGTTTCACGAGGAGTCAGGCATCGTCTCCTTTGGAGGCACTGATCTCCGCGTACCTCTGGAGTTTTCAAAGGATGTGAGGCCTCCGGTCGTGATGAGGTGGGGAACTAGGTCTTTTTCTGTGGTCTCCACAGGGGATTCAGACATCCTTTCATCTTGGGAGATGCAAGACGAGCCAGCATTCAAGTCACTGCCGGGATATCCGGCCTTATATCGAGTCAGGGCATCACGGTGTCCATTCCACTTGAGGCCGCAAAATCAGGGTCCCTCTCACATACCTAGAGCTGAGAGAAACCTCCTCTTGAGGTACTTGTGGTTAGATGGTATTTCTGTGGAGTCGAAGCCAGGGACTAACCTCTCATCTCGAGTTGACTTTTGGTCCTCGGAGCTCTTTCGTGTTGCTACAGTGACCTCAGGATGCCTCTAGCCTTGAAACAGTGTTCTTGGGGTTTCTCTGGAGTGCCATCAAGGAAATCAAGGCTCCTTTCATGTGTGATGTGCAACACGGAATTGCTCTGCATGCTGTGCAGGGAAATCGGGCCTCATCTCGTGGCGAGGGGGAATTTTCATGGTTTTTCTCGAGTTGCCGCGGGAACCTGGGGTATATTCTCGAGTTACGACGGGGATGGCCCTTCCACCCACGTGTTTGTTCAGCGACGGTAGGACTCCTGCCTAGTTGCGAGGGACAACTCGGGATTCTCCTCGAGGCTTGACAGGGCAATTGGGACGCCTCTCCATCTGAGGCTGGAGACCAAGGGTCCCTTTCCACGTGCCACAGGAACCCTGGGACTCCTATCAAGTTTCACGAGGAGTCATGCATCGTCTCCTTTGGAGGCACTGATCTCCGCGTACCTCTGAAATTTTCAAAGAATGTGAGGCCTCCGGTCGCGATGAGGTGGGGAACTAGGTCTTTCTCTGTGGTCTCCACAGGGGATTCAGACATCCTTTCGTCTTGGGAGATGCAAGACGAGCCTGCATTCAAGTCACTGCAGGTATATCCTGCCTTATTTTGAGTCAGGGCATCGCGGTGTCCATTCCACTTGAGGCCGCAAATTTAGGGTCCCTCTCACATACCTAGAGCTGAGAGAAGCCTCCTCTTGAGGTGCTTGTGGTAAGGTGGTATTCCTCTGGAGTCGAAGCCAGGGACTAACCTCTCATCTCGAGTTGATTTTTGGTCCACGGAGCTCTTTCGTGTTGCTACAGTGACCTCAGGATCCCTCTAGCCTTGAAACAGTGTTCTTGGGGTTTCTCTGGAGTGCCATCAAGGAAATCAAGGCTCCTTTCATGTGTGATGTGCAACACGGAATTGCTCTCCACGCAGGGCAGGGTTATCAGGCCTAATCTCGCGGCGAGGGGGAAGTCTCATGGTTTTTCTCGAGTTGCGGCGGGAACCTGGGGTATATTCTCGAGTTACGACGAGGATGGCCCTTCCACCCACATGTTTCTCAAGCGACGTCAGGACTCCTGACTAGTTTCGAGGGACAACTCGGGATTCTCTTCGAGGCTTGGCAGGGCAATTGGGAGGCCTCTCCAGCTGAGGCGGGAGACCAAGGGTCCCTTTCCACGTGCCACAGGAATCCTGGGACAACTATCAAGTTTCACGAGGAGTCAGGCATCGTCTCCTTTGGAGGCACTGTTCTCCAAGTACCTCTGGAGTTTTCAAAGGATGTGAGGCCTCCGGTCGCGATGAGGTGGGGAACTAGGTCTTTCTCTGTGGTCTCCACAGGGGATTCAGACATCCTTTCGTCTTGGGAGATGCAAGACGAGCCTGCATTCAAGTCACTGCAGGGATACCCGGCCTTATTTCCAGTCAGGGCATCGCGGTTTCCTTTCCACTTGATGCCGCTAACTCATGTTCCCTCTCACATACCTAGAGCTGAAAGAAGCCTCCTCTTGAAGTACTTGTGGTAAGGTGGTGTTCTTCTGGAGTCGAAGCCAGGGACTAACCTCTCATCTCGAGTTGATTTTTGGCCCACGGAGCTCTTTTGTGTTGCTACAGTGACCTCAGGATCCCTCTAGCCTTGAAACAGTGTTCTTGGGGTTTCTCTGGAGTGCCATCAAGCAAATCAAGGCTCCTTTCATGTGTGATGTGCAACACGGAATTGCTCTGTACGCAGTGCAGCGGA
This sequence comes from Cervus elaphus, assembly GCF_910594005.1. Classification (NCBI taxonomy): domain Eukaryota; kingdom Metazoa; phylum Chordata; class Mammalia; order Artiodactyla; family Cervidae; genus Cervus; species Cervus elaphus. The sequence continues at coordinate 1,239,276 of NW_025316681.1, read as the reverse complement.
ATCGGGCCTGATCTCGCGGCGAGGGGGAAGTCTCATGGTTTTTCTCGAGTTGTGGCGGGAACCTGGGGTATATTCTCGAGTTAGGACGGGGATGGCCCTTCCACCCACGTGTTTGTTCAGCGACGTCAGGACTCCTGTCTAGTTGCGAGGGACAACTCGGGATTCTCCTCGAGGCTTGGCAGGGCAATTGGGACGCCTCTCCAGCTGAGGGGGGAGACCAAGGGTCCCTTTCCACGTGCCACAGGAATCCTGGGACTCCTATCAAGTTTCACGAGGAGTCAGGCATCGTCTCCTTTGGAGGCACTGATCTCCGCGTTCCTCTGAAGTTTTCAATGGATGTGAGGCCTCCGGTCGCGATGAGGTGGGGAACTAGGTCTTTCTCTCTGGTCTCCACAGGGGATTCAGATATCCTTTCATCTTGGGAGATGCAAGACGAGCCTGCATTCAATTCACTGCAGGGATATCCGGCCTTATTTCGCGTCAGGGAATCGCAGTGTTCATTCCACGTGAGTCCGCAAAATCAGAGTCCCTCTCACATACCTAGAGCTGAGAGAAGCCTCCTCTTGAGGTGCTTGTGGTAAGGTGGTATTCCTCTGGAGTCGAAGCCAGGGACTAACCTCTCATCTCGAGTTGATTTTTGATCCACGGAGCTCTTTCGTGTTGCTACAGTGACCTCAGAATCCCTCTAGCCTTGAAACAGTGTTCTTGGGGTTTCTCTGGAGTACCATCAAGGAAATTAAGGCTGCTTTCATGTTTGATGTGCAACACGGAATTGCTCTGCATGCAGTGCAGGAGAATCGGGGCTCATCTCGCGGCGAGGGGGAAGTCTCATGGTTTTTCTCGAGTTGCGGCGGGACCCTGGGGTATATTCTCGAATTATGACGGGGATGGCCCTTCCAGCCACGTGTTTGTTCAGCGACGTCAGGACTCCTGCCTAGTTGCGAGGGACAACTCGGGATTCTCCTCGAGGCTTGGCAGGGCAATTGGGACGCCTCTCCAGCTGAGGCGGGAGACCAAGGGTCCCTTTCCATGTACCACAGGAATCCTGGGACTCCTATCAAGTTTCACGAGGAGTCAGGCATCGTCTCCTTTGGAGGCATGGATCTCTGCGAACCTCTGGAGTTATCAAAGGATGTGAGGCCTCCGGTCGCGATGAGGTGGGGAACTAGGTCTTTCTCTGTGGTCTCCACAGGGGATTCAGACATCCTTTAATCTTGGGAGATGCAAGACGAGCCTGCATTCAAGTCACTGCAGGGATATCCGTCCTTATTTCGAGTCAGGGCATCACGGTGTCCATTCCACTTGAGGCCGCAAAATCAGGGTCCCTCTCACATACCTAGAGCTGAGAGAAACCTACTCTTGAGGTACTTGTGGTGAGATGGTATTTCTCTGGAGTCGAAGCCAGGGACTAACCTCTCATCTCGAGTTGACTTTTGGTCCACGGAGCTCTTTTTTGTTGCTACAGTGACCTCAGGATGTCTCTAGCCTTGAAACAGTGTTCTTGGGGTTTCTCTGGAGTGCCATCAAGGAAATCAAGGCTCCTTTCATGTGTGATGTGCAACACGGAATTGCTCTCCACGCAGGGCAGGGTTATCAGGCCTAATCTCGCGGCGAGGGGGAAGTCTCATGGTTTTTCTCGAGTTGCGGCGGGAACCTGGGGTATATTCTCGAGTTACGACGAGGATGGCCCTTCCACCCACATGTTTCTCAAGCGACGTCAGGACTCCTGACTAGTTTCGAGGGACAACTCGGGATTCTCTTCGAGGCTTGGCAGGGCAATTGGGAGGCCTCTCCAGCTGAGGCGGGAGACCAAGGGTCCCTTTCCACGTGCCACAGGAATCCTGGGACACCTATCAAGTTTCACGAGGAGTCAGGCATCGTCTCCTTTGGAGGCACTGTTCTCCAAGTACCTCTGGAGTTTTCAAAGGATGTGAGGCCTCCGGTCGTGATGAGGTGGGGAACTAGGACTTTCTCTGTGGTCTCCACAGGGGATTCAGACATCCTTTCGTCTTGGGAGATGCAAGACGAGCCTGCATTCAAGTCACTGCAGGGATACCCGGCCTTATTTCCAGTCAGGGCATCGCGGTTTCCTTTCCACTTGATGCCGCTAACTCATGTTCCCTCTCACATACCTAGAGCTGAAAGAAGCCTCCTCTTGAAGTACTTGTGGTAAGGTGGTGTTCTTCTGGAGTCGAAGCCAGGGACTAACCTCTCATCTCGAGTTGATTTTTGGCCCACGGAGCTCTTTTGTGTTGCTACAGTGACCTCAGGATCCCTCTAGCCTTGAAACAGTGTTCTTGGGGTTTCTCTGGAGTGCCATCAAGCAAATCAAGGCTCCTTTCATGTGTGATGTGCAACACGGAATTGCTCTGTACGCAGTGCAGCGGAATCGGGCCTGATCTCGCGGCGAGGGGGAAGTCTCATGGTTTTTCTCGAGTTGTGGCGGGAACCTGGGGTATATTCTCGAGTTAGGACGGGGATGGCCCTTCCACCCACGTGTTTGTTCAGCGACGTCAGGACTCCTGTCTAGTTGCGAGGGACAACTCGGGATTCTCCTCGAGGCTTGGCAGGGCAATTGGGACGCCTCTCCAGCTGAGGCGGGAGACCAAGGGTCCCTTTCCACGTGCCACAGGAATCCTGGGACTCCTATCAAGTTTCACGAGGAGTCAGGCATCGTCTCCTTTGGAGGCACTGATCTCCGCGTTCCTCTGAAATTTTCAATGGATGTGAGGCCTCCGGTCGCGATGAGGTGGGGAACTAGGTCTTTCTCTCTGGTCTCCACAGGGGATTCAGATATCCTTTCATCTTGGGAGATGCAAGACGAGCCTGCATTCAATTCACTGCAGGGATATCCGGCCTTATTTCGCGTCAGGGAATCGCAGTGTTCATTCCACGTGAGTCCGCAAAATCAGGGTCCCTCTCACATACCTAGAGCTGAGAGAAGCCTCCTCTTGAGGTGCTTGTGGTAAGGTGGTATTCCTCTGGAGTCGAAGCCAGGGACTAACCTCTCATCTCGAGTTGATTTTTGATCCACGGAGCTCTTTCGTGTTGCTACAGTGACCTCAGAATCCCTCTAGCCTTGAAACAGTGTTCTTGGGGTTTCTCTGGAGTACCATCAAGGAAATTAAGGCTGCTTTCATGTTTGATGTGCAACACGGAATTGCTCTGCATGCAGTGCAGGAGAATCGGGGCTCATCTCGCGGCGAGGGGGAAGTCTCATGGTTTTTCTCGAGTTGCGGCGGGACCCTGGGGTATATTCTCGAATTATGACGGGGATGGCCCTTCCAGCCACGTGTTTGTTCAGCGACGTCAGGACTCCTGCCTAGTTGCGAGGGACAACTCGGGATTCTCCTCGAGGCTTGGCAGGGCAATTGGGACGCCTCTCCAGCTGAGGCGGGAGACCAAGGGTCCCTTTCCATGTACCACAGGAATCCTGGGACTCCTATCAAGTTTCACGAGGAGTCAGGCATCGTCTCCTTTGGAGGCATGGATCTCTGCGAACCTCTGGAGTTATCAAAGGATGTGAGGCCTCCGGTCGCGATGAGGTGGGGAACTAGGTCTTTCTCTGTGGTCTCCACAGGGGATTCAGACATCCTTTAATCTTGGGAGATGCAAGACTAGCCTGCATTCAAGTCACTGCAGGGATATCCGGCCTTATTTCGAGTCAGGGCATCGCGGTGTCCATTCCACTTGAGGCCGCAAACTCAGGGTCCCTCTCCATACCTAGAGCTGAGAGAAGCCTCCTCTTGAGGTGCTTGTGGTAAGGTGGTATTCCTCTGGAGTCGAAGCCAGGGACTAACCTCTCATCTCGAGTTGATTTTTGGTCCACGGAGCTCTTTCGCGTTGCTACAGTGACCTCAGAATCCCTCTAGCCTTGAAACAGTGTTCTTGGGGTTTCTCTGGAGTGCCATGAAGGAAATTAAGGCTGCTTTCATGTTTGATGTGCAACACGGAATTGCTCTGCATGCAGTGCAGGAGAATCGGGGCTCATCTCGCGGCGAGGGGGAAGTCTCATGGTTTTTCTCGAGTTGCGGCGGGACCCTGGGGTATATTCTCGAATTATGACGGGGATGGCCCTTCCAGCCACGTGTTTGTTCAGCGACGTCAGGACTCCTGCCTAGTTGCGAGGGACAACTCGGGATTCTCCTCGAGGCTTGGCAGGGCAATTGGGACGCCTCTCCAGCTGAGGCGGGAGACCAAGGGTCCCTTTCCATGTGCCACAGGAATCCTGGGACTCCTATCAAGTTTCACGAGGAGTCAGGCATCGTCTCCTTTGGAGGCACTGATCTCCGCGTACCTCTGGAATTTTCAAAGGATGTGAGGCCTCCGGTAGCGATGAGGTTGGGAACTAGGTCTTTCTCTGTGGTCTCCACAGGGGATTCACACATCCTTTCGTCTTGGGAGATGCAAGACGAGCCTGCATTCAAGTAACTGCAGGGATATCCGTCCTTATTTTGAGTCAGGGCATCGCGGTCTCCATTCCACTTGAGGCCGCAAATTTAGGGTCCCTCTCACATACCTAGAGCTGAGAGAAGCCTCCTCTTGAGGTGCTTGTGGTAAGGTGGTATTCCTCTGGAATCGAAGCCAGGGACTAACCTCTCATCTCGAGTTGATTTTTGGTCCACGGAGCCCTTTCGTGTTGCTACAGTGACCTCAGGATCCCTGTAGCCTTGAAACAGTGTTCTTGGGGTTTCTCTGGAGTGCCATCAAGGAAATCAAGGCTCCTTTCATGTGTGATGTGCAACACGGAATTGCTCTCCACGCAGGGTAGGGTTATCAGGCCTCATCTCGCGGCGAGGGGGAAGTCTCATGGTTTTTATCGAGTTGGGGCGGGAACCTGGGGTATATTCTCGAGTTACGACGAGGATGGCCCTTCCACCCACATGTTTCTCAAGCGACGTCAGGACTCCTGACTAGTTTCGAGGGACAACTCGGGATTCTCTTCGAGGCTTGGCAGGGCAATTGGGAGGCCTCTCCAGCTGAGGCGGGAGACCAAAGGTCCCTTTCCACGTGCCACAGGAATCCTGGGACTCCTATCAAGTTTCACGAGGAGTCAGGCATCGTCTCCTTTGGAGGCAGTGATCTCCGCGTACCTCTGGAGTTTTCAAAGGATGTGAGGCCTCCGGTCGCCATGAGGTGGGGAACTAGGTCTTTCTCTGTGGTCTCCACAGGGGATTCAGACATTCTTTCATCTTGGGAGATGCAAGACGAGCCTGCATTCAAGTCACTTCAGGGATATCCGGCCTTATTTCGCGTCAGAGCATCGCAGTGTCCATTCCACTTGAGGCCGCAAAATCAGGGTCCCTCTCACATACCTAGAGCTGAGAGAAGCCTCCTCTTGAGGTGCTTGTGGTAAGGTGGTATTCCTCTGGATTCGAAGCCAGGGACTAACCTCTCATCTCGAGTTGATTCTTGGTCCACGGAGCTCTTTCGTGTTGCTACAGTGACCTCAGGATCACTCTAGCCTTGAAACAGTGTTCTTGGGGTTTCTCTGGAGTGCCACCAAGGAAATCAAGGCTCCTTTCATGTGTGATGTGCAAGACGAAATTGCTCTGCACGCAGTGTAGTGGAATCGGGCCTCATCTCGCGGCGAGGGGGAAGTCTCATGGTTTTTCTCGAGTTGCGGCGGGACCCTGGGGTATATTCTCTAGTTACGACTGGGATGGCCCTTCCACACACGAGTTTCTTCAGCGACGTCAGGACTCCTGCCTAGTTGCGAGGGACAACTCGGGATTCTCCTCGAGGCTTGGCAGGGCAATTGGGACGCCTCTACAGCTGAGGCGGGAGACCAAGGGTCCCTTTCCATGTGCCACAGGAATCCTGGGACTCCTATCAAGTTTCACGAGGAGTCAGGCATCGTCTCCTTTGGAGGCACTGATCTCCGCATACCTCTGGAGTTTTCAAAGGATGTGAGGCCTCCGGTCGCGATGAGGTGGGGAACTAGGTCTTTCTCTGTGGTCTCCACAGGGGATTCAGATATCCTTTCATCTTGGGAGATGCAAGACGAGCCTGCATTCAATTCACTGTAGGGATATCCGGCCTTATTTCGCGTCAGGGAATCGCAGTGTTCATTCCACTTGAGGCCGCAAAATCAGGGTACCTCTCACATACCTAGAGCTGAGAGAAGCCTCCTCTTGAGGTACTTGTGGTAAGGTGGTATTCCTCTGGACTCGAAGCCATGGACTAACCTCTCCTCTCGAGTTGTTTCTTGGTCCACGGAGCTCTTTCGTGTTGCTACAGTGACCTCAGGATCGCTCTAGCCTTGAAACAGTGTTCTTTGTTTTTCTCTGGAGTGCCATCAAGGAAATTAAGGCTGCTTTCATGTGTGATGTGCAACACGGAATTGCTCTGCACGCAGTGCAGGGGAATCGGGCCTCATCTCCGGCCGAAGGGGAAGTCTCATGGTTTTTCTCGAGTTGCGGCGGGAACCTGGGGTATATTCTCGAGTTACGACGGGGATGGCCCTTCCACCCACGTGTTTGTTCAGCGACATTAGGACTCCTGCCTAGTTGCGAGGGACAACTCCAGATTCTCCTCGAGGCTTGGCAGGGCAATTGGGACGCCTCTCCAGCTGAGGCGGGAGACCAAGGGTCCCTTTCCATGTGCCACAGGAATCCTGGGAATCCTATCAAGTTTCACGAGGAGTCAGGCATTGTCTCCTTTGGAGGCACTGATCCCCGCGTACCTCTGGAGTTTTCAAAGGATGTGAGGCCTCCGGTCGCGATGATGTGGGGAACTAGGTCTTTTTCTGTGTTCTCCACAGGGGATTCAGACATCCTCTCATCTTGGGAGATACAAGACGAGCCTGCATTCAAGCCACTGCAGGGATATCCGGCCTTATTTCGAGTCAGGGCATCGCGGTGTCCATTCCACTTGAGGCTGCAAACTCAGGGTCCCTCTCACATACCTAGAGCTGAGAGAAACTTCCTCTTGAGGTGCTTGTGGTTAGGTGGTATTCCTCTGGAGTCGAAGCCAGGGACTAACCTCTCATCTCGAGTTGATTTTTGGTCCACGGAGCTCCTTTGTGTTGATACAGTGACCTCAGAATCCCTCTAGCCTTGAAACAGTGTTCTTGGGGTTTCTCTGGAGTGCCATGAAGGAAATCAAGGCTCCTTTCATGTGTGATGTGCAACACGGAATTGCTCTGCACGCAGTGCAGGGGAATCGCGCCTCATCTCGCGGCGAGGGGGAAGTCTCATGGTTTTTCTCGAGTTGCGGCGGGAACCTGGGGTATATTCTCGAGTTACGACGAGGACGGCCGTTCCACCCACGTGTTTATTCAGCGACGTCAGGGCTCCTGCCTAGTTGCAAGGGACAACTCGGGATTCTCCTCGAGGCTTGGCAGGGCAATTGGGACGCCTCTCCAGCTGAGGCGGGAGACCAAGTGTCCCTTTCCACGTGCCACAGGAATCCTGGGGCTCCTACCAAGTTTCACGAGGAGTCAGGCAGCGTCTCCTTTGGAGGTACTGATCTCCGCGTACCTCTGGAGTTTTCACAGGATGTGAGGCCTCCGGTCGCGATGAGGTGGGGAACTAGGTCTTTCTCTGTGGTCTTCACAGGGGATTCAGACATCCTTTCGTCTTGGGAGATGCAAGACGAGCCTGCATTCAAGTCACTGCAGGGATAACCGGCCTTAATTTGAGTCAGGGCATCCCGGTGACCATTCGACTAGAGGCTGCAAACTCAGGGTCCCTCTCACATACCTAGAGCTGAGAGAAGCCTCCTCTTGAGGTGCTTGTGGTAAGGTGGTATTCCTCTGGAGTCGAAGCCAGGGACTAACCTCTCATCTCGAGTTGATTTTTGGTCCACGGAGCTCTTTCGTGTTGCTACAGTGACCTCAGGATCCCTCTAGCCTGTAAACAGTGTTCTTGGGGTTTCTCTGGAATGCCATCAAGGAAATCAACGCTCCTTTCATGTGTGATGTGCAACACGGAATTGCTCTGCAGGTAGTGCAGGGGAATCGGGCCTCATCTCGCGGCGAGGGGGAAGTCTCATGGTTTTTATCGAGTTGGGGCGGGAACCTGGGGTATATTCTCGAGTTACGACGGGAATGGCCCTTCCACCCACGTGTTTGTTCAGCGACGTCAGGACTCCTGCCTAGTTGCGAGGGACAACTCGGGATTCTCCTCGATGCTTGGCAGGGCAATTGGGACGCCTCTACAGCTGAGGCGGGAGACCAAGGGTCCCTTTCCACGTACCACAGGAATCCTGGGACTCCTATCAAGTTTCACGAGGAGTCAGGCATCGTCTCCTTTGGAGGCACTGACCTCCGCGTACCTCTGGAGTTTTCAAAGGATGTGAGGCCTCCGGTCGCGATGAGGTGGGGAACTAGATCTTTCTCTGAGGTCTCCACAGGGGATTCAGACATCCTTTCATCTTGGGAGATGAAAGACGAGCCTGCATTCAAGTCACTGCAGGGATATCCGGCCTTATTTCGAGTTAGGGCATCGCGGTGTCCATTCCACTTGAGGCCGCAAAATCAGGGTCCCTCTCACATACCTAGAGCTGAGAGAAGCCTCCTCTTGAGGTGCTTGTGTTAAGGTGGTATTCCTCTGGAGTCGAAGCCAGGGACTAACCTCTCATCTCGAGTTGATTTCTGGGCCACGGAGCTCTTTCGTGTGGCTACAGTGACCTCAGGATCCCTCTAGCCTTGAAACAGTGTTCTTGGGTTTTCTCTGGAGTGCCATCAAGGAAATCAAGGCTCCTTTCATGTGTGATGTGCAACACGGAATTGCTATGCACACAGTGCAGGGGAATCGGGCCTCATCTCGCGGCGAGGGGGAAGTCTCATGGTTTTTCTCGAGTTGCGGCGGGAACCTGGGGTATATTCTCGAGTTACGACGGGGATGGCCCTTCCACCCACGTGTTTGTTCAGCGACATTAGGACTCTTGCCTAGTTGCGAGGGACAACTCCAGATTCTCCTCGAGGCTTGGCAGGGCAATTGGGACGCCTCTCCAGCTGAGGCGGGAGACCAAGTGTCCCTTTCCATGTGCCACAGGAATCCTGGGAATCCTATCAAGTTTCACGAGGAGTCAGGCATTGTCTCCTTTGGGGGCACTGATCCCCGCGTACCTCTGGAGTTTTCAAAGGATGTGAGGCCTCCGGTCGCGATGATGTGGGGAACTAGGTCTTTTTCTGTGGTCTCCACAGGGGATTCAGACATCCTCTCATCTTGGGAGATGCAAGACGAGCCTGCATTCAAGTCACTGCAGGGATATCCGGCCTTATTTCGAGTCAGGGCATCGCGGTGTCCATTCCACTTGAGGCTGCAAACTCAGGGTCCCTCTCACATACCTAGAGCTGAGAGAAACTTCCTCTTGAGGTGCTTGTGGTTAGGTGGTATTCCTCTGGAGTCGAAGCCAGGGACTAACCTCTCATCTCGAGTTGACTTTTGGTCCACGGAGCTCATTTTTGTTGCTACAGTGACCTCAGGATGCCTCTAGCCTTGAAACAGTGTTCTTGGGGTTTCTCTGGAGTGCCATCAAGGAAATCAAGGCTCCTTTCATGTGTGATGTGCAACACGGAATTACTATGCACGCAGCGCAGGGAAATCGGGCCTCATCTCGTGGAGAGGGGGAAGTTTCATGGTTTTTCTCGAGTTGCCGCGGGAACCTGGGGTATATTCTCGAGTTACGACGGGGATGGCCCTTCCACCCACGTGTTTGTTCAGCGACGTCAGGGCTCCTGCCTAGTTGCAAGGGACAACTCGGGATTCTCCTCGAGGCTTGGCAGGGCAATTGGGACGCCTCTCCAGCTGAGGCGGGAGACCAAGTGTCCCTTTCCACGTGCCACAGGAATCCTGGGACTCCTACCAAGTTTCACGAGGAGTCAGGTTCGTCTCCTTTGGAGGCACTGATCTCCGCGTACCTCTGGAGTTTTCAAAGGATGTGAGGCCTCCGGTCGCGATGAGGTGGGGAACTAGGTCTTTCTCTGTGGTCTCCACAGGGGATTCAGATATCCTTTCATCTTGGGAGATGCAAGACGAGCCTGCATTCAAGTCACTGCAGGGATATCCGGCCTTATTTCGAGTCAGGGCATCGCGGTGTCCATTCCACTTGAGGCCGCAAACTCACGGTCCCTCTCACATACCTAGAGCTCAGAGAAGCCCCCTCTTGAGGTGGTTGTGGTAAGGTGGTATTCCTCTGGACTCGAAGCCATGGACTAACCTCTCATCTCGAGTTGAGTTTTGGTCCACGGAGCTTTTTGAGTTGGTACAGTGACCTCAGGATCCCTCTAGCCTTGAAACAGTGTTCTTGGGGTTTCTCTGGAGTGCCATCAAGGAAATCAAGGCTCCTTTTATGTGTGATGTGTAATACGGAATTGCTCTGCACGCAGTGCAGGGGAATCGGGCCTCATCTCGCGGCGAGAGGGAAGTCTCATGGTTTTTCTCGAGTTTCGGCGGGAACCTGGGCTATATTCTCGAGTTACGATGGGGATGGCCCTTCCACCCACGTGTTTGTTCAGCGACGTCAGGACTCCTTCCTAGTTGCGAGGGACAACTCGGGATTCTCCTCGAGGCTTGGCAGGGCAATTGCGACGCCTCTCCAGCTGAGGCGGGAGACCAAGGGTCCCTTTCCACGTGCCACAGGAATCCTGGGACTCCTATCAAGTTTCACGAGGAGTCAGGCATCGTCTCCTTTGGAGGCACTGATCTCCGCGTACCTCTGGAGTTTTCAAAGAATGTGAGGCCTCCGGTCGCGATGAGGTGGGGAACTAGGTCTTTCTCTGTGGTCTCCACAGGGGATTCAGACATCCTTTCGTCTTGGGAGATGCAAGAAGAGCCTGCATTCAAGTCACTGCAGGGATGTCCGGCCTTATTTCGAGACAGGGCATCGCGGTGTCCATTCCACTTGAGGCCGCAAACTCAGGGTCCCTCTCACATACCTAGAGCTGAGAGAAGCCTCCTCTTGAGGTGCTTGTGTTAGGGTGGTATTCCTCTGGAGTCGAAGTTAGGGACTAACCCCTCATCTCGAGTTGATTTTTGGTCCACGGAGCTCTTTCGTGTTGCTACATTGACCTCAGGATCCCTCTAGCCTTGAAACAGTGTTCTTGGGGTTTCTCTGGAGTGCCATGAAGGAAATCAAGGCTCCTTTCATGTGTGATGTGCAACACAGAATTGCTCTGCACGCAGTGCAAGGGAATCGGGCCTCTTCTCGCGGCAAGGGGGAAGTCTCATGGTTTTTCTTGAGTTGCGGCGGGGACCTGGGGTATATTCTCAAGTTACGACGGGGATTGCCCTTCCACACACGTGTTTGTTCAGCGACGTCAGGACTCCTGCCTAGTTACGAGGGACAACTCGGAATTCTTCTCGAGGCTTGGCAGGGCAATTGGGACGCTTCCCCAGCTGAGGCGGGAGACCAAGGGTCCCTTTCCACGTGCCACAGGAATCCTGAGACTCCTATCAAGTTTCACGAGGAGTCAGGCATCGTCCCCTTTGGAGGCACTGATCTAGGCGTACCTCTGGAGTTTTCAAAGGATGTGAGGCCTCCGGTCGCGATGAGGTGGGGAACTAGGTCTTTCTCTGTGGTCTCCACAGGGGATTCAGACATCCTTTCATCTTGGGAGATGCAAGACGAGCCTGTATTCAAGTCACTGCAGGGATATCATGCCTTATTTCAAGTCAGGGCATCGCGGTGTCCATTCCACTTGAGGCCGCAAACTCACGGTCCCTCTCACATACCTAGAGCTCAGAGAAGCCCCCTCTTGAGGTGGTTGTGGTAAGGTGGTATTCCTCTGGACTCGAAGCCAGGGACTAACCTCTCATCTCGAGTTGAGTTTTGGTCCACGGAGCTTTTTGTGTTGGTACAGTGACCTCAGGATCCCTCTAGCCTTGAAACAGTGTTCTTGGGGTTTCTCTGGAGTGCCATCAAGGAAATCAAGGCTCCTTTCATGTGTGATGTGCAATACGGAATTGCTCTGCACGCAGTGCAGGGGAATCGGGCCTCATCTCGTGGCGAGGGGGAAGTCTCATGGTTTTTCTCGAGTTTCGGCGGGAACCTGGTCTATATTCTCGAGTTACGATGGGGATGGCCCTTCCAAAAACGTGTTTGTTCATCGATGTCAGGACTCCTTCCTAGTTGCGAGGGACAACTCGGGATTCTCCTCGAGGCTTGGCAGGGCAATTGCGACGCCTCTCCAGCTAAGGCGGGAAACCAAGAATCCCTTTTCACGTGCCACAGGAATCCTGGGACTCCTATCAAGTTTCACGAGGAGTCAGGCATCGTCTCCTTTGGAGGCACTGATCTCCGCGTACCTCTGGAGTTTTCAAAGAATGTGAGGCCTCCGGTCGCGATGAGGTGGGGAACTAGGTCTTTCTCTGTGGTCTCCACAGGGGATTCAGACATCCTTTCGTCTTGGGAGATGCAAAAAGAGCCTGCATTCAAGTCACTGCAGGGATATCCGGCCTTATTTCAAGTCAGGGCATCGCGGTGTCCATTCCACTTGAGGCCGCAATCTCAGGGTTCCTCTCACATACCTAGAGCTGAGAGAAGCCTTCTCTTTAGGTGCTTGTGGTAAGGTGGTATTCCTCTGGAGTCGAAGCCAGGGACTAACCTCTCATCTCGAGTTGATTTTTGGGCCATGGAGCTCTTTCGTGTGGCTACAGTGACCTCAGGATCCCTCTAGCCTTGAAACAGTGTTCTTGGGGTTTCTCTGGAGTGCCATCAAGGAAATCAAGGCTCCTTTCATGTGTGATGTGCAACACTGAATTGCTCTGCACGCAGTGCAGGGGAATCGGGCCTCATCTCGCGGCGAGGGGGAAGTCTCATGGTTTTTCTCGAGTTGCGGCGGGAACCTGGGGTATATTCTCGAGTTACGACGGGGATGGCCCTTCCACCCACGTGTTTGTTCAGCGACGTCAGAACTCCTGCCTAGTTGCGAGGGACAACTCGGGATTCTCCTCGAGGCTTGGCAGGGCAATTGGGACGCCTCTCCATCTGAGGCGGGAGACCAAGGGTCCCTTTCCACGTGCCACAGGAATCCTGGGACTCCTATCAAGTTTCACGAGGAGTCAGGCATCGTCTCCTTTGGAGGCACTGATCTCCGCGTTCCTCTGAAATTTTCAATGGATGTGAGGCCTCCGGTCGCGATGAGGTGGGGAACTAGGTCTTTCTCTCTGGTCTCCACAGGGGATTCAGATATCCTTTCATCTTGGGAGATGCAAGACGAGCCTGCATTCAAGTCACTGCAGGGATATCCGGCCTTATTTCGCGTCAGGGAATCGCAGTGTCCATTCCACTTGAGGCCGCAAAATCAGGGTCCCTCTCACATACATAGAGCTGAGAGAAGCCTCCTCTTGAGATGCTTGTGGTAAGGTGGTATTCCTCTGGATTCGAAGCCAGAGACTAACCTCTCATCTCGAGTTGATTCTTCGTCCACGGAGCTCTTTCGTGTGGCTACAGTGACCTCAGGATCCCTCTAGCCTTGAAACAGTGTTCTTGGGGTTTCTCTGGAGTGCCACCAAGGAAATCAAGGATCCTTTCATGTGTGATGTGCAAGACGAAATTGCTCTGCACACAGTGCAGTGGAATCGGGCCTCATCTCGCGGCGAGGGGGAAGTCTCATGGTTTTTCTCGAGTTGCGGCGGGAACCTGGGGTATATTCTCTAGTTACGACTGGGATGGCCCTTCCACACACGAGTTTCCTCAGCGACGTCAGGACTCCTGCCTAGTTGCGAGGGACAACTCGGGATTCTCCTCGAGGCTTGGCAGGGCAATTGGGACGCCTCTCCAGCTGAGGCGGGAGACCAAGGGTCCCTTTCCACGTGCCACAGGAATCCTGGGACTCCTATCAAGTTTCACGAGGAGTCAGGCATCGTCCCCTTTGGAGGCACTGATCTCCGCGTACCTCTGGAGTTTTCAAAGGATGTGAGGCCTCCGGTCGCGATGAGGTGGGGAACTAGGTCTTTCTCTGTGCTCTCCACAGGGGATTCAGACATCCTTTCGTCTTGGGAGATGCAAGACGAGCCTGCATTCAAGTCACTGCAGGGATATCCGGCCTTATTTCGAGTCAGGGCATAGCGGTGTCCATTCCACTTGAGGCCGCAAACTAAGGGTCCCTCTCCATACCTAGAGCTGAGAGAAGCCTCCTCTTGAGGTGCTTGTGGTAAGGTGGTATTCCTCTGGAGTCGAAGCCAGGGACTAACCTCTCATCTCGAGTTGAATTTTGGTCCACGGAGCTTTTTGTGTTGGTACAGTGACCTCAGGATCCCTCTAGCCTTGAAACAGTGTTCTTGGGGTTTCTCTGGAGTGCCATCAAGGAAATCAAGGCTCCTTTCATGTGTGATGTGCAATACGGAATTGCTCTGCACGCAGTGCAGGGGAATCGGGCCTCATCTCGCGGCGAGGGGGAAGTCTCATGGTTTTTCTCGAGTTTCGGCGGGAACCTGGGCTATATTCTCGAGTTACGATGGGGATGGCCCTTCCACAAACGTATTTGTTCATCGACGTCAGGACTCCTTCCTAGTTGCGAGGGACAACTCGGGATTCTCCTCGAGGCTTGGCAGGGCAATTGCGACGCCTCTCCAGCTAAGGCGGGAAACCAAGGGTCCCTTTCCACGTGCCAGAGGAATCCTGGGACTCCTATCAAGTTTCACGAGGAGTCAGGCATCGTCTCCTTTGGAGGCACTGATCTCCGCGTACCTCTGGAGTTTTCAAAGAATGTGAGGCCTCCGGTCGCGATGAGGTGGGGAACTAGGTCTTTCTCTGTGGTCTCCACAGGGGATTCAGACATCCTTTCGTCTTGGGAGATGCAAGAAGAGCCTGCATTCAAGTCACTGCAGGGATGTCCGGCCTTATTTCGAGACAGGGCATCGCGGTGTCCATTCCACTTGAGGCCGCAAACTCAGGGTCCCTCTCACATACCTAAAGCTGCGAGAAGCCTCCTCTTGAGGTGCTTGTGGTAGGGTGGTATTCCTCTGGAGTCGAAGTTAGGGACTAACCCCTCATCTCGAGTTGATTTTTGGTCCACGGAGCTCTTTCGTGTTGCTACAGTGACCTCAGGATCCCTCTAGCCTTGAAACAGTGTTCTTGGGGTTTCTCTGGAGTGCCATGAAGGAAATCAAGGCTCCTTTCATGTGTGATGTGCAACACAGAATTGCTCTGCACGCAGTGCAAGGGAATCGGGGCTCATCTCGCGGCAAGGGGGAAGTCTCATGGTTTTTCTCGAGTTGCGGCGGGGACCTGGGGTATATTCTCGAGTTACGACGGGGATTGCCCTTCCACACACGTGTTTGTTCAGCGACGTCAGGACTCCTGCCTAGTTACGAGGGACAACTCGGAATTCTCCTCTAGGCTTGGCAGGGCAATTGGGACGCTTCCCCAGCTGAGGCGGGAGACCAAGGGTCCCTTTCCACGTGCCACAGGAATCCTGAGACTCCTATCAAGTTTCACGAGGAGTCAGGCATCGTCCCCTTTGGAGGCACTGATCTCCGCGTACCTCTGGAGTTTTCAAAGGATGTGAGGCCTCCGGTCGCGATGAGGTGGGGAACTAGGTCTTTCTCTGTGCTCTCCACAGGGGATTCAGACATCCTTTCGTCTTGGGAGATGCAAGACGAGCCTGCATTCAAGTCACTGCAGGGATATCCGGCCTTATTTCGAGTCAGGGCATAGTGGTGTCCATTCCACTTGAGGCCGCAAACTCAGGGTCCCTCTCACATACCTAGAGCTGAGAGAAGCCTCCTCTTGAGGTGCTTGTGGTAAGGTGGTATTCCTCTGGAGTCGAAGTCTGGGACTAACCCCTCATCTCGAGTTGATTTTTGGTCCACGGAGCTCTTTCGTGTTGCTACAGTGACCTCAGGATCCCTCGAGCCTTGAAACAGTATTCTTGGGGTTTCTCTAGAGTGCCATCAAGGAAATCAAGGCTCCTTTCATGTGTGATGTGCAACACGGAATTGCTCTGCACGCAGTGCAGGGGAATCGGGCCTCATCTCGCGGCGAGGGGGAAGTCTCATGGTTTTTCTCGAGTTGCGGCGGGAACTTGGGGTATATTCTCGAGTTACGACGGGGATGGCCCTTCCACCCACGTGTTTGTTCAGCGACGGCAGGACACCTGCCTAGTTGCGAGGGACAACTCTGGATTCTCCTCGAGGCTTGGCAGGGCAATTGGGACGCCTCTCCAGCTGAGGCGGGAGACTAAGGGTCCCTTTCCATGTGCCACAGGAATCCTGGGACTCCTATCAAGTTTCACGAGGAGTCAGGCATCGTCTCCTGTGGAGGCACTGATCTCCGCTTACCTCTGGAGTTTTCAAAGGATGTGAGGCCTCCGGTCGCGATGAGGTGGGGAACTAGGTCTTTCTCTGTGGTCTCCACAGGGGATTCAGACATCCTTTCATCTTGGGAGATGCAAGACGAGCCTGTATTCAAGTCACTGCAGGGATATCCGGCCTTATTTCGAGTCAGGGCATCGCGGTGTCCATTCCACTTGAGGCCGCAAACTCAGGGTCCCTCTCAAATACCTAGAGCTGAGAGAAGCCTCCTCTTGAGGTGCTTGTGTTAAGGTGGTATTCCTCTGGAGTCGAAGCCAGGGACTAACCTCTCATCTCGAGTTGATTTTTGGGCCACGGAGCTCTTTCGTGTGGCTACAGTGACCTCAGGATCCCTCTAGCCTTGAAACAGTGTTCTTGGGGTTTCTCTGGAGTGCCATCAAGGAAATCAAGGCTCCTTTCATGTGTGATGTGCAACACGGAATTGCTCTGCACGCAGTGCAGGGGAATCGGGCCTCATCTCGCGGCGAGGGGGAAGTCTCATGGTTTTTTTTCGAGTTGCGGCGGGAACCTGGTGTATATTCTCGAGTTACGACGGGGATGGCCCTTCCACCCACGTGTTTGTTCAGCGACGTCAGGACTCCTTCCTAGTTGCAAGGGACAACTCGGGATTCTCCTCGAGGCTTGGCAGGGCAATTGGGACGCCTCTCCAGCTGAGGCGGGAGACCAAGTGTCCCTTTCCACGTGCCACAGGAATCCTGGGACTCCTACCAAGTTTCACGAGGAGTTAGGCATCGTCTCCTTTGGAGGCACTGATCTCCGCGTACCTCTGGAGTTTTCAAAGGATGTGAGGTCTCCGGTCGCGATGAGGTGGGGAACTAGGTCTTTCTCTGTGGACTCCACAGGGGATTCAGATATCCTTTCATCTTGGGAAATGCAAGACGAGCCTGCATTCAAGTCACTGCAAGGATATCCGGCCTTATTTCGAGTCAGGGCATCGCGGTGTCCATTCCACTTGAGGCCGCAAACTCACGGTCCCTCTCACATACCTAGAGCTCAGAGAAGCCCCCTCTTGAGGTGGTTGTGGTAAGGTGGTATTCCTCTGGACTCGAAGCCAGGGACTAACCTCTCATCTCGAGTTGAGTTTTGGTCCACGGAGCTTTTTGTGTTGGTACAGTGACCTCAGGATCCCTCTATCCTTGAAACAGTGTTCTTGGGGTTTCTCTGGAGTGCCATCAAGGAAATCAAGGCTCCTTTCATGTGTGATGTGCAATACGGAATTGCTCTGCACGCAGTGCAGGGGAATCGGGCCTCATCTCGTGGCGAGGGGGAAGTCTCATGGTTTTTCTCGAGTTTCGGCGGGAACCTGGGCTATATTCTCGAGTTACGATGGGGATGGCCCTTCCACAAACGTGTTTGTTCATCGACGTCAGGACTCCTTCCTAGTTGCGAGGGACAACTCGGGATTCTCCTCGAGGCTTGGCAGGGCAATTGCGACGCCTCTCCAGCTAAGGCGGGAAACCAAGGGTCCCTTTCCACGTGCCACAGGAATCCTGGGACTCCTATCAAGTTTCACGAGGAGTCAGGCATCGTCTCCTTTGGAGGCACTGATCTCCGCGTACCTCTGGAGTTTTCAAAGAATGTGAGGCCTCCGGTCGCGATGAGGTGGGGAACTAGGTCTTTCTCTGTGGTCTCCACAGGGGATTCAGACATCCTTTCGTCTTGGGAGATGCAAGAAGAGCCTGCATTCAAGTCACTGCAGGGATGTCCGGCCTTATTTCGAGACAGGGCATCGCGGTGTCCATTCCACTTGAGGCCGCAAACTCAGGGTCCCTCTCACATACCTAAAGCTGGGAGAAGCCTCCTCTTGAGGTGCTTGTGGTAGGGTGGTATTCCTCTGGAGTCGAAGTTAGGGACTAACCCCTCATCTCGAGTTGATTTTTGGTCCACGGAGCTCTTTCGTGTTGCTACAGTGACCTCAGGATCCCTCTAGCCTTGAAACAGTGTTCTTGGGGTTTCTCTGGAGTGCCATGAAGGAAATCAAGGCTCCTTTCATGTGTGATGTGCAACACAGAATTGCTCTGCACGCAGTGCAAGGGAATCGGGCCTCTTCTCGCGGCAAGGGGGAAGTCTCATGGTTTTTCTCGAGTTGCGGCGGGGACCTGGGGTATATTCTCGAGTTACGACGGGGATTGCCCTTCCACACACGTGTGTGTTCAGCGACGTCAGGACTCCTGCTTAGTTACGAGGGACAACTCGGAATTCTCCTCTAGGCTTGGCAGGGCAATTGGGACGCTTCCCCAGCTGAGGCGGGAGACCAAGGGTCCCTTTCCACGTGCCACAGGAATCCTGAGACTCCTATCAAGTTTCACGAGGAGTCAGGCATCGTCCCCTTTGGAGGCACTGATCTCCGCGTACCTCTGGAGTTTTCAAAGGATGTGAGGCCTCCGGTCGCGATGAGGTGGGGAACTAGGTCTTTCTCTGTGCTCTCCACAGGGGATTCAGACATCCTTTCATCTTGGGAGATGCAAGACGAGCCTGCATTCAAGTCACTGCAGGGATATCCGGCCTTATTTCGAGTCAGGGCATAGCGGTGTCCATTCCACTTGAGGCCGCAAACTCAGGGTCCCTCTCACATACCTAGAGCTGAGAGAAGCCTCCTCTTGAGGTGCTTGTGGTAAGGTGGTATTCCTCTGGAGTCGAAGTCTGGGACTAACCCCTCATCTCGAGTTGATTTTTGGTCCACGGAGCTCTTTCGTGTTGCTACAGTGACCTCAGGATCCCTCGAGCCTTGAAACAGTATTCTTGGGGTTTCTCTAGAGTGCCATCAAGGAAATCAAGGCCCCTTTCATGTGTGATGTGCAACACGGAATTGCTCTGCACGCAGTGCAGGGGAATCGGGCCTCATCTCGCGGCGAGGGGGAAGTCTCATGGTTTTTCTCGAGTTGCGGCGGGAACCTGGGGTATATTCTCGAGTTACGACGGGGATGGCCCTTCCAGCCACGTGTTTGTTCAGCGATGGCAGGACACCTGCCTAGTTGCGAGGGACAACTCTGGATTCTCCTCGAGGCTTGGCAGGGCAATTGGGACGCCTCTCCAGCTGAGGCGGGAGACCAAGGGTCCCTTTCCACGTGCCACAGGAATCCTGGGACTCCTATCAAGTTTCACGAGGAGTCAGGCATCGTCTCCTTTGGAGGCACTGATCTCCGCGTACCTCTGAAGTTTTCAAAGGATGTGAGGCCTCCAGTCGCGATGAGGTGGGGAACTAGGTCTTTCTCTGTGGTCTCCACAGGGGATTCAGACATCCTTTCATCTTGGGAGATGCAAGACGAGCCTGCATTCTATTCACTGCAGGGTTATCCGGCCTTATTTCACGTCAGGGCATTGCAGTGTCCATTCCACTTGAGTCCGCAAAATCAGGGTCCCTCTCACATACCTAGAGCT
This sequence comes from Cervus elaphus, assembly GCF_910594005.1. NCBI lineage: Eukaryota > Metazoa > Chordata > Mammalia > Artiodactyla > Cervidae > Cervus > Cervus elaphus. Next base: position 1,219,630 of record NW_025316681.1, on the reverse strand, counting down.
GAGAGAAGCCTCCTCTTTAGGTGCTTGTGGTAAGGTGGTATTCCTCTGGAGTCGAAGCCAGGGACTAACCTCTCATCTTGAGTTGATTTCTGGTCCACGGACCTCTTTCGTGTTGCTACAGTAACCTCAGGATCCCTCTAGCCTTGAAACAGTGTTCTTGGGGTTTCTCTGGAGTGCCATCAAGGAAATTAAGGCTGCTTTCATGTTTGATGTGCAACACGGAATTGCTCTGCATGCAGTGCAGGAGAATCGAGCCTCATCTCGCGGCGAGGGGGAAGTCTCATGGTTTTTCTCGAGTTGCGGCGGGACCCTGGGGTATATTCTCGAATTATGACGGGGATGGCCCTTCCAGCCACGTGTTTGTTCAGCGACGACAGGACTCCTGCCTAGTTGCGAGGGACAACTCGGGATTCTCCTCGAGGCTTGGCAGGGCAATTGGGACGCCTCTCCAGCTGAGGCGGGAGACCAAGGGTCCCTTTCCATGTACCACAGGAATCCTGGGACTCCTATCAAGTTTCACGAGGAGTCAGGCATCGTCTCCTTTGGAGGCACTGACCTCCGCGTACCTCTGGAGTTTTCAAAGGATGTGAGGCCTCCGGTCGCGATGAGGTGGGGAACTAGATCTTTCTCTGAGGTCTCCACAGGGGATTCAGACATCCTTTCATCTTGGGAGATGAAAGACGAGCCTGCATTCAAGTCACTGCAGGGATATCCGGCCTTATTTCGAGTCAGGGCATCGCGGTGTCCATTCCACTTGAGGCCGCAAAATCAGGGTCCCTCTCACATACCTAGAGCTGAGAGAAGCCTCCTCTTGAGGTGCTTGTGGTAAGGTGGTATTCCTCTGGAGTCGCAGCCAGGGACTAACCTCTCATCTCGAGTTGATTTCTGGGCCACGGAGCTCTTTCGTGTGGCTACAGTGACCTCAGGATCCCTCTAGCCTTGAAACAGTGTTCTTGGGTTTTCTCTGGAGTGCCATCAAGGAAATCAAGGCTCCTTTCATGTGTGAAGTGCAACACGGAATTGCTCTGCACACAGTGCAGGGGAATCGGGCCTCATCTCGCGGCGAGGGGGAAGTCTCATGGTTTTTCTCGAGTTGCGGCGGGAACCTGGGGTATATTCTCGAGTTACGACGGGGATGGCCCTTCCACCCACGTGTTTGTTCAGCGACATTAGGACTCCTGCCTAGTTGCGAGGGACAACTCCAGATTCTCCTCGAGGCATGGCAGGGCAATTGGGACGCCTCTCCAGCTGAGGCGGGAGACCAAGGGTCCCTTTCCACGTGCCACAGGAATCCTGGGAATCCTATCAAGTTTCACGAGGAGTCAGGCATCGTCTCCTTTGGAGGCACTGATCCCCGCGTACCTCTGGAATTTTCAAAGGATGTGAGGCCTCCGGTCGTGAAGATGTGGGGAACTAGGTCTTTTTCTGTGGTCTCCACAGGGGATTCAGACATCCTTTCATCTTGGGAGATGCAAGACGAGCCTGCATTCAAGTCACTGCAGGGATATCCGGCCTTATTTCGAGTCAGGGCATCGCGGTGTCCATTCCACTTGAGGCTGCAAACTCAGGGTCCCTCTCACATACCTAGAGCTGAGAGAAACTTCCTCTTGAGGTGCTTGTGGTTAGGTGGTATTCCTCTGGAGTCGAAGCCAGGGACTAACCTCTCATCTCGAGTTGATTTTTGGTCCACGGAGCTCCTTTGTGTTGATACAGTGACCTCAGAATCCCTCTAGCCTTGAAACAGTGTTCTTGGGGTTTCTCTGGAGTGCCATGAAGGATATCAAGGCTCCTTTCATGTGTGATGTGCAACACGGAATTGCTCTGCACGCAGTGCAGGGGAATCGGGCCTCATCTCGCGGCGAGGGGGAAGTCTCATGGTTTTTCTCGAGTTGCGGCGGGAACCTGGGGTATATTCTCGACTTACGACGAGGACGGCCGTTCCACCCACGTGTTTATTCAGCGACGTCAAGGCTCCTGCCTAGTTGCAAGGGACAACTCGGGATTCGCCTCGAGGCTTTGCAGGGCAATTGGGACGCCTCTCCAGCTGAGGCGGGAGACCAAGTGTCCCTTTCCACGTGCCACAGGAATCCTGGGACTCCTACCAAGTTTCACGAGGAGTCAGGCATCGTCTCCTTTGGAGGCACTGATCTCCGCGTACCTCTGGAGTTTTCAAAGGATGTGAGGTCTCCGGTCGCAATGAGGTGGGGAACTAGGTCTTTCTCTGTGGTCTCCACAGGGGATTCAGATATCCTTTCATCTTGGGAGATGCAAGACGAGCCTGCATTCAAGTCACTGCAGGGATATCCGGCCTTATTTCGAGTCAGGGCATCGCGGTGTCCATTCCACTTGAGGCCGCAAACTCAGGGTCCCTCTCCATACCTAGAGCTGAGAGAAGCCTCCTCTTGAGGTGCTTGTGGTAAGGTGGTATTCCTCTGGACTCGAAGCCAGGGACTAACCTCTCATCTCGAGTTGAGTTTTGGTCCACGGAGCTTTTTGTGTTGGTACAGTGACCTCAGGATCCCTCTAGCCTTGAAACAGTGTTCTTGGGGTTTCTCTGGAGTGCCATCAAGGAAATCAAGGCTCCTTTCATGTGTGATGTGCAATACGGAATTGCTCTGCACGCAGTGCAGGGGAATCGGGCCTCATCTCGCGGCGAGGGGGAAGTCTCATGGTTTTTCTCGAGTTTCGGCGGGAACCTGGGCTATATTCTCGAGTTACGATGGGGATGGCCCTTCCACAAACGTGTTTGTTCATCGACGTCAGGACTCCTTCCTAGTTGCGAGGGACAACTCGGGATTCTCCTCGAGGCTTGGCAGGGCAATTGCGACGCCTCTCCAGCTAAGGCGGGAAACCAAGGGTCCCTTTCCAGGTGCCACAGGAATCCTGGGACTCCTATCAAGTTTCACGAGGAGTCAGGCATCGTCTCCTTTGGAGGCACTGATCTCCGCGTACCTCTGGAGTTTTCAAAGAATGTGAGGCCTCCGGTCGCGATGAGGTGGGGAACTAGGTCTTTCTCTGTGGTCTCCACAGGGGATTCAGACATCCTTTCGTCTTGGGAGATGCAAGACGAGCCTGCATTCAAGTCACTGCAGGGATGTCCGGCCTTATTTCGAGACAGGGCATCGCGGTGTCCATTCCACTTGAGGCCGCAAACTCAGGGTCCGTCTCACATACCTAAAGCTGCGAGAAGCCTCCTCTTGAGGTGCTTGTGGTAGGGTGGTATTCCTCTGGAGTCGAAGGTAGGGACTAACCCCTCAACTCGAGTTGATTTTTGGTCCACGGAGCTCTTTCGTGTTGCTACAGTGACCTCAGGATCCCTCTAGCCTTGAAACAGTGTTCTTGGGGTTTCTCTGGAGTGCCATGAAGGAAATCAAGGCTCCTTTCATGTGTGATGTGCAACACAGAATTGCTCTGCACGCAGTGCAAGGGAATCGGGGCTCATCTCGCGGCAAGGGGGAAGTCTCATGGTTTTTCTCGAGTTGCGGCGGGGACCTGGGGTATATTCTCGAGTTACGACGGGGATTGCCCTTCCACACACGTGTTTGTTCAGCGACGTCAGGACTCCTGCCTAGTTACGAGGGACAACTCGGAATTCTCCTCTAGGCTTGGCAGGGCAATTGGGACGCTTCCCCAGCTGAGGCGGGAGACCAAGGGTCCCTTTCCACGTGCCACAGGAATCCTGAGACTCCTATCAGGTTTCACGAGGAGTCAGGCATCGTCCCCTTTGGAGGCACTGATCTCTGCGTACCTCTGGAGTTTTCAAAGGATGTGAGACCTCCGGTCGCGATGAGGTGGGGAACTAGGTCTTTCTCTGTGCTCTCCACAGGGGATTCAGACATCCTTTCGTCTTGGGAGATGCAAGACGAGCCTGCATTCAAGTCACTGCAGGGATATCCGGCCTTATTTCGAGTCAGGGCATAGCGGTGTCCATTCCACTTGAGGCCGCAAACTCAGGGTCCCTCTCACATACCTAGAGCTGAGAGAAGCCTCCTCTTGAGGTGCTTGTGGTAAGGTGGTATTCCTCTGGAGTCGAAGTCTGGGACTAACCCCTCATCTCGAGTTGATTCATGGTCCACGGAGCTCTTTCGTGCTGCTACAGGGACCTCAGGATCCCTCTAGCCTTGAAACAGTGTTCTTGGGGTTTCTCTGGAGTGCCACCAAGGAAATCAAGGCTCCTTTCATGTGTGATGTGCAACACGGAATTGCTCTGCACGCAGTGCAGGGGAATCGGGCCTCATCTCGCGGCGAGGGGGAAGTCTCATGGTTTTTCTCGAGTTGCGGCGGGAACCTGGGGTATATTCTCGAGTTACGACGGGGATGGCCCTTCCAGCCACGTGTTTGTTCAGCGACGGCAGGACACCTGCCTAGTTGCGAGGGACAACTCTGGATTCTCCTCGAGGCTTGGCAGGGCAATTGGGACGCCTCTCCAGCTGAGGCGGGAGACCAAGGGTCCCTTTCCACGTGCCACAGGAATCCTGGGACTCCTATCAAGTTTCACGAGGAGTCAGGCATCGTCTCCTTTGGAGGCACTGATCTCCGCGTACCTCTGAAGTTTTCAAAGGATGTGAGGCCTCCAGTCGCGATGAGGTGGGGAACTAGGTCTTTCTCTGTGGTCTCCACAGGGGATTCAGACATCCTTTCATCTTGGGAGATGCAAGACGAGCCTGCATTCTATTCACTGCAGGGTTATCTGGCCTTATTTCGCGTCAGGGCATTGCAGTGTCCATTCCACTTGAGTCCGCAAAATCAGGGTCCCTCTCACATACCTAGAGCTGAGAGAAGCCTCCTCTTGAGGTGCTTGTGGTAAGGTGGTATTCCTCTGGAGTCGAAGCCAGGGACTAACCTCTCATCTTGAGTTGATTTTTGGTCCACGGACCTCTTTCGTGTTGCTACAGTAACCTCAGGATCCCTCTAGCCTTGAAACAGTGTTCTTGGGGTTTCTCTGGAGTGCCATCAAGGAAATTAAGGCTGCTTTCATGTTTGATGTGCAACACGGAATTGCTCTGCATGCAGTGCAGGAGAATCGAGCCTCATCTCGCGGCGAGGGGGAAGTCTCATGGTTTTTCTCGAGTTGCGGCGGGACCTTGGGGTATATTCTCGAGTTACGACGGGGATGGCCCTTCCAGCCACGTGTTTGTTCAGCGACGTCAGGACTCCTGCCTAGGTGTGAGGGACAACTCGGGATTCTCCGCGAGGCTTGGCAGGGCAATTGGGACGCCTCTCAAGCTGAGGCGGGAGACCAAGGGTCCCTTTCCACGTGCCAGAGGAATCCTGGGACTCCTATCAAGTTTCACGAGGAGTCAGGCATCGTCTCCTTTGGAGGCACTGACCTCCGCGTACCTCTGGAGTTTTCAAAGGATGTGAGGCCTCCGGTCGCGATGAGGTGGGGAACTTGATCTTTCTCTGAGGTCTCCACAGGGGATTCAGACATCCTTTCATCTTGGGAGATGCAAGACGAGCCTGCATTCACGTCACTGCAGGGATATCCGGCCTTATTTCGAGTCAGGGCATCGCGGTGTCCATTCCACTTGAGGCTGCAAAATCAGGGTCCCTCTCACATACCTAGAGCTGAGAGAAGCTTCCTCTTGAGGTGCTTGTGGTTAGGTGGTATTCCTCTGGAGTCGAAGCCAGGGACTAACCTCTCATCTCGAGTTGATTTTTGGTCCACGGAGCTCCTTTGTGTTGATACAGTGACCTCAGAATCCCTCTAGCCTTGAAACAGTGTTCTTGGGGTTTCTCTGGAGTGCCATGAAGGAAATCAAGGCTCCTTTCATGTGTGATGTGCAACACGGAATTGCTCTGCACGCAGTGCAGGGGAATCGGGACTCATCTCGCGGCGAGGGGGAAGTCTCATGGTTTTTATCGAGTTGCGGGGGGAACCTGGGGTATATTGTCGAGTTACGACGGGAATGGCCCTTCCACCCACGTGTTTGTTCAGCGACGTCAGGACTCCTGCCCAGTTGCGAGGGACAACTCGTGATTCTCCTCGATGCTTGGCAGGGCAATTGGGACGCCTCTCCAGCTGAGGCGGGAGACCAAGGGTCCCTTTCCACGTGCCACAGGAATCCTGGGACTCCTATCAAGTTTCACGAGGAGTCAGGCATCGTCTCCTTTGGAGGCACTGTTCTCCAAGTACCTCTGGAGTTTTCAAAGGATGTGAGGCCTCCGGTCGTGATGAGGTGGGGAACTAGGTCTTTCTCTGTGGTCTCCACAGGGGATTCAGACATCCTTTCGTCTTCGGAGATGCAAGACGAGCCTGCATTCAAGTCACTGCAGGGATACCCGGCCTTATTTCCAGTCAGGGCATCGCGGTTTTCATTCCACTTGAGGCCGCTAACTCATGTTCCCTCTCACATACCTAGAGCTGAAAGAAGCCTCCTCTTGAGGTACTTGTGGTAAGGTGGTGTTCTTCTGGAGTCTAAGCCAGGGACTAACCTCTCATCTCGAGTTGATTTTTGGCCCACGGAGCACTTTTGTGTTGCTACAGTGACCTCAGGATCCCTCTAGCCTTGAAACAGTGTTTTTGGGGTTTCTCTGGAGTGCCATCAAGCAAATCAAGGCTCCTTTCATATGTGATGTGCAACACGGAATTGCTCTGTACGCAGTGCAGCGGAATCGGGCCTGATCTCGCGGCGAGGGGGAAGTCTCATGGTTTTTCTCGAGTTGCGGCGGGACCCTGGGGTATATTCTCGAGTTACGACGGGGATGGCCCTTCCAGCCACGTGTTTGTTCAGCGACGTCAGGACTCCTGCCTAGTTGCGAGGGACAACTCGGGATTCCCCTCGAGGCTTCGCAGGGCAATTGGGACGCCTCTCCAGCTGAGGCGGGAAACCAAAGGTCCCTTTCCATGTACCACAGGAATCCTGGGACTCCTATCAAGTTTCACGAGGAGTCAGGCATCGTCTCCTTTGGAGGCACTGATCTCCGCGTACCTCTGGAGTTTTCAAAGGATGTGAGGCCTCCGGTCGCGATGAGGTGGGGAACTAGATGTTTCTCTGAGGTCTCCACAGGGGATTCAGACATCCTTTCGTCTTGGGAGATGCAAGACGAGCCTGCATTCAAGTCACTGCAGGGATATCCGGCCTTATTTCGATTCAGGGCATCGCGGTGTCCATTCCACATGAGTCCGCAAAAACAGGGTCCCTCTCACATACCTAGAGCTGAGAGAAGCCTCCTCTTGAGCTGCTTGTGGTAAGGTGGTATTCCTCTGGAGTCGAAGCCAGGGACTAACCTCTCATCTCGAGTTGATTTTTGGGCCACAGAGCTCTTTCGTGTGGCTACAGTGACCTCAGGATCCCTCTAGCCTTGAAACAGTGTTCTTGGGGTTTCTCTGGAGTGCTATCAAGGAAATCAAGGCTCCTTTCATGTGTGATGTGCAACACTGAATTGCTCTGCACGCAGTGCAGGGGAATCGGGCCTCATCTCGCCGCGAGGGGGAAGTCTCATGGTTTTTCTCGTGTTGCGGCGGGAACCTGGGGTATATTCTCGAGTTACGCCGGGGATGGCCCTTCCAGCCACGTGTTTGTTCAGCGACGTCAGGACTCCTGCCTAGTTGCGAGGGACAACTCGGGATTCTCCTCGAGGCTTGGCAGGGCAATTGGGACGCCTCTCCAGCTGAGGCGGGAGACCAAGGGTCCCTTTCCACGTGCCACAGGAATCCTGGGACACCTATCAAGTTTCACGAGGAGTCAGGCATCGTCTCCTTTGGAGGCACTGATCTCCGCGTACCTCTGGAGTTTTCAAAGGATGTGAGGCCTCCGGTCGTGATGAGGTGGGGAACTAGATCTTTCTCTGAGGTCTCCACAGGGGATTCAGACATCCTTTCATCTTGGGAGATGCAAGACGTGCCTGCATTCAAGTCACTGCAGGGATATCCGGCCTTATTTCGAGTCAGGGCATCGCGGTGTCCATTCCACTTGAGGCCGCAAACTCAGGGTCCCTCTCACATACCTAGAGCTGAGAGAAGCCTCCTCTTGAGGTGCTTGTGGTAAGGTGGTATTCCTCTGGAGTCGAAGCCAGGGACTAACCTCTCATCTCGAGTTGATTTTTGGTCCACGGAGCTCTTTCGTGTTGCTACAGTGACCTCAGGATCCCTCTAGCCTTAAAACAGTGTTCTGGGGGTTTCTCTGGAGTGCTATCAAGGAAATCAAGGCTCCTTTCATGTGTGATGTGCAAGACGGAATTGCTCTGCACGCAGTGCAGGGGAATCGGGCCTCATCTCGCGGCGAGGGGGAAGTCTCATGGTTTTTCTCGAGTTGCGGCGGGAACCTGGAGTATATTCTCGAGTTACGACGGGGATGGCCCTTCCACCCACGTGTTTGTTCAGCGACGTCAGGACTCCTGCCTAGTTGCGAGGGACAACTCGGGATTCTCCTCGAGGCTTGGCAGGGCAATTGGGACGCCTCTCCATCTGAGGCGGGAGACCAAGTGTCCCTATCCACGTGCCACAGGAATCCTGGGACTTCTATCAAGTTTCACGAGGAGTCAGGCATCGTCTCCTTTGGAGACACTGATCTCCGTGTACCTCTGGAGTTTTCGAAGGATGTGAGGCCTCCGGTCGCCATGAGGTGGGAAACTAGGTCTTTCTCTGTGGTCTCCACAGGGGATTCAGACATTCTTTCATCTTGGGAGATGCAAGACGAGCCTGCATTCAAGTCACTGCAGGGATATCCGGCCTTATTTCGCGTCGGGACATCGCAGTGTTCATTCCACTTGAGGCCGCAAAATCAGGGTCCCTCTCACATACCTAGAGCTGAGAGAAGCCTCCTCTTGAGGTGCTTGTGGTAAGGTGGTATTCCTCTGGAGTCGAAGCCATAGACTAACCTCTCACCTCGAGTTGTTTCTTGGTCTACGGAGCTCTTTCGTGCTGCTACAGTGACCTCAGGATCGCTCTAGCCTTGAAACAGTGTTCTTTGTTTTTCTCTGGAGTGCCATCAAGGAAATTAAGGCTGCTTTCATGTGTGATGTGCAACACGGAATTGCTCTGCACGCAGTGCAGGGGAATCGGGCCTCATCTCCGGGCGAGGGGGAAGTCTCATGGTTTTTCTCGAGTTGCGGCGGGAACCTGGGGTATATTCTCGAGTTACGACGGGGATGGCCCTTCCACCCACGTGTTTGTTCAGCGACGTCAGGACTCCTGCCTAGTTGCGAGGGACAACTCGGGATTCTCCTCGAGGCTTGGCAGGGCCATTGGGATGCCTCTCCAGCTGAGGCCGGAGACCAAGGGTCCCTTTCCACGTGCCACAGGAATCCTGGGACTCCTACCAAGTTTCACGAGGAGTCAGGCATCGTCTCCTTTGGAGGCACTGATCTCCGCGTACCTCTGGAGTTGTCAAAGGATATGAGGCCTCCCCTCGCGATGAGGTGGGGAACTAGGTCTTTTCTCTGTAGTCTACACAGGTGATTCAGACATCATTTCGTCTTGGGAGATGCAAGATGAGCCTGCATTCAAGTCACTGCAGGGATATCCGGCCTTATTTCGAGTCAGGGCATCGCGGTGTCCATTCCACTTGAGGCCGCAAACTCAGGGTCCCTCTCCATACCTAGAGCTGAGAGAAGCCTCCTCTTGAGGTGCTTGTGGTAGGTGGTATTCCTCTGGACTCGAAGCCAGGGACTAACCTCTCATCTCGAGTGGATTTTTGTTCCACGGAGCTCTTTCGTGTTGCTACTGTGACCTCAGAATCCCTCTAGCCTTGAAACAGTGTTCTTGGGGTTTCTCTGGAGTGCCATCAAGGAAATCAAGGCTCCTTTCATGTGTGATGTGCAACACGGAATTGCTCTGCACGCAGTGCAGGGGAATCGGGCCTCATCTCCGGGCGAGGGGGAAGTCTCATGGTTTTTCTCGAGTTGCGGCGGGAACCTGGGGTATATTCTCGAGTTACGACGGGGATGGCCCTTCCACCCACGTGTTTGTTCAGCGACGTCAGGACTCCTGCCTAGTTGCGAGGGACAACTCGGGATTCTCCTCGAGGCTTGGCAGGGCAATTGGGATGCCTCTCCAGCTGAGGCCGGAGACCAAGGGTCCCTTTCCACGTGCCACAGGAATCCTGGGACACCTATCAAGTTTCACGAGGAGTCAGGCATCGTCTCCTTTGGAGGCACTGATCTCCGCGTACCTCTGGAGTTTTCAAAGGATGTGAGGCCTCCGGTCGTGATGAGGTGGGGAACTAGATCTTTCTCTGAGGTCTCCACAGGGGATTCAGACATCCTTTCATCTTGGGAGATGCAAGACGTGCCTGCATTCAAGTCACTGCAGGGATATCCGGCCTTATTTCGAGTCAGGGCATCGCGGTGTCCATTCCACTTGAGGCCGCAAACTCAGGGTCCCTCTCACATACCTAGAGCTGAGAGAAGCCTCCTCTTGAGGTGCTTGTGGTAAGGTGGTATTCCTCTGGAGTCGAAGCCAGGGACTAACCTCTCATCTCGAGTTGATTTTTGGTCCACGGAGCTCTTTCGTGTTGCTACAGTGACCTCAGGATCCCTCTAGCCTTGAAACAGTGTTCTGGGGGTTTCTCTGGAGTGCTATCAAGGAAATCAAGGCTCCTTTCATGTGTGATGTGCAACACGGAATTGCTCTGCACGCAGTGCAGGGGAATCGGGCCTCATCTCGCGGCGAGGGGGAAGTCTCATGGTTTTTCTCGAGTTGCGGCGGGAACCTGGAGTATATTCTCGAGTTACGACGGGGATGGCCCTTCCACCCACGTGTTTGTTCAGCGACGTCAAGACTCCTGCCTAGTTGCGAGGGACAACTCGGGATTCTCCTCGAGGCTTGGCAGGGCAATTGGGACGCCTCTCCATCTGAGGCGGGAGACCAAGGGTCCCTTTCCACGTGCCACAGGAATCCTGGGTCTCCTATCAAGTTTCACGAGGAGTCAGGCATCGTCTCCTTTGGAGGCACTGATCTCCGCGTTCCTCTGAAGTTTTCAATGGATGTGAGGCCTCCGGTCGCGATGAGGTGGGGAACTAGGTCTTGCTCTCTGGTCTCCACAGGGGATTCAGATATCCTTTCATCTTGGGAGATGCAAGACGAGCCTGCATTCAATTCACTGCAGGGATATCCAGCCTTATTTCGTGTCAGGGAATCGCAGTGTCCATTCCACTTGAGGCCGCAAAATCAGGGTCCCTCTCACATACATAGAGCTGAGAGAAGCCTCCTCTTGAGGTGCTTGTGGTAAGGTGGTATTCCTCTGGATTCGAAGCCAGGGACTAACCTCTCATCTCGAGTTGATTCTTGGTCCACGGAGCTCTTTCGTGTGGCTACAGTGACCTCAGGATCCCTCTAGCCTTGAAACAGTGTTCTTGGGGTTTCTCTGGAGTGCCACCAAGGAAATCAAGGCTCCTTTCATGTGTGATGTGCAAGACGAAATTGCTCTGCACGCAGTGCAGTGGAATCGGGCCTCATCTCGCGGCGAGGGGGAAGTCTCATGGTTTTTCTCGAGTTGCGGCGGGAACCTGGGGTATATTCTCGAGTTACGACTGGGATGCCCCTTCCACACACGAGTTTCCTCAGCGACGTCAGGACTCCTGCCTAGTTGCGAGGGACAACTCGGGATTCTCCTCGAGGCTTGGCAGGGCAATTGGGACGCCTCTCCAGCTGAGGCGGGAGACCAAGTGTCCCTATCCACGTGCCACAGGAATCCTGGGACTCCTATCACGTTTCACGAGGAGTCAGGCATCGTCTCCTTTGGAGACACTGATCTCCGTGTACCTCTGGAGTTTTCGAAGGATGTGAGGCCTCCGGTCGCCATGAGGTGGGAAACTAGATCTTTCTCTGTGGTCTCCACAGGGGATTCAGACATTCTTTCATCTTGGGAGATGCAAGACGAGCCTGCATTCAAGTCACTGCAGGGATATCCGGCCTTATTTCGCGTCGGGACATCGCAGTGTTCATTCCACTTGAGGCCGCAAAATCAGGGTCCCTCTCACATACCTAGAGCTGAGAGAAGCCTCCTCTTGAGGTGCTTGTGGTAAGGTGGTATTCCTCTGGAGTCGAAGCCATAGACTAACCTCTCATCTCGAGTTGTTTCTTGGTCCACGGAGCTCTTTCGTGCTGCTACAGTGACCTCAGGATCGCTCTAGCCTTGAAACAGTGTTCTTTGTTTTTCTCTGGAGTGCCATCAAGGAAATTAAGGCTGCTTTCATGTGTGATGTGCAACACGGAATTGCTCTGCACGCAGTGCAGGGGAATCGGGCCTCATCTCCGGGCGAGGGGGAAGTCTCATGGTTTTTCTCGAGTTGCGGCGGGAACCTGGAGTATATTCTCGAGTTACGACGGGGATGGCCCTTCCACCCACGTGTTTGTTCAGCGACGTCAGGACTCCTGCCTAGTTGCGAGGGACAACTCGGAATTCTCCTCGAGGCTTGGCAGGGCAATTGGGACGCCTCTCCATCTGAGGCGGGAGACCAAGGGTCCCTTTCCACGTGCCACAGGAATCCTGGGTCTCCTATCAAGTTTCACGAGGAGTCAGGCATCGTCTCCTTTGGAGGCACTGATCTCCGCGTTCCTCTGAAGTTTTCAATGGATGTGAGGCCTCCGGTCGCGATGAGGTGGGGAACTAGGTCTTGCTCTCTGGTCTCCACAGGGGATTCAGATATCCTTTCATCTTGGGAGATGCAAGACGAGCCTGCATTCAATTCACTGCAGGGATATCCGGCCTTATTTCGTGTCAGGGAATCGCAGTGTCCATTCCACTTGAGGCCGCAAAATCAGGGTCCCTCTCACATACATAGAGCTGAGAGAAGCCTCCTCTTGAGGTGCTTGTGGTAAGGTGGTATTCCTCTGGATTCGAAGCCAGGGACTAACCTCTCATCTCGAGTTGATTCTTGGTCCACGGAGCTCTTTCGTGTGGCTACAGTGACCTCAGGATCCCTCTAGCCTTGAAACAGTGTTCTTGGGGTTTCTCTGGAGTGCCACCAAGGAAATCAAGGCTCCTTTCATGTGTGATGTGCAAGACGAAATTGCTCTGCACGCAGTGCAGTGGAATCGGGCCTCATCTCGCGGCGAGGGGGAAGTCTCATGGTTTTTCTCGAGTTGCGGCGGGAACCTGGGGTATATTCTCGAGTTACGACTGGGATGCCCCTTCCACACACGAGTTTCCTCAGCGACGTCAGGACTCCTGCCTAGTTGCGAGGGACAACTCGGGATTCTCCTCGAGGCTTGGCAGGGCAATTGGGACGCTTCTCCAGCTGAGGCGGGAGACCAAGTGTCCCTATCCACGTGCCACAGGAATCCTGGGACTCCTATCAAGTTTCACGAGGAGTCAGGCATCGTCTCCTTTGGAGACACTGATCTCCGTGTACCTCTGGAGTTTTCGAAGGATGTGAGGCCTCCGGTCGCCATGAGGTGGGAAACTAGATCTTTCTCTGTGGTCTCCACAGGGGATTCAGACATTCTTTCATCTTGGGAGATGCAAGACGAGCCTGCATTCAAGTCACTGCAGGGATATCCGGCCTTATTTCGCGTCGGGACATCGCAGTGTTCATTCCACTTGAGGCCGCAAAATCAGGGTCCCTCTCACATACCTAGAGCTGAGAGAAGCCTCCTCTTGAGGTGCTTGTGGTAAGGTGGTATTCCTCTGGAGTCGAAGCCATAGACTAACCTCTCATCTCGAGTTGTTTCTTGGTCCACGGAGCTCTTTCGTGCTGCTACAGTGACCTCAGGATCGCTCTAGCCTTGAAACAGTGTTCTTTGTTTTTCTCTGGAGTGCCATCAAGGAAATTAAGGCTGCTTTCATGTGTGATGTGCAACACGGAATTGCTCTGCACGCAGTGCAGGGGAATCGGGCCTCATCTCCGGGCGAGGGGGAAGTCTCATGGTTTTTCTCGAGTTGCGGTGGGAACCTGGAGTATATTCTCGAGTTACGACGGGGATGGCCCTTCCACCCACGTGTTTGTTCAGCGACGTCAGGACTCCTGCCTAGTTGCGAGGGACAACTCGGGATTCTCCTCGAGGCTTGGCAGGGCAATTGGGACGCCTCTCCATCTGAGGCGGGAGACCAAGGGTCCCTTTCCACGTGCCACAGGAATCCTGGGTCTCCTATCAAGTTTCACGAGGAGTCAGGCATCGTCTCCTTTGGAGGCACTGATCTCCGCGTTCCTCTGAAGTTTTCAATGGATGTGAGGCCTCCGGTCGCGATGAGGTGGGGAACTAGGTCTTGCTCTCTGGTCTCCACAGGGGATTCAGATATCCTTTCATCTTGGGAGATGCAAGACGAGCCTGCATTCAATTCACTGCAGGGATATCCGGCCTTATTTCGTGTCAGGGAATCGCAGTGTCCATTCCACTTGAGGCCGCAAAATCAGGGTCCCTCTCACATACATAGAGCTGAGAGAAGCCTCCTCTTGAGGTGCTTGTGGTAAGGTGGTATTCCTCTGGATTCGAAGCCAGGGACTAACCTCTCATCTCGAGTTGATTCTTGGTCCACGGAGCTCTTTCGTGTGGCTACAGTGACCTCAGGATCCCTCTAGCCTTGAAACAGTGTTCTTGGGGTTTCTCTGGAGTGCCACCAAGGAAATCAAGGCTCCTTTCATGTGTGATGTGCAAGACGAAATTGCTCTGCACGCAGTGCAGTGGAATCGGGCCTCATCTCGCGGCGAGGGGGAAGTCTCATGGTTTTTCTCGAGTTGCGGCGGGAACCTGGGGTATATTCTCGAGTTACGACTGGGATGCCCCTTCCACACACGAGTTTCCTCAGCGACGTCAGGACTCCTGCCTAGTTGCGAGGGACAACTCGGGATTCTCCTCGAGGCTTGGCAGGGCAATTGGGACGCCTCTCCAGCTGAGGCGGGAGACCAAGTGTCCCTATCCACGTGCCACAGGAATCCTGGGACTCCTATCAAGTTTCACGAGGAGTCAGGCATCGTCTCCTTTGGAGACACTGATCTCCGTGTACCTCTGGAGTTTTCGAAGGATGTGAGGCCTCCGGTCGCCATGAGGTGGGAAACTAGATCTTTCTCTGTGGTCTCCACAGGGTATTCAGACATTCTTTCATCTTGGGAGATGCAAGACGAGCCTGCATTCAAGTCACTGCAGGGATATCCGGCCTTATTTCGCGTCGGGACATCGCAGTGTTCATTCCACTTGAGGCCGCAAAATCAGGGTCCCTCTCACATACCTAGAGCTGAGAGAAGCCTCCTCTTGAGGTGCTTGTGGTAAGGTGGTATTCCTCTGGAGTCGAAGCCATAGACTAACCTCTCATCTCGAGTTGTTTCTTGGTCCACGGAGCTCTTTCGTGCTGCTACAGTGACCTCAGGATCGCTCTAGCCTTGAAACAGTGTTCTTTGTTTTTCTCTGGAGTGCCATCAAGGAAATTAAGGCTGCTTTCATGTGTGATGTGCAACACGGAATTGCTCTGCACGCAGTGCAGGGGAATCGGGCCTCATCTCCGGGCGAGTGGGAAGTCTCATGGTTTTTCTCGAGTTGCGGCGGGAACCTGGGGTATATTCTCGAGTTACGACGGGGATGGCCCTTCCACCCACGTGTTTGTTCAGCGACGTCAGGACTCCTGCCTAGTTGCGAGGGACAACTCGGGATTCTCCTCGAGGCTTGGCAGGGCAATTGGGACGCCTCTCCATCTGAGGCGGGAGACCAAGGGTCCCTTTCCACGTGCCACAGGAATCCTGGGACTCCTATCAAGTTTCACGAGGAGTCAGGCATCGTCTCCTTTGGAGGCACTGATCTCCGCGTTCCTCTGAAGTTTTCAATGGATGTGAGGCCTCTGGTCGCGATGAGGTGGGGAACTAGGTCTTTCTCTCTGGTCTCCACAGGGGATTCAGACATCCTTTCATCTTGGGAGATGCAAGACGAGCCTGCATTCAATTCACTGCAGGGATATCCGGCCTTATTTCGCGTCAGGGAATCGCAGTGTCCATTCCACTTGAGACCGCAAAATCAGGGTCCCTCTCACATACATAGAGCTGAGAGAAGCCTCCTCTTGAGGTGCTTGTGGTAAGGTGGTATTCCTCTGGAGTCGAAGCCAGGGACTAACCTCTCATCTCGAGTTGATTCTTGGTCCACGGAGCTCTTTCGTGTGGCTACAGTGACCTCAGGATCCCTCTAGCCTTGAAACAGTGTTCTTGGGGTTTCTCTGGAGTGCCACCAAGGAAATCAAGGCTCCTTTCATGTGTGATGTGCAAGACGAAATTGCTCTGCACGCAGTGCAGTGGAATCGGGCCTCATCTCGCGGCGAGGGGGAAGTCTCATGGTTTTTCTCGAGTTGCGGCGGGAACCTGGGGTATATTCTCGAGTTACGACTGGGATGGCCCTTCCACACACGAGTTTCCTCAGCGACGTCAGGACTCCTGCCTAGTTGCGAGGGACAACTCGGGATTCTCCTCGAGGCTTGGCAGGGCAATTGGGACGCCTCTCCAGCTGAGGCGGGAGACCAAGTGTCCCTATCCACGTGCCACAGGAATCCTGGGACTCCTATCAAGTTTCACGAGGAGTCAGGCATCGTCTCCTTTGGAGACACTGATCTCCGTGTACCTCTGGAGTTTTCGAAGGATGTGAGGCCTCCGGTCGCCATGAGGTGGGAAACTAGATCTTTCTCTGTGGTCTCCACAGGGGATTCAGACATTCTTTCATCTTGGGAGATGCAAGACGAGCCTGCATTCAAGTCACTGCAGGGATATCCGGCCTTATTTCGCGTCGGGACATCGCAGTGTTCATTCCACTTGAGGCCGCAAAATCAGGGTCCCTCTCACATACCTAGAGCTGAGAGAAGCCTCCTCTAGAGGTGCTTGTGGTAAGGTGGTATTCCTCTGGAGTCGAAGCCATAGACTAACCTCTCATCTCGAGTTGTTTCTTGGTCCACGGAGCTCTTTCGTGCTGCTACAGTGACCTCAGGATCGCTCTAGCTTTGAAACAGTGTTCTTTGTTTTTCTCTGGAGTGCCATCAAGGAAATTAAGGCTGCTTTCATGTGTGATGTGCAACACGGAATTGCTCTGCACGCAGTGCAGGGGAATCGGGCCTCATCTCGCGGCGAGGGGGAAGTCTCATGGTTTTTCTCGAGTTGCGGCGGGAACCTGGGGTATATTCTCGAGTTACGACTGGGATGCCCCTTCCACACACGAGTTTCCTCAGCGACGTCAGGACTCCTGCCTAGTTGCGAGGGACAACTCGGGATTCTCCTCGAGGCTTGGCAGGGCAATTGGGACGCCTCTCCATCTGAGGCGGGAGACCAAGGGTCCCTTTCCACGTGCCACAGGAATCCTGGGACTCCTATCAAGTTTCACGAGGAGTCAGGCATCGTCTCCTTTGGAGGCACTGATCTCCGCGTTCCTCTGAAGTTTTCAATGGATGTGAGGCCTCTGGTCGCGATGAGGTGGGGAACTAGGTCTTTCTCTCTGGTCTCCACAGGGGATTCAGACATCCTTTCATCTTGGGAGATGCAAGACGAGCCTGCATTCAATTCACTGCAGGGATATCCGGCCTTATTTCGCGTCAGGGAATCGCAGTGTCCATTCCACTTGAGACCGCAAAATCAGGGTCCCTCTCACATACATAGAGCTGAGAGAAGCCTCCTCTTGAGGTGCTTGTGGTAAGGTGGTATTCCTCTGGAGTCGAAGCCAGGGACTAACCTCTCATCTCGAGTTGATTCTTGGTCCACGGAGCTCTTTCGTGTGGCTACAGTGACCTCAGGATCCCTCTAGCCTTGAAACAGTGTTCTTGGGGTTTCTCTGGAGTGCCACCAAGGAAATCAAGGCTCCTTTCATGTGTGATGTGCAAGACGAAATTGCTCTGCACGCAGTGCAGTGGAATCGGGCCTCATCTCGCGGCGAGGGGGAAGTCTCATGGTTTTTCTCGAGTTGCGGCGGGAACCTGGGGTATATTCTCTAGTTACGACTGGGATGGCCCTTCCACACACGAGTTT
Source organism: Cervus elaphus (assembly GCF_910594005.1). Lineage (NCBI taxonomy): Eukaryota > Metazoa > Chordata > Mammalia > Artiodactyla > Cervidae > Cervus > Cervus elaphus. The sequence continues at coordinate 1,201,759 of NW_025316681.1, read as the reverse complement.
CCTCAGCGACGTCAGGACTCCTGCCTAGTTGCGAGGGACAACTCGGGATTCTCCTCGAGGCTTGGCAGGGCAATTGGGACGCCTCTCCAGCTGAGGCGGGAGACTAAGTGTCCCTATCCACGTGCCACAGGAATCCTGGGACTCCTATCAAATTTCACGAGGAGTCAGGCATCGTCTCCTTTGGAGACACTGATCTCCGTGTACCTCTGGAGTTTTCGAAGGATGTGAGGCCTCCGGTCGCCATGATGTGGGAAACTAGATCTTTCTCTGTGGTCTCCACAGGGGATTCAGACATTCTTTCATCTTGGGAGATGCAAGACGAGCCTGCATTCAAGTCACTGCAGGGATATCCGGCCTTATTTCGCGTCGGGACATCGCAGTGTTCATTCCACTTGAGGCCGGAAAATCAGGGTCCCTCTCACATACCTAGAGCTGAGAGAAGCCTCCTCTAGAGGTGCTTGTGGTAAGGTGGTATTCCTCTGGAGTCGAAGCCATAGACTAACCTCTCATCTCGAGTTGTTTCTTGGTCCACGGAGCTCTTTCGTGCTGCTACAGTGACCTCAGGATCGCTCTAGCTTTGAAACAGTGTTCTTTGTTTTTCTCTGGAGTGCCATCAAGGAAATTAAGGCTGCTTTCATGTGTGATGTGCAACACGGAATTGCTCTGCACGCAGTGCAGGGGAATCGGGCCTCATCTCGCGGCGAGGGGGAAGTCTCATGGTTTTTCTCGAGTTGCGGCGGGACCCTGGGGTATATTCTCGAGTTACGACGGGGATGGCCCTTCCACACACGTGTTTGTTCAGAGACGTCAGGACTCCTGCCTAGTTGCGAGGGACAACTCGGGATTCTCCTCGAGGCTTGGCAGGGCAATTGGGACGCCTCTCCAGCTGAGGCGGGAGACTAAGGGTCCCTTTCCTTGTGCCACAGGAATCCTGGGACTCCTATCAAGTTTCACGAGGAGTCAGGCATCGTCTCCTGTGGAGGCACTGATCTCCACTTACCTCTGGAGTTTTCAAAGGATGTGAGGCCTCCGGTCGCGATGAGGTGGGGAACTAGGTCTTTCTCTGTGGTATCCACAGGGGATTCAGACATCCTTTCATCTTGGGAGATGCAAGACGAGCCTGCATTCAAGTCACTGCAGGGATATCCGTTCTTATATTGAGTCAGGGCATCGCGGTGTCCATTCCACTTGAGGCCGCAAATTTAGGGTCCCACTCACATACCTGGAGCTGAGAGAAGCCTCCTCTTGAGGTGCTTGTGGTAAGGTGGTATTCCTCTGGAGTCGAAGCCAGGGACTAACCTCTCATCTCGAGTTGATTTTTGGTCCACGGAGCTCTTTCGTGTTGCTACAGTGACCTCAGGATCCCTCTAGCCTTGAAACAGTGTTCTTGGGGTTTCTCTGGAGTGCCATGAAGGAAATCAAGGCTCCTTTCATGTGTGATGTGCAACACGGAATTGCTCTGCACGCAGTGTAGGGGAATCGGGCCTCATCTCGCGGCGAGGGGGAAGTCTCATGGTTTTTCTCGAGTTGCGGCGGGAACCTGGGGTATATTCTCGAGTTACGACGAGGATGGCCCTTCCACCCACGTGTTTGTTCAGCGACGTCAGGGCTCCTGCCTAGTTGCAAGGGACAACTCGGGATTCTCCTCGAGGCTTGGCAGGGCAATTGGGACGCCTCTCCAGCTGAGGCGGGAGACCAAGTGTCCCTTTCCACGTGCCACAGGAATCCTGGGACTCCTACCAAGTTTCACGAGGAGTCAGGCATCGTCTCCTTTGGAGGCACTGATCTCCGCGTACCTCTGGAGTTTTCAAAGGATGTGAGGCCTCCGGTCGCGATGAGGTGGGGAACTAGGTCTTTCTCTGTGGTCTCCACAGGGGATTCAGACATCCTTTCGTCTTGGGAGATGCAAGACGAGCCTGCATTCAAGTCACTGCAGGGATATCCGGCCTTATTTCGAGTCAGGGCATCGCGGTTTCCATTCCACTTGAGGCCGCTAACTCAGGGTCCCTCTCACATACCTAGAGCTGAAAGAAGCCTCCTCTTGAGGTACTTGTGGTAAGGTGGTTTTCTTCTGGATTCGAAGCCAGGGACTAACTTCACATCTCGAGTTGATTTTTGGCCCACGGAGCTCTTTTGTGTTGCTACAGTGACCTCAGGATCCCTCTAGCCTTGAAACAGTGTTCTTGGGGTTTCTCTGGAGTGCCATCAAGGAAATCAAGGCTCCTTTCATGTGTGATGTGCAACACGGAATTGCTCTGCACGCAGTGAGCGGAATCGGGCCTGATCTCGCGGCGAGGGGGAAGTCTCATGGTTTTTCTCGAGTTGCGGCGGGAACCTGGGGTATATTCTCGAGTTACGACGGGGATGGCCCTTCCACACACGTGTTTATTCAGTGACGTCAGAACATCTGCCTAGTTGCGAGGGACAACTCGGGATTCTCCTCGAGGCTTGGCAGGGCAATTGGGATGCCTCTCCAGCTGAGGCGGGAGACAAGGTGTCCCTTTCCACGTGCCACAGGAATCCTGGGACTCCTATCAAGTTTCACGAGGAGTCAGGCATCGTCTCCTTTGGATGCACGGATCTCTGCGTACCTCTGGAGTTATCAAAGGATTTGAGGCCTCCGGTCGCGATGAGGTGGGGAACTAGGTCTTTCTCTGTGGTCTCCACAGGGGATTCAGACATCCTTTCATCTTGGGAGATGCAAGACGAGCCTGCATTCAAGTCACTGCAGGGATATCCGGCCTTATATCGAGTCAGGGCATCACGGTGTCCATTCCACTTGAGGCCGCAAAATTAGGGTCCCTCTCACATACCTAGAGCTGAGAGAAACCTCCTCTTGAGGTACTTGTGGTGAGATGGTATTTCTGTGGAGTCGAAGCCAGGGACTAACCTCTCATCTCGAGTTGACTTTTGGTCCTCGGAGCTCTTTCGTGTTGCTACAGTGACCTCAGGATGCCTCTAGCCTTGAAACAGTGTTCTTGGGGTTTCTCTGGAGTGCCATCAAGGAAATCAAGGCTCCTTTCATGTGTGATGTGCAACACGGAATTGCTCTGCACGCAGTGCAGGGGAATCGGGCCTCATCTCCGGGCGAGGGGGAAGTCTCATGGTTTTTCTCGAGTTGCGGCGGGAACCTGGGGTATATTCTCGAGTTACGACGGGGATGGCCCTTCCTCACACGTGTTTGTTCAGCAACGTCAGAACTTCTGCCTAGTTGCGAGGGACAACTCGGGATTCTCCTCGAGGCTTGGCAGGGCAATTGGGATGCCTCTCCAGCTGAGGCGGGAGACCAAGGGTCCCTTTCCACGTGCCACAGGAATCCTGGGACTCCTATCAATTTTCACGAGGAGTCAGGCATCGTCTCCTTTGGAGGCATGGATCTCTGCGTACCTCTGGAGTTATCAAAGGATGTGAGGCCTCCGGTCGCGATGAGGTAGGGAACTAGGTCTTTCTCTGTGGTCTCCACAGGGGATTCAGACATCCTTTCATCTTGGGAGATGCAAGACGAGCCTGCATTCAAGTCACTGCAGGGATATCCGGCCTTATTTCGAGTCAGGGCATCGCGGTGTCCATTCCACTTGAGGCCGCAAAATCACGGTCCCTCTCACATACCTAGAGCTGAGAGAAGCTTCCTCTTGAGGTGCTTGTGGTAAGGTGGTATTCCTCTGGAGTCGAAGCCATAGACTAACCTCTCATCTCGAGTTGATTTTTGGTCCACGGAGCTTTTTGTGTTGGTACAGTGACCTCAGGATCCCTCTAGCCTTGAAACAGTGTTCTTGGGGTTTCTCTAGAGTGCCATCAAGGAAATCAAGGCTCCTTTCATGTGTGATGTGCAACACGGAATTGCTCTGCACGCAGTGCAGGGGAATCGGGCCTCATCTCGCAGCGAGGGGGAAGCCTCATGGTTTTTCTCGAGTTGCGGCGGGAACCTGGGGTATATTCTCGAGTTACGACGGGGATGGCCCTTCCACCCACGTGTTTGTTCAGCGACGTCAGGACACCTGCCCAGTTGCGAGGGACAACTCGGGATTCTCCTCGAGGCTTGGCAGGGCAATTGCGACGCCTCTCCAGCTGAGGCGGGAGACCAAGGGTCCCTTTCCACGTGCCACAGGAATCCTGGAACTCCTATCAAGTTTCACGAGGAGTCAGGCATCGTCTCCTTTGGAGGCACTGAACTCCGCGTACCTCTGAAGTTTTCAAAGGATGTGAGGCCTCCGGTCGCGATGAGGTGGGGAACTAGGTCTTTCTCTGTGGTCTCCACAGGGAATTCAGACATCCTTTCATCTTGGGAGACGCAAGACGTGCCTGCATTCATGTCACTACAGGGATATCCGGCCTTATTTCGCGTCAGGGAATCGCAGTGTGCATTCCACTTGAGGCCGCAAACTCAGGGTCCCTCTCACATACCTAGAGCTGAGAGAAGCCTCCTCTTGAGGTGCTTGTGGTAAGGTGGTATTCCTCTGGATTCGAAGCCAGGGACTAACTTCTCATCTCGAGTTGATTCTTGGTCCACGGAGCTCTTTCGTGTTGCTACAGTGACCTCAGGCTCGCTCTAGCCTTGAAACAGTGTTCTTGGGGTTTCTCTGGAGTGTCACCAAGGAAATCAAGTCTCCTTTCATGTGTGATGTGCAAGACGAAATTGCTCTGCACGCAGTGCAGTGGAATCGGGCCTCATCTCGCGGCGAGAGGGAAGTCTCATGGTTTTTCTCGAGTTGCGGCGAGAACCTGGGGTATATTCTCTAGTTACGACTGGGATGGCCCTTCCACACACGAGTTTCCTCAGCGACGTCAGGACTCTTGCCTAGTTGCGAGGGACAACTCGGGATTCTCCTCGAGGATTGGCAGGGCAATTGGGACGCCTCTACAGCTGAGGCGGGAGACCAAGGGTCCCTTTCCATGTGCCACAGGAATCCTGGGACTCCTATCAAGTTTCACGAGGAGTCAGGCATCGTCTCCTTTGGAGGCACTGATCTCCGCATACCTCTGGAGTTTTCAAAGGATGTGAGGCCTCCGGTCGCGATGAGGTGGGGAACTAGGTCTTTCTCTGTGGTCTCCACAGGGGATTCAGACATCCTTTCATCTTGGGAGATGCAAGACGAGCCTGCATTCAAGTCACAGCAGGGATATACGGCCTTATTTCGAGTCAGGGCATCGCGGTGTCCATTCCACTTGAGGCCGCAAACTCAGGGTCCCTCTCCATACCTAGAGCTGAGAGAAGCCTCCTCTTGAGGTGCTTGTGGTAAGGTGGTATTCCTCTGGAGTCGAAGCCAGGGACTAACCTCTCATCTCGAGTTGATTTTTGGTCCACGGAGCTCTTTCGTGTTGCTACAGTGACCTCAGAGTCCCTCTAGCCTTGAAACAGTGTTCTTGGGGTTTCTCTGGAGTGCCATCAAGGAAATCAAGGCTCCTTTCATGTGTGATGTGCAACACGGAATTGCTCTGCACGCAGTGCAGGGGAATCGGGCCTCATCTCGCGGCGAGGGGGAAGTCTCATGGTTTTTCTCGAGTTGCGGCGGAACCCTGGGGTATATTCTCGAGTTACGACGGGGATGGCCCTTCCACACACGTGTTTGTTCAGCGACGTCAGGACTCCTGCCTAGTTGCAAGGGACAACTCGGGATTCTCCTCGAGGCTTGGCAGGGCAATTGGGACGCCTCTCCAGCTGAGGCGGGAGACCAAGTGTCCCTTTCCACGTGCCACAGGAATCCTGGGACTCCTACCAAGTTTCACGAGGAGTCAGGCATCGTCTCCTTTGGAGGCACTGATCTCCGCGTACCTCTGGAGTTTTCAAAGGATGTGAGGCCTCCGGTCGCGATGAGGTGGGGAACTAGGTCTTTCTCTGTGGTCTCCACAGGGTATTCAGACATCCTTTCGTCTTGGGAGATGCAAGACGAGCCTGCATTGAAGTCACTGCAGGGATATCCGGCCTTATTTCGAGTCAGGGCATCGCGGTTTCCATTCCACTTGAGGCCGCTAACTCAGGGTCCCTCTCACATACCTAGAGCTGAAAGAAGCCTCCTCTTGAGGTACTTGTGGTAAGGTGGTTTGCTTCTGGATTCGAAGCCAGGGACTAACTTCACATCTCGAGTTGATTTTTGGCCCACGGAGCTCTTTTGTGTTGCTACAGTGACCTCAGGATCCCTCGAGCCTTGAAACAGTGTTCTTGGGGTTTCTCTGGAGTGCCATCAAGGAAATCAAGGCTCCTTTCATGTGTGATGTGCAACACGGAATTGCTCTGCACGCAGTGAGCGGAATCGGGCCTGATCTCGCGGCGAGGGGGAAGTCTCATGGTTTTTCTCGAGTTGCGGCGGAAACCTGGGGTATATTCTCGAGTTACGACGGGGATGGCCCTTCCACACACGTGTTTGCTCAGCGACGTCATAACATCTGCCTAGTTGCGAGGGACAACTCGGGATTCTCCTTGATGCTTGGCAGGGCAATTGGGACGCCTCTCCAGCTGAGGCAGGAGACCAAGGGTCCCTTTCCACGTGCCACAGGAATCCTGGGACGCCTATCAAGTTTCACGAGGAGTCAGGCATCGTCTCCTTTGGAGGCACTGATCTCCGCGTACCTCTGTAGTTTTCAAAGGATGTGAGGCCTCCGGTCGCGATGAGGTGGGGAACTAGGTCTTTCTCTGTGGTCTCCACAGGGGATTCACACATCCTTTCATCTTGGGAGATGCAAGAAGAGCCTGCATTCAAGTCACTGCAGGAATATCCGGCCTTATTTCGAGTCAGGGCATCGCGGTGTTCATTCCACTTGAGGCCGCAAACTCAGGGTCCCTCTCCATACCTAGAGCTGAGAGAAGCCTCCTCTTGAGGTGCTTGTGGTAAGGTGGTATTCCTCTGGAGTCGAAGCCAGGGACTAACCTCTCATCTCGAGTTGATTTTTGGTCCACGGAGCTCTTTCGTGTTGCTACAGTGACCTCAGAATCCCTCTAGCCTTGAAACAGTGTTCTTGGGGTTTCTCTGGAGTGCCATCAAGGAAATCAAGGCTCCTTTCATGTGTGATGTGCAACACGGAATTGCTCTGCACGCAGTGCAGGGGAATCGGGCCTCATCTCGCGGCGAGGGGGAAGTCTCATGGTTTTTCTCGAGTTGCGGCGGAACCCTGGGGTATATTCTCGAGTTACGACGGGGATGGCCCTTCCACACACGTGTTTGTTCAGCGACGTCAGGACTCCTGCCTAGGTGCAAGGGACAAGTCGGGATTCTCCTCGAGGCTTGGCAGGGCAATTGGGACGCCTCTCCAGCTGAGGCGGGAGACCAAGTGTCCCTTTCCACGTGCCACAGGAATCCTGGGACTCCTACCAAGTTTCACGAGGAGTCAGGCATCGTCTCCTTTGGAGGCACTGATCTCCGCGTACCTCTGGAGTTTTCAAAGGATGTGAGGCCTCCGGTCGCGATGAGGTGGGGAACTAGGTCTTTCTCTGTGGTCTCCACAGGGTATTCAGACATCCTTTCGTCTTGGGAGATGCAAGACGAGCCTGCATTGAAGTCACTGCAGGGATATCCGGCCTTATTTCGAGTCAGGGCATCGCGGTTTCCATTCCACTTGAGGCCGCTAACTCAGGGTCCCTCTCACATACCTAGAGCTGAAAGAAGCCTCCTCTTGAGGTACTTGTGGTAAGGTGGTTTTCTTCTGGATTCGAAGCCAGGGACTAACTTCACATCTCGAGTTGATTTTTGGCCCACGGAGCTCTTTTGTGTTGCTACAGTGACCTCAGGATCCCTCTAGCCTTGAAACAGTGTTCTTGGGGTTTCTCTGGAGTGCCATCAAGGAAATCAAGGCTCCTTTCATGTGTGATGTGCAACACGGAATTGCTCTGCACGCAGTGAGCGGAATCGGGCCTGATCTCGCGGCGAGGGGGAAGTCTCATGGTTTTTCTCGAGTTGCGGCGGGAACCTGGGGTATATTCTCGAGTTACGACGGGGATGGCCCTTCCACACACGTGTTTGTTCAGCGACGTCATAACATCTGCCTAGTTGCGAGGGACAACTCGGGATTCTCCTCGAGGCTTGGCAGGGCAATTGGGACGCCTCTCCAGCTGAGGCGGGAGACCAAGGGTCCCTTTCCACGTGCCACAGGAATCCTGGGACTCCTATCAAGTTTCACGAGGAGTCAGGCATCGTCTCCTTTGGAGGCACTGATCTCCGCGTACCTCTGTAGTTTTCAAAGGATGTGAGGCCTCCGGTCGCGATGAGGTGGGGAACTAGGTCTTTCTCTGTGGTCTCCACAGGGGATTCACACATCCTTTCATCTTGGGAGATGCAAGAAGAGCCTGCATTCAAGTCACTGCAGGGATATCCTGCCTTATTTCGAGTCAGGGCATCGCGGTGTTCATTCCACTTGAGGCCGCAAACTCAGGGTCCCTCTCCATACCTAGAGCTGAGAGAAGCCTCCTCTTGAGGTGCTTGTGGTAAGGTGGTATTCCTCTGGAGTCGAAGCCAGGCCGTAACCTCTCATCTCGAGTTGATTTTTGGTCCACGGAGCTCTTTCGTGTTGCTACAGTGACCTCAGGATCCCTCTAGCCTTGAAACAGTGTTCTTGGGGTTTCTCTGGAGTGCCATCAAGGAAATCAAGGCTCCTTTCATGTGTGATGTGCAACACGGAATTGCTCTGCACGCAGTTCAGGTGAATCAGGCCTCATCTCGCGGCGAGGGGGAAGTCTCATGGTTTTTCTCGAGTTGCGGCGGGAACCTGGGGTATATTCTCGAGTTACGACGGGGATGGCCCTTCCACACACGTGTTTGTTCAGCGAAGTCAGGACTCCTGCCTAGTTGCGAGGGACAACTCGGGATTCTCCTCGAGGCTTGGCAGGGCAATTGGGACGCCTCTCCAGCTGAGGCGGGAGACCAAGGGTCCCTATCCACGTGCCACAGGAATCCTGGGACTCCTATCAAGTTTCACGAGGAGTCAGGCATCGTCTCCTTTGGAGGCACTGATCTCCGCGTACCTCTGGAGTTTTCAAAGGATGTGAGGCCTCCGGTCGCCATGAGGTGGGAAACTAGGTCTTTCTCTGTGGTCTCCACAGGGGATTCAGACATTCTTTCATCTTGGGAGATGCAAGACGAGCCTGCATTCAAGTCACTGCAGGGATATCCGGCCTTATTTCGCGTCAGAGCATCGCGGTGTCCATTCCACTTGAGGCCGCAAAATCAGGGTCCCTCTCACATACCTAGAGCTGAGAGAAGCCTCCTCTTGAGGTGCTTGTGGTAAGGTGGTATTCCTCTGGAGTCGAAGCCAGGGACTAACCTCTCATCTCGAGTTGATTCTTCGTCCACGGAGCTCTTTCGTGTTGCTACAGTGACCTCAGGATCGCTCTAGCCTTGAAACAGTGTTCTTGGGGTTTCTCTGGAGTGCCACCAAGGAAATCAAGGCTCCTTTCATGTGTGATGTGCAAGACGGAATTGCTCTGCACGCAATGTTGGGGAATCGGGCCTCATCTGGCAGCGAGGGGGAAGTCTCATGGTTTTTCTCGAGTTGCGGCGGGAACATGGGGTATATTCTCGAGTTACGACGGGGATGGCCCTTCCACACACGTGTTTGTTCAGCGAAGTCAGGACTCCTGCCTAGTTGCGAGGGACAACTCGGGATTCTCCTCGAGGCTTGGCAGGGCAATTGGGACGCCTCTCCAGCTGAGGCGGGAGACCAAGGGTCCCTTTCCACGTGCCACAGGAATCCTGGGACTCCTATCAAGTTTCATGAGGAGTCAGGCATCGTTTCCTTTGGAAGCACTGATCTCCGCGTTCCTCTGGGGTTTTCAAAGGATGTGAGGCCTGCGGTCGCGATGAGATGGGGAACTAGGTCTTTCTCTGTGGTCCCACAGGGGATTCAGACATCCTTTCGTATTGGGTGATGCAAGAGGAGCCTTCATTCAAGTCACTGCAGGGATATCCGGCCTTATTTCGAGTCAGGGCATCGCGGTGTCCATTCCACTTGAGGCCGCAAACTCAGGGTCCCTCTCACATAGCTAGAGCTGCGAGAAGCCTCCTTTTGAGGTGTTTGTGGTAAGGTGGTATTCCTCTGGAGTCGAAGCCAGGAACTAACCTCTCATCTCGAGTTGATTTTTGGTCCATGGAGCTCTTTCGTGTTGCTACAGTGACGTCAGGATCCCTCTAGCCTTGAAACAGTGTTCTTGGGGTTTCTCTGGAGTGCCATCAAGGAAATCAAGGCTCCTTTCATGTGTGATGTGCAACACGGAATTGCTCTGCACGCAGTGCAGGGAAATCGGGCCACATCTCACAGCGAGGGGGAAGTCTCATGGTTTTTCTCGAGTTGCGGCGGGAACCTGGGGTATATTCTCGAGTTACGACGGGGATGGCCCTTCCAGCCACGGGTTTGTTCAGCGACGTCAGGACTCCTGCCTAGTTGCGAGGGACAACTCGGGATTCTCCTCGAGGCTTGGCAGGGCAATTGGGACGCCTCTCCAGCTGAGGCAGGAGACCAAGGGTCCCTTTCCACGTGCCACAGGAATCCTGGGACTCCTATCAAGTTTCACGAGGAGTCAGGCATGGTCTCCTTTGGAGTCACTGATCTCCGCGTACCTCTGGAGTTTTCAAAGGATGTGAGGCCTCCGGTCGCGATGAGGTGGGGAACTAGGTCTTTCTCTGTGGTCTCCACAGGGGATTCACACATCCTTTCATCTTGGGAGATGCAAGAAGAGCCTGCATTCAAGTCACTGCAGGGATATTCGGCCTTATTTCGAGTCAGGGCATCGTGGTGTCCACTCCACTTGAGGCCGCAAACTCAGGGTCCCTCTCCATACCTAGAGCTGAGAGAAGCCTCCTCTTGAGGTGCTTGTGGTAAGGTGGTATTCCTCTGGAGTCGAAGCCAGGCCGTAACCTCTCATCTCGAGTTGATTTTTTCGTCCACGGAGCTCTTTCGTGTTGCTACAGTGACTTCAGGATCCCTCTAGCCTTGAAACAGTGTTCTTGGGGTTTCTCTGGAGTGCCATCAAGGAAATCAAGGCTCCTTTCATGTGTGATGTGCAACACGGAATTGCTCTGCACGCAGTGCAGGGGAATCAGGCCTCATCTTGCGGCGAGGGGGAAGTCTCATGGTTTTTCTCGAGTTGCGGCGGGATCTGGGGTATATTCTCGAGTTACGACGGGGATGGCCCTTCCACACACGTGTTTGTTCAGCGAAGTCAGGACTCCTGCCTAGTTGCGAGGGACAACTCGGGATTCTCCTCGAGGCTTGGCAGGGCAATTGGGACGCCTCTCCAGCTGAGGCGGGAGACCAAGTGTCCCTTTCCACGTGCCACAGGAATCCTGGGACTCCTACCAAGTTTCACGAGGAGTCAGGCATCGTCTCCTTTGGAGGCACTGATCTCCGCGTACCTCTGGAGTTTTCAAAGGATGTGAGGCCTCCGGTCGCGATGAGGTGGGGAACTAGGTCTTTCTCTGTGGTCTCCACAGGGTATTCAGACATCCTTTCGTCTTGGGAGATGCAAGACGAGCCTGCATTGAAGTCACTGCAGGGATATCCGGCCTTATTTCGAGTCAGGGCATCGCGGTTTCCATTCCACTTGAGGCCGCTAACTCAGGGTCCCTCTCACATACCTAGAGCTGAAAGAAGCCTCCTCTTGAGGTACTTGTGGTAAGGTGGTTTTCTTCTGGATTCGAAGCCAGGGACTAACTTCACATCTCGAGTTGATTTTTGGCCCACGGAGCTCTTTTGTGTTGCTACAGTGACCTCAGGATCCCTCTAGCCTTGAAACAGTGTTCTTGGGGTTTCTCTGGAGTGCCATCAAGGAAATCAAGGCTCCTTTCATGTGTGATGTGCAACACGGAATTGCTCTGCACGCAGTGAGCGGAATCGGGCCTGATCTCGCGGCGAGGGGGAAGTGTCATGGTTTTTCTCGAGTTGCGGCGGGAACCTGGGGTATATTCTCGAGTTACGACGGGGATGGCCCTTCCACACACGTGTTTGTTCAGCGACGTCATAACATCTGCCTAGTTGCGAGGGACAACTCGGGATTCTCCTCGAGGCTTGGCAGGGCAATTGGGACGCCTCTCCAGCTGAGGCGGGAGACCAAGGGTCCCTTTCCACGTGCCACAGGAATCCTGGGACTCCTATCAAGTTTCACGAGGAGTCAGGCATCGTCTCCTTTGGAGGCACTGATCTCCGCGTACCTCTGTAGTTTTCAAAGGATGTGAGGCCTCCGGTCGCGATGAGGTGGGGAACTAGGTCTTTCTCTGTGGTCTCCACAGGGGATTCACACATCCTTTCATCTTGGGAGATGCAAGAAGAGCCTGCATTCAAGTCACTGCAGGGATATCCTGCCTTATTTCGAGTCAGGGCATCGCGGTGTTCATTCCACTTGAGGCCGCAAACTCAGGGTCCCTCTCCATACCTAGAGCTGAGAGAAGCCTCCTCTTGAGGTGCTTGTGGTAAGGTGGTATTCCTCTGGAGTCGAAGCCAGGCCGTAACCTCTCATCTCGAGTTGATTTTTGGTCCACGGAGCTCTTTCGTGTTGCTACAGTGACCTCAGGATCCCTCTAGCCTTGAAACAGTGTTCTTGGGGTTTCTCTGGAGTGCCATCAAGGAAATCAAGGCTCCTTTCATGTGTGATGTGCAACACGGAATTGCTCTGCACGCAGTTCAGGTGAATCAGGCCTCATCTCGCGGCGAGGGGGAAGTCTCATGGTTTTTCTCGAGTTGCGGCGGGAACCTGGGGTATATTCTCGAGTTACGACGGGGATGGCCCTTCCACACACGTGTTTGTTCAGCGAAGTCAGGACTCCTGCCTAGTTGCGAGGGACAACTCGGGATTCTCCTCGAGGCTTGGCAGGGCAATTGGGACGCCTCTCCAGCTGAGGCGGGAGACCAAGGGTCCCTATCCACGTGCCACAGGAATCCTGGGACTCCTATCAAGTTTCACGAGGAGTCAGGCATCGTCTCCTTTGGAGGCACTGATCTCCGCGTACCTCTGGAGTTTTCAAAGGATGTGAGGCCTCCGGTCGCCATGAGGTGGGAAACTAGGTCTTTCTCTGTGGTCTCCACAGGGGATTCAGACATTCTTTCATCTTGGGAGATGCAAGACGAGCCTGCATTCAAGTCACTGCAGGGATATCCGGCCTTATTTCGCGTCAGAGCATCGCGGTGTCCATTCCACTTGAGGCCGCAAAATCAGGGTCCCTCTCACATACCTAGAGCTGAGAGAAGCCTCCTCTTGAGGTGCTTGTGGTAAGGTGGTATTCCTCTGGAGTCGAAGCCAGGGACTAACCTCTCATCTCGAGTTGATTCTTCGTCCACGGAGCTCTTTCGTGTTGCTACAGTGACCTCAGGATCGCTCTAGCCTTGAAACAGTGTTCTTGGGGTTTCTCTGGAGTGCCACCAAGGAAATCAAGGCTCCTTTCATGTGTGATGTGCAAGACGGAATTGCTCTGCACGCAATGTTGGGGAATCGGGCCTCATCTGGCAGCGAGGGGGAAGTCTCATGGTTTTTCTCGAGTTGCGGCGGGAACATGGGGTATATTCTCGAGTTACGACGGGGATGGCCCTTCCACACACGTGTTTGTTCAGCGAAGTCAGGACTCCTGCCTAGTTGCGAGGGACAACTCGGGATTCTCCTCGAGGCTTGGCAGGGCAATTGGGACGCCTCTCCAGCTGAGGCGGGAGACCAAGGGTCCCTTTCCACGTGCCACAGGAATCCTGGGACTCCTATCAAGTTTCATGAGGAGTCAGGCATCGTTTCCTTTGGAAGCACTGATCTCCGCGTTCCTCTGGGGTTTTCAAAGGATGTGAGGCCTGCGGTCGCGATGAGATGGGGAACTAGGTCTTTCTCTGTGGTCCCACAGGGGATTCAGACATCCTTTCGTATTGGGTGATGCAAGAGGAGCCTTCATTCAAGTCACTGCAGGGATATCCGGCCTTATTTCGAGTCAGGGCATCGCGGTGTCCATTCCACTTGAGGCCGCAAACTCAGGGTCCCTCTCACATAGCTAGAGCTGCGAGAAGCCTCCTTTTGAGGTGTTTGTGGTAAGGTGGTATTCCTCTGGAGTCGAAGCCAGGAACTAACCTCTCATCTCGAGTTGATTTTTGGTCCATGGAGCTCTTTCGTGTTGCTACAGTGACGTCAGGATCCCTCTAGCCTTGAAACAGTGTTCTTGGGGTTTCTCTGGAGTGCCATCAAGGAAATCAAGGCTCCTTTCATGTGTGATGTGCAACACGGAATTGCTCTGCACGCAGTGCAGGGAAATCGGGCCACATCTCACAGCGAGGGGGAAGTCTCATGGTTTTTCTCGAGTTGCGGCGGGAACCTGGGGTATATTCTCGAGTTACGACGGGGATGGCCCTTCCAGCCACGGGTTTGTTCAGCGACGTCAGGACTCCTGCCTAGTTGCGAGGGACAACTCGGGATTCTCCTCGAGGCTTGGCAGGGCAATTGGGACGCCTCTCCAGCTGAGGCAGGAGACCAAGGGTCCCTTTCCACGTGCCACAGGAATCCTGGGACTCCTATCAAGTTTCACGAGGAGTCAGGCATGGTCTCCTTTGGAGTCACTGATCTCCGCGTACCTCTGGAGTTTTCAAAGGATGTGAGGCCTCCGGTCGCGATGAGGTGGGGAACTAGGTCTTTCTCTGTGGTCTCCACAGGGGATTCACACATCCTTTCATCTTGGGAGATGCAAGAAGAGCCTGCATTCAAGTCACTGCAGGGATATTCGGCCTTATTTCGAGTCAGGGCATCGTGGTGTCCACTCCACTTGAGGCCGCAAACTCAGGGTCCCTCTCCATACCTAGAGCTGAGAGAAGCCTCCTCTTGAGGTGCTTGTGGTAAGGTGGTATTCCTCTGGAGTCGAAGCCAGGCCGTAACCTCTCATCTCGAGTTGATTTTTTCGTCCACGGAGCTCTTTCGTGTTGCTACAGTGACTTCAGGATCCCTCTAGCCTTGAAACAGTGTTCTTGGGGTTTCTCTGGAGTGCCATCAAGGAAATCAAGGCTCCTTTCATGTGTGATGTGCAACACGGAATTGCTCTGCACGCAGTGCAGGGGAATCAGGCCTCATCTTGCGGCGAGGGGGAAGTCTCATGGTTTTTCTCGAGTTGCGGCGGGATCTGGGGTATATTCTCGAGTTACGACGGGGATGGCCCTTCCACACACGTGTTTGTTCAGCGAAGTCAGGACTCCTGCCTAGTTGCGAGGGACAACTCGGGATTCTCCTCGAGGCTTGGCAGGGCAATTGGGACGCCTCTCCAGCTGAGGCGGGAGACCAAGTGTCCCTTTCCACGTGCCACAGGAATCCTGGGACTCCTACCAAGTTTCACGAGGAGTCAGGCATCGTCTCCTTTGGAGGCACTGATCTCCGCGTACCTCTGGAGTTTTCAAAGGATGTGAGGCCTCCGGTCGCGATGAGGTGGGGAACTAGGTCTTTCTCTGTGGTCTCCACAGGGTATTCAGACATCCTTTCGTCTTGGGAGATGCAAGACGAGCCTGCATTGAAGTCACTGCAGGGATATCCGGCCTTATTTCGAGTCAGGGCATCGCGGTTTCCATTCCACTTGAGGCCGCTAACTCAGGGTCCCTCTCACATACCTAGAGCTGAAAGAAGCCTCCTCTTGAGGTACTTGTGGTAAGGTGGTTTTCTTCTGGATTCGAAGCCAGGGACTAACTTCACATCTCGAGTTGATTTTTGGCCCACGGAGCTCTTTTGTGTTGCTACAGTGACCTCAGGATCCCTCTAGCCTTGAAACAGTGTTCTTGGGGTTTCTCTGGAGTGCCATCAAGGAAATCAAGGCTCCTTTCATGTGTGATGTGCAACACGGAATTGCTCTGCACGCAGTGAGCGGAATCGGGCCTGATCTCGCGGCGAGGGGGAAGTCTCATGGTTTTTCTCGAGTTGCGGCGGGAACCTGGGGTATATTCTCGAGTTACGACGGGGATGGCCCTTCCACACACGTGTTTGTTCAGCGACGTCATAACATCTGCCTAGTTGCGAGGGACAACTCGGGATTCTCCTCGAGGCTTGGCAGGGCAATTGGGACGCCTCTCCAGCTGAGGCGGGAGACCAAGGGTCCCTTTCCACGTGCCACAGGAATCCTGGGACTCCTATCAAGTTTCACGAGGAGTCAGGCATCGTCTCCTTTGGAGGCACTGATCTCCGCGTACCTCTGTAGTTTTCAAAGGATGTGAGGCCTCCGGTCGCGATGAGGTGGGGAACTAGGTCTTTCTCTGTGGTCTCCACAGGGGATTCACACATCCTTTCATCTTGGGAGATGCAAGAAGAGCCTGCATTCAAGTCACTGCAGGGATATCCTGCCTTATTTCGAGTCAGGGCATCGCGGTGTTCATTCCACTTGAGGCCGCAAACTCAGGGTCCCTCTCCATACCTAGAGCTGAGAGAAGCCTCCTCTTGAGGTGCTTGTGGTAAGGTGGTATTCCTCTGGAGTCGAAGCCAGGCCGTAACCTCTCATCTCGAGTTGATTTTTGGTCCACGGAGCTCTTTCGTGTTGCTACAGTGACCTCAGGATCCCTCTATCCTTGAAACAGTGTTCTTGGGGTTTCTCTGGAGTGCCATCAAGGAAATCAAGGCTCCTTTCATGTGTGATGTGCAACACGGAATTGCTCTGCACGCAGTTCAGGTGAATCAGGCCTCATCTCGCGGCGAGGGGGAAGTCTCATGGTTTTTCTCGAGTTGCGGCGGGAACCTGGGGTATATTCTCGAGTTACGACGGGGATGGCCCTTCCACACACGTGTTTGTTCAGCG
The DNA here is from genome assembly GCF_910594005.1 of Cervus elaphus. Lineage (NCBI taxonomy): Eukaryota > Metazoa > Chordata > Mammalia > Artiodactyla > Cervidae > Cervus > Cervus elaphus. The sequence continues at coordinate 1,185,050 of NW_025316681.1, read as the reverse complement.
AAGTCAGGACTCCTGCCTAGTTGCGAGGGACAACTCGGGATTCTCCTCGAGGCTTGGCAGGGCAATTGGGACGCCTCTCCAGCTGAGGCGGGAGACCAAGGGTCCCTATCCACGTGCCACAGGAATCCTGGGACTCCTATCAAGTTTCACGAGGAGTCAGGCATCGTCTCCTTTGGAGGCACTGATCTCCGCGTACCTCTGGAGTTTTCAAAGGATGTGAGGCCTCCGGTCGCCATGAGGTGGGAAACTAGGTCTTTCTCTGTGGTCTCCACAGGGGATTCAGACATTCTTTCATCTTGGGAGATGCAAGACGAGCCTGCATTCAAGTCACTGCAGGGATATCCGGCCTTATTTCGCGTCAGAGCATCGCGGTGTCCATTCCACTTGAGGCCGCAAAATCAGGGTCCCTCTCACATACCTAGAGCTGAGAGAAGCCTCCTCTTGAGGTGCTTGTGGTAAGGTGGTATTCCTCTGGAGTCGAAGCCAGGGACTAACCTCTCATCTCGAGTTGATTCTTCGTCCACGGAGCTCTTTCGTGTTGCTACAGTGACCTCAGGATCGCTCTAGCCTTGAAACAGTGTTCTTGGGGTTTCTCTGGAGTGCCACCAAGGAAATCAAGGCTCCTTTCATGTGTGATGTGCAAGACGGAATTGCTCTGCACGCAATGTTGGGGAATCGGGCCTCATCTGGCAGCGAGGGGGAAGTCTCATGGTTTTTCTCGAGTTGCGGCGGGAACATGGGGTATATTCTCGAGTTACGACGGGGATGGCCCTTCCACACACGTGTTTGTTCAGCGAAGTCAGGACTCCTGCCTAGTTGCGAGGGACAACTCGGGATTCTCCTCGAGGCTTGGCAGGGCAATTGGGACGCCTCTCCAGCTGAGGCGGGAGACCAAGGGTCCCTTTCCACGTGCCACAGGAATCCTGGGACTCCTATCAAGTTTCATGAGGAGTCAGGCATCGTTTCCTTTGGAAGCACTGATCTCCGCGTTCCTCTGGGGTTTTCAAAGGATGTGAGGCCTGCGGTCGCGATGAGATGGGGAACTAGGTCTTTCTCTGTGGTCCCACAGGGGATTCAGACATCCTTTCCTATTGGGTGATGCAAGAGGAGCCTTCATTCAAGTCACTGCAGGGATATCCGGCCTTATTTCGAGTCAGGGCATCGCGGTGTCCATTCCACTTGAGGCCGCAAACTCAGGGTCCCTCTCACATAGCTAGAGCTGCGAGAAGCCTCCTTTTGAGGTGTTTGTGGTAAGGTGGTATTCCTCTGGAGTCGAAGCCAGGAACTAACCTCTCATCTCGAGTTGATTTTTGGTCCATGGAGCTCTTTCGTGTTGCTACAGTGACGTCAGGATCCCTCTAGCCTTGAAACAGTGTTCTTGGGGTTTCTCTGGAGTGCCATCAAGGAAATCAAGGCTCCTTTCATGTGTGATGTGCAACACGGAATTGCTCTGCACGCAGTGCAGGGAAATCGGGCCACATCTCACAGCGAGGGGGAAGTCTCATGGTTTTTCTCGAGTTGCGGCGGGAACCTGGGGTATATTCTCGAGTTACGACGGGGATGGCCCTTCCAGCCACGGGTTTGTTCAGCGACGTCAGGACTCCTGCCTAGTTGCGAGGGACAACTCGGGATTCTCCTCGAGGCTTGGCAGGGCAATTGGGACGCCTCTCCAGCTGAGGCAGGAGACCAAGGGTCCCTTTCCACGTGCCACAGGAATCCTGGGACTCCTATCAAGTTTCACGAGGAGTCAGGCATGGTCTCCTTTGGAGTCACTGATCTCCGCGTACCTCTGGAGTTTTCAAAGGATGTGAGGCCTCCGGTCGCGATGAGGTGGGGAACTAGGTCTTTCTCTGTGGTCTACACAGGGGATTCACACATCCTTTCATCTTGGGAGATGCAAGAAGAGCCTGCATTCAAGTCACTGCAGGGATATTCGGCCTTATTTCGAGTCAGGGCATCGTGGTGTCCACTCCACTTGAGGCCGCAAACTCAGGGTCCCTCTCCATACCTAGAGCTGAGAGAAGCCTCCTCTTGAGGTGCTTGTGGTAAGGTGGTATTCCTCTGGAGTCGAAGCCAGGCCGTAACCTCTCATCTCGAGTTGATTTTTTCGTCCACGGAGCTCTTTCGTGTTGCTACAGTGACTTCAGGATCCCTCTAGCCTTGAAACAGTGTTCTTGGGGTTTCTCTGGAGTGCCATCAAGGAAATCAAGGCTCCTTTCATGTGTGATGTGCAACACGGAATTGCTCTGCACGCAGTGCAGGGGAATCAGGCCTCATCTTGCGGCGAGGGGGAAGTCTCATGGTTTTTCTCGAGTTGCGGCGGGATCTGGGGTATATTCTCGAGTTACGACGGGGATGGCCCTTCCACACACGTGTTTGTTCAGCGAAGTCAGGACTCCTGCCTAGTTGCGAGGGACAACTCGGGATTCTCCTCGAGGCTTGGCAGGGCAATTGGGACGCCTCTCCAGCTGAGGCGGGAGACCAAGGCCCCCTATCCACGTGCCACAGGAATCCTGGGACTCCTATCAAGTTTCACGAGGAGTCAGGCATCGTCTCCTTTGGAGGCACTGATCTCCGCGTACCTCTGGAGTTTTCAAAGGATGTGAGGCCTCCGGTCGCCATGAGGTGGGAAACTAGGTCTTTCTCTGTGGTCTCCACAGGGGATTCAGACATTCTTTCATCTTGGGAGATGCAAGACGAGCATGCATTCAAGTCACTGCAGGGATATCCGGATTATTTCGCGTCAGAGCATCGCGGTGTCCATTCCACTTGAGGCCGCAAAATCAGGGTCCCTCTCACATACCTAGAGCTGAGAGAAGCCTCCTCTTGAGGTGCTTGTGGTAAGGTGGTATTCCTCTGGAGTCGAAGCCAGGGACTAACCTCTCATCTCGAGTTGATTCTTGGTCCACGGAGCTCTTTCGTGTTGCTACAGTGACCTCAGGATCGCTCTAGCCTTGAAACAGTGTTCTTGGGGTTTCTCTGGAGTGCCACCAAGGAAATCAAGGCTCCTTTCATGTGTGATGTGCAAGACGAAATTGCTCTGCACGCAGTGCAGTGGAATCGGGCCTCATCTCGCGGCGAGGGGGAAGACTCATGGTTTTTCTCGAGTTGCGGTGGGAACCTGGGGTATATTCTCTAGTTACGACTGGGATGGCCCGTCCACACACGTGTTTCTTCAGCGACGTCAGGACTCCTGCCTAGTTGCGAGGGACAACTCGGGATTCTCCTCGAGGCTTGGCAGGGCAATTGGGACGCCTCTCCAGCTGAGGCGGGAGACCAAGGGTCCCTTTCCATGTGCCACAGGAATCCTGGGACTCCTATCAAGTTTCACGAGGAGTCAGGCATCGTCTCCTTTGGAGGCACTGATCTCCGCGTACCTCTGGAGTTTTCAAAGGATGTGAGGCCTCCGGTCGCGATGAGGTGTGGAACTAGGTCTTTCTCTGTGGTCTCCACAGGGGATTCAGACATCCTTTCATCTTGGGAGATGCAAGACGAGCCTGCATTCAAGTCACAGCAGGGATATCCGGCCTTATTTCACGTCAGGGCATCGCGGTGTCCATTCCACTTGAGGCCGCAAAATCAGGGTACCTCTCACATACCTAGAGCTGAGAGAAGCCTCCTCTTGAGGTGCTTGTGGTAAGGTGGTATTCCTCTGGAGTCGAAGCCAGGGACTAACCTCTCATCTCGAGTTGATCTTTGGTCCACGGAGCTCTTTTGTGTTGCTACAGTGACCTCAGGATCCCTCTAGCCTTGAAACAGTGTTCTTGGGTTTTCTCTGGAGTGCCATCAAGGAATTCAAGGCTCCTTTCATGTGTGATGTGCAACACGGAATTGCTCTGCACGCAGTTCAGGGGAATCAGGCCTCATCTCGCGGCGAGGGGGAAGTCTCATGGTTTTTCTCGAGTTGTGGCGGGAACCTGGGGTATATTCTCGAGTTACGACGGGGATGGCCCTTCCACCCACGTGTTTGTTCAGCGACGTCAGGACTCCTGCCTAGTTGCGAGGGACAACTCGGGATTCTCCTCGAGGCGTGGCAGGGCAATTGGGACGCCTCTCCAGCTGAGGCGGGAGACCAAGGGTCCCTATCCACGTGCCACAGGAATCCTGGGACTCCTATCAAGTTTAACGAGGAGTCAGGCATCGTCTCCTTTGGAGGCACTGATCTCCGTGTACCTCTGGAGTTTCGAAGGATGTGAGGCCTCCGGTCGCCATGAGGTGGGAAACTAGGTCTTTCTCTGTGGTCTCCACAGGGGATTCAGACATTCTTTCTTCTTGGGAGATGCAAGACGAGCCTGCATTCAAGTCACTGCAGGGATATCCGGCCTTATTTCGCGTCGGGGCATCGCAGTGTCCATTCCACTTGAGGCCGCAAACTCAGGGGCCCTCTCACATACCTAGAGCTGAGAGAAGCCTCCTCTTGAGGTGCTTGTGGTAAGGTGGTATTCCTCTGGAGTCGAAGCCATAGACTAACCTCTCATCTCGAGTTGTTTCTTGGTCCACGGAGCTCTTTCGTGTTGCTACAGTGACCTCAGGATCCCTCTAGCCTTGAAACAGTGTTCTTTGTTTTTCTCTGGAGTGCCATCAAGGAAATCAGGGCTCCTTTCATGTGTGATGTGCAAGACGGAATTGCTCTGCACGCAGTGCAGAGGAATCAGGCCTCATCTCGCGGCGAGGGGGAAGTCTCATGGTTTTTCTCGAGTTGCGGCGGGAACCTGGGGTATATTCTCGAGTTACGATGGGGATGGCCCTTCCACCCACGTGTTTGTTCAGCGACGTCAGGACTCCTGGCTAGTTGCGAGGGACAACTCGGGAATCTCCTCGAGGCTTGGAAGTGCAATTGGGACGCCTCTCCAGCTGAGGCGGGAGACCAAGGGTCCCTTTCCACGTGCCACAGTAATCCTGGGACTCCTATCAAGTTTCACGAGGAGTCAGGCATCGTTTCCTTTGGAGGCACTGATCTCCGCGTACCTCTGGAGTTTTCAAAGGATGTGAGGCCTCCGGTCGCCATGAGGTGGGGAACTAGGTCTTTCTCTGTGGTCTCCACAGGGGATTCAGACATTCTTTCATCTTGGGAGATGCAAGACGAGCCTGCATTCAAGTCACTGCAGGGATATCCGGCCTTATTTCGAGTCAGGGCATCGCGGTGTCCATTCCACTTGAGGCCGCAAACTCAGGGTCCCTCTCACATACCCAGAGCTGAGAGAAGCCTCCTCTTGAGGTGCTTGTGGTTAGGTGGTATTCCTCTGGAGTCGAAGCCAGGGACTGACCTCTCATCTCGAGTTGATTATTGGTCCACGGAGCTCTTTCGTTTTGCTACAGTGACCTCAGCATCCCTCTAGCCTTGAAACAGTGTTCTTGGGTTTTCTCTGGAGTGCCATCAAGGAAATCAAGGCTCCTTTCATGTGTGATGTGCAACACGGAATTGCTCTGCACGCAGTGCAGGGGAATCGGGCCTCTTCTCTCGGCGAGGGGGAAGTCTCATGGTTTTTCTCGAGTTGCGGCGGGAACCTGGGGTATATTCTCGAGTTACGACGGGGATGGCCCTTCCAACCACGTGTTTGTTCAGCGACGTCAGGACTCCTGCCTAGTTGCGAGGGAGAAGTCGGAATTCTCCTCGAGGCTTGGCAGGGCAATTGGGACGCCTCTCCAGCTGAGCTGGGAGACCAAGGGTCCCTATCCACGTGCCACAGGAATCCTGGGACTCCTATCAAGTTTCACGAGGAGTCAGGCATCGTCTTCTTTGGAGGCACTGATCTCCGCGTACCTCTGGAGTTTTCAAAGGATGTGAGGCCTCTGGTCGCCATGAGGTGGGAAACTAGGTCTTTCTCTCTGGTCTCCACAGGGGATTCAGACATTCTTTCATCTTGGGAGATGCAAGACGAGCCTGCATTCAAGTCACTGCAGGGATATCCAGCCTTATTTCGCGTCAAAGCATCGCAGTGTCCATTCCACTTGAGGCCGCAAACTCAGGGTACCTCTCACATACGTAGAGCTGAGAGAAGCCTCCTCTTGAGGTGCTTGTGGTAAGGTGGTATTCCTCTGGAGTCGAAGCCAGGGACTAACCTCTCATCTCGAGTTGATTTTTGGTCCACGGAGCTCTTTCGTGTTGCTACAGTGACCTCAGGATCCCTCTAGCCTTGAAACAGTGTTCTTGGGGTTTCTCTGGAGTGCCATCAAGGAATTCAAGGCTCCTTTCATGTGTGATGTGCAAGACGGAATTGCTCTGCACGCAGTGCAGAGGAATCAGGCCTCATCTCGCGGCGAGGGGAAAGTCTCATGGTTTTTCTCGAGTTGCGGCGGAAACCTGGGGTATATTCTCGAGTTACGATGGGGATGGCCCTTCCACCCACGTGTTTGTTCAGCGACGTCAGGACTCCTGGCTAGTTGCGAGGGACAACTCGGGAATCTCCTCGAGGCTTGGAAGTGCAATTGGGACGCCTCTCCAGCTGAGGCGGGAGACCAAGAGTCCTTATCCACGTGCAACAGGAATCCTGGGACTCCTATCAAGTTTCACGAGGAGTCAGGCATCGTTTCCTTTGGAGGCACTGATCTCCGCGTACCTCTGGAATTTTCAAAGGATGTGAGGCCTCCGGTCGCGATGAGGTGGGGAACTAGGTCTTTCTCTGTGGTCTCCACAGGGGATTCAAACATTCTTTCATCTTGGGAGATGCAAGACGAGCCTGCATTCAAGTCACTGCAGGGATATCCGGCCTTATTTCGCGTCAGGGCATCGCAGTGTCCATTCCACTTGAGGCCGCAAAATCAGGGTCCCTCTCACATACCTAGAGCTGAGAGAAGCCTCCTCTTGTGGTGCTTGTGGTAAGGTGGTATTCCTCTGGAGTCGAAGCCAGGGACTAACCTCTCATCTCGAGTTGATTTTTGGTCCTCGGAGTTCTTTCGTGTTGCTACACTGACCTCAGGATCCCTCTAGCCTTGAAACAGTGTTCTTGGGGTTTCTCTGGAGTGCCATCAAGGAAATCAGGGCTCCTTTCATGTGTGATGTGCAACACGGAATTGCTCTGCACGCAGTGCAGGGGAATCGGGCCTCATCTCGCGGCGAGGGGGAAGTCTCATGGTTTTTCTCGAGTTACGGCGGGAACCTGGGGTATATTCTCGAGTTACGACGGGGATGGCCCTTCCACCCACGTGTTTGTTCAGCGACGTCAGGACTCCTGCCTAGTTGCGAGGGACAACTCGGGATTCTCCTCGAGGCTTGGCAGGGCAATTGGGACGCCTCTCCAGCTGAGGCGGGAGACCAAGTGTCCCTTTCCCCGTGCCACAGGAATCCTGGGACTCCTATCAAGTTTCACGAGGAGTCAGGCATCGTCTCCTTTGGAGGCACTGATATCCGCGTACCTCTGGAGTTTTCAAAGGATGTGAGGCCTCCGGTCGCGATGAGGTGGGGAACTAGGTCTTTCTCTGTGGTCTCCACAGGGGATTCAGACATCCTTTCGTCTTGGGAGATGCAAGACGAGCCTGCATTCAAGTCACTGCAGGGATATCCGGCCTTATTTCCGTCAGGGCATCGCGGTGTCCATTCCACTTGAGGGCGCAAACTCAGGGTCCCTCTCAGATACCTAGAGCTGCGAGAAGCCTCCTTTTGAGGTGTTTGTGGTAAGGTGGTATTCCTCTGGAGTCGAAGCCAGGGACTAACCTCTCATCTCGAGTTGATTTTTGGTCCACGGAGCTCTTTCGTGTTGCTACAGTGACGTCAGGATCCCTCTAGCCTTGAAACAGTGTTCTTGGGGTTTCTCTGGAGTGCCATCAAGGAAATCAAGGCTCCTTTCATGTGTGATGTGCAACACGGAAATTGCTCTGCACGCAGTGCAGGGAAATCGGGCCACATCTCACAGCGAGGGGGAAGTCTCATGGTTTTTCTCGAGTTGCGGCGGGAACCTGGGGTATATTCTCGAGTTACGACGGGGATGGCCCTTCCACACACGTGTTTGTTCAGCGACTCAGGACTCCTGCCTAGTTGTGAGTGACAACTCGGGATTCTCCTCGAGGCTTGGCAGGGCAATTGGGACGCCTCTCCAGCTAAGGCGGGAGACCAAGGGTCCCTATCCACGTGCCACAGGAATCCTGGGACTCCTATCAAGTTTCACGAGGAGTCAGGCACCGTTTTCTTTGGAGGCACTGATCTCCGCGTACCTCTGGAGTTTTCAAAGGATGTGAGGCCTCCGGTCGCCATGAGGTGGGGAACTAGGTCTTTCTCTGTGGTCTCCAAAGGGGATTCAGACATTCTTTCATCTTGGGAGATGCAAGACGAGCCTGCATTCAAGTCACTGCAGGGATATCCGGCCTGATTTCGAGTCAGGGCATCGCGGTGTCCATTCCACTTGAGGCCGCAAACTCAGGGTCCCTCTCACATACCTAGAGCTGAGAGAAGCCTCCTCTTGAGGTGCTTGTGGTTAGGTGGTATTCCTCTGGAGTCGAAGCCAGGGACTAACCTCTCATCTCGAGTTGATTTTTGGTCCACGGAGCTCTTTCGTTTTGCTACAGTGACCTCAGCATCCCTCTAGCCTTGAAACAGTGTTCTTGGGTTTTCTCTGGAGTGCCATCAAGGAAATCAAGGCTCCTTTCATGTGTGATGTGCAACACGGAATTGCTCTGCACGCAGTGCAGGGGAATCGGGGCTCTTCTCTCGGCGAGGGGGAAGTCTCATGGTTTTTCTCGAGTTGCGGCGGGAACCTGGGGTATATTCTCGAGTTACGACGGGGATGGCCCTTCCAACCACGTGTTTGTTCAGCGACGTCAGGACTCCTGCCTAGTTGCGAGGGAGAAGTCGGAATTCTCCTCGAGGCTTGGCAGGGCAATTGGGACGCCTCTCCAGCTGAGGCGGGAGACCAAGGGTCCCTTTCCACGTGCCGCAGGAATCCTGGGACTCCTATCAAGTTTCACGAGGAGTCAGGCATCGTCTCCTTTGGAGGCACTGATCTCCCCGTACCTCTGCAGTTTTCAAAGGATGTGAGGCCTCCGGTCGCGATGAGGTGGGGAACTAGATCTTTCTCTGAGGTCTCCACAGGGGATTCAGACATCCTTTCGTCTTGGGAGATGCAAGTCGAGCCTGCATTCATGTCACTGCAGGGATATCCGGCCTTATTTCGCGTCAGGGCATCGCAGTGTCCATTCCACTTGAGGCCGCAAAATCAGGGTCCCTCTCACATACCTAGAGCTGAGAGAAGCCTCCTCTTGAGGTGCTTGTGTTAAGGTGGTATTCCTCTGGAGTCGAAGCCAGGGACTATCCTCTCATCTCGAGTTGATTTTTGGGCCACGGAGCTCTTTCGTGTGGGTACAGTGACTTCAGGATCCCTCTAGCCTTGAAACAGTGTTCTTGGGGTTTCTCTGGAGTGCCATCAAGGAAATCAAGGCTCCTTTCATGTGTGATGTGCAACACGGAATTGCTCTGCACGCAGTGCAGGGGAATCGGGCCTCATATCGCGGCGAGGGGGAAGTCTCATGGTTTTTCTCGAGTTGCGGCGGAAACCTGGGGTATATTCTCGGTTTATGACGGGGATGGCCCTTCAAGCCACGTGTTTGTTCAGCGACGTCAGGACTCCTGCCTATTTGCGAGGGACAGCTCGGGATTCTCCTCGAGGCTTGGCAGGGCAATTGGGACGCCTCTCCTGCTGAGGCGGGAGACCAAGGGTCCAGTTCCATGTGCCACAGGAATCCTGGGACTCCTCTCAAGTTTCACGAGGAGGCAGGCATCGTCTCCTTTGGAGGCACTGATCTCCGCGTACCTCTGCAGTTTTCAAAGGATGTGAGGCCTCCGTTCGCGATGAAGTGGGGAACTAGATCTTTCTCTGAGGTCTCCACAGGGGATTCAGACATCCTTTCGTATTGGGAGATGCAAGACGAGCCTGCATTCAAGTCACTGCAGGGATATCCGGCCTTATTTCGAGTCAGGGCATCGCGCTGTCCATTCCACTTGAGGCCGCAAACTCAGGGTCCCTCTCACATAGCTAGAGCTGCGAGAAGCCTCCTTTTGAGGTGTTTGTGGTAAGGTGGTATTCCTCTGGAGTCGAAGCCAGGGACTAACCTCTCATCTCGAGTTGATTTTTGGTCCACGGAGCTCTTTCGTGTTGCTACAGTGACGTCAGGATCCCTCTAGCCTTGAAACAGTGTTCTTGGGGTTTCTCTGGAGTGCCATCAAGGAAATCAAGGCTCCTTTCATGTGTGATGTGCAACACGGAAATTGCTCTGCACGCAGTGCAGGGAAATCGGGCCACATCTCACAGCGAGGGGGAAGTCTCATGGTTTTTCTCGAGTTGCGGCGGGAACCTGGGGTATATTCTCGAGTTACGACGGGGATGGCCCTTCGACACACGTGTTTGTTCAGCGACTCAGGACTCCTGCCTAGTTGTGAGTGACAACTCGGGATTCTCCTCGAGGATTGGCAGGGCACTTGGGACGCCTCTCCAGCTAAGGCGGGAGACCAAGGGTCCCTATCCACGTGCCACAGGAATCCTGGGACTCCTATAAAGTTTCACGAGGAGTCAGGCACCGTTTTCTTTGGAGGCACTGATCTCCGCGTACCTCTGGAGTTTTCAAAGGATGTGAGGCCTCCGGTCGCCATGAGGTGGGGAACTAGGTCTTTCTCTGTGGTCTCCAAAGGGGATTCAGACATTCTTTCATCTTGGGAGATGCAAGACGAGCCTGCATTCAAGTCACTGCAGGGATATCCGGCCTGATTTCGAGTCAGGGCATCGCGGTGTCCATTCCACTTGAGGCCGCAAACTCAGGGTCCCTCTCACATACCTAGAGCTGAGAGAAGCCTCCTCTTGAGGTGCTTGTGGTTAGGTGGTATTCCTCTGGAGTCGAAGCCAGGGACTAACCTCTCATCTCGAGTTGATTTTTGGTCCACGGAGCTCTTTCGTTTTGCTACAGTGACCTCAGCATCCCTCTAGCCTTGAAACAGTGTTCTTGGGTTTTCTCTGGAGTGCCATCAAGGAAATCAAGGCTCCTTTCATGTGTGATGTGCAACACGGAATTGCTCTGCACGCAGTGCAGGGGAATCGGGGCTCTTCTCTCGGCGAGGGGGAAGTCTCATGGTTTTTCTCGAGTTGCGGCGGGAACCTGGGGTATATTCTCGAGTTACGACGGGGATGGCCCTTCCAACCACGTGTTTGTTCAGCGACGTCAGGACTCCTGCCTAGTTGCGAGGGAGAAGTCGGAATTCTCCTCGAGGCTTGGCAGGGCAATTGGGACGCCTCTCCAGCTGAGGCGGGAGACCAAGGGTCCCTTTCCACGTGCCGCAGGAATCCTGGGACTCCTATCAAGTTTCACGAGGAGTCAGGCATCGTCTCCTTTGGAGGCACTGATCTCCCCGTACCTCTGCAGTTTTCAAAGGATGTGAGGCCTCCGGTCGCGATGAGGTGGGGAACTAGGTCTTTCTCTGTGGTCTCCACAGGGGATTCAGACATCCTTTCGTCTTGGGAGATGCAAGTCGAGCCTGCATTCAAGTCACTGCAGGGATATCCGGCCTTATTTCGCGTCAGGGCATCGCAGTGTCCATTCCACTTGAGGCCGCAAAATCAGGGTCCCTCTCACATACCTAGAGCTGAGAGAAGCCTCCTCTTGAGGTGCTTGTGGTAAGGTGGTATTCCTCTGGAGTCGAAGCCAGGGACTATCCTCTCATCTCGAGTTGATTTTTGGGACACGGAGTTCTTTCGTGTGCTACAGTTACCTCAGAATCCCTCTAGCCTTGAAACAGTGTTCTTGGGGTTTCTCTGGAGTGCCATCAAGGAAATCAAGGCTCCTTTCATGTGTGATGTGCAACACGGAATTGCTCTGCACGCAGTGCAGGGGAATCGGGCCTCATCTCGGGGCGAGTGGGAAGTCTCATGGGTTTTCTCGAGTTGCGGCGGGAACCTGGGGTATATTCTCGGGTTATGACGGGGATGTCCCTTCAAGCCAGGTGTTTGTTCAGTGACGTCAGGACTCCTGCCTATTTGCGAGGGACAACTCGGGATTCTCCTCGAGGCTTGGCAGGGCAACTGGGACGCCTCTCCAGCTGAGGCGGGAGACCAAGGGTCCCTTTCCATGTGCCACAGGAATCCTGGGACTCCTATCAAGTTTCACGAGGAGTCAGGCATCGTCTCCTTTGGAGGCACTGATCTCCGCGTACCTCTGGAGTTTTCAAAGGATGTGAGGCCTCCGGTCGCGATGAGGTGGGGAACTAGATCTTTCTCTGAGGTCTCCACAGGGGATTCAGACATCCTTTCGTCCTGGGAGATGAAAGACGAGCCTGCATTCATGTCACTGCAGGGATATCCGGCCTTATTTCGAGTCAGGGCATCGCGGTGTCCATTCCACTTGAGGCCGCAAAATCAGGGTCCCTCTCACATACCTAGAGCTGAGAGAAGCCTCCTCTTGAGGTGCTTGTGTTAAGGTGGTATTCCTCTGGAGTCGAAGCCAGGGACTATCCTGTCATCTCGAGTTGATTTTTGGGCCACGGAGCTCTTTCGTGTGGGTACAGTGACTTCAGGATCCCTCTAGCCTTGAAACAGTGTTCTTGGGGTTTCTCTGCAGTGCCATCAAGGAAATCAAGGCTCCTTTCATGTGTGATGTGCAACACGGAATTGCTCTGCACACAGTGCAGGGGAATCGGGCCTCATATCGCGGCGAGGGGGAAGTCTCATGGTTTTTCTCGAGTTGCGGCGGAAACCTGGGGTATATTCTCGGTTTATGACGGGGATGGCCCTTCAAGCCACGTGTTTGTTCAGCGACGTCAGGACTCCTGCCTATTTGCGAGGGACAGCTCGGGATTCTCCTCGAGGCTTGGCAGGGCAATTGGGACGCCTCTCCTGCTGAGGCGGGAGACCAAGTGTCCAGTTCCATGTGCCACAGGAATCCTGGGACTCCTCTCAAGTTTCACGAGGAGGCAGGCATCGTCTCCTTTGGAGGCACTGATCTCCGCGTACCTCTGGAGTTTTCAAAGGATGTGAGGCCTCCGTTCGCGATGAAGTGGGGAACTAGATCTTTCTCTGAGGTCTCCACAGGGGATTCAGACATCCTTTCATCTTGGGAGATCCAAGACGAGCCTGCATTCAAGTCACTGTAGGCATATCCGGCCTTATTTCGAGTCAGGGCATCGCAGTGTCCATTCCACTTGAGGCCGCAAACTCAGGGTCCCTCTCACATACTTAGAGCTGAGAGAAGCTTCCTCTTGAGGTGCTTGTGGTAAGGTGGTATTCCTCTGGAGTCGAAGCCAGGGACTATCCTCTCATCTCGAGTTGATTTTTGGGCCACGGAGCTCTTTCTTGTTCCTACAGTGACCTCAGGATCCCTCTAGCCTTGAAACAGTGTTCTTGGGGTTTCTCTGGAGTGCCATCAAGGAAATCAAGGCTCTTTTCATGTGTGATGTGCAACACGGAATTGCTCTGCACGCAGTGCAGGGGAATCGGGCCTCATATCGCGGCGATGGGGAAGTCTCATGGTTTTTCTCGAGTTTCGGCGGAAACCTGGGGTATATTCTCGAGTTATGATGGGGATGGCCCTTCCACCCACGTGTTTGTTCAGCGACGTCAGGACTCCTGCCTAGTTGCGAGGGACAACTCGGGATTCTCCTCGAGGCTTGGCAGGGCAATTGGGACGCCTCTCCAGCTGAGGCGGGAGACCAAGTGTCCCTTTCAACGTGGCACAGGAATCCTGTTAATCCTATCAAATTTCACGAGGAGTCAGGCATCGTCTCCTTTGGAGGCATTGATCTCCGCGTACCTCTGGAGTTTTCAAAGGATGTGAGGCCTGCGGTCGCGATGAGGTGGGGAACTAGGTCTTTCTGTGTGGTCTGCACAGGGGATTCAGACATTCTTTCGTCTTGGGCGATGCAAGACGAGACTGCATTCAAGTCACTGCAGGGATATCCGGACTTATTTCAAGTCAGGGCATCGCAGTGTCCATTCCACTTGAGACCGCAAACTCAGGGTCCCTCTCACATACCTAGAACTGAGAGAAGCCTCCTCTTGAGGTGCTTGTGGTAAGGTGGTATTCCTCTGGAGTCGAAGCCAGGGACTAACCTCTCATCTCGAGTTGATTTTTGGTCCACGGAGTTCTTTCGTGTTGCTACAGTGACCTCAGGATCCCTCTAGCCTTGAAACAGTGTTCTTGGGGTTTCTCTGGAGTGCCATCAAGGAAATCAAGGCTCCTTTCATGTGTGATGTGCAACACGGAATTGCTCTGCACGCAGTGTAGGGGAATCGGGCCTCATCTCGCGGCGAGGGGGAAGTCTCATGGTTTTTCTCGAGTTGCGGCGGGAACCTGGGCTATATTCTCGATTTACGATGGGGATGGCCCTTCCACCCACGTGTTTGTTCAGCGACGTCAGGACTCCTGCCTAGTTGCGAGGGACAACTCGGGATTGTCCTCGAGGCTTGGCAGGGCAATTGGGATGCCTCTCCAGCTGAGGCGGGAGACCAGGGGTCCCTTTCCACGTGCCACAGGAATCCTGCGACTCCTATCAAGGTTCATGAGGAGTCAGGCATCGTCTCCTTTGGAGGCACTGATCTCCGCGTACCTCTGGAGTTTTCAAAGGATGTGAGGCCTCCGGTCGCGATGAGGTGGGGAACTAGGTCTTTCTCTGTGGTCTCCACAGGGGATTCAGACATCCTTTCGTCTTGGGAGATGCAAGACGAGCCTGCATTCAAGTCACTGCAGGGATATCCGGCCTTATTTCGAGTCAGGGCATCGCGGTGTCCATTCCACTTGAGGCCGCAAACTCAGGGTCCCTCTCACATACCTAGAGCTGAGAGAAGTCTCCTCTTGAGGTGCTTGTGGTAAGGTGGTATTCCTCTGGAGTCGAAGCCAGGGACTAACCTCTGCATCTCGAGTTGATTTTTGATCCACGGAGCTCTTTCGTGTTGCTACAGTGACCTCAGGATCCCTCTAGCCTTGAAACAGTGTTCTTGAGGTTTCTCTGGAGTGCCATCAAGGAAATCAAGGCTCCTTTCATGTGTGATGTGCAACACGGAATTGCTCTGCACGCAGTGCAGGGGAATCGGGCCTCAGCTCGCGGCGAGGGGGAAGTCTCATGGTTTTTCTCGAGTTGCGGCGGGAACCTGGGGTATATTCTCGAGTTAAGACGGGGATGGCCCTTCCACACACGTGTTTGTTCAGCGACGTCAGGACTTCTGCCTAGTTGCGAGGGACAACTCGGGATTCTCCTCGTGGCTTGGCAGGGCAATTGGGACGCGTCTCCAGCTGAGGCTGGAGACCAAGGGTCCCTTTCCACGTGCCACAGGAATCCTGGGACTCCTATCAAGTTTCACGAGGAGTCAGGCATCGTCTCCTTTGGAGGCACTGATCTCCGCGTACCTCTGGAGTTATCAAAGGATGTGAGGCCTTCGGTCGCGATGAGGTGGGGAACTAGGTCTTTCTCTGTGGTCTCCACAGGGGATTCAGACATCCTTTCGTCTTGGGAGATGCAAGACGAGCCTGCATTCAAGTCACTGCAGGGATATCCGGCCTTATTTCGAGTCAGGGCATCGCGGTGTCCATTCCAGTTGAGGGCCGCAAACTCAGGGTCCCTCTCACATAGCTAGGGCTGAGAGAAGCCTCCTCTTGCGGTGCTTGTGGTAAGGTGGTATTCCTCTGGAGTCGAAGCCAGGGACTAACCTCTCATCTCGAGTTGATTTTTGGTCCATGGAGCTCTTTCGTGTTGCTACAGTGACCTCAGGATCCCTCTAGCCTTGAAACAGTGTTCTTGGGGTTTCTCTGGAGTGCCATCAAGGAAATCAAGGCTCTTTTCATATGTGATGTGCAACACTGAATTGCTCTGCACGCAGTGCAGGGGAATCGGGCCTCATCTCGCGGCGATGGGGAAGGCTTATGGTTTTTCTCGAGTTGCAGCGGGAACCTGGGGTATATTCTCGAGTTACCACGGGGATGGCCCTTCCACACACGTGTTTGTTCAGCGACGGCAGGACTCCTGCCTAGTTGCGAGGGAGAACTCGGGATTCTCCTCGAGGCTTGGCAGGGCAATTGGGACGCCCCTCCAGCTGAGGCGGGAGACCAAGGGTCCCTTTCCACGTGCCACAGGAATCCTGGGACTCCTATCAAGTTTCACGAGGAGTCAGGAATCGTCTCCTTTGGAGGCACTGATCTTCGCGTACCTCTGGAGTTTTCTAAGGATGTGAGGCCTCTGGTCGCGATGAGGTGGGGAACTAGTTCTTTCTCTGTGGTCTGCACAGGGGATTCAGACATTCTTTCGTCTTGGGCGATGCAAGACGTGACTGCATTCAAGTCACTGCAGGGATATCCGGACTTATTTCAAGTCAGGGCATCGCAGTGTCCATTCCACTTGAGACCGCAAACTCAGGGTCCCTCTCACATACCTAGAACTGAGAGAAGCCTCCTCTTGAGGTGCTTGTGTTAAGGTGGTATTCCTCTGGAGTCGAAGCCAGGAACTATCCTCTCATCTCGAGTTGATTTTTGGGCCACGGAGCTCTTTCGTGTGGGTACAGTGACTTCAGGATCCCTCTAGCCTTGAAACAGTGTTCTTGGGGTTTCTCTGGAGTGCCATCAAGGAAATCAAGGCTCCTTTCATGTGTGATGTGCAACACGGAATTGCTCTGCACGCAGTGCAGGGGAATCGGGCCTCATATCGCGGCGAGGGGGAAGTCTCATGGTTTTTCTCGAGTTGCGGCGGAAACCTGGGGTATATTCTCGGTTTATGACGGGGATGGCCCTTCAAGCCACGTGTTTGTTCAGCGACGTCAGGACTCCTGCCTATTTGCGAGGGACAGCTCGGGATTCTCCTCGAGGCTTGGCAGGGCAATTGGGACGCCTCTCCTGCTGAGGCGGGAGACCAAGGGTCCAGTTCCATGTGCCACAGGAATCCTGGGACTCCTCTCAAGTTTCACGAGGAGGCAGGCATCGTCTCCTTTGGAGGCACTGATCTCCGCGTACCTCTGGAGTTTTCAAAGGATGTGAGGCCTCCGTTCGCGATGAAGTGGGGAACTTGATCTTTCTCTGAGGTCTCCACAGGGGATTCAGACATCCTTTCGTCTTGGGAGATCCAAGACGAGCCTGCATTCAAGTCACTGTAGGGATATCCGGCCTTATTTCGAGTCAGGGCATCGCAGTGTCCATTCCACTTGAGGCCGCAAACTCAGGGTCCCTCTCACATACTTAGAGCTGAGAGAAGCTTCCTCTTGAGGTGCTTGTGGTAAGGTGGTATTCCTCTGGAGTCGAAGCCAGGGACTATCCTCTCATCTCGAGTTGATTTTTGGGCCACGGAGCTCTTTCGTGTGGGTACAGTGACCTCAGGATCCCTCTAGCCTTGAAACAGTGTTCTTGGGGTTTCTCTGGAGTGCCATCAAGGAAATCAAGGCTCTTTTCATGTGTGATGTGCAACACGGAATTGCTCTGCACGCAGTGCAGGGGAATCGGGCCTCATATCGCGGCGATGGGGAAGTCTCATGGTTTTTCTCGAGTTGCGGCGGGAACCTGGGGTATATTCTCGAGTTACGATGGGGATGGCCCTTCCACCCACGTGTTTGTTCAGCGACGTCAGGACTCCTGCCTAGTTGCGAGGGACAACTCGGTATTCTTCTCAAGGCTTGGCAGGGCAATTGGGACGCCTCTCCAGCTGAGGCGGGAGACCAAGTGTCCCTTTCAACGTGGCACAGGAATCCTGTTACTCCTATCAAATTTCACGAGGAGTCAGGCATCGTCTCCTTTGGAGGCATTGATCTCCGCGTACCTCTGGAGTTTTCAAAGGATGTGAGGCCTGCGGTCGCGATGAGGTGGGGAACTAGGTCTTTCTCTGTGGTCTCCACAGGGGATTCAGACATTCTTTCGTCTTGGGCGATGCAAGACGAGACTGCATTCAAGTCACTGCAGGGATATCCGGCCTTATTTCGAGTCAGGGCATCGCGGTGTCCATTCCACTTGAGGCCGCAAAATCAGGGTCCCTCTCACATACCTAGAGCTGAGAGAAGCCTCCTCTTGAGGTGCTTGTGTTAAGGTGGTATTCCTCTGGAGTCGAAGCCAGGGACTATCCTGTCATCTCGAGTTGATTTTTGGGCCACGGAGCTCTTTCGTGTGGGTACAGTGACTTCAGGATCCCTCTAGCCTTGAAACAGTGTTCTTGGGGTTTCTCTGCAGTGCCATCAAGGAAATCAAGGCTCCTTTCATGTGTGATGTGCAACACGGAATTGCTCTGCACACAGTGCAGGGGAATCGGGCCTCATATCGCGGCGAGGGGGAAGTCTCATGGTTTTTCTCGAGTTGCGGCGGAAACCTGGGGTATATTCTCGGTTTATGACGGGGATGGCCCTTAAAGCCACGTGTTTGTTCAGCGACGTCAGGACTCCTGCCTATTTGCGAGGGACAGCTCGGGATTCTCCTCGAGGCTTGGCAGGGCAATTGGGACGCCTCTCCTGCTGAGGCGGGAGACCAAGTGTCCAGTTCCATGTGCCACAGGAATCCTGGGACTCCTCTCAAGTTTCACGAGGAGGCAGGCATCGTCTCCTTTGGAGGCACTGATCTCCGCGTACCTCTGGAGTTTTCAAAGGATGTGAGGCCTCCGTTCGCGATGAAGTGGGGAACTAGATCTTTCTCTGAGGTCTCCACAGGGGATTCAGACATCCTTTCATCTTGGGAGATCCAAGACGAGCCTGCATTCAAGTCACTGTAGGGATATCCGGCCTTATTTCGAGTCAGGGCATCGCAGTGTCCATTCCACTTGAGGCCGCAAACTCAGGGTCCCTCTCACATACTTAGAGCTGAGAGAAGCTTCCTCTTGAGGTGCTTGTGGTAAGGTGGTATTCCTCTGGAGTCGAAGCCAGGGACTATCCTCTCATCTCGAGTTGATTTTTGGGCCACGGAGCTCTTTCGTGTTCCTACAGTGACCTCAGGATCCCTCTAGCCTTGAAACAGTGTTCTTGGGGTTTCTCTGGAGTGCCATCAAGGAAATCAAGGCTCTTTTCATGTGTGATGTGCAACACGGAATTGCTCTGCACGCAGTGCAGGGGAATCGGGCCTCATATCGCGGCGATGGGGAAGTCTCATGGTTTTTCTCGAGTTTCGGCGGAAACCTGGGGTATATTCTCGAGTTATGATGGGGATGGCCCTTCCACCCACGTGTTTGTTCAGCGACGTCAGGACTCCTGCCTAGTTGCGAGGGACAACTCGGGATTCTCCTCGAGGCTTGGCAGGGCAATTGGGACGCCTCTCCAGCTGAGGCGGGAGACCAAGTGTCCCTTTCAACGTGGCACAGGAATCCTGTTAATCCTATCAAATTTCACGAGGAGTCAGGCATCGTCTCCTTTGGAGGCATTGATCTCCGCGTACCTCTGGAGTTTTCAAAGGATGTGAGGCCTGCGGTCGCGATGAGGTGGGGAACTAGGTCTTTCTGTGTGGTCTGCACAGGGGATTCAGACATTCTTTCGTCTTGGGCGATGCAAGACGAGACTGCATTCAAGTCACTGCAGGGATATCCGGACTTATTTCAAGTCAGGGCATCGCAGTGTCCATTCCACTTGAGACCGCAAAATCAGGGTCCCTCTCACATACCTAGAACTGAGAGAAGCCTCCTCTTGAGGTGCTTGTGGTAAGGTGGTATTCCTCTGGAGTCGAAGCCAGGGACTAACCTCTCATCTCGAGTTGATTTTTGGTCCACGGAGTTCTTTCGTGTTGCTACAGTGACCTCAGGATCCCTCTAGCCTTGAAACAGTGTTCTTGGGGTTTCTCTGGAGTGCCATCAAGGAAATCAAGGCTCCTTTCATGTGTGATGTGCAACACGGAATTGCTCTGCACGCAGTGTAGGGGAATCGGGCCTCATCTCGCGGCGAGGGGGAAGTCTCATGGTTTTTCTCGAGTTGCGGCGGGAACCTGGGCTATATTCTCGATTTACGATGGGGATGGCCCTTCCACCCACGTGTTTGTTCAGCGACGTCAGGACTCCTGCCTAGTTGCGAGGGACAACTCGGGATTGTCCTCGAGGCTTGGCAGGGCAATTGGGATGCCTCTCCAGCTGAGGCGGGAGACCAGGGGTCCCTTTCCACGTGCCACAGGAATCCTGCGACTCCTATCAAGGTTCATGAGGAGTCAGGCATCGTCTCCTTTGGAGGCACTGATCTCCGCGTACCTCTGGAGTTTTCAAAGGATGTGAGGCCTCCGGTCGCGATGAGGTGGGGAACTAGGTCTTTCTCTGTGGTCTCCACAGGGGATTCAGACATCCTTTCGTCTTGGGAGATGCAAGACGAGCCTGCATTCAAGTCACTGCAGGGATATCCGGCCTTATTTCGAGTCAGGGCATCGCGGTGTCCATTCCACTTGAGGCCGCAAACTCAGGGTCCCTCTCACATACCTAGAGCTGAGAGAAGTCTCCTCTTGAGGTGCTTGTGGTAAGGTGGTATTCCTCTGGAGTCGAAGCCAGGGACTAACCTCTGCATCTCGAGTTGATTTTTGATCCACGGAGCTCTTTTGTGTTGCTACAGTGACCTCAGGATCCCTCTAGCCTTGAAACAGTGTTCTTGAGGTTTCTCTGGAGTGCCATCAAGGAAATCAAGGCTCCTTTCATGTGTGATGTGCAACACGGAATTGCTCTGCACGCAGTGCAGGGGAATCGGGCCTCAGCTCGCGGCGAGGGGGAAGTCTCATGGTTTTTCTCGAGTTGCGGCGGGAACCTGGGGTATATTCTCGAGTTAAGACGGGGATGGCCCTTCCACACACGTGTTTGTTCAGCGACGTCAGGACTTCTGCCTAGTTGCGAGGGACAACTCGGGATTCTCCTCGAGGCTTGGCAGGGCAATTGGGACGCGTCTCCAGCTGAGGCTGGAGACCAAGGGTCCCTTTCCACGTGCCACAGGAATCCTGGGACTCCTATCAAGTTTCACGAGGAGTCAGGCATCGTCTCCTTTGGAGGCACTGATCTCCGCGTACCTCTGGAGTTATCAAAGGATGTGAGGCCTTCGGTCGCGATGAGGTGGGGAACTAGGTCTTTCTCTGTGGTCTCCACAGGGGATTCAGACATCCTTTCGTCTTGGGAGATGCAAGACGAGCCTGCATTCAAGTCACTGCAGGGATATCCGGCCTTATTTCGAGTCAGGGCATCGCGGTGTCCATTCCAGTTGAGGCCGCAAACTCAGGGTCCCTCTCACATAGCTAGGGCTGAGAGAAGCCTCCTCTTGCGGTGCTTGTGGTAAGGTGGTATTCCTCTGGAGTCGAAGCCAGGGACTAACCTCTCATCTCGAGTTGATTTTTGGTCCATGGAGCTCTTTCGTGTTGCTACAGTGACCTCAGGATCCCTCTAGCCTTGAAACAGTGTTCTTGGGGTTTCTCTGGAGTGCCATCAAGGAAATCAAGGCTCTTTTCATATGTGATGTGCAACACTGAATTGCTCTGCACGCAGTGCAGGGGAATCGGGCCTCATCTCGCGGCGATGGGGAAGGCTTATGGTTTTTCTCGAGTTGCAGCGGGAACCTGGGGTATATTCTCGAGTTACCACGGGGATGGCCCTTCCACACACGTGTTTGTTCAGCGACGGCAGGACTCCTGCCTAGTTGCGAGGGAGAACTCGGGATTCTCCTCGAGGCTTGGCAGGGCAATTGGGACGCCCCTCCAGCTGAGGCGGGAGACCAAGGGTCCCTTTCCACGTGCCACAGGAATCCTGGGACTCCTATCAAGTTTCACGAGGAGTCAGGAATCGTCTCCTTTGGAGGCACTGATCTTCGCGTACCTCTGGAGTTTTCTAAGGATGTGAGGCCTCTGGTCGCGATGAGGTGGGGAACTAGTTCTTTCTCTGTGGTCTGCACAGGGGATTCAGACATTCTTTCGTCTTGGGCGATGCAAGACGTGACTGCATTCAAGTCACTGCAGGGATATCCGGACTTATTTCAAGTCAGGGCATCGCAGTGTCCATTCCACTTGAGACCGCAAACTCAGGGTCCCTCTCACATACCTAGAACTGAGAGAAGCCTCCTCTTGAGGTGCTTGTGTTAAGGTGGTATTCCTCTGGAGTCGAAGCCAGGAACTATCCTCTCATCTCGAGTTGATTTTTGGGCCACGGAGCTCTTTCGTGTGGGTACAGTGACTTCAGGATCCCTCTAGCCTTGAAACAGTGTTCTTGGGGTTTCTCTGGAGTGCCATCAAGGAAATCAAGGCTCCTTTCATGTGTGATGTGCAACACGGAATTGCTCTGCACGCAGTGCAGGGGAATCGGGCCTCATATCGCGGCGAGGGGGAAGTCTCATGGTTTTTCTCGAGTTGCGGCGGAAACCTGGGGTATATTCTCGGTTTATGACGGGGATGGCCCTTCAAGCCACGTGTTTGTTCAGCGACGTCAGGACTCCTGCCTATTTGCGAGGGACAGCTCGGGATTCTCCTCGAGGCTTGGCAGGGCAATTGGGACGCCTCTCCTGCTGAGGCGGGAGACCAAGGGTCCAGTTCCATGTGCCACAGGAATCCTGGGACTCCTCTCAAGTTTCACGAGGAGGCAGGCATCGTCTCCTTTGGAGGCACTGATCTCCGCGTACCTCTGGAGTTTTCAAAGGATGTGAGGCCTCCGTTCGCGATGAAGTGGTGAACTTGATCTTTCTCTGAGGTCTCCACAGGGGATTCAGACATCCTTTCGTCTTGGGAGATCCAAGACGAGCCTGCATTCAAGTCACTGTAGGGATATCCGGCCTTATTTCGAGTCAGGGCATCGCAGTGTCCATTCCACTTGAGGCCGCAAACTCAGGGTCCCTCTCACATACTTAGAGCTGAGAGAAGCTTCCTCTTGAGGTGCTTGTGGTAAGGTGGTATTCCTCTGGAGTCGAAGCCAGGGACTATCCTCTCATCTCGAGTTGATTTTTGGGCCACGGAGCTCTTTCGTGTGGGTACAGTGACCTCAGGATCCCTCTAGCCTTGAAACAGTGTTCTTGGGGTTTCTCTGGAGTGCCATCAAGGAAATCAAGGCTCTTTTCATGTGTGATGTGCAACACGGAATTGCTCTGCACGCAGTGCAGGGGAATCGGGCCTCATATCGCGGCGATGGGGAAGTCTCATGGTTTTTCTCGAGTTGCGGCGGGAACCTGGGGTATATTCTCGAGTTACGATGGGGATGGTCCTTCCACCCACGTGTTTGTTCAGCGACGTCAGGACTCCTGCCTAGTTGCGAGGGACAACTCGGGATTCTTCTCAAGGCTTGGCAGGGCAATTGGGACGCCTCTCCAGCTGAGGCGGGAGACCAAGTGTCCCTTTCAACGTGGCACAGGAATCCTGTTACTCCTATCAAATTTCACGAGGAGTCAGGCATCGTCTCCTTTGGAGGCATTGATCTCCGCGTACCTCTGGAGTTTTCAAATGATGTGAGGCCTGCGGTCGCGATGAGGTGGGGAACTAGGTCTTTCTCTGTGGTCTGCACAGGGGATTCAGACATTCTTTCGTCTTGGGCGATGCAAGACGAGACTGCATTCAAGTCACTGCAGGGATATCCGGACTTATTTCAAGTCAGGGCATCGCAGTGTCCATTCCACTTGAGACCGCAAACTCAGGGTCCCTCTCACATACCTAGAAGTGAGAGAAGCCTCCTCTTGAGGTGCTTGTGGTAAGGTGGTATTCCTCTGGAGTCGAAGCCAGGGACTAACCTCTCATCTCGAGTTGATTTTTGGTCCACGGAGTTCTTTCGTGTTGCTACAGTGACCTCAGGATCCCTCTAGCCTGGAAACAGTGTTCTTGGGGTTTCTCTGGAGTGCCATCAAGGAAATCAAGGCTCCTTTCATGTGTGATGTGCAACACGGAATTGCTCTGCACCCAGTGTAGGGGAATCGGGCCTCATCTCGCGGCGAGGGGGAAGTCTCATGGTTTTTCTCGAGTTGCGGCGGGAACCTGGGCTATATTCTCGATTTACGATGGGGATGGCCCTTCCACACACGTGTTTGTTCAGCGACGTCAGGACTCCTGCCTAGTTGCGAGGGACAACTCGGGATTCTCCTCGAGGCTTGGCAGGGCAATTGGGATGCCTCTCCAGCTGAGGCGGGAGACCAGGGGTCCCTTTCCACGTGCCACAGGAATCCTGCGACTCCTATCAAGGTTCATGAGGAGTCAGGCATCGTCTCCTTTGGAGGCACTGATCTCCGCGTACCTCTGGAGTTTTCAAAGGATGTGAGGCCTCCGGTCGCGATGAGGTGGGGAACTAGGTCTTTCTCTGTGGTCTCCACAGGGGATTCAGACATCCTTTCGTCTTGGGAGATGCAAGACGAGCCTGCATTCAAGTCACTGCAGGGATATCCGGCCTTATTTCGAGTCAGGGCATCGCGGTGTCCATTCCACTTGAGGCCGCAAATTCAGGGTCCCTCTCACATAGCTAGAGCTGAGAGAAGCCTCCTCTTGAGGTGCTTGTGGTAAGGTGGTATTCCTCTGGAGTCGAAGCCAGGGACTAACCTCTCATCTCGAGTTGATTTTTGGTCCACGGAGCTCTTTCTTGTTGTTACAGTGACCTCAGGATCCCTCTAGCCTTGAAACAGTGTTCTTGGGGTTTCTCTGGAGTGCCATCAAGGAAATCAAGGCTCCTTTCATGTGTGATGTGCAACACGGAATTGCTCTGCACACAGTGCAGGGGAATCGGGCCTCATCTCGCGGCGAGGGGAAAGTCTCATGGTTTTTCTCGAGTTGCGGCGGGAACCTGGAGTATATTCTCGAGTAACGACGGGGATGGCCCTTCCACCCACGTGTTTGTTCAGCGACGTCAGGACTCCTGCCTAGTTGCGAGGGACAACTCGGGATTCTCCTCGAGGCTTGGCAGGGCAATTGGGATGCCTCTCCAGCTGAGGCGGGAGACCAAGGGTCCCTTTCCACGTGCCACTGGAATCCTGGGACTCCTATCAAGTTTCACGAGAGGTCAGGCATCATCTCCTTTGGAGGCACTGATCTCCGCGTACCTCTGGAGTTTTCAAAGGATGTGAGCCCTCCGGTCGCGATGAGGTGGGGAACTAGGTCTTTCTCTGTGGTCTCCACAGGGCATTTAAATATCCTTTCGTCTTGGGAGATGAAGACGAACCTGCATTCAAGTCACTGCAGGGATATCCGGCCTTATTTCGAGTCAGGGCATCGCGGTGTCCATTCCACTTGAGGCCGCAAACTCAGGGTCCCTCTCACATACCTAGAGCTGAGAGAAGCCTCCTCTTGAGGTGCTTGTGGTAAGGTGGTATTCCTCTGGAGTCGAAGCCAGGGACTAACCTCTGCATCTCGAGTTGATTTTTGATCCACGGAGCTCTTTCGTGTTGCTACAGTGACCTCAGGATCCCTCTAGCCTTGAAACAGTGTTCTTGGGGTTTCTCTGGAGTGCCATCAAGGAAATCAAGGCTCCTTTCATGTGTGATGTGCAACACGGAATTGCTCTGCACGCAGTGCAGGGGAATCGGGCCTCAGCTCGCGGCGAGGGGGAAGTCTCATGGTTTTTCTCGAGTTGCGGCGGGAACCTGGGGTATATTCTCGAGTTAAGACGGGGATGGCCCTTCCACACACGTGTTTGTTCAGCGACGTCAGGACTCGTGCCTAGTTGCGAGGGACAACTCGGGATTCTCCTCGAGGCTTGGCAGGGCAATTGGGACGCGTCTCCAGCTGAGGCTGGAGACCAAGGGTCCCTTTCCACGTGCCACAGGAATCCTGGGACTCCTATCAAGTTTCATGAGGAGTCAGGCATCGTCTCCTTTGGAGTCACTGATCTCCGCGTACCTCTGGAGTTATCAAAGGATGTGAGGCCTCCGGTCGCGATGAGGTGGGGAACTAGGTCTTTCTCTGTGGTCTCCACAGGGGATTCAGACATCCTTTCGTCTTGGGACATGCAAGACGAGCCTGCAATCAAGTCACTGCAGGGATATCCAGCCTTATTTTGAGTCAGGGCATCGCGGTGTCCATTGAACTTGAGGCCGCAAACTCAGGGTCCCTCTCACATACCTAGAGCTGAGAGAAGCCTCCTCTTGAGGTGCTTGTGGTAAGGTGGTATTCCTCTGGAGTCGAAGCCAGGGACTAACCTCTCATCTCGAGTTGATTTTTGGTCCACGGAGCTCTTTCGTGTTGCTACAGTGACCTCAGGATCCCTCTAGCCTTGAAACAGTGTTCTTGGGGTTTCTCTGGAGTGCCATCAAGGAAATCAAGGCTCCTCTCATGTGTGATGTGCAACACGGAATTGCTCTGCAGGCAGTGCAGGGGAATCGGGCCTCATCTCGCGGCGAGGGGGAAGTCTCATGGCTTTTCTCGAGTTGCGGCGGGAACCTTGGGTATATTCTCGAGTTACGACGGGGATGGCCCTTCCACACACGTGTTTCTTCAGCGACGTCAGGACTCCTGCCTAGTTGCGAGGCACAACTCGGGATTCTCCTCGAGGCTTGGCAGGGCAATTGGGACGCCTCTCCAGCTGAGGCGGGAGACCAAGGGTCCCTTTCCACGTGCCACAGGAATCCTGGTACTCCTAGCAAGTTTCACGAGGAGTCAGGCATCGTCTCCCTTGGAGGCACTGATCTCCGCGTACGTCTGGAGTTTTCAAAGGAAGTGAGGCCTCCGGTCGCGATGAGGTGGGGAACTAGGTCTTTCTCTGTGGTCTCCACAGGGGATTCAGACATCCTTTCATCTTGGGAGATGCAAGACGAGCCTGCATTCAAGTCACTGCAGGGATATCCGGCCTTATTTCGAGTCAGGGCATCGCGGTGTCCATTCCACTTGAGGCCGCAAACTCAGGGTCCCTCTCACATACCTAGAGCTGAGAGAAACCTCCTGAGGTGCTTGTGGTAAGGTGGTATTCCTCTGGAGTCGTAGCCAGGGACTAAACTCTCATCTCGAGTTGATTCTTGGTCCACGGAGCTCTTTCGTGTTGCTACAGTGACTTCTGGATCCCTCTAGCCTTGAAACAGTGTTCTTGGGGTTTCTCTGGAGTGCCAAAAGGAAATCAAGGCTCCTTTCATGTGTGATGTGCAACATGGAATTGCTCTGCACGCAGTGCAGGGCAATCGGGCCTCATCTCGCGGCGAGGGGGAAGTCTCATGGTTTTTCTCGAGTTGCGGCGGGAACCTGGGGTATATTCTCGAGTTACGACGGGGATGGCCCTTCCACCCACGTGTTTGTTCAGCGACGTCAGGACTCCTGTCTAGTTGCGAGGGACAACTCGGGATTCTCCTCGAGGCTTGGCAGGGCAATTGGGACGCCTCTCCAGCTGAGGCGGGAGACCAAGGGTCCCTTTCCATGTGCCACAGGAATCCTGGGACTCCTATCAAGTTTCACGAGGTGTTAGGCATCGTCTCCTTTGAAGGCACTGATCTCCGCGTACCTCTGGAGTTTTCAAAGGATGTGAGGCCTCCGGTCGCGATGAGGTGGGGAACTAGGTCTTTCTCTGTGGTCTCCACAGGGGATTCAGACATCCTTTCGTCTTGGGAGATGCAAGACGAGCCTGCAATCAAGTCACTGCAGGGATATCCAGCCTTATTTCGAGTCAGGGCATCGCGGTGTCCATTGAACTTGAGGCCGCAAACTCAGGGTCCCTCTCACATACCTCGAGCTGAGAGAAGCCTCCTCTTGATGTGCTTGTGGTAAGGTGGTATTCCTCTGGAGTCGAAGCCAGGGACTAACCTCTCATCTCGAGTTGATTTTTGGTCCACGGAGCTCTTTCGTGTTGCTACAGTGACCTCAGGATCCCTCTAGCCTGGAAACAGTGTTCTTGGGGTTTCTCTGGAGTGCCATCAAGGAAATCAAGGCTCCTTTCATGTGTGATGTGCAACACGGAATTAGTCTGCACGCAGTGCAGGGGAATCGGGCCTCATCTCGCGGCGAGGGGGAAGTCTCATGGTTTTTCTCGAGTTGCGGCGGGAACCTGGGCTATATTCTCGATTTACGACGGGGATGGCCCTTCCACACACGTGTTTGTTCAGCAACGTCAGGACTCCTGCCTAGTTGCGAGGGACAACTCGGGATTCTCCTCGAGGCTTGGCAGGGCAATTGGGATGTCTCTCCAGCTGAGGCGGGAGACCAAGGGTCTCTTTCCACGTGCCACAGGAATCCTGCGACTCCTATCAAGGTTCATGAGGAGTCAGGCATCGTCTCCTTTGGAGGCACTGATCTCCGCGTACCTCTGGAGTTTTCAAAGGATGTGAGGCCTCCGGTCGCGAAGAGGTAGGGAACTAGGTCTTTCTCTGTGGTCTCCACAGGGGATTCAGACATCCTTTCGTCTTGGGAGATGCAAGATGAGCCTGCATTCAAGTCACTGCAGGGATATTCGGCCTTATTTCGAGCCAGGGCATCGCGGTGTCCATTCCACTTGAGGCCGCAAACTCAGGGTCCCTCTCACATACCTAGAGCTGAGAGAAGCCTCCTCTTGAGGTGCTTATGGTAAGGTGGTATTACTCTGGAGTCGAAGCCAGGGACTAACCTCTCATCCCGAGTTGATTTTTCGTCCACGGAGCTCTTTCGTGTTGCTACAGTGACCTCAGGATCCCTCTAGCCTTGAAACAGTGTTCTTGGGTTTTCTCTGGAGTGCCATCAAGGAAATCAAGGCTCCTTTCATGTGTGATGTGCAACACGGAATTGCTCTGCACGCAGTGCAGGGTAATCGGGCCTCATCTCGCGGCGAGGGGGAAGTCTCATGGTTTTTCTCGAGTTGCGGCGGGAACCTGGGGTATATTCTCGAGTTACGACGGGGATGGCCCTTCCACCCACGTGTTTGTTCAGCGAGGGCAGGACTTCTGCCTAGTTGTGAGGGACAACTCGGGATTCTCCTCGAGGCTTGGCAGGACAATTGGTACGCCTCTCCAGCTGAGGCGGGAGACCAAGGGTCCCTTTCCACGTGCCACAGGAATCCTGGGACTCCTATCAAGTTTCACGAGGAGTCAGGCATCGTCTCCTTTGGAGGCACTGATCTCCGCGTAGCTCTGGAGTTTTCAAAGCATGTGAGGCCTCCGGTCGCGATGAAGTGGGGAACTAGGTCTTTCTCTGTGGTCTCCACAGGGGATTCAGACATCCTTTCATCTTGGGAGATACAAGAGGAGCCTGCATTCAAGTCACTGCAGGGATATCCGGCCTTATTTCGAGTCAGGGCATCGCGGTGTCCATTCCACTTGAGGCCGCAAACTCAGGGTTCCTCTCACATACCTAGAGCTGAGAGAAGCCTCCTCTTGAGGTGCTTGTGGTAAGGTGGTATTCCTCTGGAGTCGAAACCAGGGACTAACCTCTCATCTCGAGTTGATTTTTGGTCCACAGAGCTCTTTCGTGTAGCTACAGTGACGTCAGGATCCCTCTAGCCTTGAAACAGTGTTCTTGGGGTTTCTCTGGAGTGCCATCAAGGAAATCAAGGCTCCTTTCATGTGTGATGTGCAACACGGAATGGCTCTGCACGCAGTGCAGGGGAATCGGGCCTCATCTCGCGGCGAGGGGGAAGTCTCATGGTTTTTCTCGAGTTGCGGCGGGAAGCTGGGGTATATTCTCGAGTTACGACGGGGATGGCCCTTCCACCCACGTGTTTGTTCAGCGACGTCAGGACTCCTGCCTAGTTGCGAGGGACAACTCGGGATTCTCCTCGAGGCTTGGCAGGGCAATTGGGACGCCTCTCCAGCTGAGGTAGGAGACCAAGGGTCCCTTTCCACGTGCCACAGGAATCCTGGGACTCCTATGAGGTTTCACGAGGAGTCAAGCATCGTCTCCTTTGGAGGCACTGATCTCCGCGTACCTCTGGAGTTTTCAAAGGATGTGAGGCCTCCGGTCGCGATGAGGTGGGGAACTAGGTCTTTCTCTGTGGTCTCCACAGGGGATTCAGACATCCTTTCGTCTTGGGACATGCAAGACGAGCCTGCAATCAAGTCACTGCAGGGATATCCAGCCTTATTTCGAGTCAGGGCATCGCGGTGTCCATTGAACTTGAGGCCGCAAACTCAGGGTCCCTCTCACATACCTAGAGCTGAGAGAAACCTCCTCTTGACGTGCTTGTGGTAAGGTGGTATTCTTCTGGAGTCGAAGCCAGGGACTAACCTCTCATCTCGAGTTGATTTTTGGTCCACGGAGCTCTTTCGTGTTGCTACAGTGACCTCTGGATCCCTCTAGCCTTGAAACAGTGTTCTTGGGGTTTCTCTGGAGTGCCAAAAGGAAATCAAGGCTCCTTTCATGTGTGATGCGCAACACGGAATGGCTCTGCACGCAGTGCAGGGGAATCGGGCCTCATCTCGTGGCGAGGGGGAAGTCTCATGGTTTTTCTCGAGTTGCGGCGGGAACCTGGGGTATATTCTCGAGTTACGACGGGGATGGCCCTTCCACCCACATGTTTGTTCAGCGACGTCAGGACTCCTGCCTAGTTGCGAGGGACAACTCGGGATTCTCCTCGAGGCTTCGCAGGGCAATTGGGACGCCTCTCCAGCTGAGGTAGGAGACCAAGGGTCCCTTTCCACGTGCCACAGGAATCCTGGGACTCCTATGAAGTTTCACGAGGAGTCAGGCATCGTCTCCTTTGGAGGCACTGATCTCCGAGTACCTCTGGAGTTTTCAAAGGATATAAGGAATCCGGTCGCGATGAGGTGGGGAACTAGGTCTTTCTCTGTGGTCTCCACAGGGGATTCAGACACCCTTCATCTTGGGAGATGCAAGACGAGCCTGCATTCAAGTAACTGCAGGGATATCCGGCCTTATTTCGCGTCAGGGCATCGCAGTGTCCATTCCACTTGAGGCCGCAAACTCAGGGCCCCTCTCATATACCTAGAGCTGAGAGAAGCCTCCTCTTGAGGTGCTTGTGGTAAGGTGGTTGTCCTCTGAGGTCGAAGCCAGGGACTAACCTCTCATCTCGAGTTGATTTTTAGTCCACGGAGCTCTTTCGTGTTGCTACAGTGACCTCAGGATCCCTCTAGCCTTGAAAGAGTGTTCTTGGTGTTTCTCTGGAATGCCACCAAGGAAATCAAGGCTCCTTTCATGTGTGATGTGCAACACGGAATTGCTCTGCACGCAGTGCAGGGGAATCCGGCCTCATCTCGCAGCGAGGGGGAAGTCTCATGGTTTTTCTCGAGTTGCGGCGGGAACCTGGGGTATATTCTCGAGTTACGACGGGGATGGCCCTTCCACACACGTGTTTCTTCAGCCACGTCAGGACTCCTGCCTAGTTGCGAGGGACAACTCAGAATTCTCCTCGAGGCTTGGCAGGGCAATTGGGACGCCTCTCCAGCTGAGGCGGGAGACCAAGGGTCCCTTTCCATGTGCCACAGGAATCCTGGGACTCCTATCAAGTTTCACGAGGTGTCAGGCATCGTCTCCTTTGGAGGCACTGATCTCCGCGTACCTCTGGAGTTTTCAAAGGATGTAAGGCCTCCGGTCGCGAAGAGGTGGGGAACTAGGTCTTTCTCTGTGGTCTCCACAGGGGATTCAGACATCCTTTCGTTTTGGGAGATGCAATACGAGCCTGCATTCAAGTCACTGCAGGGATATCCGGCCTTATTTCGAGTCAGGGCATCGCGGTCTCCATTCCACTTGAGGCCGCAAACTCAGGGTCCCTCTCACATAGCTAGAGCTGAGAGAAGCCTCCTCTTGAGGTGCTTGTGGTAAGGTGGTATTCCTCTGGAGTCGAAGCCAGGGACTAACCTCTCATCTCGAGTTGATTTTTGGTCCACGGAGCTCTTTCGTGTTGCTACAGTGACCTCAGGATCCCTCTAGCCTTGAAACAGTGTTCTTGGGTTTTCTCTGGAGTGCCATCAAGGAAATCAAGGCTCCTCTCATGTGTGATGTGCAACACGGAATTGCTCTGCATGCAGTGCAGGGCAATCGGGCCTCATCTCGCGGCGAGGGGGAAGTCTCATGGCTTTTCTCGAGTTGCGGCGGGAACCTGGGGTATATTCTCGAGTTACGACGGGGATGGGCCTTCCACACACGTGTTTCTTCAGCGACGTCAGGACTCCTGCCTAGTTGCGAGGGACAACTCGGGATTCTCCTCGAGGCTTGGCAGGGCAATTGGGACGCCTCTCCAGCTGAGGCGGGAGACCAAGTGTCCCTTTCCACGTGCCACAGGAATCCTGGTACTCCTATCAAGTTTCACGAGGAGTCAGGCATCGTCTCCCTTGGAGGCACTGATCTCCGCGTACGTCTGGAGTTTTCAAAGGAAGTGAGGCCTCCGGTCGCGATGAGGTGGGGAACTAGGTCTTTCTCTGTGGTCTGCACAGGGGATTCAGACATCCTTTCATCTTGGGAGATGCAATACGAGCCTGCATTCAAGTCACTGCAGGGATATCCGGCCTTATTTCGAGTCAGGGCATCGCGGTGTCCATTCCACTTGAGGCCGCAAACTCAGGGTCCCTCTCACATACCTAGAGCTGAGAGAAGCCTCCTCTTGAGGTGCTTGTGGTAAGGTGGTATTCCTCTGGAGGCGAATCCAGGGACTAACCTCTCATCTCGAGTTGATTTTTAGTCCACGGAGCTCTTTCGTGTGGCTACAGTGACCTCAGGATCCCTCTAGCCTTGAAACAGTGTTCTTGGGGTTTCTCTGGAGTGCCATCAAGGAAATCAAGGCTCCATTCATGTGTGATGTGCAACACGGAATTGCTCTGCACGCAGTGCAGGGGAATTGGGCCTCATCTCGTGGCGAGGGGGAAGTCTCATGGTTTTTCTCGAGTTGCGGCGGGAACCTATGGTATATTCTCGAGTTCCGACGGGGATGGCCCTTCCACCCACGTGTTTCTTCAGCGACGTCAGGTCTCCTGCCTAGTTGCGAGGGACAACTCGGGATTGTCCTCGAGGCTTGGCAGGGCAATTGGGACGCCTCTCCAGCTGAGGCGGGAGACCAACGGTCCCTTTCCACGTGCCACAGGAATCCTGGGACTCCTATCAAGTTTCCCCAGGAGTCAGGCATCGTCTCCTTTGGAGGCACTGATCTCCGCGTACCTCTGGAGTTTTCAAAGAATGTGAGGCCTTCGGTCGCGATCAGGTGGGGAACTAGGTCTTTCTCTGTGGTCTCCACAGGGGATTCAGATACACTTTCATCTTGGGAGATGCAAGACGAGCCTGCATTCAAGTAACTGCAGGGATATCCGGCTTTATTTCACGTCAGGGCATCGCAGTGTCCATTCCACTTGAGGCCGCAAACTCAGGGCCCCTCTCATATACCTAGTGCTGAGAGAAGCCTCCTCTTGAGGTGCTTGTGGTAAGGTGGTTGTCCTCTGAGGTCGAAGCCAGGGACTAATCTCTCATCTCGAGTTGATTTTTGGTCCACGGAGCTCTTTCGTGTTGCTACAGTGATCTCAGGATCCCTCTAGCCTTGAAAGAGTGTTCTTGGTGTTTCTCTGGAATGCCACCAAGGAAATCAAGGCTCCTTTCATGTGTGATGTTCAACACGGAATTGCTCTGCACGCAGTGCAGGGGAATCAGGCCTCATCTCGCGGCGAGGGGGAAGTCTCATGGTTTTTCTCGAGTTGCGGCGGGAACCTGGGGTATATTCTCCAGTTACGACGGGGATGGCCCTTCCACACACGTGTTTCTTCAGCCACGTCAGGACTCCTGCCTAGTTGCGAGGGACAACTCGGGATTCTCCTCTAGGCTTGGCAGGGCAATTGGGACGCCTCTCCAGCTGAGGCGGGAGACCAAGGGTCCCTTTCCACGTGCCACAGGAATCCTGGGACTCCTATCAAGTTTCACGAGGAGTCAGCCATCGTCTCCTTTGGAGGCACTGATCTCCGCGTACCTCTGGAGTTTTCAAAGGATGTGAGGCCTCCGGTCGCGATGAGGTGGGGTACTAGGTCTTTCTCTGTGATCTACACAGGGGATTCAGACATCCTTTCGTCTTGGGAGATGCAAGACGAGCCTGCAATCAAGTCACTGCAGGGATATCCAGCCTTATTTCGAGTCAGGGCATCGCGGTGTCCATTGAACTTGAGGCGGCAAACTCAGGGTCCCTCTCACATACCTCGAGCTGAGAGAAGCCTCCTCTTGAGGTGCTTGTGGTAAGGTGGTATTCCTCTGGAGTCGAAGCCAGGGACTAACCTCTCATCTCGAGTTGATTTTTGGTCCACGGAGCTCTTTCATGTTGCTACAGTGACCTCAGGATCCCTCTAGCCTGGAAACAGTGTTCTTGGGGTTTCTCTGGAGTGCCATCAAGGAAATCAAGGCTCCTTTCATGTGTGATGTGCAACACGGAATTAGTCTGCACGCAGTGCAGGGGAATCGGGCCTCATCTCGCGGCGAGGGGGAAGTCTCATGGTTTTTCTCGAGTTGCGGCGGGAACCTGGGCTATATTCTCGATTTACGACGGGGATGGCCCTTCCACACACGTGTTTGTTCAGCAACGTCAGGACTCCTGCCTAGTTGCGAGGGACAACTCGGGATTCTCCTCGAGGCTTGGCAGGGCAATTGGGATGTCTCTCCAGCTGAGGCGGGAGACCAAGGGTCTCTTTCCACGTGCCACAGGAATCCTGCGACTCCTATCAAGGTTCATGAGGAGTCAGGCATCGTCTCCTTTGGAGGCACTGATCTCCGCGTACCTCTGGAGTTTTCAAAGGATGTGAGGCCTCCGGTCGCGATGAGGTGGGAACTAGGTCTCTCTCTGTGGTCTCCACAGGGGATTCAGACATCCTTTCGTCTTGGGAGATGCAAGATGAGCCTGCATTCAAGTCACTGCAGGGATATTCGGCCTTATTTCGAGCCAGGGCATCGCGGTGTCCATTCCACTTGAGGCCGCAAACTCAGGGTCCCTCTCACATACCTAGAGCTGAGAGAAGCCTCCTCTTGAGGTGCTTATGGTAAGGTGGTATTGCTCTGGAGTCGAAGCCAGGGACTAACCTCTCATCCCGAGTTGATTTTTCGTCCACGGAACTCTTTCGTGTTGCTACAGTGACCTCAGGATCCCTCTAGCCTTGAAACAGTGTTCTTGGGTTTTCTCTGGAGTGCCATCAAGGAAATCAAGGCTCCTTTCATGTGTGATGTGCAACACGGAATTGCTCTGCACACAGTGCAGGGTAATCGGGCCTCATCTCGCGGCGAGGGGGAAGTCTCATGGTTTTTCTCGAGTTGCGGCGGGAACCTGGGGTATATTCTCGAGTTACGACGGGGATGGCCCTTCCACCCACGTGTTTGTTCAGCGAGGGCAGGACTCCTGCCTAGTTGTGAGGGACAACTCGGGATTCTCCTCGAGGCTTGGCAGGACAATTGGTACGCCTCTCCAGCTGAGGCGGGAGACCAAGGGTCCCTTTCCACGTGCCACAGGAATCCTGGGACTCCTATCAAGTTTCACGAGGAGTCAGGCATCGTCTCCTTTGGAGGCACTGATCTCCGCGTAGCTCTGGAGTTTTCAAAGCATGTGAGGCCTCCGGTCGCGATGAAGTGGTGAACTAGGTCTTTCTCTGTGGTCTCCACAGGGGATTCAGACATCCTTTCATCTTGGGAGATACAAGAGGAGCCTGCATTCAAGTCACTGCAGGGATATCCGGCCTTATTTCGAGTCAGGGCATCGCGGTGTCCATTCCACTTGAGGCCGCAAACTCAGGGTTCCTCTCACATACCTAGAGCTGAGAGAAGCCTCCTCTTGAGGTGCTTGTGGTAAGGTGGTATTCCTCTGGAGTCGAAACCAGGGACTAACCTCTCATCTCGAGTTGATTCTTGGTCCACGGTGCTCTTTTGTTTGCTACAGTGACGTCAGGATCCCTCTAGCCTTGAAACAGTGTTCTTGGGGTTTCTCTGGAGTGCCATCAAGGAAATCAAGGCTCCTTTCATGTGTGATGTGCAACACGGAATGGCTCTGCACGCAGTGCAGGGGAATCGGGCCTCATCTCGCGGCGAGGGGGAAGGCTTATGGTTTTTCTCGAGTTGCGGCGGGAACCTGGGGTATATTCTCGAGTTACGACGGGGATGGCCCTTCCACCCACGTGTTTGTTCAGCGACGTCAGGACTCCTGCCTAGTTGCGAGGGACAACTCGGGATTCTCCTCGAGGCTTGGCAGGGCAATTGGGACGCCTCTCCAGCTGAGGTAGGAGACCAAGGGTCCCTTTCCACGTGCCACAGGAATCCTGGGACTCCTATGAGGTTTCACGAGGAGTCAAGCATCGTCTCCTTTGGAGGCACTGATCTCCGAGTACCTCTGGAGTTTTCAAAGGATATAAGGAATCCGGTCGCGATGAGGTGGGGAACTAGGTCTTTCTCTGTGGTCTCCACAGGGGATTCAGACACCCTTTCATCTTGGGAGATGCAAGAGGAGCCTGCATTCAAGTAACTGCAGGGATATCCGGCCTTATTTCGCTTCAGGGCATCGCAGTGTCCATTCCACTTGAGGCCGCAAACTCAGGGCCCCTCTCATATACCTAGAGCTGAGAGAAGCCTCCTCTTGAGGTGCTTGTGGTAAGGTGGTTGTCCTCTGAGGTCGAAGCCAGGGACTAATCTCTCATCTCGAGTTGATTTTTGGTTCACGGAGCTCTTTCGTGTTGCTACAGTGACCTCAGGATCCCTCTAGCCTTGAAAGAGTGTTCTTGGTGTTTCTCTGGAATGCCACCAAGGAAATCAAGGCTCCTTTCATGTGTGATGTGCAACACGGAATTGCTCTGCACGCAGTGCAGGGGAATCGGCCTCATCTCGCGGCGAGGGGGAAGTCTCATGGTTTTTCTCGAGTTGCGGCGGGAACCTGGGGTATATTCTCGAGTTACGACGGGGATGGCCCTTCCACACACGTGTTTCTTCAGCCAACTCAGGACTCCTGCCTAGTTGCAAGGGACAACTCAGAATTCTCCTCGAGGCTTGGCAGGGCAATTGGGACGCCTCTCCAGCTGAGGCGGGAGACCAAGGGTCCCTTTCCATGTGCCACAGGAATCCTGGGACTCCTATCAAGTTTCACGAGGTGTCAGGCATCGTCTCCTTTGGAGGCACTGATCTCCGCGTACCTCTGGAGTTTTCAAAGGATGTGAGGCCTCCGGTCGCGATGAGGTGGGGAACTAGGTCTTTCTCTGTGGTCTCCACAGGGGATTCAGACATCCTTTCGTCTTGGGAGATGCAATACGAGCATGCATTCAAGTCACTGCAGGGATATCCGGCCTTATTTCGAGTCAGGGCATCGCGGTGTCCATTCCACTTGAGGCCGCAAACTCAGGGTCCCTCTCACATAGCTAGAGCTGAGAGAAGCCTCCTCTTGAGGTGCTTGTGGTAAGGTGGTATTCCTCTGGAGTCGAAGCCAGGGACTAACCTCTCATCTCGAGTTGATTTTTGGTCCACGGAGCTCTTTCGTGTTGCTACAGTGACCTCAGGATCCCTCTAGCCTTGAAAGAGTGTTCTTGGTGTTTCTCTGGAGTGCCATCAAGGAAATCAAGGCTCCTTTCATGTGTGATGTGCAACACGGAATTGCTCTGCACGCAGTGCAGGGGAATCAGGCCTCATCTCGCGGCGAGGGGGAAGTCTCATGGTTTTTCTCGAGTTGCGGCGGGAACCTGGGGTATATTCTCCAGTTACGACGGGGATGGCCCTTCCACACACGTGTTTCTTCAGCGACGTCAGGACTCCTGCCTAGTTGCGAGGGACAACTCGGAATTCTCCTCGAGGCTTGGCAGGGCAATTGGGACGCCTCTCCAGCTGAGGCGGGAGACCAAGGGTCCCTTTCCATGTGCCACAGGAATCCTGGGACTCCTATCAAGTTTCACGAGGTGTCAGGCATCGTCTCCTTTGGAGGCACTGATCTCCGCGTACCTCTGGAGTTTTCAAAGGATGTGAGGCCTCCGGTCGCGATGAGGTGGGGAACTAGGTCTTTCTCTGTGATCTACACAGGGGATTCAGACATCCTTTCGTCTTGGGAGATGCAAGACGAGCCTGCAATCAAGTCACTGCAGGGATATCCAGCCTTATTTCGAGTCAGGGCATCGCGGTGTCCATTGAACTTGAGGCCGCAAACTCAGGGTCCCTCTCACATACCTAGAGCTGAGAGAAGCCTCCTCTTGAGGTGCTTGTGGTAAGGTGGTATTCCTCTGGAGTCGAAGCCAGGGACTAACCTCTCATCTCGAGTTGATTTTTGGTCCACGGAGCTCTTTCGTGTTGCTACAGTGACCTCAGGATCCCTCTAGCCTTGAAACAGTGTTCTTGGGTTTTCTTTGGAGTGCCATCAAGGAAATCAAGGCTCCTTTCATGTGTGATGTGCAACACGGAATTGCTCTGCACGCAGTGCAGGGCAATCGGGCCTCATCTCGCGGCGAGGGGGAAGTCTCATGGCTTTTCTCGAGTTGCGGCGGGAACCTGGGGTATATTCTCGAGTTACGACGGGGATGGCCCTTCCACACACGTGTTTCTTCAGCGACGTCAGGACTCCTGCCTAGTTGCGAGGGACAACTCGGGATTCTCCTCGAGGCTTGGCAGGGCAATTGGGACGCCTCTCCAGCTGAGGCGGGAGACCAAGGGTCCCTTTCCACGTGCCACAGGAATCCTGGTACTCCTATCAAGTTTCACGAGGAGTCAGGCATCGTCTCCCTTGGAGGCACTGATCTCCGCGTACCTCTGGAGTTTTCAAAGGATGTGAGGCCTCCGGTCGCGATGAGGTGGGGTACTAGGTCTTTCTCTGTGATCTACACGGGGGATTCAGACATCCTTTCGTCTTGGGAGATGCAAGACGAGCCTGCAATCAAGTCACTGCAGGGATATCCGGCCTTATTTCGAGTCAGGGCATCGCGGTGTCCATTGAACTTGAGGCCGCAAACTCAGGGTCCCTCTCACATACCTAGAGCTGAGAGAAGCCTCCTCTTGAGGTGCTTGTGGTAAGGTGGTATTCCTCTGGAGTCGAAGCCAGGG
This sequence comes from Cervus elaphus, assembly GCF_910594005.1. NCBI lineage: Eukaryota > Metazoa > Chordata > Mammalia > Artiodactyla > Cervidae > Cervus > Cervus elaphus. The sequence goes on along the minus strand of NW_025316681.1, from coordinate 1,146,365 downwards.
ACTAACCTCTCATCTCGAGTTGATTTGTTGTCCACGGAGCTCTTTCGTGTTGCTACAGTGACCTCAGGATCCCTCTAGCCTTGAAACAGTGTTCTTGGGTTTTCTTTGGAGTGCCATCAAGGAAATCAAGGGTCCTTTCATGTGTGATGTGCAACACGGAATTGCTCTGCACGCAGTGCAGGGCAATCGGGCCTCATCTCGCGGCGAGGGGGAAGTCTCATGGCTTTTCTCGAGTTGCGGCGGGAACCTGGGGTATATTCTCGAGTTACGACGGGGATGGCCCTTCCACACACGTGTTTCTTCAGCGACGTCAGGACTCCTGCCTAGTTGCGAGGGACAACTCGGGATTCTCCTCGAGGCTTGGCAGGGCAATTGGGACGCCTCTCCAGCTGAGGCGGGAGACCAAGTGTCCCTTTCCACGTGCCACAGGAATCCTGGTACTCCTATCAAGTTTCACGAGGAGTCAGGCATCGTCTCCCTTGGAGGCACTGATCTCCGCGTACGTCTGGAGATTTCAAAGGAAGTGAGGCCTCCGGTCGCGATGAGGTGGGGAACTAGGTCTTTCTCTGTGGTCTCCACAGGGGATTCAGACATCCTTTCATCTTGGGAGATGCAAGACGAGCCTGCATTCAAGTCACTGCAGGGATATCCGGCCTTATTTCGAGTCAGGGCATCGCGGTGTCCATTCCACTTGAGGCCGCAAACTCAGGGCCCCTCTCACATACCTAGAGCTGAGAGAAGCCTCCTCTTGAGGTGCTTGTGATAAGGTGGTATTCCTCTGAGGTCGAAGCCAGGGACTAACATCTCATCTCGAGTTGATTTTTGGTCCACGGAGCTCTTTCTTGTTACTGCAGTGACCTGAGGATCCCTCTAGCCTTGAAACAGTGTTCTTGGTGTTTCTCTGGAATGCCACCAAGGAAATCAAGGCTCCTTTCTTATGTGATGTGCAGCACGGAATTGCTCTGCACGCAGTGCAGGGGAATCGGGCCTCATCTCACGGCGAGGGGGAAGTCTCATGGTTTTTCTCGAGTTGTGGTGGGAACCTGGGGTATATTCTCGAGTTATGACAGGGATGGCCCTTCCACCCACATGTTTGTTCAGCGACGTCAGGACTCCTGCCTAGTTGCGAGGGACAACTCACGATTCTCCTCGAGGCTTGGCAGGGCAATTGGGACGCCTCTCCAGCTGAGGCGGGAGACCAAGGGTCCCTTTCCACGTGCCACAGGAATCCTGGGACTCCTATCAAGTTTCACGAGGAGTCAGGCATCGTCTCCTTTGGAGGCACTGATCTCCGCGTACCTCTGGAGTTTTCAAAGGATGATGAGGCCTCCGGTCGCCATGAGGTCGGGAACTAGGTCTTTCTCTGTGGTCTCCACAGGGGATTCAGACATCCTTTCGTCTTGGGAGATGCAAGACGAGCCTGCATTCAAGTCACTGCAGGGATATCCGGCCTTATTTCGAGCCAGGGCATCGCGGTGTCCATTCCACTTGAGGCCGCAAACTCAGGGTCCCTCTCACATACCTAGAGCTGAGAGAAACCTCCTGAGGTGCTTGTGGTAAGGTGGTATTCCTCTGGAGTCGTAGCCAGGGACTAAACTCTCATCTCGAGTTGATTCTTGGTCCACGGAGCTCTTTCGTGTAGCTACAGTGACCTCTGGATCCCTCTAGCCTTGAAACAGTGTTCTTGGGTTTTCTCTGGAGTGCCATCAAGGAAATCAAGGCTCCTTTCATGTGTGATGTGCAACACGGAATTGCTCTGCACGCAGTGCAGGGGAATCGGGCCTCATCTCGCGGCGAGGGGGAAGTCTCATGGTTTTTCTCGAGTTGCGGCGGGAACCTGGGGTATATTCTCGAGTTACGACGGGGATGGCCCTTCCACCCACGTGTTTGTTCAGCGACGTCAGGACTCCTGCCTAGTTGCGAGGGACAACTCGGGATTCTCCTCGAGGCTTGGCAGGGCAATTGGGACGCCTCTCCAGCTGAGGCGGGAGACCAAGGGTCCCTTTCCACGTGCCACAGGAATCCTGGGACTCCTATCAAGTTTCACGAGGAGTCAGGCATCGTCTCCTTTGGAGGCACTGATCTCCGCATACCTCTGGAGTTTTCAAAGGATGTGAGGCCTCCGGTCGCCATGAGGTGGGGAACTAGGTCTTTCTCTGTGGTCTCCACAGGGGATTAAGACATCCTTTCGTCTTCAGAGATGCAAGACGAGCCTGCATTCAAGTCACTGCAGGGATATCCGGCCTTATTTCGAGCCAGGGCATCGCGGTGTCCATTCCACTTGATGCCGCAACTCAGGGTCCCTCTCACATACCTAGAGCTGAGAGAAGCCTCCTCTTGAGGTGCTTGTGGTAATGTGGTATTCCTCTGGAGTCGAAGCCAGGGACTAACCTCTCATCTCGAGTTGATTTTTGGTCCACGGAGCTCTTTCGTGTTGCTACAGTGAACTCAGGATCCCTCTAGCCTTGAAACAGTGTTCTTGGGGTTTCTCTGGAGTGCCATCAAGGAAATCAAGGCTCCTTTCATGTGTGATGTGCAAGACGGAATTGCTCTGCACGCAGTGCAGGGGAATCGGGCCTCATCTCCCGGCGAGGGGGAAGTCTCATGGTTTTTCTCGAGTTGCAGCGGGAACCTGGGGTATATTCTCGAGTTACGATGGGGATGGCCCTTCCACCCACGTGTTTGTTCAGCGACGTCAGGACTCCTGCCTAGTTGCGAGGGACAACTCGGGATTCTCCTGGAAGCTTGGCAGGGCAATTGGGACGCCTCTCCAGCTGAGGCGGGAGACCAAGGGTCCCTTTCCACGTGCCACAGGAATCCTGGGACTCCTATCAAGTTTCACGAGGAGTCAGGCATCGTCTCCTTTGGAGGCACTGATCTCCGCATACCTCTGGAGTTTTCAAAGGATATGAGGCCTCCGGTCGCCATGAGGTGGGGAACTAGGTCTTTCTCTGTGGTCTCCACAGGGGATTAAGACATCCTTTCGTCTTCAGAGATGCAAGACGAGCCTGCATTCAAGTCACTGCAGGGATATCCGGCCTTATTTCGAGCCAGGGCATCGCGGTGTCCATTCCACTTGATGCCGCAACTCAGGGTCCCTCTCACATACCTAGAGCTGAGAGAAGCCTCCTCTTGAGGTGCTTGTGGTAATGTGGTATTCCTCTGGAGTCGAAGCCAGGGACTAACCTCTCATCTCGAGTTGATTTTTGGTCCACGGAGCTCTTTCGTGTTGCTACAGTGAACTCAGGATCCCTCTAGCCTTGAAACAGTGTTCTTGGGGTTTCTCTGGAGTGCCATCAAGGAAATCAAGGCTCCTTTCATGTGTGATGTGCAAGACGGAATTGCTCTGCACGCAGTGCAGGGGAATCGGGCCTCATCTCCCGGCGAGGGGGAAGTCTCATGGTTTTTCTCGAGTTGCAGCGGGAACCTGGGGTATATTCTCGAGTTACGATGGGGATGGCCCTTCCACCCACGTGTTTGTTCAGCGACGTCAGGACTCCTGCCTAGTTGCGAGGGACAACTCGGGATTCTCCTGGAAGCTTGGCAGGGCAATTGGGACGCCTCTCCAGCTGAGGCGGGAGACCAAGTGTCCCTTTCCACGTGCCACAGGAATCCTGGGACTCCTATCAAGTTTCACGAGGAGTCAGGCATCGTCTCCTTTGGAGGCACTGATCTCCGCGTACCTCTGGAGTTTTCAAATGATGTGAGGCCTCCGGTCGCGATGAGGTGGGGAACTAGGTCTTTCTCTGTGGTCTCAACAGGGGATTCAGACATCCTTTCGTTTTGGGAGATGCAAGACGAGCCTGCATTCAAGTCACTGCAGGGATATCCGGCCTTATTTCGAGTCACGGCATCGCGGTGTCCATTCCACTTGAGGCCGAAAACTCAGGGTCCCTCTCACATACCTAGAGCTGAGAGAAGCCTCCTCTTGAGGTGCTTGTGGTAAGGTGGTATTCCTCTGGAGGCGAATCCAGGGACTAACCTCTCATCTCGAGTTGATTTTTAGTGCACGGAGCTCTTTTGTGTTGCTACAGTGACCTCAGGATCCCTCTAGCCTTGAAACAGTGTTCTTGGGGTTTCTCTGGAGTGCCATCAAGGAAATCAAGGCTCCATTCATGTGTGATGCGCAACACGGAATTGCTCTGCACGCATTGCAGGGGAATCGGGCCTCATCTCGTGGCGAGGGGGAAGTCTCATGGTTTTTCTCGAGTTGCGGCGAGAACTTGGGGTATATTCTCGAGTTCCGACGGGGATGGCCCTTCCACCCACGTGTTTCTTCAGCGACGTCAGGTCTCCTGCCTAGTTGCGAGGGACAACTCGGGATTGTCCTCGAGGCTTGGCAGGGCAATTGGGACGCCTCTCCAGCTGAGGCGGGAGACCAAGGGTCCCTTTCCACGTGCCACAGGAATCCTGGGACTCTTATCAAGTTTCCCGAGGAGTCAGGCATCGTCTCCTTTGGAGGCACTGATCTCCGCGTAACTCTGGAGTTTTCAAAGAATGTGAGGCCTTCGGTCGCGATCAGGTGGGGAACTAGGTCTTTCTCTGTGGTCTCCACAAGGGATTCAGATACCCTTTCATCTTGGGAGATGCAAGACGAGCCTGCATTCAAGTAACTGCAGGGATATCCGGCTTTATTTCACGTCAGGGCATCGCAGTGTCCATTCCACTTGAGGCCGCAAACTCAGGGCCCCTCTCATATACCTAGAGCTGAGAGAAGCCTCCTCTTGAGGTGCTTGTGGTAAGGTGGTTGTCCTCTGAGGTCGAAGCCAGGGACTAATCTCTCATCTCGAGTTGATTTTTGGTCCACGGAGCTCTTTCGTGTTGCTACAGTGATCTCAGGATTCCTCTAGCCTTGAAAGAGTGTTCTTGGTGTTTCTCTGGAATGCCACCAAGGAAATCAAGGCTCCTTTCATGTGTGATGTGCAACACGGAATTGCTCTGCACGCAGTGCAGGGGAATCAGGCCTCATCTCGCGGCGAGGGGGAAGTCTCATGGTTTTTCTCGAGTTGCGGCGGGAACCTGGGGTATATTCTCGAGTTACGACGGGGATGGCCCTTCCACACACGTGTTTCTTCAGCCACGTCAGGACTCCTGCCTAGTTGCGAGGGACAACTCAGAATTCTCCTCGAGGCTTGGCAGGGCAATTGGGACGCCTCTCCAGCTGAGGCGGGAGACCAAGGGTCCCTTTCCATGTGCCACAGGAATCCTGGGACTCCTATCAAGTTTCACGAGGTGTCAGGCATCGTCTCCTTTGGAGGCACTGATCTCCGCGTACCTCTGGAGTTTTCAAAGGATGTGAGGCCTCCGGTCGCGATGAGGTGGGGAACTAGGTCTTTCTCTGTGGTCTGCACAGGGGATTCAGACATCCTTTCGTCTTGGGAGATGCAATACGAGCCTGCATTCAAGTCACTGCAGGGATATCCGGCCTTATTTCGAGTCAGGGCATCGCGGGGTCCATTCCACTTGAGGCCGCAAACTCAGGGTCCCTCTCACATAGCTAGAGCTGAGAGAAGCCTCCTCTTGAGGTGCTTGTGGTAAGGTGGTATTCCTCTGGAGTCGAAGCCAGGGACTAACCTCTCATCTCGAGTTGATTTTTGGTCCATGGAGCTCTTTCGTGTTGCTACAGTGACCTCAGGATCCTTCTAGCCTTGAAACAGTGTTCTTGGGTTTTCTCTGGTGTGCCATCAAGGAAATCAAGGCTCCTTTCATGTGTGATGTGCAACACGGAATTGCTCTGCACGCAGTGCAGGGGAATCGGGGCTCATCTCGCGGCGAGGGGAAAGTCTCATGGTTTTTCTCGAGTTGCGGCGGGAACCTGGGGTATATTCTCGAGTTATGATGGGGATGGCCCTTGCACACACGAGTTTGTTCAGCGACGGCAGAACTCCTGCCTAGTTGCGAGGGACAACTCGGGATTGTCCTCGAGGCTTGGCAGGGCAACTGGGACGCCTCTCCAGCTGAGGCGGGAGACCAAGGGTCCCTTTCCACGTGCCACAGGAATCCTGGGACTCCTATCAAGTTTCACGAGGAGTCAGCCATCGTCTCCTTTGGAGGCACTGATCTCCGCGTACCTCTGGAGTTTTCAAAGGATGTGAGGCCTCCGGTCGCGATGAGGTGGGGTACTAGGTCTTTCTCTGTGACCTACACAGGGGATTCAGACATCCTTTCGTCTTGGGAGATGCAAGACGAGCCTGCAATCAAGTCACTGCAGGGATATCCAGCCTTATTTCGAGTCAGGGCATCGCGGTGTCCATTGAACTTGAGGCCGCAAACTCAGGGTCCCTCTCACATACCTAGAGCTGAGAGAAGCCTCCTTTTGAAGTGCTTGTGGTAAGGTGGTATTCCTCTGGAGTCGAAGCCAAGGACTAACCTCTCATCTCGAGTTGATTTTTGGTCCACGGATCTCTTTCGTGTTGCTACAGTGACCTCAGGATCCCTCTAGCCTTGAAACAGTGTTCTTGGGTTTTCTCTGGAGTGCCATCAAGGAAATCAAGGCTCCTTTCATGTGTGATGTGCAACACGGAATTGCTCTGCACGCAGTGCAGGGCATTCGGGCCTCATCTCGCGGCGAGGGGGAAGTCTCATGGCTTTTCTCGAGTTGCGGCGGGAACCTGGGGTATATTCTCGAATTACGACGGGGATGGCCCTTCCACACTCGTGTTTCTTCAGCGACGTCGGGACTCCTGCCTAGTTGCGAGGGACAACTCGGGATTCTCCTCGAGGCTTGGCAGGGCAATTGGGACGCCTCTCCAGCTGAGGCGGGAGACCAAGGGTCCCTTTCCACGTGCCACAGGAATCCTGGTACTCCTATCAAGTTTCACGAGGAGTCAGGCATCGTCTCCCTTGGAGGCATTGATCTCCGCGTACGTCTGGAGTTTTCAAAGGAAGTGAGGCCTCCGGTCGCGATGAGGTGGGGAACTAGGTCTTTCTCTGTGGTCTCCACAGGGGATTCAGACATCCTTTCATCTTGGGAGATGCAAGACGAGCCTGCATTCAAGTCACTGCAGGGATATCCGGCCTTATTTCGAGTCAGGGCATCGCGGTGTCCATTCCACTTGAGGCCGCAAACTCAGGGTCCCTCTCACATACCTAGAGATGAGAGAAGCCTCCTCTTGAGGTGCTTGTGGTAAGGTGGTATTCCTCTGGAGTCGTAGCCAGGGACTAAACTCTCATCTCGAGTTGATTCTTGGTCCACGGAGCTCTTTCGTGTTGCCAAAGTGACCTCTGGATCCCTCTAGCCTTGAAACAGTGTTCTTGGGTTTTCTCTGGAGTGCCATCAAGGAAATCAAGGCTCCTTTCATGTGTGATGTGCAACACGGAATTGCTCTGCACGCAGTGCAGGGCAATCGGGCCTCATCTCGCGGCGAGGGGGAAGTCTCATGGTTTTTCTCGAGTTGGGGCGAGAACCTGGGGTATATTCTCGAGTTACGCCGGGGATGGCCCTTCCACCCACGTGTTTGTTCAGCGACGTCAGGACTCCTGCCTAGTTGCGAGGAACAACTCGGGATTCTCCTCGAGGCTTGGCAGGGCAATTGGGACGCCTCTCCAGCTGAGGCGGGAGACCAAGGGTCCCTTTCCATGTGCCACAGGAATCCTGGGACTCCTATCAAGTTTCACGAGGTGTCAGGCATCGTCTCCTTTGGAGGCACTGATCTCCGCGTACCTCTGGAGTTTTCAAAGGATGTGAGGCCTCCGGTCGCGATGAGGTGGGGAACTAGGTCTTTCTCTGTGGTCTGCACAGGGGATTCAGACATCCTTTCGTCTTGGGCGATGCAAGACGAGCCTGCATTCAAGTCAATGCAGGGATATCCGGCCTTATTTCGCGTCAGGGCATCGCAGTGTCCATTCCACTTGAGACCGCAAACTCAGGGTCCCTCTCACATACCTAGAGCTGAGAGAAGCCTACTCTAGAGGTGCTTGTGGTAAGGTGGTATTCCTCTGGAGTCGAAGCCAGGGACTAACTTCTCATCTCGAGTTGATTTTTGGTCCACGGAGCTCTTTCGTGTTGCTACAGTGACCTCAGGATCCCTCTAGCCTGGAAACAGTGTTCTTGGGGTTTCTCTGGAGTGCCATCAAGGAAATCAAGGCTCCTTTCATGTGTGATGTGCAACACGGAATTAGTCTGCACGCAGTGCAGGGGAATCGGGCCTCATCTCGCGGCGAGGGGGAAGTCTCATGGTTTTTCTCGAGTTGCGGCGGGAACCTGGGCTATATTCTCGATTTACGACGGGGATGGCCCTTCCACCCACGTGTTTGTTCAGCGACGTCAGGACTCCTGCCTAGTTGCGAGGGACAACTCGGGATTCTCCTCGAGGCTTGGCAGGGCAATTGGGACGCCTCTCCAGCTGAGGTAGGAGACCAAGAGTCCCTTTCCACGTGCCACAGGAATCCTGGCACTCCTATGAAGTTTCACGAGGAGTCAGGCATCGTCTCCTTTGGAGGCACTGATCTCCGAGTACCTCTGGAGTTTTCAAAGGATATAAGGAATCCGGTCGCGATGAGGTGGGGAACTAGGTCTTTCTCTGTGGTCTCCACATGGGATTCAGAAACCCTTTCATCTTGGGAGATGCAAGACGAGCCTGCATTCAAGTCACTGCAGGGATATCCGGCCTTATTTCGCGTCAGGGCATCGCAGTGTCCATTCCACTTGAGGCCGCAAACTCAGGGCCCCTCTCATATACCTAGAGCTGAGAGAAGCCTCCTCTTGAGGTGCTTGTGGTAAGGTGGTTGTCCTCTGAGGTCGAAGCCAGGGACTAATCTCTCATCTCGAGTTGATTTTTGGTCCACGGAGCTCTTTCGTGTTGCTACAGTGACCTCAGGATCCCTCTAGCCTTGAAAGAGTGTTCTTGGTGTTTCTCTGGAATGCCACCAAGGAAATCAAGGCTCCTTTCATGTGTGATGTGCAACACGGAATTGCTCTGCACGCAGTGCAGGGGAATCAGGCCTCATCTCGCGGCGAGGGGGAAGTCTCATGGTTTTTCTCGAGTTGCGGCGGGAACCTGGGGTATATTCTCGAGTTACGACGGGGATGGCCCTTCCACACACGTGTTTCTTCAGCGACGTCAGGACTCCTGCCTAGTTGCGAGGGACAACTCGGGATTCTCCTCGAGTCTTGGCAGGGCAATTGGGACGCCTCTCCAGCTGAGGCGGGAGACCAAGTGTCCCTTTCCACGTGCCACAGGAATCCTGGTACTCCTATCAAGTTTCACGAGGAGTCAGGCATCGTCTCCCTTGGAGGAACTGATCTCCGCGTACGTCTGGAGTTTTCAAAGGAAGTGAGGCCTCCGGTCGCGATGAGGTGGGGAACTACGTCTTTCTCTGTGGTCTCCACAGGGGATTCAGACATCCTTTCATCTTGGGAGATACAAGACGAGCCTGCATTCAAGTCACTGCAGGGATATCCGGCCTTATTTCGAGTCAGGGCATCGCGGTGTCCATTCCACTTGAGGCCGCAAACTCAGGGTCCCTCTCACATACCTAGAGCTGAGAGAAGCCTCCTCTTGAGGTGCTTGTGGTAAGGTGGTATTCCTCTGGAGTCGAAGCCAGGGACTAACCTCTCATCTCGAGTTGATTTTTCGTCCACGGAGCTCTTTCGTGTTGCTACAGTGACCTGAGGATCCCTCTAGCCTTGAAACAGTGTTCTTGGGGTTTCTCTGGAGTGCCATCAAGGAAATCAAGGCTCCTTTCATGTGTGATGTGCAACACGGAATTGCTCTGCACGCAGTGCAGGGGAATCGGGCCTCATCTCGCGGCGAGGGGGAAGTCTAATGGTTTTTCTCGAGTTGCGGCGGGAACCTGGGGTATATTCTCGAGTTACGACGGGGATGGCCCTTCCACACACGTGTTTCTTCATCCACGTCAGGACTCCTGCCTAGTTGCGAGGGACAACTCAGAATTCTCCTCGAGGCTTGGCAGGGCAATTGGGACGCCTCTCCAGCTGAGGTGGGAGACCAAGGGTCCCTTTCCAAGTGCCACAGGAATCCTGGGACTCCTATCAAGTTTCACGAGGAGTCAGGCATCATTTCCTTTGGAGGCACTGATCTCCGCGTACCTCTGGAGTTTTCAAAGGATGTGAGTCCTCCGGTCGCGATGAGGTGCGGAACTAGGTCTTTCTCTGTGGTCTCCACAGGGGATACAGACATCCTTTCATCTTGGGAGATGAAAGACGAGCCTGCATTCATGTCACTGCAGGGATATCCGGCCTTATTTCGAGTCAGGGCATCGCGGTGTCCATTCCACTTGAGGCCGCAAACTCAGGGTCCCTCTCACATAGCTAGAGCTGAGAGAAGCCTCCTCTTGAGGTGCTTGTGGTAAGGTGGTATTCCTCTGGAGTCGAAGCCAGGGACTAACCTCTCATCTCGAGTTGATTTTTGGTCCACGGAGCTCTTTCGTGTTGCTACAGTGACCTCAGGATCCCTCTAGCCATGAAGCAGTGTTCTTGGGGTTTCTCTGGAGTGCCATCAAGGAAATCAAGGCTCCTTTCATGTGTGATGTGCAACACGGAATTGCTCTGCAGGCAGTGCAGGGGAATCGGGCCTCATCTCACGGCGAGGGGGAAGTCTCATGGTTTTTCTCGAGTTGCGGCGTTAACCTGGGGTATATTCTCGAGTTACGACGGGGATGGCCCTTCCACCCACATGTTTGTTCAGCGACGTCAGGACTCCTGCCTAGTTGCGAGGGAAAACTCAGGATTCTCCTCGAGGCTTGGCAGGGCAATTGGGACGCCCCTCCAGCTGAGGCAGGAGACCAAGGGTCCCTTTCCACGTGCCACAGGAATCCTGGGACTCCTATCAAGTTTCACGAGGAGTCAGGCATCGTCTCCTTTGGAGGCACTGATCTCCGCGTACCTCTGGAGTTTTCAAAGGATGATGAGGCCTCTGGTGGCGATGAGGTGGGGAACTAGGTCTTTCTCTGTGGTCTCCACAGGGGATTCAGACATCCTTTCGTCTTGGGAGATGCAAGACGAGCCTGCATTCAAGTCACTGCAGGGATATCCGGCCTTATTTCGAGTCAGGGCATCGCGGTGTCCATTCCACTTGAGGCCGCAAACTCAGGGTCCCTCTCACATACCTAGAGCTGAGAGAAACCTCCTGAGGTGCTTGTGGTAAGGTGGTATTCCTCTGGAGTCGTAGCCAGGGACTAAACTCTCATCTCGAGTTGATTCTTGGTCCACGGAGCTCTTTCGTGTTGCTACAGTGACCTCTGGATCCCTCTAGCCTTGAAACAGTGTTCTTGGGTTTTCTCTGGAGTGCCATCAAGGAAATCAAGGCTCCTTTCATGTGTGATGTGCAACACGGAATTGCTCTGCACGCAGTGCAGGGGAATCGGGCCTCATCTCGCGGCGAGGGGGAAGTCTCATGGTTTTTCTCGAGTTGCGGCGGGAACCTGGGGTATATTCTCGAGTTACGACGGGGATGGCCCTTCCACACACGTGTTTCTTCAGCCACGTCAGGACTCCTGCCTAGTTGCGAGGGACAACTCGGGATTCTCCTCGAGTCTTGGCAGGGCAATTGGGACGCCTCTCCAGCTGAGGCGGGAGACCAAGTGTCCCTTTCCACGTGCCACAGGAATCCTGGTACTCCTATCAAGTTTCACGAGGAGTCAGGCATCGTCTCCTTTGGAGGCACTGATCTCCGCGTACCTCTGGAGTTTTCAAAGGATGTGAGGCCTCCGGTCGCCATGAGGTGGGGAACTAGGTCTTTCTCTGTGGTCTCCACAGGGGATTCAGCCATCCTTTCGTCTTGGGAGATGCAAGACGAGCCTGCATTCAAGTCACTGCAGGGATATCCGGCCTTATTTCGAGTCAGGGCATCGCGGTGTCCATTCCACTTGAGGTCGCAATCTCAGGGTCCCTCTCACATACCTAGAGCTGAGAGAAGCCTCCTCTTGAGGTGCTTGTGGTAAGGTGGTATTCCTCTGGAGTCGAAGCCAGGGACTAACCTCTCATCTCGAGCTGATTTTTGGTCCACGGAGCTCTTTCGTGTTGCTACAGTGACCTCCGGATCCCTCTAGCCTTGAAACAGTGTTCTTGGGGTTTCTCTGGAGAGCCATCAAGGAAATCAAGGCTCTTTTCATGTGTGATGTGCAACACGGAATTGCTCTGCACGCAGTGCAGGGGAATCGGGCCTCATCTCGCGGCGAGGGGAAAGGCTCATGGTTTTTCTCGAGTTGCGGCGGGAACGTGGGGTATATTCTCCAGTTACGACGGGGATGGCCCTTCCACACACGTGTTTGTTCAGCGACGTCAGGACTCCTGCCTAGTTGCGAGGGACAACTCGGGATTCTCCTGGAGTCTTGGCAGGGCAATTGGGACGCCTCTCCAGCTGAGGCGGGAGACCAAGGGTCCCTTTCCACGTGCCACAGGAATCCTGGGACTCCTATCAAGTTTCACGAGGAGTCAGGCATCGTCTCCCTTGGAGGCACTGATCTCTGTGTACCTCTGGAGTTTTCAAAGGATGTGAGGCCTCTGGTCGCGATGAGGTGGGGAACTAGGTATTTCTCTGTGGTCTCCACAGGGGATTCAGACATCCTTTCGTCTTGGAAGATGCAAGACGAGCCTGCATTCAAGACAATGCAGGGATATCCGGCCTTATTTCGCGTCAGGGCATCGCAGTGTCTATTCCACTTGAGGCCGCAAACTCAGGGTCCCTCTCACATACCTAGAGCTGAGAGAAGCCTCCTCTTGAGGTGCTTGTGGTAAGGTGGTATTCTTCTGGAGTCGAAGCCAGGGACTAACCTCTCATCTCGAGTTGATTCTTGGTCCACAGAGCTCTTTCGTGTTGCTACAGTGACCTCAGGATCCGTGTAGCCTTGAAACAGTGTTCTTGGGATTTCTCTGGAGTGCCATCAAAGAAATCAAGTCTCCTTTCATGTGTGATGTGCAAGACGGAATTGCTCTGCACGCAGTGCAGGGGAATCGGGCCTCATCTCGCGGCGAGGGGGAAGTCTCATGGTTTTTCTCGAGTTGCGGCGGGAACCTGGGGTATATTCTCGAGTTACGACGGGGATGGCCCTTCCACCCACGTGTTTGTTCAGCGACGTCAGGTCTCCTGCCTAGTTGCGAGGGACAACTCAGGATTCTCCTCGAAGCTTGGCAGGGAAATTGGGACGCCTCTCCAGCTGAGGCGGGAGACCAAGGGTCCCTTTCCACGTGCCACAGGAATCCTGGGACTCCTATCAAGTTTCACGAGGAGTCAGGCATCGTCTCCTTTGGAGGCACTGATCTCCGCGTACCTCTGGAGTTTTCAAAGGATGTGAGGCCTCCGGTCGCGATGAGGTGGGGAACTAGGTCTTTCTCTGTGGTCTCCACAGGGGATTCAGACATCCTTTCGTCTTGGGAGATGCAAGACGAGCCTGCATTCAAGTCACTGCAGGGATATCCGGCCTTATTTCGAGTCAGGGCATCGCGGTGTCCATTCCACTTGAGGCGGCAATCTCAGGGTCCCTCTCACATACCTAGAGCTGAGAGAAGCCTCCTCTTGAGGTGCTTGTGGTAAGGTGGTATTCCTCTGGAGTCGAAGCCAGGGACTAACCTCTCATCTCGAGTTGATTTGTGGTCCACGGAGCTCTTTTGTGTTGCTACAGTGACCTCAGGATCCCTCTAGCCTTGAAACAGTGTTCTTGGGGTTTCTCTGGAGTGCCATCAAGGAAATCAAGGCTACTTTCATGTGTGATGTGCAACACGGAATTGCTCTGCACGCAGTGCAGGGGAATCGGGCCTCATCTTGCAGCGAGTGGGAAGTCTCATGGTTTTCCTCGATTTGCGGCAGGAACCTGGGGTATATTCTCGAGTTACGACGGGGATGGCCCTTCCACCCACGTGTTTGTTCAGCGACGTCAGGACTCCTGACTAGTTGCGAGGGACAACTCGGGATTCTCCTCGAGGCTTGGCAGGGCAATTGGGACGCCTCTCCAGCTGAGGCGGGAGACCAAGTGTCCCTTTCCACGTGCCACAGGAATCCTGGAACTCCTATCAAGGTTCACGAGGTGTCAGGCATCGTCTCCTTTGAAGGCACTGATCTCCGCATACCTCTGGAGTATTCAAAGGATGTGAGGCCTCCGGTCGCGATGAGGTGGGGAACTAGGTCTTATTCTGTGGTCTCCACAGGGGATTCAGACATCCTTTCGTCTTGGGAGATGCAAGACGAGCCTGCATTCCAGTCACTGCAGAGATATCCAGCCTTATTTCGAGTCAGGGCATCGCGGTGTCCATTCCACTTGAGGCCGCAAACTCAGGGTCCCTCTCACATACCTAGAGCTGAAAGAAGCCTCCTCTTGAGGTGCTTGTGGTAAGGTGGTGTTCCCCTGGAGTCGAAGCCAGGGACTAACCTCTCATCTCGAGTTGATTCTTGGTCCACGGAGCTCTTTCGTGTTGCTACAGTGACCTTAGGATCCCTCTAGCCTTGAAACAGTGTTCTTGGGGTTTCTCTGGAGTGCCATCAAGGAAATCAAGGCTCCTTTCAAGTGTGATGTGCAACACGGAATTTCTCTGCACGCAGTGCAGGGGAATCGGGCCTCATGTCGCGGCGAGGGGGAAGTCTCACGGTTTTTCTCGAGTTGCGGCGGGAACCTGGGGTATATTCTCGAGTTACGACGGGGATGGCCCTTCCACCCACGTATTTGTTCAGCGACGTCAGGACTCCTGCCTAGTTGCGAGGGACAACTCGGGATTCTCCTCGAGGCTTGGCAGGGCAATTGGGACACCTCTCCAGCTGAGGCGGGAGACAAGGGTCCCTTTCCACGTGCCACAGGAATCCTGGGACTCCTATCAAGTTTCACGAGGAGTCAGGCATCGTCTCCTTTGGGGGCACTGATCTCCGCCTACCTCTGGAGTTTTCAAAGGATGTGAGGCCTCCGGTCGCGATGAGGTGGGGAACTAGGTCTTTCTCTGTGGTCTCCACATGGGATTCAGACATCCTTTCGTCTTGGGAGATGCAAGACGAGCCTGTATTCAAGTCACTGCAGGGATATCCGACCTTATTTCGAATCAGGGCATCGCAGTGTCCATTCCACTTGAGGCCGCAAACTCAGGGTCCCTCTCACATACCTAGAGCTGAGAGAAGCCTCCTCTTGAGGTGCTTGTGGTAAGGTGGTATTCCTCTGGAGTCGAAGCCAGGGACTAACCTCTCATCTCGAGTTGATTTTTGGTCCACGGAGCTCTTTCGTGTTGCTACAGTGACCTCAGGATCCCTCTAGCCTTGAAACAGTGTTCTTGGGGTTTCTCTGGAGTGCCATCAAGGAAATCAAGGCTCCTTTCATGTTTGATGTGCAACACGGAATTGCTCTGCACGCAGTGCAGGGGAATCGGGCCTCATCTCGCGGTGAGGGGGAAGTCTCATGGTTTTTCTCGAGTTGCGGCGGGAACCTGGGGTATATTCTCGAGTTACGACGGGAATGGCCCTTCCACACACGTGTTTGTTCAGCGACGTCAGGACTCCTGCCTAGTTGCGAGGGACAACTCGGGATTCTCCTCGAGGCTTGGCAGGGCAATTGGGACGCCTCTCCAGCTGAGGCGGGAGACCAAGGGTCCCTTTCCACGTGCCACAGGAATCCTGGGACTCCTATCAAGTTTCACGAGGAGTCAGGCATCGTCTCCCTTGGAGGCACTGATCTCTGTGTACCTCTGGAGTTTTCAAAGGATGTGAGGCCTCTGGTCGCGATGAGTTGGGGAACTAGGTCTTTCTCTGTGGTCTCCACAGGGGATTCAGACATCCTTTCGTCTTGGAAGATGCAAGACGAGCCTGCATTCAAGACAATGCAGGGATATCCGGCCTTATTTCGCGTCAGGGCATCGCAGTGTCTATTCCACTTGAGGCCGCAAACTCAGGGTCCCTCTCACATACCTAGAGCTGAGAGAAGCCTCCTCTTGAGGTGCTTGTGGTAAGGTGGTATTCCTCTGGAGTCGAAGCCAGGGACTAACCTCTCATCTCGAGTTGATTCTTGGTCCACAGAGCTCTTTCGTGTTGCTACAGTGACCTCAGGATCCGCCTAGCCTTGAAACAGTGTTCTTGGGATTTCTCTGGAGTGCCATCAAGGAAATCAAGGCTCCTTTCATGTGTGATGTGCAAGACGGAATTGCTCTGCACGCAGTGCAGGGGAATCGGGCCTCATCTCGCGGCGAGGGGGAAGTCTCATGGTTTTTCTCGAGTTGCGGCGGGAACCTGGGGTATATTCTCGAGTTACGACGGGGATGGCCCTTCCACCCACGTGTTTGTTCAGCGACGTCAGGTCTCCTGCCTAGTTGCGAGGGACAACTCAGGATTCTCCTCGAAGCTTGGCAGGGCAATTGGGACGCCTCTCCAGCTGAGGCGGGAGACCAAGGGTCCCTTTCCACGTGCCACAGGAATCCTGGGACTCCTATCAAGTTTCACGAGGAGTCAGGCATCGTCTCCTTTGGAGGCACTGATCTCCGCGTACCTCTGGAGTTTTCAAAGGATGTGAGGCCTTCGGTCGCGATGAGGTGGGGAACTAGGTCTTTCTCTGTGGTCTCCACAGGGGATTCAGACATCCTTTCGTCTTGGGAGATGCAAGACGAGCCTGCATTCAAGTCACTGCAGGGATATCCGGCCTTATTTTGAGTCAGGGCATCGCGGTGTCCATTCCACTTGAGGCCGCAATCTCAGGGTCCCTCTCACATACCTAGAGCTGAGAGAAGCCTCCTCTTGAGGTGCTTGTGGTAAGGTGGTATTCCTCTGGAGTCGAAGCCAGGGATTAACCTCTCATCTCGAGTTGATTTGTGGTCCACGGAGCTCTTTTGTGTTGCTACAGTGACCTCAGGATCCCTCTAGCCTTGAAACAGTGTTCTTGGGGTTTCTCTGGAGTGCCATCAAGGAAATCAAGGCTACTTTCATGTGTGATGTGCAACACGGAATTTCTCTGCACGCAATGCAGGGGAATCGGGCCTCATCTTGCAGCGAGGGGGAAGTCTCATGGTTTTCCTCGATTTGCGGCGGGAACCTGGGGTATATTCTCGAGTTACGACGGGGATGGCCCTTCCACCCACGTGTTTGTTCAGCGACGTCAGGACTCCTGACTAGTTGCGAGGGACAACTCGGGATTCTCCTCGAGGCTTGGCAGGGCAATTGGGACGCCTCTCCAGCTGAGGCGGGAGACCAAGGGTCCCTTTCCACGTGCCACAGGAATCCTGGGACTCCTATCAAGGTTCACGAGGTGTCAGGCATCGTCTCCTTTGAAGGCACTGATCTCCGCATACCTCTGGAGTATTCAAAGGATGTGAGGCCTCCGGTCGCGATGAGGTGGGGAACTAGGTCTTTCTCTGTGGTCTCCACAGGGGATTCAGATATCCTTTCGTCTTGGGAGATGCAAGACGAGCCTGCATTCCAGTCACTGCAGGGATATCCGGCCTTATTTCGAGTCAGGGCATCGCGGTGTCCATTACACTTGAGGCCGCAAACTCAGGGTCCCTCTCACATACCTAGAGCTGAGAGAAGCCTCCTCTTGAGGTGCTTGTGGTAAGGTGGTGTTCCCCTGGAGTCGAAGCCAGGGACTAACCTCTCATCTCGAGTTGATTCTTGGTCCACGGAGCTCTTTCGTGTTGCTACAGTGACCTCAGGATGCCTCTAGCCTTGAAACACTGTTCTTGGGGTTTCTCTGGAGTGCCATCAAGGAAATCAAGGCTCCTTTCAAGTGTGATGTGCAACACGGAATTTCTCTGCACGCAGTGCAGGGGAATCGGGCCTCATCTCGCGGCGAGGGGGAAGTCTCACGGTTTTTCTCGAGTTGCGGCGGGAACCTGGGGTATATTCTCGAGTTACGACGGGGATGGCCCTTCCACCCACGTATTTGTTCAGCGACGTCAGGACTCCTGCCTAGTTGCGAGGGACAACTCGGGATTCTCCTCGAGGCTTGGCAGGGCAATTGGGACACCTCTCCAGCTGAGGCGGGAGACCAAGGGTCCCTTTCCACGTGCCACAGGAATCCTGGGACTCCTATCAAGTTTCACGAGGAGTCAGGCATCGTCTCCTTTGGGGGCACTGATCTCCGCCTACCTCTGGAGTTTTCAAAGGATGTGAGGCCTCCGGTCGCGATGAGGTGGGGAACTAGGTCTTTCTCTGTGGTCTCCACATGGGATTCAGACATCCTTTCGTCTTGGGAGATGCAAGACGAGCCTGTATTCAAGTCACTGCAGGGATATCCGACCTTATTTCGAGTCAGGGCATCGCAGTGTCCATTCCACTTGAGGCCGCAAACTCAGGGTCCCTCTCACATACCTAGAGCTGAGAGAAGCCTCCTCTTGAGGTGCTTGTGGTAAGGTGGTATTCCTCTGGAGTCGAAGCCAGGGACTAACCTCTCATCTCGAGTTGATTTTTGGTCCACGGAGCTCTTTCGTGTTGCTACAGTGACCTCAGGATCCCTCTAGCCTTGAAACAGTGTTCTTGGGGTTTCTCTGGAGTGCCATCAAGGAAATCAAGGCTCCTTTCATGTTTGATGTGCAACACGGAATTGCTCTGCACGCAGTGCAGGGGAATCGGGCCTCATCTCGCGGTGAGGGGGAAGTCTCATGGTTTTTCTCGAGTTGCGGCGGGAACCTGGGGTATATTCTCGAGTTACCACGGGAATGGCCCTTCCACACACGTGTTTGTTCAGCGACGTCAGGACTCCTGCCTAGTTGCGAGGGACAACTCGGGATTCTCCTCGTGGCTTGGCAGGGCAATTGGGACGCCTCTCCAGCTGAGGCGGGAGACCAAGGGTCCCTTTCCACGTGCCACAGGAATCCTGGGACTCCTATCAAGTTTCACGAGGCGTCAGGCATCGTCTCCTTTGGAGGTACTGATCTCCGCGTACCTCTGGAGTTTTCAAAGGATGTGAGGCCTCCGGTCGCGATGAGGTGGGGAACTAGGTCTTTCTCTGTGGTCTCCACAGGGGATTCAGACATCCTTTCGTTTTGGGAGATGCAAAACGAGCCTGCATTCAAGTCACTGCAGGGATATCCGGCCTTATTTCGAGTCAGGGCATCGCGGTGTCCATTCCACTTGAGGCCGCAATCTCAGGGTCCCTCTTACAAAGCTAGAGCTGAGAGAAGCCTCCTCTTGAGGTGCTTGTGGTAAGGTGGTATTCTTCTGGAGTCGAAGCCAGGGACTAACCTCTCATCTCGAGTTGATTTTTGGTCCACGGAGCTCTTTCGTGTTGCTACAGTGACCTCAGGATGCCTCTAGCCTTGAAACAGTGTTCTTGGGGTTTCTCTGGAGTGCCATCAAGGAAATCAAGGCTCCTTTCAAGTGTGATGTGCAACACGGAATTGCTCTGCACGCAGTGCAGGGGAATCGGGCCTCATCTCGCGGCGAGGGGGAAGTCTCACGGTTTTTCTCGAGTTGCGTCGGGAACCTGGGGTATATTCTCGAGTTACGACGGGGATGGCCCTTCCACCCACGTGTTTGTTCAGCGTCGTCAGGACTCCTTCCTAGTTGCGAGGGACAACTCGGGATTCTCCTCGAGGCTTGGCAGGGCAATTGGGACGCCTCTCCAGCTGAGGAGGGAGACCAAGGGTCCCTTTCCACGTGCCACAGGAATCCTGGGACTCCTATCAAGTTTCACGAGGAGTCAGGAATCGTCTCCTTTGGAGGCACTGATCTCCGCGTACCTCTGGAGTTTTCAAAGGATGTGAGGCCTCCGGTCGCGATGAGGTGGGGAACTAGGTCTTTCTCTGTGGTCTCCACAGGGGATTCAGACCTCCTTTCATCTTGGGAGATGCAAGACGAGCCTGCATTCAAATCACTGCAGGGATATCCGGCCTTATTTCGCATCAGGGCATCGCGGTGTCCATTCCACTTGAGGCCGCAAACTCAGCGTTCCTTTCACATACCTAGAGCTGAGAGAAGCCTCCTCTTGAGGTGCTTGTGGTAAGGTGGTATTCCTCTGGAGTCGAAGCCAGGGACTAACCACTCATCTCGAGTTGATTTTTGGTCCACGGAGCTCTTTCGTGTGGCTACAGTGACCTCAGGATCCCTCTAGCCTTGAAACAGTGTTCTTGGGGTTTCTCTGGAGTGCCACCAAGGAAATCAAGGCTCCTTTCATGTGTGATGTGCAACACGGAATTGCTCTGCACGCAGTGCAGGGGAATCGGGCCTCATCTCGCGGCGAGGGGGAAGTCTCATGGTTTTTCTCGAGTTGCGCCAGGAACCTGGGGTATATTCTCGAGTTACGACGGGGATGCCCTTCCACACACGTGTTTGTTCAGCCACGTCAGGACTCCTGCCTAGTTGCGAGGGACAACTCGGGATTCTCCTCGAGGCTTGGCAGGGCAATTGGGACGCCTCTCCAGCTGAGGCGGGAGACCAAGGGTCCCTTTCCACGTGCCACAGGAATCCTGGGACTCCTATCAAGTTTCACGAGAAGTCAGGCATCGTCTCCTTGGGAGGCACTGATCTCCGCGTACCTCTGGAGTTTTCAAAGGATGTGAGGCCTCAGGTCACGATGAGGTGGGGAACTAGGTCTTTATTTGTGGTCTCCACAGGGGATTCAGACATCCTTTCTTCTTCGGAGATGCAAGACAAGCCTGCATTCAAGTCACTGCAGGGATATCCGGCCTTATTTCGCATCAGGGCATCGCGGTGTCCATTAAACTTGAGGCCGCAAACTCAGCGTCCCTCTCACATAGCTAGAGCTGAGAGAAGCCTCCTCTTGAGGTGCTTGTGGTAAGGTGGTATTCCTCTGGAGTCGAAGCCAGGGACTAACCTCTCATCTCGAGTTGATTTTTGGTCCACGGAGCTCTTTCGTGTGGCTACAGTGACCTCAGGATCCCTCTAGCCTTGAAACAGTGTTCTTGGGGTTTCTCTGGAGTGCCATCAAGGAAATCAAGGCTTCTTTCATGTTTGATGTGCAACACGGAATTGCTCTGCATGCACTGCAGGGGAATCGGGCCTCATCTCACGGCGAGGGGGACGTCTCATGGTTTTTCTCGAGTTGCCGCGGGAACCTGGGGTATATTCTCGAGTTACGACGGGGATGGCCCTTCCACCCACGTGTTGCTTCAGCGACGTCAGGACTCCTGCCTAGTTGCGAGGGACAACTCCGGATACTCCTCGAGGCTTGGCAGGGCAATTGGGACGCCTCTCCAGCTGAGGCGGGAGACCAAGTGTCCCTTTCCACGTGCCACAGGAATCCTGGGACTCCTATCAAGTTTCACGAGGAGTCAGGCATCGTCTCCTTTACAGGCACTGATCTCCGCGTACCTCTGGAGTTTTCAAAGGATGTGAGGCCTCCGGTCGCGATGAGGTGGGGAACTAGGTCTTTCTCTGTGGTCTCCACAGGGGATTCAGACAACCTTTCGTCTTGGGAGATGCAAGACGAGCCTGCATTCAAGGCACTGCAGGGATATCCGGCGTTATTTCGCGTCAGGGCATCGCAGTGTCCATTCCACTTGAGGCCGCAAACTCAGGGTCCCTCTCACATACCTAGAGCTGAGAGAAGCCTCCTCTTGAGGTGCTTGTGGTAAGGTGGTATTCCTCTGGTGTCGAAGCCAGGGACTAACCTCTCGTCTCGAGGTGATTTTTGGTCCACGGAGCTCTTTCTTGTAGCTACAGTGACCTCAGGATCCCTCTAGCCTTGAAACAGTGTTCTTGGGGTTTCTCTGGAGTGCCACCAAGGAAATCAAGGCTCCTTTCATGTGTGATGTGCAACACGGAATTGCTCTGCACGCAGTGCAGGGGAATCGGGCCTCATCTCGCGGCGAGGGGGAAGTCTCATGGTTTTTCTCGAGTTGCGCCAGGAACCTGGGGTATATTCTCGAGTTACGACGGGGATGCCCTTCCACACACGTGTTTGTTCAGCGACGTCAGGACTCCTGCCTAGTTGCGAGGGACAACTCGGGATTCTCCTCGAGGCTTGGCAGGGCAATTGGGACGCCTCTCCAGCTGAGGCGGGAGACCAAGGGTCCCTTTCCACGTGCCACAGGAATCCTGGGACTCCTATCAAGGTTCACGAGAAGTCAGGCATCGTCTCCTTGGGAGGCACTGATCTCCGCGTACCTCTGGAGTTTTCAAAGGATGTGAGGCCTCAGGTCACGATGAGGTGGGGAACTAGGTCTTTATTTGTGGTCTCCACAGGGGATTCAGACATCCTTTCTTCTTCGGAGATGCAAGACGAGCCTGCATTCAAGTCACTGCAGGGATATCCGGCCTTATTTCGCATCAGGGCATCGCGGTGTCCATTAAACTTGAGGCCGCAAACTCAGCGTCCCTCTGACATACCTAGAGCTGAGAGAAGCCTCCTCTTGAGGTGCTTGTGGTAAGGTGGTATTCCTCTGGAGTCGAAGCCAGGGTCTAACCTCTCATCTCGAGTTGATTTTTGCTCCACGGAGCTCTTTCGTGTGGCTACAGTGACCTCAGGATCCCTCTAGCCTTGAAACAGTGTTCTTGGGGTTTCTCTGGAGTGCCATCAAGGAAATCAAGCCTTCTTTCATGTTTGATGTGCAACACGGAATTGCTCTGCATGCACTGCAGGGGAATCGGGCCTCATCTCACGGCGAGGGGGACGTCTCATGGTTTTTCTCGAGTTGCCGCGGGAACCTGGGGTATATTCTCGAGTTACAACGGGGATGGCCCTTCCACCCACGTGTTGCTTCAGCGACGTCAGGACTCCTGCCTAGTTGCGAGGGACAACTCCGGATACTTCTCGAGGCTTGGCAGGGCAATTGGGACGCCTCTCCAGCTGAGGCGGGAGACCAAGGGTCCCTTTCCACGTGCCACAGGAATCCTGGGACTCCTATCAAGTTTCACGAGGAGTCAGGCATCGTCTCCTTTAGAGGCACTGATCTCCGCGTACCTCTGGAGTTTTCAAAGGATGTGAGGCCTCCGGTCGCGATGAGGTGGGGAACTAGGTCTTTCTCTGTGCTCTCCACAGGGGATTCAGACAACTTTTCGTCTTGGGAGATGCAAGACGAGCCTGCATTCAAGGCACTGCAGGGATATCCGGCGTTATTTCGCGTCAGGGCATCTCAGTGTCCATTCCACTTGAGGCCGCAAACTCAGCGTCCCTCTCACATACCTAGAGCTGAGAGAAGCCTCCTCTTGAGGTGCTTGTGGTAAGGTGGTATTCCTCTGGTGTCGAAGCCAGGGACTAACCTCTCGTCTCGAGTTGATTTTTGGTCCACGGAGCTCTTTCTTGTAGCTACAGTGACCTCAGGATCCCTCTAGCCTTGAAACAGTGTTCTTGGGGTTTCTCTGGTGTGCCATCAAGGAAATCAAGGCTCCTTTCATGTGTGATGTGCAACACGGAATTGCTCTTCACGCACTGCAGGGGAATCTGGCCTCATCTCGCGGCGAGGGGGACGTCTCATGGTTTTTCTCGAGTTGCGGCGGGAACCTGGGGTATATTCTCGAGTTACGACGGGGATGGCCCTTCCACCCACGTGTTTGTTCATCGTCGTCAGGACTCCTTCCTAGTTGCGAGGGACAACTCGGGATTCTCCTCGAGGCTTGGCAGGGCCATTGGGACGCCTCTCCAGCTGAGGAGGGAGACCAAGGGTCCCTTTCCACGTGCCACAGGAATCCTGGGACTCGTATCAAGTTTCACGAGGAGTCAGGCATCGTCTCCTTTGGAGGCACTGATCTCCGCGTACCTCTGGAGTTTTCAAAGGATGTGAGGCCTCCGGTCGCGATGAGGTGGGGAACTAGGTCTTTCTCTGTGGTCTCCAAAGGGGATTCAGACCTCCTTTCATCTTGGGAGATGCAAGACGAGCCTGCATTCAAATCACTGCAGGGATATCCGGCCTTATTTCGCATCAGGGCATCGCGGTGTCCATTCCACTTGAGGCCGCAATCTCAGCGTCCCTCTCACATACCTAGAGCTGAGAGAAGCCTCCTCTTGAGGTGCTTGTGGAAAGGTGGTATTCCTCTGGAGTCGAAGCCAGGGACTAACCTCTCATCTCGAGTTGATTTTTGGTCCACGGAGCTCTTTCGTGTGGCTACAGTGACCTCAGGATCCCTCTAGCCTTGAAACAGTGTTCTTGGGTTTTCTCTGGAGTGCCACCAAGGAAATCAAGGCTCCTTTCATGTGTGATGTGCAACACGGAATTGCTCTGCACGCAGTGCAGGGGAATCGGGCCTCATCTCGCGGCGAGGGGGAAGTCTCATGGTTTTTCGCGAGTTGCGCCAGGAACCTGGGGTATATTCTCGAGTTACGACGGGGATGCCCTTCCATACACGTGTTTGTTCAGCCACGTCAGGACTCCTGCCTAGTTGCGAGGGACAACTCGGGATTTTCCTCGAGGCTTGGCAGGGCAATTGGTACGCCTCTCCAGCTGAGGCGGGAGACCAAGGTTGCCTTTCCACGTGCCACAGGAATCCTGGGACTCCTATCAAGTTTCACGAGAAGTCAGGAATCGTCTCCTTTGGAGGCACTGATTTCCGCGTACCTCTGGAGTTTTCAAAGGATGTGAGGCCTCCGGTCGCGATGAGGTGTGGAACTAGGTCTTTCTCTTTGGTCTTCACTGGGGATTCAGACCTCCTTTCATCTTGGGCGATGCAAGACGAGCCTGCATTCAAGTCACTGCAGGGATATCCGGCCTTATTTCGCATCAGGGCATCGCGGTGTCCATTCCACTTGAGACCGCAAACTCAGCGTCCCTCTCACATACCTAGAGCTGAGAGAAGCCTTCTCTTAAGGTGCTTGTGGTAAGGTGGTATTCCTCTGGAGTCGAAGCCAGGGACTAACCTCTCATCTCGAGTTGATTTTTGTCCACGGAGCTCTTTCGTGTGGCTACAGTGAACTCAGGATCCCTCTAGCCTTGAAACAGTGTTCTTGGGGTTTCTCTGGAGTGCCATCAAGGAAATCAAGGCTTCTTTCATGTTTGATGTGCAACACGGAATTTCTCTGCATGCAGTGCAGGGGAATCGGGCCTCATCTCACGGCGAGGGGGAAGTCTCATGGTTTTTCTCGAGTTGTGGCGAGAACCTGGGGTATATTCTCGAGTTACGACGGGGATGGCCCTTCCACCCACGTGTTTGTTCAGCGACGTCAGAACTCCTTCCTTGTTGCGAAGGACAACTCGTGATTCTCCTCGAGGCTTGGCAGGGCAATTGGAACGCCTCTCCAGCTGAGGCGGGAGACCAAGGTTGCCTTTCCACGTGCCACAGGAATCCTGGGACTCCTATCAAATTTCACGAGAAGTCAGGAATCGTCTCCTTTGGAGGCACTGATTTCCGCGTACCTCTGGAGTTTTCAAAGGATGTGAGGCCTCAGGTCGCGATGAGGTGGGGAACTAGGTCTTTCTCTGTGGTCTCCACAGGGGATTCAGACATCCTTTCGTCTTGGGAGATGCAAGACGAGCCTGCATTCAAGTCACTGCAGTTATATCCGGCCTTATTTCGAGTCAGGGCATCGCGGTGTCCATTCGACTTGAGGCCGCAAACTCAGGGTCCCTCTCACATACCTAGAGCTGAGAGAAGCCTCCTCTTGTGGTGCTTGTGGTAAGGTGGTATTCCTCTGGAGTTGAAGCCAGGGACTAACCTCTCATCTCGAGTTGATTTGTGGTACACGGAGCTCTTTCGTGTTGGTACAGTGACCTCAGGATCTCTCTAGCCTTGAAACAGTGTTCTTGGGGTTTCTATGGAGTGCCATGAAGGAAATCAAGGCTCCTTTCATGTGTGATGTGCAACACGGAATTGCTCTGCATGCAGTGCAGGGGAATCGGGCCTCATCTCGCGGCGAGGGGGAAGTCTCATGGTTTTTCTCGAGTTGCGGCGGGAACCTGGGGTATATTCTCGAGTTACGACGGGGATGGTCCTTCCACCCACGTGTTTGTTCAGCGAACTCAGGACTCCTGCCTAGTTGCGAGGGACAACTCGGGATTCTCCTCGAGGCTTGGCAGGGCAGTTGGGACGCCTCTCCAGCTGAGGCGGGAGACCAAGGGTCCCTTTCCACGTGCCACAGGAATCCTGGGACTCCTATCAAGTTTCACGAGGAGTCAGGCATCGTCTCCCTTGGAGGCACTCATCTCCGCGTACGTCTGGAGTTTTCAAAGGATGTGAGGCCTCCTGTCGCGATGAGGTGGGGAACTAGGTCTTTCTCTGTGGTCTCCACAGGGGATTCATACATCCTTTCGTCTTGGGAGATGCAAGACGAGCCTGCATTCAAGGCACTGCAGGGATATCTTGCGTTATTTCGCGTCAGGGCATCGCAGTGTCCATTCCACTTGAGGCCGCAAAGTCAGGGTCCCTCTCACATACCTAGAGCTGAGAGAAGCCTCGTCTTGAGGTGCTTGTGGTAAGGTGGTATTCCTCTGGTGTCGAAGCCAGGGACTAACCTCTCATCTCGAGTTGATTTTTGGTCCACGGAGCTCTTTCGTGTAGCTACAGTGACCTCAGGATCCCTCTAGCCTTGAAACAGTGTTCTTGGGGTTTCTCTGGAGTGCCATCAAGGAAATCAAGGTTCCTTTCATGTGTGATGTGCAGCACGGAATTGCTCTTCACGCACTGCAGGGGAATCTGGCCTCATCTCGCGGCGAGGGGGACGTCTCATGGTTTTTCTCGAGTTGCGGCGGGAACCTGGGGTATATTCTCTAGTTACGACGGGGATGGCCCTTCCACCCACGTGTTTCTTCAGCGACGTCAGGACTCCTGCCTAGTTGCGAGGGACAACTCGGGATACTCCTCGAGGCTTGGCAGGGCAATTGGGACGCCTCTCCAGCTGAGACGGGAGACCAAGGGTCCCTTTCCACGTGGCACGGGAATCCTGGGACTCCTATCAAGTTTCACGAGGAGTCAGGCATCGTATCCTTTGGAGGCACTGATCTCCGCATACCTCTGGAGTTTTCAAAGGATGTGAGGCCTCCGGTCGCGATGAGGTGGGGAACTAGGTCTTTCTCTGTTGTCTTCACAGGGGATTCAGACATCCTTTCATCTCGGAAGATGCAAGACGAGCCTGCATTCAAGTCACTGCAGGGATATCCGGCCTTATTTCGCATCAGGGCATCGCGGTGTCCATTAAACTTGAGGCCGCAAACTCAGCGTCCCTCTCACATACCTAGAGCTGAGAGAAGTCTCCTCTTGAGGTGCTTGTGGTAAGGTGGTATTCCTCTGGAGTCGAAGCCAGGGACTAACCTCTCATCTCGAGTTGATTTTTGGTCCACGGAGCTCTTTCGTGTGGCTACAGTGACCTCAGGATCCCTCTAGCCTTGAAACAGTGTTCTTGGGTTTTCTCTGGAGTGCCATCAAGGAAATCAAGGCTTCTTTCATGTGTGATGTGCAACACGGAATTGCTCTGCATGCAGTGCAGGGGAATCGGGCCTCATCTCACGGCGAGGGGGAAGTCTCATGGTTTTTCTCGAGTTGCGGCGAGAACCTGGGGTATATTCTCGAGTTACGACGGGGATGGCCCTTCCACCCACGTGTTTGTTCAGCGACGTCAGGACTCCTGCCTAGTTGCGAGGGACAACTCGGGATTATCCTCGAGGATTGGCAGGGCAATTGGAACGCCTCTCCAGCTGAGGCGGGAGACCAAGGGTCCCTTTGCACGTGCCACAGGAATCCTGGGACTCCTATCAAGTTTCAGGAGGAGTCAGGCATCGTCTCCCTTGGAAGCACTGATCTCCGCGTACGTCTGGAATTTTCAAAGGATGTGAGGCCTCCGGTCGCGATGAGGTGGGGAACTAGGTCTTTCTCTGTGGTCTCCACAGGGGATTCAGACATCCTTTCGTCTTGGGAGATGCAAGACGAGCCTGCATTCAAGGCACTGCAGGGATATCCGGCCTTATTTCGAGTCAGGGCATCGCGGTGTCCATTCCACTTGAGGCCGCAAAGTCAGGGTCCCTCTCACATACCTAGAGCTGAGAGAAGCCTCCTCTTGAGGTGCTTGTGGTAAGGTGGTAATCCTCTGGTGTCGAAGCCAGGGACTAACCTCTCATCTCGAGTTGATTTTTGGTCCACGGAGCTCTTTCGTGTAGCTACAGTGACCTCAGGATCCCTCTAGCCTTGAAACAGTGTTCTTGGGGTTTCTCTGGAGGGCCATCAAGGAAATCAAGGCTCCTTTCATGTGTGATGTGCAGCACAGAATTGTTCTTCATGCACTGCAGGGGAATCTAGCCTCATCTCGCGGCGAGGGGGACGTCTCATGGTTTTTCTCGAGTTGCGGCGGGAACCTGGGGTATATTCTCGAGTTACGACGGGGATGGCCCTTCCACCCACGTGTTGCTTCAGCGACGTCAGGACTCCTGCCTAGTTGCGAGGGACAACTCGGGATACTCCTCGAGGCTTGGCAGGGCATTTGGGACGCCTCTCCAGCTGAGGCGGGAGACCAAGTGTCCCTATCCACGTGCCACAGGAATCCTTGGACTCCTATCAAGTTTCACGAGTAGTCAGGCATCATCTCCTTTGGAGGCACTG
This sequence comes from Cervus elaphus, assembly GCF_910594005.1. Lineage (NCBI taxonomy): Eukaryota > Metazoa > Chordata > Mammalia > Artiodactyla > Cervidae > Cervus > Cervus elaphus. The sequence continues at coordinate 1,118,025 of NW_025316681.1, read as the reverse complement.
ATCTCCGCATACCTCTGGAGTTTTCAAAGGATGTGAGGCCTCCGGTCGCGATGAGGTGGGGAACTAGGTCTTTCTCTGTGGTCTCCACAGGGGATTCAGACATCCTTTCGTCTTGGGAGATGCAAGACGAGCCTGCATTCAAGTCACTGCAGGGATATCCGGCCTTATTTCGAGTCAGGGCATCGCGGTGTCCATTCCACTTGAGGCCGCAATCTCAGGGTCCCTCTCACATACCTAGAGCTGAGAGAAGCCTCCTCTTCAGGTGCTTGTGGTAAGGTGGTATTCCTCTGGAGTCGAAGCCAGGGACTAACCTCTCATCCCCAGTTGATTTGTGGTCCACGGAGCTCTTTCGTGTTGCTACAGTGACCTCAGGATCTCTCTAGCCTTGAAACAGTGTTCTTGGGGTTTCTCTGGAGTGCCATCAAGGAAATCAAGGCTCCTTTCATGTGTGATGTGCAAGACGGAATTGCTCTGCACGCAGTGCACGGGAATCGGGCCTCATCTCACGGCTAGGGGGAAGTCTCATGGTTTTTCTCGAGTTGCGGCGGGAACCTGGGGTATATTCTCGAGTTACGACGGGGATGGCCCTTCCACACACGTGTTTGTTCAGCGACGGCAGGACTCCTGCCTAGTTGCGAGGCAAAACTCAGGACTCACCTTGAGGCTTGGCAGGGCAATTGGGACGCCTCTCCAGCTGAGGCGGGAGACCAAGGGTCCCTTTCCACGTGCCACAGGAATCCTGGGACTCCTATCAAGTTTCACGAGGAGTCAGGCATCGTCTCCCTTGAAGGCACTGATCTCCGCGTACGTCTGGAGTTTTCAAAGGATGTGAGGCCTCCGGTCGCGTGAGGTGGGGAACTAGGTCTTTCTCTGTGGTCTCCACAGGGGATTCAGACATCCTTTCGTCTTGGGAGATGCAAGGCGAACCTGCATTCAAGTCACTGCAGTTATATCCGGCCTTATTTCGAGTCAGGGCATCGCGGTGTCCATTGAACTTGAGGCCGCAAACTCAGGGTCCCTCTCACATACCTAGAGCTGAGAGAAGCCTCCTCTTGAGGTGCTTGTGGAAAGGTGGTATTCCTCTGGAGTCGAAGCCAGGGACTAACCTCTCTTCTCGAGTTGATTTGTGGTCCATGGAGCTCTTTCGTATTGCTACAGTGACCTCAGGATCCCTCTAGCCTTGAAGCAGTGTTCTTGGGGTTTCTCTGGAGTGCCATCAAGGAAATCAAGGCTCCTTTCATGTTTGATGTGCAATACGGATTGCTTTGAATGCAGTGCAGGGGAATCAGGCCTCATCTTGCGGCGAGGGGGAAGTCTCATGGTTTTTCTCGAGTTGCGGCGGGAACCTGGGGTATATTCTCGAGTTACGACGGGGATGGCCCTTCCACCCACGTGTTTGTTCAGCGACGTCAGGACTCCTGCCTAGTTGCGAGGGACAACTCGGGATTCTCCTCGAGGATTGGCAGGGCAATTGGGAGGCCTCTCCAGCTGAGGCGGGAGAGCAAGGGTCCCTTTCCACGTGCCACAGGAATCCTGGGACTCCTATCAAGTATCATGAGGAGTCAGGCATCGTCTCCTTTAGAGGCACTGATCTCCGCGTACCTCTGGAGTTTTCAAAGGATGTGAGGCCTCCGGTCGCGATGAGGTGGGGAACTAGGTCTTTCTCTGTGGTCTCCACAGGGGATTCAGACATCCTTTCATCTTGGGAGATGCAAGACGAGCCTGCATTCAAGTCACTGCAGGGATATCCGGCCTTATTTCGAGTCAGGGCATCGCGGTGTCCATTCCACTTGAGGCCGCAAACTCAGGGTCCCTCTCACATACCTAGAGCTGAGAGAAGCCTACTCTTGAGGTGCTTGTGGTAAGGTGGTATTCCTCTGGAGTCGAAGCCAGGGACTAACCTCTCATCTCGAGTTGATTTTTGGTCCACGGAGCTCTTTCGTGTGGCTACAGTGACCTCAGGATCCCTCTAGCCTTGAAACAGTGTTCTTGGGGTTTCTCTGGAGTGCCATCAAGGAAATCAAGGCTTCTTTCATGTTTGATGTGCAACACGGAATTTCTCTGCATGCAGTGCAGGGGAATCGGGCCTCATCTCACGGCGAGGGGGAAGTCTCATGGTTTTTCTCGAGTTGCGGCGAGAACCTGGGGTATATTCTCGAGTTACGACGGGGATGGCCCTTCCACCCACGTGTTTGTTCAGCGACGTCAGAACTCCTTCCTAGTTGCGAGGGACAACTCGGGATTCTCCTCGAGGCTTGGCAGGGCAATTGGAACGCCTCTCCAGCTCAGGCGGGAGACCAAGGTTGCCTTTCCACGTGCCACAGGAATCCTGGGACTCCTATCAAGTTTCACGAGAAGTCAGGAATCGTCTCCTTTGGAGGCACTGATTTCTGCGTACCTCTGGAGTTTTCAAAGGATGTGAGGCCTCCGGTCGCAATGAGGTGGGGAACTAGGTCTTTCTCTGTGGTCTCCACAGGGGATTCAGACATCCTTTCGTCTTGGGAGATGCAAGACGAGCCTGCATTCAAGTCACTGCAGGGATATCCGGCCTTATTTCGAGTCAGGGCATCGCGGTGTCCATTCCACTTGAGGCCGCAATCTCAGGGTCCCTCTCACATACCTAGAGCTGAGAGAAGCCTCCTCTTCAGGTGCTTGTGGTAAGGTGGTATTCCTCTGGAGTCGAAGCCAGGGACTAACCTCTCATCTCGAGTTGATTTGTGGTCCACGGAGCTCTTTCGTGTTGCTACAGTGACCTCAGGATCTCTCTAGCCTTGAAACAGTGTTCTTGGGGTTTCTCTGGAGTGCCATCAAGGAAATCAAGGCTCCTTTCATGTGTGATGTGCAAGACGGAATTGGTCTGCACGCAGTGCACGGGAATCGGGCCTCATCTCACGGCTAGGGGGAAGTCTCATGGTTTTTCTCGAGTTGCGGCGGGACCCTGAGGTATATTCTCGAGTTACGACGGGGATGGCCCTTCCACACACGTGTTTGTTCAGCGACGTCAGGACTCCTGCCTAGTTGCGAGGGACAACTCGGGATTCTCCTCGAGGCTTGGCAGGGCAATTGGGACGCCTCTCCAGCTGAGGCGGGAGACCAAGGGTCCCTTTCCACGTGCCACAGGAATCCAGGGACTCCTATCAAGTATCATGAGGAGTCAGGTATCGTCTCCTTTAGAGGCACTGATCTCCGCGTACCTCTGGAGTTATCAAAGGATGTGAGGCCTCCGGTCGCGATGAGGTGGGGAACTAGGTCTTTCTCTGTGGTCTCCACAGGGGATTCAGACATCCTTTCATCTTGGGAGATGCAAGACGAGCCTGCATTCAAGTCACTGCAGGGATATCCGGCCTTATTTCGAGTCAGGGCATCGCGGTGTCCATTCCACTTGAGGCCGCAAACTCAGGGTCCCTCTCACATACCTAGAGCTGAGAGAAGCCTACTCTTGAGGTGCTTGTGGTAAGGTGGTATTCCTCTGGAGTCGAAGCCAGGGACTAACCTCTCATCTCGAGTTGATTTTTGGTCCACGGAGCTCTTTCGTGTGGCTACAGTGACCTCAGGATCCCTCTAGCCTTGAAACAGTGTTCTTGGGGTTTCTCTGGAGTGCCATCAAGGAAATCAAGGCTTCTTTCATGTTTGATGTGCAACACGGAATTTCTCTGCATGCAGTGCAGGGGAATCGGGCCTCATCTCACGGCGAGGGGGAAGTCTCATGGTTTTTCTCGAGTTGCGGCGAGAACCTGGGGTATATTCTCGAGTTACGACGGGGATGGCCCTTCCACCCACGTGTTTGTTCAGCGACGTCAGAACTCCTTCCTAGTTGCGAGGGACAACTCGGGATTCTCCTCGAGGCTTCGCAGGGCAATTGGAACGCCTCTCCAGCTCAGGCGGGAGACCAAGGTTGCCTTTCCACGTGCCACAGGAATCCTGGGACTCCTATCAAGTTTCACGAGAAGTCAGGAATCGTCTCCTTTGGAGGCACTGATTTCCGCGTACCTCTGGAGTTTTCAAAGGATGTGAGGCCTCCGGTCGCAATGAGGTGGGGAACTAGGTCTTTCTCTGTGGTCTCCACAGGGGATTCAGACATCCTTTCGTCTTGGGAGATGCAAGACGAGCCTGCATTCAAGTCACTGCAGGGATATCCGGCCTTATTTCGAGTCAGGGCATCGCGGTGTCCATTCCACTTGAGGCCGCAATCTCAGGGTCCCTCTCACATACCTAGAGCTGAGAGAAGCCTCCTCTTCAGGTGCTTGTGGTAAGGTGGTATTCCTCTGGAGTCGAAGCCAGGGACTAACCTCTCATCTCGAGTTGATTTGTGGTCCACGGAGCTCTTTCGTGTTGCTACAGTGACCTCAGGATCTCTCTAGCCTTGAAACAGTGTTCTTGGGGTTTCTCTGGAGTGCCATCAAGGAAATCAAGGCTCCTTTCATGTGTGATGTGCAAGACGGAATTGGTCTGCACGCAGTGCACGGGAATCAGGCCTCATCTCACGGCTAGGGGGAAGTCTCATGGTTTTTCTCGAGTTGCGGCGGGACCCTGAGGTATATTCTCGAGTTACGACGGGGATGGCCCTTCCACACACGTGTTTGTTCAGCGACGTCAGGACTCCTGCCTAGTTGCGAGGGACAACTCGGGATTCTCCTCGAGGCTTGGCAGGGCAATTGGGACGCCTCTCCAGCTGAGGCGGGAGACCAAGTGTCCCTTTCCACGTGCCACAGGAATCCAGGGACTCCTATCAAGTATCATGAGGAGTCAGGTATCGTCTCCTTTAGAGGCACTGATCTCCGCGTACCTCTGGAGTTATCAAAGGATGTGAGGCCTCCGGTCGCGATGAGGTGGGGAACTAGGTCTTTCTCTGTGGTCTCCACAGGGGATTCAGACATCCTTTCATCTTGGGAGATGCAAGACGAGCCTGCATTCAAGTCACTGCAGGGATATCCGGCCTTATTTCGAGTCAGGGCATCGCGGTGTCCATTCCACTTGAGGCCGCAAACTCAGGGTCCCTCTCACATACCTAGAGCTGAGAGAAGCCTCCTCTTGAGGTGCTTGTGGTAAGGTGGTAATCCTCTGGAGTCGAAGCCAGGGACTAACCTCTCATCTCGAGTTGATTTTTGGTCCACGGAGCTCTTTCGTGTTCCTACAGTGACCTCAGGATCCCTCTAGCCTTGAAACAGTGTTCTTGGGGTTTCTCTGGAGTGCCATCAAGGAAATCAAGGCTCCTTTCATGTGTGATGTGCAGCACAGAATTGTTCTTCATGCACTGCAGGGGAATCTAGCCTCTTCTCGCGGCGAGGGGGACGTCTCATGGTTTTTCTCGAGTTGCGGCGGGAACCTGGGGTATATTCTCGAGTTACGACGGGGATGGCCCTTTCACCCACGTGTTGCTTCAGCGACGTCAGGACTCCTGCCTAGTTGCGAGGGACATCTCGGGATACTCCTCGAGGCTTGGCAGGGCAATTGGGACGCCTCTCCAGCTGAGGCGGGAGACCAAGTGTCCCTTTCCACGTGCCACAGGAATCCTTGGACTCCTATCAAGTTTCACGAGTAGTCAGGCATCATCTCCTTTGGAGGCACTGATCTCCGCGTACCTCTGGAGTTTTCAAAGGATGTGAGGCCTCCGGTCGCGATGAGGTGGGGAACTAGGTCTTTCTCTGTGGTCTCCACAGGGGATTCAGACATCCTTTCGTCTTGGGAGATGCAAGACGAGCCTGCATTCAAGTCACTGCAGGGATATCCGGCCTTATTTCGAGTCAGGGCATCGCGGTGTCCATTCCACTTGAGGCCGCAATCTCAGGGTCCCTCTCACATACCTAGAGCTGAGAGAAGCCTCCTCTTGAGGTGCTTGTGGTAAGGTGGTATTCCTCTGGAGTCGAAGCCAGGGACTAACCTCTCATCCCCAGTTGATTTGTGGTCCACGGAGCTCTTTCGTGTTGCTACAGTGACCTCAGGATCTCTCTAGCCTTGAAACAGTGTTCTTGGGGTTTCTCTGGAGTGCCATCAAGGAAATCAAGGCTCCTTTCATGTGTGATGTGCAAGACGGAATTGCTCTGCACGCAGTGCACGGGAATCGGGCCTCATCTCACGGCTAGGGGGAAGTCTCATGGTTTTTCTCGAGTTGCGGCGGGAACCTGGGGTATATTCTCGAGTTACGACGGGGATGGCCCTTCCACACACGTGTTTGTTCAGCGACGGCAGGACTCCTGCCTAGTTGCGAGGCAAAACTCAGGACTCACCTTGAGGCTTGGCAGGGCAATTGGGACGCCTCTCCAGCTGAGGCGGGAGACCAAGGGTCCCTTTCCACGTGCCACAGGAATCCTGGGACTCCTATCAAGTTTCACGAGGAGTCAGGCATCGTCTCCCTTGAAGGCACTGATCTCCGCGTACGTCTGGAGTTTTCAAAGGATGTGAGGCCTCCGGTCGCGTGAGGTGGGGAACTAGGTCTTTCTCTGTGGTCTCCACAGGGGATTCAGACATCCTTTCGTCTTGGGAGATGCAAGGCGAACCTGCATTCAAGTCACTGCAGTTATATCCGGCCTTATTTCGAGTCAGGGCATCGCGGTGTCCATTCGACTTGAGGCCGCAAACTCAGGGTCCCTCTCACATACATAGAGCTGAGAGAAGCCTCCTCTTGAGGTGCTTGTGGAAAGGTGGTATTCCTCTGGAGTCGAAGCCAGGGACTAACCTCTCTTCTCGAGTTGATTTGTGGTCCATGGAGCTCTTTCGTATTGCTACAGTGACCTCAGGATCCCTCTAGCCTTGAAGCAGTGTTCTTGGGGTTTCTCTGGAGTGCCATCAAGGAAATCAAGGCTCCTTTCATGTTTGATGTGCAATACGGATTGCTTTGAATGCAGTGCAGGGGAATCAGGCCTCATCTTGCGGCGAGGGGGAAGTCTCATGGTTTTTCTCGAGTTGCGGCGGGAACCTGGGGTATATTCTCGAGTTACGACGGGGATGGCCCTTCCACCCACGTGTTTGTTCTGCGACGTCAGGACTCCTGCCTAGTTGCGAGGGACAACTCGGGATTCTCCTCGAGGCTTGGCAGGGCAATTGGGACGCCTCTCCAGCTGAGGCGGGAGACCAAGGGTCCCTTTCCACGTGCCACAGGAATCCTGGGAGTCCTATCAAGTATCATGAGGAGTCAGGCATCGTCTCCTTTAGAGGCACTGATCTCCGCGTACCTCTGGAGTTATCAAAGGATGTGAGGCCTCCGGTCGCGATGAGGTGGGGAACTAGGTCTTTCTCTGTGGTCTCCACAGGGGATTCAGACATCCTTTCATCTTGGGAGATGCAAGACGAGCCTGCATTCAAGTCACTGCAGGGATATCCGGCCTTATTTCGAGTCAGGGCATCGCGGTGTCCATTCCACTTGAGGCCGCAAACTCAGGGTCCCTCTCACATACCTAGAGCTGAGAGAAGCCTACTCTTGAGGTGCTTGTGGTAAGGTGGTATTCCTCTGGAGTCGAAGCCAGGGACAAACCTCTCATCTCGAGTTGATTTTTGGTCCACGGAGCTCTTTCGTGTTCCTACAGTGACCTCAGGATGCCTCTAGCCTTGAAACAGTGTTCTTGGGGTTTCTCTGGAGTGCCATCAAGGAAATCAAGGCTCCTTTCATGTGTGATGTGCAACAAGGAATTGCTCTGCACGCAGTGCAGCGGAATCGAGCCTGATCTCGCGGCGAGGGGGAAGTCTCATGGTTTTTCTCGAGTTGCGGCGGGAACCTGGGGTATATTCTCGAGTTACGACGGGGATGGCCCTTCCACCCACGTGTTTGTTCAGCGACGTTAGAACTTCTGCCTAGTTGCGAGGGACAACTCGGGATTTTCCTCGAGGCTTGGCAGGGCATTTGGGATGCCTCTCCAGCTGAGGCGTGAGACCAAGTGTTCCTTTCCACGTGCCACAGGAATCCTGGGACTCCTATCAAGATTCACGAGGAGTCAGGCATCGTCTCCTTTGGAGGCACTGATCTCTGCGTACCTCTGTAGTTTTCAAAGGATGTGAGGCCTCCGATCGCGATGAGGTGGGGAACTAGGTCTTTCTCTGTGGTCTCCACAGGGGATTCAGACATCCTTTCGTCTTGGGAGATGCAAGACTAGCCTGCATTCACGTCACTGCAGGGATATCCGGCTTTATTTTGACTCAGGGCATCACGGTGTCCATTCCACTTGAGGCCGCAAACTCAGGGTCCCTCTCACATACCTAAAGCTGCGAGAAGCCTCCTCTTGAGGTGCTTGTGGTAAGGTGGTATTCCTCTGGAGTCGAAGTTAGGGACTAACCTCTCATCTCGAGTTGATTTTTGGTCCACGGAGCTCTTTCGTGTTGCTACAGTTACCTCAGGATCCCTCTAGCCTTGAAACAGTGTTCTTGGGGTTTCTCTGGAGTGCCATCAAGGAAATCAAGGCTCCTTTCATGTGTGATGTGCAACACGGAATTGCTCTGCAGGCAGTGTAGGGGAATCGGGCCTCATCTCACGGCGAGGGGGAAGTCTCATGGTTTTTCTCGAGTTGCGGCGGGAACCTGGGGTATATTCTCGAGTTACGACGTGGATGGCCCTTCCACACCCGTGTTTGTTCAGGGACGTCAGGACTTCTGCCTAGTTGCGAGGGACAACTCGGGATTCTCCTCGAAGCTTGGCAGGGCAATTGGGCCGCCTCTCCAGCTGAGGCGGGAGACCAAGGGTCCCTTTCCACGTGCCACAGGAATCCTGGGACTCCTATCAAGTTTCAGGAGGAGTCAGGCATCGTCTCCTTTGGAGGCACTGATCTCCGCGTACCTCTGGAGTTTTCAAAGGATGTGAGGAATCCGGTCGCGATGAGGTGGGGAACTAGGTCTTTATTTGTGGTCTCCACAGGGGATTCAGACATCCTTTCGTCTTGGGAGATGCAAGACGAGCCTGCATTCCAGTCACTGCAAGGATATCCAGCCTTATTTCGAGTCAGGGCATCACGGTGTCCATTCCACTTGAGGCCGCAAACTCAGGGTCCCTCTCACATACCTAGAGCTGAGAGAAGCCTCCTCTTGAGGTGCTTGTGGTAAGGTGGTATTCCTCTGGAGTCGAAGCCAGGGACTAACCTCTCCTCTCGAGTTGATTTTTGGTCCACGGAGCTCTTTCGTGTTGCTACAGTGACCTCAGGATCCCTCTAGCCTTGAAACAGTGTTCTTGGGGTTTCTCTGGAGTGCCATCAAGGAAATCAAGGCTTCTTTCATGTGTGATGTGCAACACGGAATTGCTCTGCATGCAGTGAAGGGGAATCGGTCCTCATTTCACGGCGAGGGGGAAGTCTCATGGTTTTTCTCGAGTTGCGGCGGGAACCTGGGGTATAGTCTCGAGTTACGACGGGGATGCTCCTTCCACACACGTGTTTGTTCAGCGATGTCAGGACTCCTTCCTAGTTGCGAGGGACAAGTCGGGATTCTCCTCGAGGCTTGGCAGGGCAATTGGAACGCCTCTCCAGCTGAGGCGGGAGACCAAGGGTCCCTTTCCTCGTGCCACAGGAATCCTGGGACTCCTATCAATTTTCACGAGGAGTCAGGCATCGTCTCCTTTGGAGGCACTGATCTCCGCGTACCTCTGGAGTTTTCAAAGGATGTGAGGCCTCCGGTCGCGATGAGGTGGGGAACTAGGTCTTTCTCTGTGGTCTCCACAGGGGATTCAGACATCCTTTCGTCTTGGGAGATGCAAGGCGAACCTGCATTCAAGTCACTGCAGTTATATCCGGCCTTATTTCGAGTCAGGGCATCGCGGTGTCCATTCGACTTGAGGCCGCAAACTCAGGGTCCCTCTCACATACCTAGAGCTGAGAGAAGCCTCCTCTTGAGGTGCTTGTGGAAAGGTGGTATTCCTCTGGAGTCGAAGCCAGGGACTAACCTCTCTTCTCGAGTTGATTTGTGGTCCATGGAGCTCTTTCGTGTTGCTACAGTGACCTCAGGATCCCTCTAGCCTTGAAGCAGTGTTCTTGGGGTTTCTCTGGAGTGCCATCAAGGAAATCAAGGCTCCTTTCATGTTTGATGTGCAATACGGATTGCTTTGAATGCAGTGCAGGGGAATCAGGCCTCATCTTGCGGCGAGGGGGAAGTCTCATGGTTTTTCTCGAGTTGCGGCGGGAACCTGGGGTATATTCTCGAGTTACGACGGGGATGGCCCTTCCACCCACGTGTTTGTTCAGCGACGTCAGGACTCCTGCCTAGTTGCGAGGGACAACTCGGGATTCTCCTCGAGGCTTGGCAGGGCAATTGGGAGGCCTCTCTAGCTGAGGCGGGAGAGCAAGGGTCCCTTTCCACGTGCCACAGGAATCCTGGGACTCCTATCAAGTATCATGAGGAGTCAGGCATCGTCTCCTTTAGAGGCACTGATCTCCGCGTACCTCTGGAGTTATCAAAGGATGTGAGGCCTCCGGTCGCGATGAGGTGGGGAACTAGGTCTTTCTCTGTGGTCTCCACAGGGGATTCAGACATCCTTTCATCTTGGGAGATGCAAGACGAGCCTGCATTCAAGTCACTGCAGGGATATCCGGCCTTATTTCGAGTCAGGGCATCGCGGTGTCCATTCCACTTGAGGCCGCAAACTCAGGGTCCCTCTCACATACCTAGAGCTGAGAGAAGCCTTCTCTTAAGGTGCTTGTGGTAAGGTGGTATTGCTCTGGAGTCGAAGCCAGGGACTAACCTCTCATCTCGAGTTGATTTTTGTCCACGGAGCTCTTTCGTGTGGCTACAGTGAACTCAGGATCCCTCTAGCCTTGAAACAGTGTTCTTGGGGTTTCTCTGGAGTGCCATCAAGGAAATCAAGGCTTCTTTCATGTTTGATGTGCTACACGGAATTTCTCTGCATGCAGTGCAGGGGAATCGGGCCTCATCTCACGGCGAGGGGGAAGTCTCATGGTTTTTCTCGAGTTGTGGCGAGAACCTGGGGTATATTCTCGAGTTACGACGGGGATGGCCCTTCCACCCACGTGTTTGTTCAGCGACGTCAGGACTCCTTCCTAGTTGCGAAGGACAACTCGTGATTCTCCTCGAGGCTTGGCAGGGCAATTGGAACGCCTCTCCAGCTGAGGCGGGAGACCAAGGTTGCCTTTCCACGTGCCACAGGAATCCTGGGACTCCTATCAAATTTCACGAGAAGTCAGGAATCGTCTCCTTTGGAGGCACTGATTTCCGCGTACCTCTGGAGTTTTCAAAGGATGTGAGGCCTCAGGTCGGGATGAGGTGGGGAACTAGGTCTTTCTCTGTGGTCTCCACAGGGGATTCAGACATCCTTTCGTCTTGGGAGATGCAAGACGAGCCTGCATTCAAGTCACTGCAGTTATATCCGGCCTTATTTCGAGTCAGGGCATCGCGGTGTCCATTCGACTTGAGGCCGCAAACTCAGGGTCCCTTTCACATACCTAGAGCTGAGAGAAGCCTCCTCTTGTGGTGCTTGTGGTAAGGTGGTATTCCTCTGGAGTTGAAGCCAGGGACTAACCTCTCATCTCGAGTTGATTTGTGGTACACGGAGCTCTTTCGTGTTGGTACAGTGACCTCAGGATCTCTCTAGCCTTGAAACAGTGTTCTTGGGGTTTCTATGGAGTGCCATGAAGGAAATCAAGGCTCCTTTCATGTGTGATGTGCAACACGGAATTGCTCTGCATGCAGTGCAGGGGAATCGGGCCTCATCTTGCGGCGAGGGGGAAGTCTCATGGTTTTTCTCGAGTTGCGGCGGGAACCTGGGGTATATTCTCGAGTTACGACGGGGATGGTCCTTCCACCCACGTGTTTGTTCAGCGACGTCAGGACTCCTGCCTAGTTGCGAGGGACAACTCGGGATTCTCCTCGAGGCTTGGCAGGGCAGTTGGGACGCCTCTCCAGCTGAGGCGGGAGACCAAGGGTCCCTTTCCACGTGCCACAGGAATCCTGGGACTCCTATCAAGTTTCACGAGGAGTCAGGCATCGTCTCCCTTGGAGGCACTCATCTCCGCGTACGTCTGGAGTTTTCAAAGGATGTGAGGCCTCCTGTCGCGATGAGGTGGGGAACTAGGTCTTTCTCTGTGGTCTCCACAGGGGATTCATACATCCTTTCGTCTTGGGAGATGCAAGACGAGCCTGCATTCAAGGCACTGCAGGGATATCTTGCGTTATTTCGCGTCAGGGCATCGCAGTGTCCATTCCACTTGAGGCCGCAAAGTCAGGGTCCCTCTCACATACCTAGAGCTGAGAGAAGCCTCGTCTTGAGGTGCTTGTGGTAAGGTGGTATTCCTCTGGTGTCGAAGCCAGGGACTAACCTCTCATCTCGAGTTGATTTTTGGTCCACGGAGCTCTTTCGTGTAGCTACAGTGACCTCAGGATCCCTCTAGCCTTGAAACAGTGTTCTTGGGGTTTCTCTGGAGTGCCATCAAGGAAATCAAGGTTCCTTTCATGTGTGATGTGCAGCACGGAATTGCTCTTCACGCACTGCAGGGGAATCTGGCCTCATCTCGCGGCGAGGGGGACGTCTCATGGTTTTTCTCGAGTTGCGGCGGGAACCTGGGGTATATTCTCTAGTTACGACGGGGATGGCCCTTCCACCCACGTGTTTCTTCAGCGACGTCAGGACTCCTGCCTAGTTGCGAGGGACAACTCGGGATACTCCTCGAGGCTTGGCAGGGCAATTGGGACGCCTCTCCAGCTGAGACGGGAGACCAAGGGTCCCTTTCCACGTGGCACGGGAATCCTGGGACTCCTATCAAGTTTCACGAGGAGTCAGGCATCGTCTCCTTTGGAGGCACTGATCTCCGCATACCTCTGGAGTTTTCAAAGGATGTGAGGCCTCCGGTCGCGATGAGGTGGGGAACTAGGTCTTTCTCTGTTGTCTTCACAGGGGATTCAGACATCCTTTCATCTCGGAAGATGCAAGACGAGCCTGCATTCAAGTCACTGCAGGGATATCCGGCCTTATTTCGCATCAGGGCATCGCGGTGTCCATTAAACTTGAGGCCGCAAACTCAGCGTCCCTCTCACATACCTAGAGCTGAGAGAAGTCTCCTCTTGAGGTGCTTGTGGTAAGGTGGTATTCCTCTGGAGTCGAAGCCAGGGACTAACCTCTCATCTCGAGTTGATTTTTGGTCCACGGAGCTCTTTCGTGTGGCTACAGTGACCTCAGGATCCCTCTAGCCTTGAAACAGTGTTCTTGGGTTTTCTCTGGAGTGCCATCAAGGAAATCAAGGCTTCTTTCATGTGTGATGTGCAACACGGAATTGCTCTGCATGCAGTGCAGGGGAATCGGGCCTCATCTCACGGCGAGGGGGAAGTCTCATGGTTTTTCTCGAGTTGCGGCGAGAACCTGGGGTATATTCTCGAGTTACGACGGGGATGGCCCTTCCACCCACGTGTTTGTTCAGCGACGTCAGGACTCCTGCCTAGTTGCGAGGGACAACTCGGGATTATCCTCGAGGATTGGCAGGGCAATTGGAACGCCTCTCCAGCTGAGGCGGGAGACCAAGGGTCCCTTTGCACGTGCCACAGGAATCCTGGGACTCCTATCAAGTTTCAGGAGGAGTCAGGCATCGTCTCCCTTGGAGGCACTGATCTCCGCGTACGTCTGGAGTTTTCAAAGGATGTGAGGCCTCCGGTCGCGATGAGGTGGGGAACTAGGTCTTTCTCTGTGGTCTCCACAGGGGATTCAGACATCCTTTCGTCTTGGGAGATGCAAGACGAGCCTGCATTCAAGGCACTGCAGGGATATCCGGCCTTATTTCGAGTCAGGGCATCGCGGTGTCCATTCCACTTGAGGCCGCAAAGTCAGGGTCCCTCTCACATACCTAGAGCTGAGAGAAGCCTCCTCTTGAGGTGCTTGTGGTAAGGTGGTAATCCTCTGGTGTCGAAGCCAGGGACTAACCTCTCATCTCGAGTTGATTTTTGGTCCACGGAGCTCTTTCGTGTAGCTACAGTGACCTCAGGATCCCTCTAGCCTTGAAACAGTGTTCTTGGGGTTTCTCTGGAGTGCATCAAGGAAATCAAGGCTCCTTTCATGTGTAATGTGCAGCACAGAATTTTTCTTCATGCACTGCAGGGGAATCTAGCCTCATCTCGCGGCGAGGGGGACGTCTCATGGTTTTTCTCGAGTTGCGGCGGGAAGCTGGGGTATATTCTCTAGTTACGACGGGGATGGCCCTTCCACCCACGTGTTTCTTCAGCGACGTCAGGACTCCTGCCTAGTTGCGAGGGACAACTCGGGATACTCCTCGAGGCTTGGCAGGGCAATTGGGACGCCTCTCCAGCTGAGACGGGAGACCAAGGGTCCCTTTCCACGTGGCACGGGAATCCTGGGACTCCTATCAAGTTTCACGAGGAGTCAGGCATCGTCTCCTTTGGAGGCACTGATCTCCGCATACCTCTGGAGTTTTCAAAGGATGTGAGGCCTCCGGTCGCGATGAGGTGGGGAACTAGGTCTTTCTCTGTTGTCTTCACAGGGGATTCAGACATCCTTTCATCTCGGAAGATGCAAGACGAGCCTGCATTCAAGTCACTGCAGGGATATCCGGCCTTATTTCGCATCAGGGCATCGCGGTGTCCATTAAACTTGAGGCCGCAAACTCAGCGTCCCTCTCACATACCTAGAGCTGAGAGAAGTCTCCTCTTGAGGTGCTTGTGGTAAGGTGGTATTCCTCTGGAGTCGAAGCCAGGGACTAACCTCTCATCTCGAGTTGATTTTTGGTCCTCGGAGCTCTTTCGTGTGGCTACAGTGACCTCAGGATCCCTCTAGCCTTGAAACAGTGTTCTTGGGTTTTCTCTGGAGTGCCATCAAGGAAATCAAGGCTTCTTTCATGTGTGATGTGCAACACGGAATTGCTCTGCATGCAGTGCAGGGGAATCGGGCCTCATCTCACGGCGAGGGGGAAGTCTCATGGTTTTTCTCGAGTTGCGGCGAGAACCTGGGGTATATTCTCGAGTTACGACGGGGATGGCCCTTCCACCCACGTGTTTGTTCAGCGACGTCAGGACTCCTGCCTAGTTGCGAGGGACAACACGGGATTATCCTCGAGGATTGGCAGGGCAATTGGAACGCCTCTCCAGCTGAGGCGGGAGACCAAGGGTCCCTTTGCACGTGCCACAGGAATCCTGGGACTCCTATCAAGTTTCAGGAGGAGTCAGGCATCGTCTCCCTTGGAGGCACTGATCTCCGCGTACGTCTGGAGTTTTCAAAGGATGTGAGGCCTCCGGTCGCGATGAGGTGGGGAACTAGGTCTTTCTCTGTGGTCTCCACAGGGGATTCAGACATCCTTTCGTCTTGGGAGATGCAAGACGAGCCTGCATTCAAGGCACTGCAGGGATATCCGGCCTTATTTCGAGTCAGGGCATCGCGGTGTCCATTCCACTTGAGGCCGCAAAGTCAGGGTCCCTCTCACATACCTAGAGCTGAGAGAAGCCTCCTCTTGAGGTGCTTGTGGTAAGGTGGTAATCCTCTGGTGTCGAAGCCAGGGACTAACCTCTCATCTCGAGTTGATTTTTGGTCCACGGAGCTCTTTCGTGTAGCTACAGTGACCTCAGGATCCCTCTAGCCTTGAAACAGTGTTCTTGGGGTTTCTCTGGAGTGCCATCAAGGAAATCAAGGCTCCTTTCATGTGTGATGTGCAGCACAGAATTGTTCTTCATGCACTGCAGGGGAATCTAGCCTCATCTCGCGGCGAGGGGGACGTCTCATGGTTTTTCTCGAGTTGCGGCGGGAACCTGGGGTATATTCTCGAGTTACGACGGGGATGGCCCTTCCACCCACGTGTTGCTTCAGCGACGTCAGGACTCCTGCCTAGTTGCGAGGGACAACTCGGGATACTCCTCGAGGCTTGGCAGGGCATTTGGGACGCCTCTCCAGCTGAGGCGGGAGACCAAGTGTCCCTTTCCACGTGCCACAGTAATCCTTGGACTCCTATCAGGTTTCACGAGTAGTCAGGCATCATCTCCTTTGGAGGCACTGATCTCCGCGTACCTCTGGAGTTTTCAAAGGATGTGAGGCCTCCGGTCGCGATGAGGTGGGGAACTAGGTCTTTCTCTGTGGTCTCCACAGGGGATTCAGACATCCTTTCGTCTTGGGAGATGCAAGACGAGCCTGCATTCAAGTCACTGCAGGGATATCCGGCCTTATTTCGAGTCAGGGCATCGCGGTGTCCATTCCACTTGAGGCCGCAATCTCAGGGTCCCTCTCACATACCTAGAGCTGAGAGAAGCCTCCTCTTCAGGTGCTTGTGGTAAGGTGGTATTCCTCTGGAGTCGAAGCCAGGGACTAACCTCTCATCCCCAGTTGATTTGTGGTCCACGGAGCTCTTTCGTGTTGCTACAGTGACCTCAGGATCTCTCTAGCCTTGAAACAGTGTTCTTGGGTTTCTCTGGATTGCCATCAAGGAAATCAAGGCTCCTTTCATGTGTGATGTGCAAGACGGAATTGCTCTGCACGCAGTGCACGGGAATCGGGCCTCATCTCACGGCTAGGGGGAAGTCTCATGGTTTTTCTCGAGTTGCGGCGGGAACCTGGGGTATATTCTCGAGTTACGACGGGGATGGCCCTTCCACACACGTGTTTGTTCAGCGACGGCAGGACTCCTGCCTAGTTGCGAGGCAAAACTCAGGACTCACCTTGAGGCTTGGCAGGGCAATTGGGACGCCTCTCCAGCTGAGGCGGGAGACCAAGGGTCCCTTTCCACGTGCCACAGGAATCCTGGGACTCCTATCAAGTTTCACGAGGAGTCAGGCATCGTCTCCCTTGAAGGCACTGATCTCCGCGTACGTCTGGAGTTTTCAAAGGATGTGAGGCCTCCGGTCGCGTGAGGTGGGGAACTAGGTCTTTCTCTGTGGTCTCCACAGGGGATTCAGACATCCTTTCGTCTTGGGAGATGCAAGGCGAACCTGCATTCAAGTCACTGCAGTTATATCCGGCCTTATTTCGAGTCAGGGCATCGCGGTGTCCATTCGACTTGAGGCCGCAAACTCAGGGTCCCTCTCACATACCTAGAGCTGAGAGAAGCCTCCTCTTGAGGTGCTTGTGGAAAGGTGGTATTCCTCTGGAGTCGAAGCCAGGGACTAACCTCTCTTCTCGAGTTGATTTGTGGTCCATGGAGCTCTTTCGTATTGCTACAGTGACCTCAGGATCCCTCTAGCCTTGAAGCAGTGTTCTTGGGGTTTCTCTGGAGTGCCATCAAGGAAATCAAGGCTCCTTTCATGTTTGATGTGCAATACGGATTGCTTTGAATGCAGTGCAGGGGAATCAGGCCTCATCTTGCGGCGAGGGGGAAGTCTCATGGTTTTTCTCGAGTTGCGGCGGGAACCTGGGGTATATTCTCGAGTTACGACGGGGATGGCCCTTCCACCCACGTGTTTGTTCAGCGACGTCAGGACTCCTTCCTAGTTGCCAGGGACAACTCGGGATTCTCCTCGAGGCTTGGCAGGGCAATTGGGAGGCCTCTCCAGCTGAGGCGGGAGACCAAGGGTCCCTTTCCACGTGCCACAGGAATCCTGGGACTCCTATCAAGTATCATGAGGAGTCAGGCATCGTCTCCTTTAGAGGCACTGATCTCCGCATACCTCTGGAGTTATCAAAGGATGTGAGGCCTCCGGTCGCGATGAGGTGGGGAACTAGGTCTTTCTCTGTGGTCTCCACAGGGGATTCAGACATCCTTTCATCTTGGGAGATGCAAGACGAGCCTGCATTCAAGTCACTGCAGGGATATCCGGCCTTATTTCGAGTCAGGGCATCGCGGTGTCCATTCCACTTGAGGCCGCAAACTCAGGGTCCCTCTCACATACCTAGAGCTGAGAGAAGCCAACTCTTGAGGTGCTTGTGGTAAGGTGGTATTCCTCTGGAGTCGAAGCCAGGGACTAACCTCTCATCTCGAGTTGATTTTTGGTCCACGGAGCTCTTTCGTGTGGCTACAGTGACCTCAGGATCCCTCTAGCCTTGAAACAGTGTTCTTGGGGTTTCTCTGGAGTGCCATCAAGGAAATCAAGGCTTCTTTCATGTTTGATGTGCAACACGGAATTTCTCTGCATGCAGTGCAGGGGAATCGGGCCTCATCTCACGGCTAGGGGGAAGTCTCATGGTTTTTCTCGAGTTGCGGCGGGACCCTGAGGTATATTCTCGAGTTACGACGGGGATGGCCCTTCCACACACGTGTTTGTTCAGCGACGTCAGGACTCCTGCCTAGTTGCGAGGGACAACTCGGGATTCTCCTCGAGGCTTGGCAGGGCAATTGGGACGCCTCTCCAGCTGAGGCGGGAGACCAAGGGTCCCTTTCCACGTGCCACAGGAATCCAGGGACTCCTATCAAGTATCATGAGGAGTCAGGTATCGTCTCCTTTAGAGGCACTGATCTCCGCGTACCTCTGGAGTTATCAAAGGATGTGAGGCCTCCGGTCGCGATGAGGTGGGGAACTAGGTCTTTCTCTGTGGTCTCCACAGGGGATTCAGACATCCTTTCATCTTGGGAGATGCAAGACGAGCCTGCATTCAAGTCACTGCAGGGATATCCGGCCTTATTTCGAGTCAGGGCATCGCGGTGTCCATTCCACTTGAGGCCGCAAAGTCAGGGTCCCTCTCACATACCTAGAGCTGAGAGAAGCCTCCTCTTGAGGTGCTTGTGGTAAGGTGGTAATCCTGTGGTGTCGAAGCCAGGGACTAACCTCTCATCTCGAGTTGATTTTTGTCCCACGGAGCTCTTTCGTGTAGCTACAGTGACCTCAGGATCCCTCTAGCCTTGAAACAGTTTTCTTGGGGTTTCTCTGGAGTGCCATCAAGGAAATCAAGGCTCCTTTCATGTGTGATGTGCAGCACAGAATTGTTCTTCATGCACTGCAGGGGAATCTAGCCTCATCTCGCGGCGAGGGGGACGTCTCATGGTTTTTCTCGAGTTGCGGCGGGAACCTGGGGTATATTCTCGAGTTACGACGGGGATGGCCCTTCCACCCACGTGTTGCTTCAGCGACGTCAGGACTCCTGCCTAGTTGCGAGGGACAACTCGGGATACTCCTCGAGGCTTGGCAGGGCAATTGGGACGCCTCTCCAGCTGAGGCGGGAGACCAAGTGTCCCTTTCCACGTGCCACAGGAATCCTTGGACTCCTATCAAGTTTCACGAGTAGTCAGGCATCATCTCCTTTGGAGGCACTGATCTCCGCGTACCTCTGGAGTTTTCAAAGGATGTGAGGCCTCCGGTCGCGATGAGGTGGGGAACTAGGTCTTTCTCTGTGGTCTCCACAGGGGATTCAGACATCCTTTCGTCTTGGGAGATGCAAGACGAGCCTGCATTCAAGTCACTGCAGGGATATCCGGCCTTATTTCGAGTCAGGGCATCGCGGTGTCCATTCCACTTGAGGCCGCAATCTCAGGGTCCCTCTCACATACCTAGAGCTGAGAGAAGCCTCCTCTTCAGGTGCTTGTGGTAAGGTGGTATTCCTCTGGAGTCGAAGCCAGGGACTAACCTC
Organism: Cervus elaphus; assembly: GCF_910594005.1. Classification (NCBI taxonomy): domain Eukaryota; kingdom Metazoa; phylum Chordata; class Mammalia; order Artiodactyla; family Cervidae; genus Cervus; species Cervus elaphus. Next base: position 1,098,617 of record NW_025316681.1, on the reverse strand, counting down.
TCATCCCCAGTTGATTTGTGGTCCACGGAGCTCTTTCGTGTTGCTACAGTGACCTCAGGATCTCTCTAGCCTTGAAACAGTGTTCTTGGGGTTTCTCTGGAGTGCCATCAAGGAAATCAAGGCTCCTTTCATGTGTGATGTGCAAGACGGAATTGCTCTGCACGCAGTGCACGGGAATCGGGCCTCATCTCACGGCTAGGGGGAAGTCTCATGGTTTTTCTCGAGTTGCGGCGGGAACCTGGGGTATATTCTCGAGTTACGACGGGGATGGCCCTTCCACCCACGTGTTTGTTCAGGGACGTCAGGACTCCTGCCTAGTTGCGAGGGACAACTCAGGACTCACCTTGAGGCTTGGCAGGGCAATTGGGACGCCTCTCCAGCTGAGGCGGGAGACCAAGGGTCCCTTTCCACGTGCCACAGGAATCCTGGGACTCCTATCAAGTTTCACGAGGAGTCAGGCATCGTCTCCCTTGAAGGCACTGATCTCCGCGTACGTCTGGAGTTTTCAAAGGATGTGAGGCCTCCGGTCGCGTGAGGTGGGGAACTAGGTCTTTCTCTGTCGTCTCCACAGGGGATTCAGACATCCTTTCGTCTTGGGAGATGCAAGGCGAACCTGCATTCAAGTCACTGCAGTTATATCCGGCCTTATTTCGAGTCAGGGCATCGCGGTGTCCATTCGACTTGAGGCCGCAAACTCAGGGTCCCTCTCACATACCTAGAGCTGAGAGAAGCCTCCTCTTGAGGTGCTTGTGGAAAGGTGGTATTCCTCTGGAGTCGAAGCCAGGGACTAACCTCTCTTCTCGAGTTGATTTGTGGTCCATGGAGCTCTTTCGTATTGCTACAGTGACCTCAGGATCCCTCTAGCCTTGAAGCAGTGTTCTTGGGGTTTCTCTGGAGTGCCATCAAGGAAATCAAGGCTCCTTTCATGTTTGATGTGCAATACGGATTGCTTTGAATGCAGTGCAGGGGAATCAGGCCTCATCTTGCGGCGAGGGGGAAGTCTCATGGTTTTTCTCGAGTTGCGGCGGGAACCTGGGGTATATTCTCGAGTTACGACGGGGATGGCCCTTCCACCCACGTGTTTGTTCTGCGACGTCAGGACTCCTGCCTAGTTGCGAGGGACAACTCGGGATTCTCCTCGAGGCTTGGCAGGGCAATTGGGACGCCTCTCCAGCTGAGGCGGGAGACCAAGGGTCCCTTTCCACGTGCCACAGGAATCCTGGGACTCCTATCAAGTATCATGAGGAGTCAGGCATCGTCTCCTTTAGAGGCACTGATCTCCGCGTACCTCTGGAGTTATCAAAGGATGTGAGGCCTCCGGTCGCGATGAGGTGGGGAACTAGGTCTTTCTCTGTGGTCTCCACAGGGGATTCAGACATCCTTTCATCTTGGGAGATGCAAGACGAGCCTGCATTCAAGTCACTGCAGGGATATCCGGCCTTATTTCGAGTCAGGGCATCGCGGTGTCCATTCCACTTGAGGCCGCAAACTCAGGGTCCCTCTCACATACCTAGAGCTGAGAGAAGCCTACTCTTGAGGTGCTTGTGGTTAGGTGGTATTCCTCTGGAGTCGAAGCCAAGGACAAACCTCTCATCTCGAGTTGATTTTTGGTCCACGGAGCTCTTTTGTGTTGCTACAGTGACCTCAGGATGCCTCTAGCCTTGAAACAGTGTTCTTGGGGTTTCTCTGGAGTGCCATCAAGGAAATCAAGGCTCCTTTCATGTGTGATGTGCAACAAGGAATTGCTCTGCACGCAGTGCAGCGGAATCGGGCCTGATCTCGCGGCGAGGGGGAAGTCTCATGGTTTTTCTCGAGTTGCGGCGGGAACCTGGGGTATATTCTCGAGTTACGACGGGGATGGCCCTTCCACACACGTGTTTGTTCAGCGACGTTAGAACTTCTGCCTAGTTGCGAGGGACAACTCGGGATTTTCCCCGAGGCTTGGCAGGGCATTTGGGATGCCTCTCCAGGTGAGGCGTGAGACCAAGTGTTCCTTTCCACGTGCCACAGGAATCCTGGGACTCCTATCAAGATTCACGAGGAGTCAGGCATCGTCTCCTTTGGAGGCACTGATCTCTGCGTACCTCTGTAGTTTTCAAAGGATGTGAGGCCTCCGATCGCGATGAGGTGGGGAACTAGGTCTTTCTCTGTGGTCTCCACAGGGGATTCAGACATCCTTTCGTCTTGGGAGATGCAAGACTAGCCTGCATTCACGTCACTGCAGGGATATCCGGCTTTATTTTGACTCAGGGCATCACGGTGTCCATTCCACTTGAGGCCGCAAACTCAGGGTCCCTCTCACATACCTAAAGCTGCGAGAAGCCTCCTCTTGAGGTGCTTGTGGTAAGGTGGTATTCCTCTGGAGTCGAAGTTAGGGACTAACCTCTCATCTCGAGTTGATTTTTGGTCCACGGAGCTCTTTCGTGTTGCTACAGTGACCTCAGGATCCCTCTAGCCTTGAAACAGTGTTCTTGGGGTTTCTCTGGAGTGCCATCAAGGATATCAAGGCTCCTTTCATGTGTGATGTGCAACACGGAATTGCTCTGCATGCAGTGTAGGGGAATCGGGCCTCATCTCGCGGCGAGGGGGAAGTCTCATGGTTTTTCTCGAGTTGCGGCGGGAACCTGGGGTATATTCTCGAGTTACGACGGGGATGCTCCTTCCACACACGTGTTTGTTCAGCGATGTCAGGACTCCTTCCTAGTTGCGAGGGACAAGTCGGGATTCTCCTCGAGGCTTGGCAGGGCAATTGGAACGCCTCTCCAGCTGAGGCGGGAGACCAAGGGTCCCTTTCCTCGTGCCACAGGAATCCTGGGACTCCTATCAATTTTCACGAGGAGTCAGGCATCGTCTCCTTTGGAGGCACTGATCTCCGCGTACCTCTGGAGTTTTCAAAGGATGTGAGGCCTCCGGTCGCGATGAGGTGGGGAACTAGGTCTTTCTCTGTGGTCTCCACAGGGGATTCAGACATCCTTTCGTCTTGGGAGATGCAAGGCGAACCTGCATTCAAGTCACTGCAGTTATATCCGGCCTTATTTCGAGTCAGGGCATCGCGGTGTCCATTCGACTTGAGGCCGCAAACTCAGGGTCCCTCTCACATACCTAGAGCTGAGAGAAGCCTCCTCTTGAGGTGCTTGTGGAAAGGTGGTATTCCTCTGGAGTCGAAGCCAGGGACTAACCTCTCTTCTCGAGTTGATTTGTGGTCCATGGAGCTCTTTCGTGTTGCTACAGTGACCTCAGGATCCCTCTAGCCTTGAAGCAGTGTTCTTGGGGTTTCTCTGGAGTGCCATCAAGGAAATCAAGGCTCCTTTCATGTTTGATGTGCAATACGGATTGCTTTGAATGCAGTGCAGGGGAATCAGGCCTCATCTTGCGGCGAGGGGGAAGTCTCATGGTTTTTCTCGAGTTGCGGCGGGAACCTGGGGTATATTCTCGAGTTGCGACGGGGATGGCCCTTCCACCCACGTGTTTGTTCAGGGACGTCAGGACTCCTGCCTAGTTGCGAGGGACAACTCGGGATTCTCCTCGAGGCTTGGCAGGGCAATTGGGAGGCCTCTCCAGGTGAGGCGGGAGAGCAAGGGTCCCTTTCCACGTGCCACAGGAATCCTGGGACTCCTATCAAGTATCATGAGGAGTCAGGCATCGTCTCCTTTAGAGGCACTGATCTCCGCGTACCTCTGGAGTTTTCAAAGGATGTGAGGCCTCCGGTCGCGATGAGGTGGGGAACTAGGTCTTTCTCTGTGGTCTCCACAGGGGATTCAGACATCCTTTCATCTTGGGAGATGCAAGACGAGCCTGCATTCAAGTCACTGCAGGGATATCCGGCCTTATTTCGAGTCAGGGCATCGCGGTGTCCATTCCACTTGAGGCCGCAAACTCAGGGTCCCTCTCACATACCTAGAGCTGAGAGAAGCCTACTCTTGAGGTGCTTGTGGTAAGGTGGTATTCCTCTGGAGTCGAAGCCAGGGACTAACCTCTCATCTCGAGTTGATTTTTGGTCCACGGAGCTCTTTCGTGTGGCTACAGTGACCTCAGGATCCCTCTAGCCTTGAAACAGTGTTCTTGGGGTTTCTCTGGAGTGCCATCAAGGAAATCAAGGCTTCTTTCATGTTTGATGTGCAACACGGAATTTCTCTGCATGCAGTGCAGGGGAATCGGGCCTCATCTCACGGCGAGGGGGAAGTCTCATGGTTTTTCTCGAGTTGCGGCGAGAACCTGGGGTATATTCTCGAGTTACGACGGGGATGGCCCTTCCACCCACGTGTTTGTTCAGCGACGTCAGGACTCCTTCCTAGTTGCGAGGGACAACTCGGGATTCTCCTCGAGGCTTAGCAGGGCAATTGGAACGCCTCTCCAGCTCAGGCGGGAGACCAAGGTTGCCTTTCCACGTGCCACAGGAATCCTGGGACTCCTATCAAGTTTCACGAGAAGTCAGGAATCGTCTCCTTTGGAGGCACTGATTTCCGCGTACCTCTGGAGTTTTCAAAGGATGTGAGGCCTCCGGTCGCGATGAGGTGGGGAACTAGGTCTTTCTCTGTGGTCTCCACAGGGGATTCAGACATCCTTTCGTCTTGGGAGATGCAAGACGAGCCTGCATTCAAGTCACTGCAGGGATATCCGGCCTTATTTCGAGTCAGGGCATCGCGGTGTCCATTCCACTTGAGGCCGCAATCTCAGGGTCCCTCTCACATACCTAGAGCTGAGAGAAGCCTCCTCTTCAGGTGCTTGTGGTAAGGTGGTATTCCTCTGGAGTCGAAGCCAGGGACTAACCTCTCATCCCCAGTTGATTTGTGGTCCACGGAGCTCTTTCGTGTTGCTACAGTGACCTCAGGATCTCTCTAGCCTTGAAACAGTGTTCTTGGGGTTTCTCTGGAGTGCCATCAAGGAAACCAAGGCTCCTTTCATGTTTGATGTGCAACACGGAATTTCTCTGCATGCAGTGCAGGGGAATCGGGCCTCATCTCACGGCGAGGGGGAAGTCTCATGGTTTTTCTCGAGTTGCGGCGAGAACCTGGGGTATATTCTCGAGTTACGACGGGGATGGCCCTTCCACCCACGTGTTTGTTCAGTGACGTCAGAACTCCTTCCTAGTTGCGAGGCACAACTCGGGATTCTCCTCGAGGCTTGGCAGGGCAATTGGAACGCCTCTCCAGCTGAGGCGGGAGACCAAGGTTGCCTTTCCACGTGCCACAGGAATCCTGGGACTCCTATCAAGTTTCACGAGAAGTCAGGAATCGTCTCCTTTGGAGGCACTGATTTCCGCGTACCTCTGGAGTTTTCAAAGGATGTGAGGCCTCAGGTCGCGATGAGGTGGGGAACTAGGTCTTTCTCTGTGGTCTCCACAGGGGATTCATACACCCTTTCGTCTTGGGAGATGCAAGACGAGCCTGCATTCAAGGCACTGCAGGGATATCTTGCGTTATTTCGCGTCAGGGCATCGCAGTGTCCATTCCACTTGAGGCCGCAAAGTCAGGGTCCCTCTCACATACATAGAGCTGAGAGAAGCCTCGTCTTGAGGTGCTTGTGGTAAGGTGGTATTCCTCTGGTGTCGAAGCCAGGGACTAACCTCTCATCTCGAGTTGATTTTTGGTCCACGGAGCTCTTTCGTGTAGCTACAGTGACCTCAGGATCCCTCTAGCCATGAAACAGTGTTCTTGGGGTTTCTCTGGAGTGCCATCAAGGAAATCAAGGTTCCTTTCATGTGTGATGTGCAGCACGGAATTGCTCTTCACGCACTGCAGGGGAATCTGGCCTCATCTCGCGGCGAGGGGGACGTCTCATGGTTTTTCTCGAGTTGCGGCGGGAACCTGGGGTATATTTTCGAGTTACGACGGGGATGGCCCTTCCACCCACGTGTTTCTTCAGCGACGTCAGGACTCCTGCCTAGTTGCGAGGGACAAGTCGGGATTCTCCTCGAGGCTTGGCAGGGCAATTGGGACGCCTCTCCAGCTGAGACGGGAGACCAAGGGTACCTTTCCACGTGGCACAGGAATCCTGGGACTCCTATCAAGTTTCACGAGGAGTCAGGCATCGTCTCCTTTGGAGGCACTGATCTCCGCATACCTCTGGAGTTTTCAAAGGATGTGAGGCCTCCGGTCGCGATGAGGTGGGGAACTAGGTCTTTCTCTGTTGTCTTCACAGGGGATTCAGACATCCTTTCATCTCGGAAGATGCAAGACGAGCCTGCATTCAAGTCACTGCAGGGATATCCGGCCTTATTTCGCATCAGGGCATCGCGTTGTCCATTAAACTTGAGGCCGCAAACTCAGCGTCCCTCTCACATACCTAGAGCTGAGAGAAGCCTCCTCTTGAGGTGCTTGTGGTAAGGTGGTATTCCTCTGGAGTCGAAGCCAGGGACTAACCTCTCATCTCGAGTTGATTTTTGGTCCACGGAGCTCTTTCGTGTGGCTACAGTGACCTCAGGATCCCTCTAGCCTTGAAACAGTGTTCTTGGGTTTTCTCTGGAATGCCATCAAGGAAATCAAGGCTTCTTTCATGTTTGATGTGCAACACGGAATTGCTCTGCATGCAGTGCAGGGGAATCGGGCCTCATCTCGCGGCGAGGGGGAAGTCTCATGGTTTTTCTCGAGTTGCGGCGAGAACCTGGGGTATATTCTCGAGTTACGACGGGGATGGCCCTTCCACCCACGTGTTTGTTCAGCGACGTCAGGACTCCTGCCTAGTTGCGAGGGACAACTCGGGATTCTCCTCGAGGCTTAGCAGGGCAATTGGAACGCCTCTCCAGCTGGAGCGGGAGACCAAGGGTCCCTTTCCACGTGCCACAGGAATCCTGGGACTCCTATCAAGTTTCAGGAGGAGTCAGGCACCGTCTCCTTTGGAGGCACTGATCTCCGCGTACCACTGGAGTTTTCAAAGGATGTGAGGCCTCCGGTCGCAATGAGGAAGGGAACTAGGTCTTTCTCTGTGGTCTCCACAGGGGATTGAGACATCCTTTCGTCTTGGGAGATGCAAGACGAGCCTGCATTCAAGTCACTGCAGTTATATCCGGCCTTATTTCGAGTCAGGGCATCGCGGTGTCCATTCGACTTGAGGCCGCAAACTCAGGGTCCCTCTCACATACCTAGAACTGAGAGAAGCCTCCTCTTGAGGTGCTTGTGGTAAGGTGGTATTCCTCTGGTGTCGAAGCCAGGGACTAACCTCTCATCTCGAGTTGATTTTTGGTCCACGGAGCGCTTTCTTGTTGCTACAGTTACCTCAGGATCCCTCTAGCCTTGAAACACTGTTCTTGGGCTTTCTCTGTAGTGCCATCTAGGAAATCAAGGCTCCTTTCATGTTTGATGTGCAATACGGAATTACTTTGAATGCAGTGCAGGGGAATCGGGCCTCACCTTGCGGCGAGGGGGAAGTCTCATGGTTTTTCTCGAGTTGCGGTGGAAACCTGGGGTATATTCTCGAGTTACGACGGGGATGGCCCTTCCACCCACGTGTTTGTTCAGCGATGGCAGGACTCCTGACTAGTTGCGAGGGAAAACTCGGGATTCTCCTCGAGGCTTGGCAGGGCAATTGGGACGCCTCTCCAGCTGAGGCGGGAGACCAAGGGTCCCTTTCCACGTGCCACAGGAATCCTGGGACTCCTATCAAGTTTCATGAGGAGTCAGGCATCGTCTCCCTTGGAGGCACTGATCTCCGCGTACGTCTGGAGTTTTCAAAGGATGTGAGGCCTCCGGTCGCGATGAGGTGGGGAACTAGGTCTTTCTCTGTGATCTCCACAGGGGATTCAGACATCCTTTCGTCTTGGGAGATGCAAGACGAGCCTGCATTCAAGTCACTGCAGGGATATCCGGCCTTATTTCGAGTCAGGGCATCGCGGTGTCCATTCCACTTGAGGCCGCAAAGTCAGGGTCCCTCTCACATACCTAGAGCTGAGAGAAGACTCCTCTTGAGGTGCTTGTGGTAAGGTGGTATTCCTCTGGTGTCGAAGCCAGGGACTAACCTCTCATCTCGAGTTGATTTTTGGTCCACGGAGCTCTTTCGTGTAGCTACAGTGACCTCAGGATCCCTCTAGCCTTGAAACAGTGTTCTTGGGGTTTCTCTGGAGTGCCATCAAGGAAATCAAGGCTCCTTTCATGTGTGATGTGCAGCACAGAATTGCTCTTCATGCACTGCAGGGGAATCTAGCCTCATCTCGCGGCGAGGGGGACGTCTCATGGTTTTTCTCGAGTTGCGGCGGGAACCTGGGGTATATTCTCGAGTTACGACGGGGATGGCCCTTCCACCCACGTGTTGCTTCAGCGACGTCAGGACTCCTGCCTAGTTGTGAGGGACAACTCGGGATACTCCTCGAGGCTTGGCAGGGCAATTGGGACGCCTCTCCAGCTGAGGCGGGAGACCAAGTGTCCCTTTCCACGTGCCACAGGAATCCTCGGACTCCTATCAAGTTTCACGAGGAGTCAGGCATCATCTTCTTTGGAGGCACTGATCTCCGCGTACCTCTGGAGTTTTCAAAGGATGTGAGGCCTCCGGTCGCGATGAGGTGGGGAACTAGGTCTTTCTCTGTGGTCTCCACAGGGGATTCAGACATCCTTTCGTCTTGGGAGATGCAAGACGAGCCTGCATTCAAGTCACTGCAGGGATATCCGGCCTTATTTCAAGTCAGGGCATCGCGGTGTCCATTCCACTTGAGGCCGCAATCTCAGGGTCCCTCTCACATACCTAGAGCTGAGAGAAGCCTCCTCTTCAGGTGCTTGTGGTAAGGTGGTATTCCTCTGGAGTCGAAGCCAGGGACTAACCTCTCATCCCCAGTTGATTTTTGGTCCACGGAGCTCTTTCGTGTTGCTACAGTGACCTTAGGATCTCTCTAGCCTTGAAACAGTGTTCTTGGGGTTTCTCTGGAGTGCCATCAAGGAAATCAAGGCTCCTTTCATGTGTGATGTGCAAGACGGAATTGCTCTGCACGCAGTGCACGGGAATCGGGCCTTATCTCACGGCTAGGGGGAAGTCTCATGGTTTTTGTCGAGTTGCGGCGGGACCCTGAGGTATATTCTCGAGTTACGACGGGGATGGCCCTTCCACACACGTGTTTGTTCAGCGACGGCAGGACTCCTGCCTAGTTGCGAGGCAAAACTCGGGACTCACCTTGAGGCTTGGCAGGGCAATTGGGACGCCTCTCCAGCTGAGGCGGGAGACCAAGGGTCCCTTTCCACGTGCCACAGGAATCCTGGGACTCCTATCAAGTTTCACGAGGAGTCAGGCATCGTCTCCCTTGAAGGCACTGATCTCCGCGTACGTCTGGAGTTTTCAAAGGATGTGAGGCCTCCGGTCGCGATAAGGTGCGGAACTAGGTCTTTCTCTGTGGTCTCCACAGGGTATTCAGACATCCTTTCGTCTTGGGAGATGCAAGACGAGCCTGCATTCAAGGCACTGCAGGGCTTTCCGGCGTTATTTCTCGTCAGGGCATCGCAGTGTCCATTCCACTTGAGGCCGCAAACTCAGGGTCCCTCTCACATACCTAGAGCTGAGAGAAGCCTCCTCTTGAGGTGCTTATGGTAAGGTGGTTTCCTCTGGAGTCGAAGCCAGGGACTAACCTCTCATCTCGAGTTGATTTTTGGTCCACGGAGCTCTTTCGTGTAGCTACAGTGACCTCAGGATCCCTCTAGCTTTGAAACACTGTTCTTGGGGTTTCTCTGGAGTGCCATCAAGGAAATCAAGGCTCCTTTCATGTGTGATGTGCAACACGGAATTGCTCTGCACACAGTGCAGGGGAATCGGGCCTCATCTCGCGGTGAGGGGGAAGTCTCATGGTTTTTCTCGAGTTGCGGCGGGAACCTGGGGTATATTCTCGAGTTATGATGGGGATGGCCCTTCCAAACACGTGTTTGTTCACTGACGTCAGGACTCTTGCCTGGTTGCGAAGGACAACTCGGGATTCTCCTCGTGGCTTGGCAGGGCAATTGGGACGCCTCCCCAGCTGAGGCGGGAGACCAAGGGTCCCTTTCCACGTGGCACAGGAATCCTGGGACTCCTATCAAGTTTCACGAGGAGTCAGGCATCGTCTCCTTTGGAGGCACTGATCTCCGCGTACCTCTGGAGTTTTCAAAGGATGTGAGGCCTTCGGTCGCGATGAGGTGGGGAACTAGTTGTTTCTCTGTGGTCTCCACAGGGGATTCAGACATCCTTTCGTCTAGGGAGATGCAAGACGAGCCTGCATTCAAGTCACTGCAGGGATATCCGGCCTTATTTCGAGTCAGGGCGTCGCGGTGTCCATTTCACTTGAGGCCACAAACTCAGGGTCCCTCTCACATAGCTAGAGCTGAGAGAAGCCTCCGCTTGAGGTACTTGTGGTAAGGTGGTATTCCTCTGGAGTCGAAGCCAGGGACTACCCTCTCATCTCGAGTTGATTTTTGGTCCACGGAGCTCTTTCGTGTTGCTACAGTGACCTCAGGATCCCTCTAGCCTTGAAACAGTGTTCTTGGGGTTTCTCTGGAGTGCCATCAAGGAAATCAAGGCTTCTTTCATGTTTGATGTGCAACACGGAATTGCTCTGCATGCAGTGAAGGGGAATCGGTCCTCATTTCACGGCGAGGGGGAAGTCTCACGGTTTTTCTCGAGTTGCGGCGGGAACCTGGGGTATATTCTCGAGTTACGCCGGGGATGGCCCTTCCACACACGTGTTTGTTCACCGATGTCAGGACTCCTTCCTAGTTGCGAGGGACAACTCGGGATTCTCCTCGAGGCTTGGCAGGGCAATTGGAACGCCTCTCCAGCTGAGGCGGGAGACCAAGGGTCCCTTTCCACGTGCCACAGGAATCCTGGGACTCCTATCAATTTTCACGAGGAGTCAGGCATCGTCTCCTTTGGAGGCACTGATCTCCGCGTACCTCTGGAGTTTTCAAAGGATGTGAGGCCTCCGGTCGCGATGAGGTGGGGAACTAGGTCTTTCTCTGTGGTCTCCACAGGGGATTCAGACATCCTTTCGTCTTGGGAGATGCAAGACGAGCCTGCATTCAAGTCACTGCAGGGATATCCGGCCTTGTTTCGCATCAGGGCATCGCGTTGTCCATTAAACTTGAGGCCGCAAACTCAGCGTCCCTCTCACATACCTAGAGCTTAGAGAAGTCTCCTCTTGAGGTGCTTGTGGTAAGGTGGTATTCCTCTGGAGTCGAAGCCAGGGACTAACCTCTCATCTCGAGTTGATTTTTGGTCCACGGAGCTCTTTCGTGTGGCTACAGTGACCTCAGGATCCCTCTAGCCTTGAAACAGTGTTCTTCGGTTTTCTCTGGAGTGCCATCAAGGAAATCAAGGCTTCTTTCATGTTTGATGTGCAACACGGAATTGCTCTGCATGCAGTGCAGGGGAATCGGGCCTCATCTCACGGCGAGGGGGAAGTCTCATGGTTTTTCTCGAGTTGCGGCGAGAACCTGGGGTATATTCTCGAGTTACGACGGGGATGGCCCTTCCACCCACGTGTTTGTTCAGCGACGTCAGGACTCCTGCCTAGTTGCGAGGGACAACTCGGGATTATCCTCGAGGCTTGGCAGGGCAATTGGAACGCCTCTCCAGCTGGGGCGGGAGACCAAGGGTCCCTTTCCACGTGCCACAGGAATCCTGGGACTCCTATCAAGTTTCAGGAGGAGTCAGGCACCGTCTCCTTTGGAGGCACTGATCTCCGCGTACCACTGGAGTTTTCAAAGGATGTGAGGCCTCCGGTCGCAATGAGGAAGGGAACTAGGTCTTTCTCTGTGGTCTCCACAGGGGATTCAGACATCCTTTCGTCTTGGGAGATGCAAGACGAGACTGCATTCAAGTCACTGCAGTTATATCCGGCCTTATTTCGAGTCAGGGCATCGCGGTGTCCATTCGAGTTGAGGCCGCAAACTCAGGGTCCCTCTCACATACCTAGAGCTGAGAGAAGCCTCCTCTTGAGGTGCTTGTGGTAAGGTGGTATTCCTCTGGTGTCGAAGCCAGGGACTAACCTCTCATCTCGAGTTGATTTTTGGTCCACGGAGCGCTTTCTTGTTGCTACAGTTACCTCAGGATCCCTCTAGCCTTGAAACACTGTTCTTGGGCTTTCTCTGTAGTGCCATCTAGGAAATCAAGGCTCCATTCATGTTTGATGTGCAATACGGAATTACTTTGAATGCAGTGCAGGGGAATCGGGCCTCATCTTGCGGCGAGGGGGAAGTCTCATGGTTTTTCTCGAGTTGCGGTGGCAACCTGGGGTATATTCTCGAGTTACGACGGGGATGGCCCTTCCACCCACGTGTTTGTTCAGCGATGGCAGGACTCCTGCCTAGTTGCGAGGGAAAACTCGGGATTCTCCTCGAGGCTTGGCAGGGCAATTGGGAGGCCTCTCCAGCTGAGGCGGGAGACCAAGGGTCCCTTTCCACGTGCCACAGGAATCCTGGGACTCCTATCAAGTTTCATGAGGAGTCAGGCATCGTCTACCTTGAAGGCACTCATCTCCGCGTACGTCTGGAGTTTTCAAAGGATGTGAGGCCTCCGGTCGCGATAAGGTGTGGAACTAGGTCTTTCTCTGTGGTCTCCACAGGGGATTCAGACATCCTTTCGTCTTGGGAGATGCAAGACGAGCCTGCATTCAAGGCACTGCAGGGCTTTCCGGCGTTATTTCGCGTCAGGGCATCGCAGTGTCCATTCCACTTGAGGCCGCAAACTCAGGGTCCCTCTCACATACCTAGAGCTGAGAGAAGCCTCCTCTTGAGGTGCTTATGGTAAGGTGGTTTCCTCTGGAGTCGAAGCCAGGGACTAACCTCTCATCTCTAGTTGATTTTTGGTCCACGGAGCTCTTTCGTGTAGCTACAGTGACCTCAGGATCCCTCTAGCTTTGAAACACTGTTCTTGGGGTTTCTCTGGAGTGCCATCAAGGAAATCAAGGCTCCTTTCATGTGTGATGTGCAACACGGAATTGCTCTGCATGCAGTGAAGGGGAATCGGTCCTCATTTCACGGCGAGGGGGAAGTCTCATGGTTTTTCTCGAGTTGCGGCGGGAACCTGGGGTATATTCTCGAGTTACGACGGGGATGGCCCTTCCACCCACGTGTTTGATCAGCGTAGTCAGGACTCCTGCCTAGTTGCGAGGGACAACTCGGGATTCTCCTCGAGGCTTGGCAGGGCAATTGGGACGCCTCTCCAGCTGAGGCGTTAAACCAAGGGTCCCTTTCCACGTGTCACAGGAATCCTGGGACTCCTATCAAGTATCATGAGGAGTCAGGCATCGTCTCCTTTGGAGGCACTGATCTCCGCGTACCTCTGGAGTTATCAAAGGATGTGAGGCCTCCGGTCGCGATGAGGTGGGGAACTAGGTCTTTCTCTGTGGTCTCCACAGGGGATTCAGACATCCTTTCATCTTGGGAGATGCAAGACGAGCCTGCATTCAAGTCACTGCAGGGATATCCGGCCTTATTTCATGTCAGGGCATCGCGGTGTCCATTCCACTTGAGGCCGCAAACTCAGGGTCCCTCTCACATACCTAGAGCTGAGAGAAGCCTACTCTTGAGGTACTTGTGGTAAGGTGGTATTCCTCTGGAGTCGAAGCCAGGGACAAACCTCTCATCTCGAGTTGATTTTTGGTCCACGGAGCTCTTTTGTGTTGCTACAGTGACCTCAGGATGCCTCTAGCCTTGAAACAGTGTTCTTGGGGTTTCTCTGGAGTGCCATCAAGGAAATCAAGGCTCCTTTCATGTGTGATGTGCAACAAGGAATTGCTCTGCACGCAGTGCAGCGGAATCGGGCCTGATCTCGCGGCGAGGGGGAAGTCTCATGGTTTTTCTCGAGTTGCGGCGGGAACCTGGGGTATATTCTCGAGTTACGACGGGGATGGCCCTTCCACACACGTGTTTGTTCAGCGACGTTAGAACTTCTGCCTAGTTGCGAGGGACAACTCGGGATTTTCCTCGAGGCTTGGCAGGGCATTTGGGATGCCTCTCCAGCTGAGGCGTGAGACCAAGTGTTCCTTTCCACGTGCCACAGGAATCCTGGGACTCCTATCAAGATTCACGAGGAGTCAGGCATCGTCTCCTTTGGATGCACTGATCTCTGCGTACCTCTGTAGTTTTCAAAGGATGTGAGGCCTCCGATCGCGATGAGGTGGGGAACTAGGTCTTTCTCTGTGGTCTCCACAGGGGATTCAGACATCCTTTCGTCTTGGGAGATGCAAGACTAGCCTGCATTCACGTCACTGCAGGGATATCCGGCTTTATATTGACTCAGGGCATCACGGTGTCCATTCCACTTGAGGCCGCAAACTCAGGGTCCCTCTCACATACCTAAAGCTGCGAGAAGCCTCCTCTTGAGGTGCTTGTGGTAAGGTGGTATTCCTCTGGAGTCGAAGTTAGGGACTAACCTCTCATCTCGAGTTGATTTTTGGTCCACGGAGCTCTTTCGTGTTGCTACAGTGACCTCAGGATCCCTCTAGCCTTGAAACAGTGTTCTTGGGGTTTCTCTGGAGTGCCATCAAGGATATCAAGTTTCCTTTCATGTGTGATGTGCAACACGGAATTGCTCTGCACGCAGTGTAGGGGAATCGGGCCTCATCTCGCCGCGAGGGGGAAGTCTCATGGTTTTTCTCGAGTTGCGGCGGGAACCTGGGGTATATTCTCGAGTTACGACGTGGATGGCCCTTCCATACCCGTGTTTGTTCAGGGACGTCAGGACTTCTGCCTAGTTGCGAGGGACAACTCGGGATTCTCCTCGAAGCTTGGCAGGGCAATTGGGCCGCCTCTCCAGCTGATGCGGGAGACCAAGGGTCCCTTTCCACGTGCCACAGGAATCCTGGGACTCCTATCAAGTTTCAGGAGGAGTCAGGCATCGTCTCCTTTGGAGGCACTGATCTCCGCGTACCTCTGGAGTTTTCAAAGGATGTGAGGCCTCCGGTCGCGATGAGGTGGGGAACGAGGTCTTTCTCTGTGGTCTCCACAGGGGATTCAGACATCCTTTCATCTTGGGACATGCAAGACGAGCCTGGATTCAAGTCACTGCAGGGATATCCGGCCTTATTTCGAGTCAGGGCATCGCGGTGTCCATTCCACTTGAGGCCGCAAATCAGGGTCCCTCTCACATACATAGAGCTAAGAGAAGCCTACTCTTGAGGTGCTTGTGGTTAGGTGGTATTCCTCTGGAGTAGAAGCCAGGGACTAACCTCTCATCTCGAGTTGATTTTTGGTCCACGGAGCTCTTTCGTGTTGCTACAGTGACCTCAGGATCCCTCTCGCATTGAAACAGTGTTCCTGGGGTTTCCCTGGAGTGCCATCAAGGAAATCAAGGCTCCTTTCATGTGTGATGTGCAGCACGGAATTGCTCTTCACGCACTGTAGGGGAATCTGGCCTCATCTCGCGGCGAGGGGGACGTCTCATGGTTTTTCTCGAGTTGCGGCGGGAACCTGGGGTATATTCTCGAGTTACGAAGGGGATGGCCCTTCCACACACGTGTTTGTTCAGCGACGTCAGGACTCCTGCCTAGTTGCGAGGGACAACTCGGGATTCTCCTCGAGGCTTGACAGGGCAATTGGGACGCCTCTCCAGCTGAGGCGGGAGACCAAGGGTCCCTTTCCACGTGCCACAGGAATACTGGGACTCCTATCAAGTTTCACAAGGAGTCAGGCATCGTCTCCTTTGGAGGCACTGACCTCCGCGTACCTCTGGAGTTTTCAAAGGATGTGAGGCCTTCGGTCGCGGTCAGGTGGGGAACTAGGTCTTTCTCTGTGGTCTCCACAGGGGATTCAGACATCCTTTCGTCTTGGGAGATGCAAGGCGAGCCTGCATTCAAGTCACTGCAGTTATATCCGGCCTTATTTCGAGTCAGGGCATCGCGGTTTCCATTCCACTTGAGGCTGCAAACTCAGGGTCCCTCTCACATACCTAGAGCTGAGAGAAGCCTCCTCTTGAGGTGCTTGTGGTAAGGTGGTATTCCCCTGGAGTCGAAGCCAGGGACTAACCTCTCCTCTCGAGTTGATTTTTGGTCCACGGAGCTCTTTCGTGTAGCTACAGTGACCTCAGGATCCCTCTAGCCTTGAAACAGTGTTCTTGGGGTTTCTCTGGAGTGCCATCAAGGAAATCAAGGCTCCTTTCATGTGTGATGTGCAACACGGAATTGCTCTTCACGCACTGCAGGGGAATCTGGCCTCATCTCGCGGCGAGGGGGACGTCTCATGGTTTTTCTCGAGTTGCGGCGGGAACCTGGGGTATATTCTCGAGTTACGACGGGGATGGCCCTTCCACCCACGTGTTTGTTCAGCGTCGTCAGGACTCCTTCCTAGTTGCGAGGGACAACTCGGGATTCTCCTCGAGGCTTGGCAGGGCAATTGGGACGCCTCTCCAGCTGAGGCGGGAGACCAAGGGTCCCTTTCCACGTGCCACAGGAATCCTGGGACTCCTATCAAGTTTCACGAGGAGTCAGGCATCGTCTCCTTTGGAGGCACTGATCTCCGCGTACCTCTGGAGTTTTCAAAGGATGTGAGGGCTCCGGTCGCGATGAGGTGGGGAACTAGGTCTTTCTCTGTGGTCTCCACAGGGGATTCAGACCTCCTTTCATCTTGGGAGATGCAAGACTAGCCTGCATTCAAATCACTGCAGGGATATCCGGCCTTATTTCGCATCAGGGCATCGCGGTGTCCATTCCACTTGAGGCCGCAAACTCAGTGTCCCTCTCACATACCTAGAGAGGAGAGAAGCCTCCTCTTGAGGTGCTTGTGGTAAGGTGGTATTCCTCTGGAGTCGAAGCCAGGGACTAACCTCTCATCTCGAGTTGATTTTTGGTCCACGGAGCTCTTTCGTGTGGCTGCAGTGACCTCAGGATCCCTCTAGCCTTGAAACAGTGTTCTTGGGGTTTCTCTGGAGTGCCACCAAGGAAATCAAGGCTCCTTTCATGTGTGATGTGCAACACGGAATTGCTCTGCACGCAGTGCAGGGGAATCGGGCCTCATCTCGCGGCGAGGGGGAAGTCTCATGGTTTTTCTCGAGTTGCGCCAGGAACCTGGGGTATATTCTCGAGTTACGACGGGGATGCCCTTCCACACACGTGTTTGTTCAGCCACGTCAGGACTCCTGCCTAGTTGCGAGGGACAACTCGGGATTCTCCTCGAGGCTTGGCAGGGCAATTGGGACGCCTCTCCAGCTGAGGCGGGAGACCAAGGGTCCCTCTCCACGTGCCACAGGAATCCTGGGACTCCTATCAAGTTTCACGAGGAGTCAGGCATCGTCTCCTTGGGAGGCACTGATCTCCGCGTACCTATGGAGTTTTCAAAGGATGTGAGGCCTCAGGTCACGATGAAGTGGGGAAATAGGTCTTTATTTGTGGTCTCCACAGGGGATTCAGACATCCTTTCTTCTTCGGAGATGCAAGACGAGCCTGCATTCAAGTCACTGCAGGGATATCCGGCCTTATTTCGCATCAGGGCATCGCGGTGTCCATTCCACTTGAGGCCGCAAACTCAGCGTCCCTCTCACATACCTAGAGCTGAGAGAAGCCTCGTCTTGAGGTGCTTGTGGTAAGGTGGTATTCCTCTGGAGTCGAAGCCAGGGACTAACCTCTCATCTCGAGTTGATTTTTGGTCCACGGAGCTCTTTCGTGTGGCTACAGTGACCTCAGGATCCCTCTAGCCTTGAAACAGTGTTCTTGGGGTTTCTCTGGAGTGCCATCAAGGAAATCAAGCCTTCTTTCATGTTTGATGTGCAACACGGAATTGCTCTGCATGCACTGCAGGGGAATCGGGCCTCATCTCACGGCGAGGGGGACGTCTCATGGTTTTTCTCGAGTTGCCGCGGGAACCTGGGGTATATTCTCGAGTTACGACGGGGATGGCCCTTCCACCCACGTGTTTGTTCAGTGACGTCAGGACTCCTGCCTAGTTGCGAGGGACAACTCCGGATACTCCTCGAGGCTTGGCAGGGCAATTGGGACGCCTCTCCAGCTGAGGCGGGAGACCAAGGGTCCCTTTCCACGTGCCACAGGAATCCTGGGACTCCTATCAAGTTTCACGAGGAGTCAGGCATCGTCCCCTTTAGAGGCACTGATCTCCGCGTACCTCTGGAGTTTTCAAAGGATGTGAGGCCTCCGGTCGCGATGAGGTGGGGAACTAGGTCTTTCTCTTTGGTCTTCACAGGGGATTCAGACATCCTTTCGTCTTGGGAGAGGCAAGACGAGCCTGCATTCAAGTCACTGCAGGGATATCCGGCCTTATTTCGCATCAGGGCATCGCGGTGTCCATTCCACTTGAGGCCGCAAACTCAGCGTCCCTCTCACATACCTAGAGCTGAGAGAAGCCTCCTCTTGAGGTGCTTGTGGTAAGGTGGTATTCCTCTGGAGTCGAAGCCAGGGACTAACCTCTCATCTCGAGTTGATTTTTAGTCCACGGAGCTCTTTCGTGTGGCTACAGTGACCTCAGGATCCCTCTAGCCTTGAAACAGTGTTCTTGGGGTTTCTCTGGAGTGCCATCAAGGAAATCAAGGCTTCTTTCATGTTTGATGTGCAACACGGAATTGCTCTGCATGCAGTGCAGGGGAATCGGGCCTCATCTCACGGCGAGGGGGAAGTCTCATGGTTTTTCTCGAGTTGCGGCGAGAACCTGGGGTATATTCTCGAGTTACGACGGGGATGGCCCTTCCACCCACGTGTTTGTTCAGCGACGTCAGAACTCCTTCCTAGTTGCGAGGGACAACTCGGGATTCTCCTCGAGGCTTGGCAGGGCAATTGGGCCGCCTCTCCAGCTGAGGCGGGAGACCAAGTGTCCCTTTCCACTTGCCACAGGAATCCTGGGTCTCCTATCAAGTTTCACGAGGAGTCAGGCATCATCTCCTTTGGAGGCACTGATCTCCGCGTACCTCTGGAGTTTTCAAAGGATGTGAGGCCTCCGATCGCGATGAGGTGGGGAGCTAGGTCTTTCTCTGTGGTCTCAACAGGGGATTCAGACATCCTTTCATCTTGGGAGATGCAAGACGAGCCGGCATTCAAGTCACTTCAGAGATATCTTGCCTTATTTCGAGTCAGGGCATCGCGGTGTCCATTCCACTTGAGGCCGCAAACTCAGGGTCCCTCTCACATACCTAGAGCTGAGAGAAGCCTCCTCTTGAGGTGCTTGTGGTAAGGTGGTATTCCTCTGGAGTCGAAGCCAGGGACTAACCTCTCATCTCGAGTTGATTTTTGGTCCACGGAGCTCTTTCCTGTTGCTACAGTGACCTCAGCATCCCTCTAGCCTTGAAACAGTGTTCTTGGGGTTTCTCTGGAGTGCCATGATGGAAATCAAGGCTCCTTTCATGTGTGATGTGCAACACGGAATTGCTCTGCATGCAGTGCAGGAGAATCGAGCCTCATCTCGCGGCGAGGGGGATGTCTCATGGTTTTTCTCGAGTTGCGGCGGGACCCTGAGGTATATTCTCGAGTTATGACGGGGATGGCCCTTCCACACACGTGTTTGTTCAGCGACGTCAGGACTCCTGCCTAGTTGCGAGGGACAACTCGGGATTCTCCTCGAGGCTTGGCAGGGCAATTGGGACGCCTCTCCAGCTGAGGCGGGAGACCAAGGGTCCCTTTCCATGTGCCACAGCAATCCTGGGACTCCTTTCAAGTTTCACGAGGAGTCAGGCATCGTCTCCTTTGGAGACACTGATCTCCGCGTACCTCTGGAGTTTTCAAAGGATGTGAGGCCTCCGGTCGCGATGAGGTCGGGAACTAGATCTTTCTCTGTGGTCTTCACAGGGGATTCAGACATCCTTTCGTCTTGGGAGATGCAAGACGAGCCTGCATTCAAGTCACTGCAGGGATATCCGGCCTTATTTCGAGTCAGGGCATCGCGGTGTCCATTCCACTTGAGGCCGCAAACTCAGGGTCCCTCTCACATACCTAGAGCTGAGAGAAGCCTCCTCTTGAGGTGCTTGTGGTAAGGTGGTATTCCTCTGGAGTCGAAGCCAGGGACTAACCTCTCATCTCGAGTTGATTTTTGGTCCACGGAGCTCTTTCGTGTTGCTACAGTGACCTCAGGATCCCTCTAGCCTTGAAACAGTGTTCTTAGGGTTTCTCTGGAGTGCCATCAAAGAAATCAAGGCTCCTTTCATGTTTGATGTGCAACACGGAATTGCTCTGCACGCAGTGCAGGGGAATCGGGCCTCATCTCGCGGCGAGGGGGAAGTCTCATGGTTTTTCTCGAGTTGCGGCGGGAACCTATGGTATATTCTCTAGTTACGACGGGGATGGCCCTTCCACCCACGTGTTTGTTCAGCGACGTCAGGACTCCTGCCTAGTTGCGAGGGACAACTCGGGGTTCTCCTCGAGGCTTGGCAGGGCAATTCGGACGCCTCTCCAGCTGAGGCGGGAGACCAAGTGTCCCTTTCCACGTGCCACAGGAATCCTGGGACTCCTATCAAGTTTCACGAGGAGTCAGGCATCGTCTCCTTTGGAGGCACTGATCTCCGCGTACCTCTGAAGTATTCAAAGGATGTGAGGCCTCCGGTCGCCATGAGGTGGGGAACTAGGTCTTTCTCTGTGGTCTCCACAGGGGATTCAGACATCCTTTCATCTTGGGAGATGCAAGATGAGCCTGCATTCAATTCACTGCAGCGATATCCGGCCTAATTTCGCGTCAGGGCATCGCAGTGTCCATTCCACTTGAGGCCGCAAACTCAGGGTCCCTCTCACATACCTAGGGCTGAGAGAAGCCTCCTCTTGAGGTGCTTGTGGTAAGGTGGTATTCCTCTGGAGTCGAAGCCAGGGACTAACCTCTCAACTCGAGTTGATTTTTGGTCCACGGAGCTCTTTCATGTTGCTACAGTAACCTCAGGATCCCTCTAGCCTTGAAACAGTGTTCTTGGGGTTTCTTTGGAGTGCCGTCAAGGAAATCAAGGCTCCTTTCATGTGTGATGTGCAACATGGAACTGCTCTGCATGCAGTGCAGCGGAATCGAGCCTCATCTCGAGGCGAGGGGGAAGTCTCATGGTTTTTCTCGATTTGCGGCGGGAACCTGGGGTATATTCTCGAGTTACGACGGGAATGGCCATTCCACCAACGTGTTTGTTCAGCGACGTCAGGACTCCTGCCTAGTTGCGAGGGACAACTCGGGATTCTCCTCGAGGCTTGGCAGGGCAATTGGGCCGCCTCTCCAGCTGAGGGGGGAGACCAAGCGTCCCTTTCCACGTGCCACAGGAATCCTGGGACTCCTATCAAGTTTCACGAGGAGTCAGGCATCGTCTCCTTTGGAGGCACTGATCTCCGCGTACCTCTGGAGTTTTCAAAGGATGTGAGGCCTCCGGTCGCGATGAGGTGGGGAACGAGGTCTTTCTCTGTGGTCTCCACAGGGGATTCAGACATCTTTTCATCTTGGGAGATGCAAGTCGAGCCTGCATTCAATTCACTGCAGCGATATCCGGCCTTAATCCGCGTCAGGCCATCGCATTGTCCATTCCACTTGAGGCCGCAAAATCAGGGTCCCTCTCACATACCTAGAGCTGAGAGAAGCCTCCTCTTGAGGTGCTTGTGGTAAGGTGGTATTCCTCTGGAGTCGAAGCCAGGGACTAACCTCTCATCTCGAGTTGATTTTTGGTCCACGGAGCTCTTTCGTGTTGCTACAGTAACCTCAGGATCCCTCTAGCCTTGAAACAGTGTTCTTGGGGTTTCTCTGGAGTGCCATCAAGGAAATCAAGGCTCCTTTCATGTTTGATGTGCAACACGGA
This sequence comes from Cervus elaphus, assembly GCF_910594005.1. NCBI lineage: Eukaryota > Metazoa > Chordata > Mammalia > Artiodactyla > Cervidae > Cervus > Cervus elaphus. The sequence goes on along the minus strand of NW_025316681.1, from coordinate 1,076,981 downwards.
ATTACTCTGCATGCAGTCCAGGAGAATCGAGCCTCATCTCGCGGCGAGGGGGATGTCTCATGGTTTTTCTCGAGTTGCGGCGGGACCCTGAGGTATATTCTCGAGTTATGACGGGGATGGCCCTTCCAGCCACGTGTTTGTTCAGCGACGTCAGGACTCCTGCCTAGTTGTGAGGGACAACTCGGGATTCTCCTCGAGGCTTGGCAGGGCAATTGGGCCGCCTCTCCACTGAGGCGGGAGACCAAGTGTACCTTTCCACGTGCCACAGGAATCCTGGGACTCCTATCAAGTTTCACGAGGAGTCAGGCATCGTCTCCTTTGGAGGCACTGATCTCCGCGTACCTCTGGAGTTTTCAAAGGATGTGAGGCCTCCGGTCGCGATGAGGTGGGGAACTAGGTCTTTCTCTGTGGTCTCCACAGGGGATTCAGACATCCTTTCGTCTTGGGAGATGCAAGACGAGCCTGCATTCAAGTCACTGCAGGGATATCCGGCCTTATTTCGAGTCAGGGCATCGCGGTGTCCATTCCACTTGAGGCCGCAAAATCAGGGTCCCTCTCAAATACTTAGAGCTGAGAGAAGCCTCCTCTTGAGGTGCTTGTGGTAAGATGGTATTCCTCTGGAGTCGAAACCAGGGACTAACCTCTCATCTCGAGTTGATTTTTGGTCCACGGAGCTCTTTTGCGTTGCTACAGTGACCTCAGGATCCCTCTAGCCTTGAAACAGTGTTCTTGGGGTTTCTCTGGAGTGCCATCAAGGAAATCAAGGCTCCTTTCATGTTTGATGTGCAACACGGAATTGCTCTGCACGCAGTGCAGGGGAATCGGGCCTCATCTCGCGGCGAGGGGGAAGTCTCATGGTTTTTCACGAGTTGCGGTGGGAACCTGGGGTATATTCTCGAGTTACGACGGGGATGGCCCTTCCACACACATGTTTGTTCAGCGACGTCAGGACTCCTGCCTAGTTGCGAGGGACAACTCGGGATTCTCCTCGAGGCTTGGCAGGGCAATTGGGACACCTCTGCAGCTGAGGCGGGAGATGAAGAGTCCCTTTCCACGTGCCACAGGAATCCTGGGACTCCTATCAAGTTTCACGAGGAGTCAGGCATCGTCTCCTTTGGAGGCACTGATCTCCGCGTACCTCTGGAGTTTTCAAAGGATGTGAGGCCTCCGGTCGCGATGAGGTGGGGAAATAGGTCTTTCTCTGTGGTCTCCACAGGGGATTCAGACATCCTTTCGTCTTGGGAGATGCAAGACGAGCCTGCATTCAAGTCACTGCAGGGATATCTGGCCTTATTTCGCGTCAGGGCATCGCAGTGTCCATTACACTTGAGGCCGCAAAATCAGGGTCCCACTCACATACCTAGAGCTGAGAGAAGCCTCCTCTTGAGGTGCTTGTGGTAAGGTGGTATTCCTCTGGAGTCGAAGCCAGGGACTAACCTCTCATCTCGAGTTGATTTTTGGTCCACGGAGCTCTTTCGTGTTGCTACAGTGACCTCAGGATCCCTCTAGCCTTGAAACAGTGTTCTTGGGGTTTCTCTGGAGTGCCATCAAGGAAATCAAGGCTCCTTTCATGTGTGATGTGCAACACGGAATTGCTCTGCATGCAGTGCAGGGGAATCGGGCCTCATCTCGTGGCGAGGGGGAAGTCTCATGGTTTTTCTCAAGTTGCGGCGGGAACCTGGGGTATATTCTCGAGTTATGACGGGGATGGCCCTTCCACCCACGTGTTTGTTCAGCGACGTCAGGACTCCTGCCTAGTTGCGAGGGACAACTCGGGATTCTCCTCGAGGCTTGGCAGGGCAATTGGGACGCCTCTCCAGCTGAGGCGGGAGACCAAGGGTCCCTTTCCACGTGCCACAGGAATCCTGGGACTCCTATCAAGTTTCACGAGGAGTCAGGCATCGTCTCCTTTGGAGGCACTGATCTCCGCGTACCTCTGGAGTTTTCAAAGGATGTGAGGCCTCCGGTCGCGATGAGGTGGGGAACGAGGTCTTTCTCTGTGGTCTCCACAGGGGATTCAGACATCTTTTCATCTTGGGAGATGCAAGTCGAGCCTGCATTCAATTCACTGCAGCGATATCCGGCCTTAATCCGCGTCAGGCCATCGCATTGTCCATTCCACTTGAGGCCGCAAAATCAGGGTCCCTCTCACATACCTAGAGCTGAGAGAAGCCTCCTCTTGAGGTGCTTGTGGTAAGGTGGTATTCCTCTGGAGTCGAAGCCAGGGACTAACCTCTCATCTCGAGTTGATTTTTGGTCCACGGAGCTCTTTCGTGTTGCTACAGTAACCTCAGGATCCCTCTAGCCTTGAAACAGTGTTCTTGGGGTTTCTCTGGAGTGCCATCAAGGAAATCAAGGCTCCTTTCATGTTTGATGTGCAACACGGAATTACTCTGCATGCAGTCCAGGAGAATCGAGCCTCATCTCGCGGCGAGGGGGATGTCTCATGGTTTTTCTCGAGTTGCGGCGGGACCCTGAGGTATATTCTCGAGTTATGACGGGGATGGCCCTTCCAGCCACGTGTTTGTTCAGCGACGTCAGGACTCCTGCCTAGTTGTGAGGGACAACTCGGGATTCTCCTCGAGGCTTGGCAGGGCAATTGGGCCGCCTCTCCACTGAGGCGGGAGACCAAGTGTACCTTTCCACGTGCCACAGGAATCCTGGGACTCCTATCAAGTTTCACGAGGAGTCAGGCATCGTCTCCTTTGGAGGCACTGATCTCCGCGTACCTCTGGAGTTTTCAAAGGATGTGAGGCCTCCGGTCGCGATGAGGTGGGGAACTAGGTCTTTCTCTGTGGTCTCCACAGGGGATTCAGACATCCTTTCGTCTTGGGAGATGCAAGACGAGCCTGCATTCAAGTCACTGCAGGGATATCCGGCCTTATTTCGAGTCAGGGCATCGCGGTGTCCATTCCACTTGAGGCCGCAAAATCAGGGTCCCTCTCAAATACTTAGAGCTGAGAGAAGCCTCCTCTTGAGGTGCTTGTGGTAAGATGGTATTCCTCTGGAGTCGAAACCAGGGACTAACCTCTCATCTCGAGTTGATTTTTGGTCCACGGAGCTCTTTTGCGTTGCTACAGTGACCTCAGGATCCCTCTAGCCTTGAAACAGTGTTCTTGGGGTTTCTCTGGAGTGCCATCAAGGAAATCAAGGCTCCTTTCATGTTTGATGTGCAACACGGAATTGCTCTGCACGCAGTGCAGGGGAATCGGGCCTCATCTCGCGGCGAGGGGGAAGTCTCATGGTTTTTCACGAGTTGCGGTGGGAACCTGGGGTATATTCTCGAGTTACGACGGGGATGGCCCTTCCACACACATGTTTGTTCAGCGACGTCAGGACTCCTGCCTAGTTGCGAGGGACAACTCGGGATTCTCCTCGAGGCTTGGCAGGGCAATTGGGACACCTCTGCAGCTGAGGCGGGAGATGAAGAGTCCCTTTCCACGTGCCACAGGAATCCTGGGACTCCTATCAAGTTTCACGAGGAGTCAGGCATCGTCTCCTTTGGAGGCACTGATCTCCGCGTACCTCTGGAGTTTTCAAAGGATGTGAGGCCTCCGGTCGCGATGAGGTGGGGAAATAGGTCTTTCTCTGTGGTCTCCACAGGGGATTCAGACATCCTTTCGTCTTGGGAGATGCAAGACGAGCCTGCATTCAAGTCACTGCAGGGATATCTGGCCTTATTTCGCGTCAGGGCATCGCAGTGTCCATTACACTTGAGGCCGCAAAATCAGGGTCCCACTCACATACCTAGAGCTGAGAGAAGCCTCCTCTTGAGGTGCTTGTGGTAAGGTGGTATTCCTCTGGAGTCGAAGCCAGGGACTAACCTCTCATCTCGAGTTGATTTTTGGTCCACGGAGCTCTTTCGTGTTGCTACAGTGACCTCAGGATCCCTCTAGCCTTGAAACAGTGTTCTTGGGGTTTCTCTGGAGTGCCATCAAGGAAATCAAGGCTCCTTTCATGTGTGATGTGCAACACGGAATTGCTCTGCATGCAGTGCAGGGGAATCGGGCCTCATCTCGTGGCGAGGGGGAAGTCTCATGGTTTTTCTCAAGTTGCGGCGGGAACCTGGGGTATATTCTCGAGTTATGACGGGGATGGCCCTTCCACCCACGTGTTTGTTCAGCGACGTCAGGACTCCTGCCTAGTTGCGAGGGACAACTCGGGATTCTCCTCGAGGCTTGGCAGGGCAATTGGGACGCCTCTCCAGCTGAGGCGGGAGACCAAGGGTCCCTTTCCACGTGCCACAGGAATCCTGGGACTCCTATCAAGTTTCACGAGGAGTCAGGCATCGTCTCCTTTGGAGGCACTGATCTCCGCGTACCTCTGGAGTTTTCAAAGGATGTGAGGCCTCCGGTCGCGATGAGGTGGGGAACGAGGTCTTTCTCTGTGGTCTCCACAGGGGATTCAGACATCTTTTCATCTTGGGAGATGCAAGTCGAGCCTGCATTCAATTCACTGCAGCGATATCCGGCCTTAATCCGCGTCAGGCCATCGCATTGTCCATTCCACTTGAGGCCGCAAAATCAGGGTCCCTCTCACATACCTAGAGCTGAGAGAAGCCTCCTCTTGAGGTGCTTGTGGTAAGGTGGTATTCCTCTGGAGTCGAAGCCAGGGACTAACCTCTCATCTCGAGTTGATTTTTGGTCCACGGAGCTCTTTCGTGTTGCTACAGTAACCTCAGGATCCCTCTAGCCTTGAAACAGTGTTCTTGGGGTTTCTCTGGAGTGCCATCAAGGAAATCAAGGCTCCTTTCATGTTTGATGTGCAACACGGAATTACTCTGCATGCAGTCCAGGAGAATCGAGCCTCATCTCGCGGCGAGGGGGATGTCTCATGGTTTTTCTCGAGTTGCGGCGGGACCCTGAGGTATATTCTCGAGTTATGACGGGGATGGCCCTTCCAGCCACGTGTTTGTTCAGCGACGTCAGGACTCCTGCCTAGTTGTGAGGGACAACTCGGGATTCTCCTCGAGGCTTGGCAGGGCAATTGGGCCGCCTCTCCACTGAGGCGGGAGACCAAGTGTACCTTTCCACGTGCCACAGGAATCCTGGGACTCCTATCAAGTTTCACGAGGAGTCAGGCATCGTCTCCTTTGGAGGCACTGATCTCCGCGTACCTCTGGAGTTTTCAAAGGATGTGAGGCCTCCGGTCGCGATGAGGTGGGGAACTAGGTCTTTCTCTGTGGTCTCCACAGGGGATTCAGACATCCTTTCGTCTTGGGAGATGCAAGACGAGCCTGCATTCAAGTCACTGCAGGGATATCCGGCCTTATTTCGAGTCAGGGCATCGCGGTGTCCATTCCACTTGAGGCCGCAAAATCAGGGTCCCTCTCAAATACTTAGAGCTGAGAGAAGCCTCCTCTTGAGGTGCTTGTGGTAAGATGGTATTCCTCTGGAGTCGAAACCAGGGACTAACCTCTCATCTCGAGTTGATTTTTGGTCCACGGAGCTCTTTTGCGTTGCTACAGTGACCTCAGGATCCCTCTAGCCTTGAAACAGTGTTCTTGGGGTTTCTCTGGAGTGCCATCAAGGAAATCAAGGCTCCTTTCATGTTTGATGTGCAACACGGAATTGCTCTGCACGCAGTGCAGGGGAATCGGGCCTCATCTCGCGGCGAGGGGGAAGTCTCATGGTTTTTCACGAGTTGCGGTGGGAACCTGGGGTATATTCTCGAGTTACGACGGGGATGGCCCTTCCACACACATGTTTGTTCAGCGACGTCAGGACTCCTGCCTAGTTGCGAGGGACAACTCGGGATTCTCCTCGAGGCTTGGCAGGGCAATTGGGACACCTCTGCAGCTGAGGCGGGAGATGAAGAGTCCCTTTCCACGTGCCACAGGAATCCTGGGACTCCTATCAAGTTTCACGAGGAGTCAGGCATCGTCTCCTTTGGAGGCACTGATCTCCGCGTACCTCTGGAGTTTTCAAAGGATGTGAGGCCTCCGGTCGCGATGAGGTGGGGAAATAGGTCTTTCTCTGTGGTCTCCACAGGGGATTCAGACATCCTTTCGTCTTGGGAGATGCAAGACGAGCCTGCATTCAAGTCACTGCAGGGATATCTGGCCTTATTTCGCGTCAGGGCATCGCAGTGTCCATTACACTTGAGGCCGCAAAATCAGGGTCCCACTCACATACCTAGAGCTGAGAGAAGCCTCCTCTTGAGGTGCTTGTGGTAAGGTGGTATTCCTCTGGAGTCGAAGCCAGGGACTAACCTCTCATCTCGAGTTGATTTTTGGTCCACGGAGCTCTTTCGTGTTGCTACAGTGACCTCAGGATCCCTCTAGCCTTGAAACAGTGTTCTTGGGGTTTCTCTGGAGTGCCATCAAGGAAATCAAGGCTCCTTTCATGTGTGATGTGCAACACGGAATTGCTCTGCATGCAGTGCAGGGGAATCGGGCCTCATCTCGTGGCGAGGGGGAAGTCTCATGGTTTTTATCAAGTTGCGGCGGGAACCTGGGGTATATTCTCGAGTTATGACGGGGATGGCCCTTCCACCCACGTGTTTGTTCAGCGACGTCAGGACTCCTGCCTAGTTGCGAGGGACAACTCGGGATTCTCCTCGAGGCTTGGCAGGGCAATTGGGACGCCTCTCCAGCTGAGGCGGGAGACCAAGGGTCCCTTTCCACGTGCCACAGGAATCCTGGGACTCCTATCAAGTTTCACGAGGAGTCAGGCATCGTCTCCTTTGGAGGCACTGATCTCCGCGTACCTCTGGAGTTTTCAAAGGATGTGAGGCCTCCGGTCGCGATGAGGTGGGGAACTAGGTCTTTCTCTGTGGTCTCCACAGGGGATTCAGACATCTTTTCATCTTGGGAGATGCAAGTCGAGCCTGCATTCAATTGACTGCAGGGATATCCGGCCTTATTTCGCGTCAGGCCATCGCAGTGTCCATTCCACTTGAGGCCGCAAAATCAGGGTCCCTTTCACATACCTAGAGCTGAGAGAAGCCTCCTCTTGAGGTGCTTGTGGTAAGGTGGTATTCCTCTGGAGTCGAAGCCAGGGACTAACCTCTCATCTCGAGTTGATTTTTGGTACACGGAGCTCTTTCGTGTTGCTACAGTAACCTCAGGATCCCTCTAGCCTAGAAACAGTGTTCTTGGGGTTTCTCTGGAGTGCCATCAAGGAAATCAAGGCTCCTTTCATGTGTGATGTGCAACACGGAATTGCTCTTCATGCATTGCAGGGGAATCGGGCCTCATATCGCGGCGAGGGGGAAGTCTCATGGTTTTTCTCAAGTTGCGGCGGGAACCTGGGGTATATTCTCGAGTTATGACGGGGATGGCCCTTCCACCCACGTGTTTTTTCAGCGACGTCAGGAATCCTGCCTAGTTGCGAGGGACAACTCGGGATTCTCCTCGAGGCTTGGCAGGGCAATTGGGACGCCTCTCCAGCTGAGGCGGGAGACCAAGCGTCCCTTTCCACGTGCCACAGGAATCCTGGGACTCCTATCAAGTTTCACGAGGAGTCAGGCATCGTCTCCTTTGGAGGCACTGATCTCCGCGTACCTCTGGAGTTTTCAAAGGATGTGAGGCCTCCGGTCGCGATGAGGTCGGGAACTAGATCTTTCTCTGAGGTCTCCACAGGGGATTCAGACATCCTTTCGTCTTGGGAGATGCAAGACGAGCCTGCATTCAAGTCACTGCAGGGATATCCGGCCTTATTTCGAGTCAGGGCATCGCGGTGTCCATTCCACTTGAGGCCGCAAACTCAGGGTCCCTCTCACATACCTAGAGCTGAGAGAAGCCTCCTCTTGAGGTGCTTGTGGTAAGGTGGTATTCCTCTGGAGTCGAAGCCAGGGACTAACCTCTCATCTCGAGTTGATTTTTGGTCCACGGAGCTCTTTTGTGTTGCTACAGTGACCTCAGGATCCCTCTAGCCTTGAAACAGTGTTCTTGGGGTTTCTCTCGAGTGCCATCAAGGAAATCAAGGCTCCTTTCATGTGTGATGTGCAACACGGAATTGCTCTGCACGCAGTGCAGGGGAATCGGGCCTCATCTCGCGGCGAGGGGGAAGTCTCATGGTTTTTCTCGAGTTGCGGCGGGAACCTGGGGTATATTCTCGAGTTACGACGGGGATGGCCCTTCCACACACGTGTTTGTTCAGCGACGTCAGGACTCCTGCCTAGTTGCGAGGGACAACTCGGGATTCTCCTCGAGGCTTGGCAGGGCAATTGGGACGCCTCTCCAGCTGAGGCGGAAGACCAAATGTACCTTTCCACGTGCCACAGGAATCCTGGGTCTCCTATCAAGTTTCATGAGGAGTCAGGCATCGTCTCCTTTGGAGGCACTGATCTCCGCGTACCTCTGGAGTTTTCAAAGGATGTGAGGCCTCCGGTCGCGATGAGGTGGGGAACGAGGTCTTTCTCTGTGGTCTCCACAGGGGATTCAGACATCCTTTCGTCTTGGGAGATGCAAGACGAGCCTGCATTCAATTCACTGCAGGGATATCCGGCCTTATTTCGCGTCAGGCCATCGCAGTGTCCATTTCTCTTGAGGCCGCAAACTCAGGGTCCCTCTCACATACCTAGAGCTGAGAGAAGCCTCCTCTTGAGGTGCTTGTGGTAAGGTGGTATTCCTCTGGAGTCGAAGCCAGGGACTAACCTCTCATCTCGAGTTGATTTTTGGTCCACGGAGCTCTTTTGTGTTGCTACAGTGACCTCAGCATCCCTCTAGCCTTGAAACAGTGTTCTTGGGGTTTCTCTGGAGTGCCATCAAGGAAATCAAGGCTCCTTTCATGTGTGATGTGCAACACGGAATTGCTCTGCACGCAGTGCAGCGGAATCGGGCCTCATCTCCCGGCGAGGGGGAAGTCTCATGGTTTTTCTCGAGTTGCGGCGGGAACCTGGGGTATATTCTCGAGTTACGACGTGGATGGCCCTTCCACACACGTGTTTGTTCCGGGATGTCAGGACTCCTGCCTAGTTGCGAGGGACAACTCGGGATTCTCCTCGAGGCTTGGCAGGGCAATTGGGACGCCTCTCCAGCTGAGGCGGGAGACCAAGGGTCCCTTTCCACGTGCCACAGGAATCCTGGGACTCCTATCAAGTTTCACGAGGAGTCAGGCATCGTCTCCTTTGGAGGCACTGATCTCCGCGTACCTCTGGAGTTTTCAAAGGATGTGAGTCCTCCGGTCGCGATGAGGTGGGGAACTAGGTCTTTCTCTGTGGTCTCCACAGGGGATTCAGACATCCTTTCGTCTTGGGAGATGCAAGACGAGCCTGCATTCAAGTCACTGCAGGGATATCCGGCCATATTTCGAGTCAGGGCATCGCGGTGTCCATTCCACTTGAGGCCGCAAAATCAGGGTCCCTCTCACATACATAGAGCTGAGAGAAGCCTCCTCTTGAGGTGCTTGTGGTAAGGTGGTATTCCTCTGGAGTCGAAGCCAGGGACTAACCTCTCATCTCGAGTTGATTTTTGGTCCACGGAGCTCTTTTGTGTTGCTACAGTGACCTCAGGATCCCTCTAGCCTTGAAACAGTGTTCTTGGGGTTTCTCTGGAGTGCCATCAAGGAAATCAAGGCTCCTTTCATGTGTGATGTGCAACACGGAATTGCTCTGCACGCAGTGCAGGGGAATCGGGCCTCATCTCGCGGCGTGGGGGAAGTCTCATGGTTTTTCTCGAGTTGCGGCGGGAACCTGGGGTATATTCTCGAGTTACGACGGGGATGGCCCTTCCACACACGTGTTTGTTCAGCGACGTCAGGACTCCTGCCTAGTTGCGAGGGACAACTCGGGATTCTCCTCGAGGCTTGGCAGGGCAATTGGGACGCCTCTCCAGCTGAGGCGGGAGACCAAGTGTACCTTTCCACGTGCCACAGGAATCCTGGGTATCCTATCAAGTTTCACGAGGAGTCAGGCATCGTCTCCTTTGGAGGCACTGATCTCCGCGTACCTCTGGAGTTTTCAAAGGATGTGAGGCCTCCGGTCGCGATGAGGTGGGGAACTAGGTCTTTCTCTGTGGTCTCCACAGGGGATTCAGACATCCTTTCGTCTTGGGAGATGCAAGACGAGCCTGCATTCAAGTCACTGCAGGGATATCCGGCCATATTTCGAGTCAGGGCATCGTGGTGTCCATTCCACTTGAGGCCGCAAACTCAGGGTCCCTCTCACATACCTAGAGCTGAGAGAAGCCTCCTCTTGAGGTGCTTGTGGTAAGGTGGTATTCCTCTGGAGTCGAAGCCAGGGACTAACCTCTCATCTCGAGTTGATTTTTGGTCCACGGAGCTCTTTCGTGTTGCTAGAGTAACCTCAGGATCCCTCTAGCCTTGAAACAGTGTTCTTGGGGTTTCTATGGAGTGCCATCAAGGAAATCAAGGCTCCTTTCATGTTTGATGTGCAACACGGAATTGCTCTGCATGCAGTGCAGGAGAATCGAGCCTCATCTCGCGGCGAGGGGGATGTCTCATGGTTTTTCTCGAGTTGCGGCGGGACCCTGAGGTATATTCTCGAGTTACGACGGGGATGGCCCTTCCACACACATGTTTGTTCAGCGACGTAAGGACTCCTGCCTAGTTGCGAGGGACAACTCGGGATTCTCCTCGAGGCTTGGCAGGGCAATTGGGACACCTCTGCAGCTGAGGCGGGAGATGAAGAGTCCCTTTCCATGTGCCACAGGAATCCTGGGACTCCTATCAAGTTTCACGAGGAGTCAGGCATCGTCTCCTTTGGAGGCACTGATCTCCGCGTACCTCTGGAATTTTCAAAGGATGTGAGGCCTCCGGTCGCGATGAGGTGGGGAACGAGGTCTTTCTCTGTGGTCTCCACAGGGGATTCAGACATCCTTTCGTCTTGGGAGATGCAAGACGAGCCTGCATTCAAGTCACTGCAGGGATATCTGGCCTTATTTCGCGTCAGGGCATCGCAGTGTCCATTCCACTTGAGGCCGCAAAATCAGGGTCCCACTCACATACCTAGAGCTGAGAGAAGCCTCCTCTTGAGGTGCTTGTGGTAAGGTGGTATTCCTCTGGAGTCGAAGCCAGGGACTAACCTCTCATCTCGAGTTGATTTTTGGTCCACGGAGCTCTTTCGTGTTGCTACAGTGACCTCAGGATCCCTCTAGCCTTGAAACAGTGTTCTTGGGGTTTCTCTGGAGTGCCATCAAGGAAATCAAGGCTCCTTTCATGTGTGATGTGCAACACGGAATTGCTCTGCATGCAGTGCAGGGGAATCGGGCCTCATCTCGTGGCGAGGGGGAAGTCTCATGGTTTTTCTCGAGTTGCGGCGGGAACCTGGGGTATATTCTCGAGTTATGACGGGGATGGCCCTTCCACCCACGTGTTTGTTCAGCGACGTCAGGACTCCTGCCTAGTTGCGAGGGAGAACTCGGGATTCTCCTCGAGGCTTGGCAGGGCAATTGGGCCGCCTCTCCAGCTGAGGCGGGAGACAAAGGGTCCCTTTCCACGTGCCACAGGAATCCTGGGACTCCTATCAAGTTTCACGAGGAGTCAGGCATCGTCTCCTTTGGAGGCACTGATCTCCGCGTACCTCTGGAGTTTTCAAAGGATGTGAGTCCTCCGGTCGCGATGAGGTGGGGAACTAGGTCTTTCTCTGTGGTCTCCACAGGGGATTCAGACATCCTTTCGTCTTGGGAGATGCAAGTCGAGCCTGCATTCAATTGACTGCAGGGATATCCGGCCTTATTTCGCGTCAGGCCATCGCAGTGTCCATTCCACTTGAGGCCGCAAAATCAGGGTCCCTTTCACATACCTAGAGCTGAGAGAAGCCTCCTCTTGAGGTGCTTGTGGTAAGGTGGTATTCCTCAGGAGTCGAAGCCAGGGACTAACCTCTCATCTCGAGTTTATTTTTGGTCCACGGAGCTCTTTCTTGTTGCTACAGTAACCTCAGGATCCCTCCAGCCTTGAAACAGTGTTCTTGGGGTTTCTCGGGAGTGCCATCAAGGAAACCAAGGCTCCTTTCATGTTTGATGTGCAACACGGAATTGCTCTGCATGCAGTGCAGGAGAATCGAGCCTCATCTCGCGGCGAGGGGGATGTCTCATGGTTTTTCTCGAGTTGCGGCGGGACCCTGAGGTATATTCTCGAGTTATGACGGGGATGGCCCTTCCAGCCACGTGATTGTTCAGCGACGTCAGGACTCCTGCCTAGTTGCGAGGGACAACTCGGGATTCTCCTCGAGGCTTGGCAGGGCAATTGGGCCGCCTCTCCAGCTGAGGCGGGAGACCAAGTGTACCTTTCCACGTGCCACAGGAATCCTTGGACTCCTATCAAGTTTCACGAGGAGTCAGGCATCGTCTCCTTTGGAGGCACTGATCTCCGCGTACCTCTGGAGTTTTCAAAGGATGTGAGGCCTCCGGTCGCGATGAGGTGGGGAACTAGGTCTTTCTCTGTGGTCTCCACAGGGGATTCAGACATCCTTTCGTCTTGGGAGATGCAAGACGAGCCTGCATTCAAGTCACTGCAGGGATATCCGGCCATATTTCGAGTCAGGGCATCGTGGTGTCCATTCCACTTGAGGCCGCAAACTCAGGGTCCCTCTCACATACCTAGAGCTGAGAGAAGCCTCCTCTTGAGGTGATTGTGGTAAGGTGGTATTCCTCTGGAGTCGAAGCCAGGGACTAACCTCTCATCTCGAGTTGATTTTTGGTCCACGGAGCTCTTTCGTGTTGCTACAGTAACCTCAGGATCCCTCTAGCCTTGAAACAGTGTTCTTGGGGTTTCTATGGAGTGCCATCAAGGAAATCAAGGCTCCTTTCATGTTTGATGTGCAAAACGGAATTGCTCTGCATGCAGTGCAAGAGAATCGAGCCTCATCTCGCGGCGAGGGGGATGTCTCATGGTTTTTCTCGAGTTGCGGCGGGACCCTGAGGTATATTCTCGAGTTATGACGGGGACGGCCCTTCCAGCCACGTGTTTGTTCAGCGACGTCAGGACTCCTGCCTAGTTGCGAGGGACAACTCGGGATTCTCCTCGAGGCTTGGCAGGGCAATTGGGACGCCTCTCCAGCTGAGGCGGGAGACCAAGTGTTCCTTTCCACGTGCCACAGGAATCCTGGGACTCCTATCAAGTTTCACGAGGAGTCAGGCATCGTCTCCTTTGGAGGCACTGATCTCCGTGTACCTCTGGAGTTTTCAAAGGATGTGAGGCCTCCGGTCGCGATGAGGTGGGGAACTAGGTCTTTCTCTGTGGTCTCCACAGGGGATTCAGACATCCTTTCGTCTTGGGAGATGCAAGACGAGCCTGCATTCAACTCACTGCAGGGATATCCGGCCATATTTCGAGTCAGGGCATCGCGGTGTCCATTCCACTTGAGGCCGCAAAATCAGGGTCCCTCTCACATACCTAGAGCTGAGAGAAGCCTCCTCTTGAGGTGCTTGTGGAAAGGTGGTATTCCTCTGGAGTCGAAGCCAGGGACTAACCTCTCATCTCGAGTTGATTTTTGGTCCACGGAGCTCTTTTGTGTTGCTACAGTGACCACAGGATCCCTCTAGCCTTGAAACAGTGTTCTTGGGGTTTCTCTGGAGTGCCATCAAGGAAATCAAGGCTCCTTTCATGTGTGATGTGCAACACGGAATTGCTCTGCACGCAGTGCAGGGGAATCAGGCCTCATCTCGCGGCGAGGGGGAAGTCTCATGGTTTTTCTCGAGTTGCGGCGGGAATCTGGGGTATATTCTCAAGTTACGACGGGGATGGCCCTTCCACACACGTGTTTGTTCAGCGACGTCAGGACTCCTGCCTAGTTGCGAGGGACAACTCGGGATTCTCCTCGAGGCTTGGCAGGGCAATTGGGACACCTCTGCAGCTGAGGCGGGAGATGAAGAGTCCCTTTCCACGTGCCACAGGAATCCTGGGACTCCTATCAAGTTTCACGAGGAGTCAGGCATCGTCTCCTTTGGAGGCACTGACCTCCGCGTACCTCTGGAGTTTTCAAAGGATGTGAGGCCTTCGGTCGCGGTCAGGTGGGGAACTAGGTCTTTCTCTGTGGTCTCCACAGGGGATTCAGACATCCTTTCGTCTTGGGAGATGCAAGGCGAGCCTGCATTCAAGTCACTGCAGTTATATCCGGCCTTATTTCGAGTCAGGGCATCGCGGTTTCCATTCCACTTGAGGCTGCAAACTCAGGGTCCCTCTCACATACCTAGAGCTGAGAGAAGCCTCCTCTTGAGGTGCTTGTGGTAAGGTGGTATTCCCCTGGAGTCGAAGCCAGGGACTAACCTCTCCTCTCGAGTTGATTTTTGGTCCACGGAGCTCTTTCGTGTAGCTACAGTGACCTCAGGATCCCTCTAGCCTTGAAACAGTGTTCTTGGGGTTTCTCTGGAGTGCCATCAAGGAAATCAAGGCTCCTTTCATGTGTGATGTGCAACACGGAATTGCTCTTCACGCACTGCAGGGGAATCTGGCCTCATCTCGCGGCGAGGGGGACGTCTCATGGTTTTTCTCGAGTTGCGGCGGGAACCTGGGGTATATTCTCGAGTTACGACGGGGATGGCCCTTCCACCCACGTGTTTGTTCAGCGTCGTCAGGACTCCTTCCTAGTTGCGAGGGACAACTCGGGATTCTCCTCGAGGCTTGGCAGGGCAATTGGGACGCCTCTCCAGCTGAGGCGGGAGACCAAGGGTCCCTTTCCACGTGCCACAGGAATCCTGGGACTCCTATCAAGTTTCACGAGGAGTCAGGCATCGTCTCCTTTGGAGGCACTGATCTCCGCGTACCTCTGGAGTTTTCAAAGGATGTGAGGGCTCCGGTCGCGATGAGGTGGGGAACTAGGTCTTTCTCTGTGGTCTCCACAGGGGATTCAGACCTCCTTTCATCTTGGGAGATGCAAGACGAGCCTGCATTCAAATCACTGCAGGGATATCCGGCCTTATTTCGCATCAGGGCATCGCGGTGTCCATTCCACTTGAGGCCGCAAACTCAGTGTCCCTCTCACATACCTAGAGAGGAGAGAAGCCTCCTCTTGAGGTGCTTGTGGTAAGGTGGTATTCCTCTGGAGTCGAAGCCAGGGACTAACCTCTCATCTCGAGTTGATTTTTGGTCCACGGAGCTCTTTCGTGTGGCTGCAGTGACCTCAGGATCCCTCTAGCCTTGAAACAGTGTTCTTGGGGTTTCTCTGGAGTGCCACCAAGGAAATCAAGGCTCCTTTCATGTGTGATGTGCAACACGGAATTGCTCTGCACGCAGTGCAGGGGAATCGGGCCTCATCTCGCGGCGAGGGGGAAGTCTCATGGTTTTTCTCGAGTTGCGCCAGGAACCTGGGGTATATTCTCGAGTTACGACGGGGATGCCCTTCCACACACGTGTTTGTTCAGCCACGTCAGGACTCCTGCCTAGTTGCGAGGGACAACTCGGGATTCTCCTCGAGGCTTGGCAGGGCAATTGGGACGCCTCTCCAGCTGAGGCGGGAGACCAAGGGTCCCTCTCCACGTGCCACAGGAATCCTGGGACTCCTATCAAGTTTCACGAGGAGTCAGGCATCGTCTCCTTGGGAGGCACTGATCTCCGCGTACCTATGGAGTTTTCAAAGGATGTGAGGCCTCAGGTCACGATGAAGTGGGGAAATAGGTCTTTATTTGTGGTCTCCACAGGGGATTCAGACATCCTTTCTTCTTCGGAGATGCAAGACGAGCCTGCATTCAAGTCACTGCAGGGATATCCGGCCTTATTTCGCGTCAGGGCATCGCGGTGTCCATTCCACTTGAGGCCGCAAACTCAGCGTCCCTCTCACATACCTAGAGCTGAGAGAAGCCTCGTCTTGAGGTGCTTGTGGTAAGGTGGTATTCCTCTGGAGTCGAAGCCAGGGACTAACCTCTCATCTCGAGTTGATTTTTGGTCCACGGAGCTCTTTCGTGTGGCTACAGTGACCTCAGGATCCCTCTAGCCTTGAAACAGTGTTCTTGGGGTTTCTCTGGAGTGCCATCAAGGAAATCAAGCCTTCTTTCATGTTTGATGTGCAACACGGAATTGCTCTGCATGCACTGCAGGGGAATCGGGCCTCATCTCACGGCGAGGGGGACGTCTCATGGTTTTTCTCGAGTTGCCGCGGGAACCTGGGGTATATTCTCGAGTTACGACGGGGATGGCCCTTCCACCCACGTGTTTGTTCAGTGACGTCAGGACTCCTGCCTAGTTGCGAGGGACAACTCCGGATACTCCTCGAGGCTTGGCAGGGCAATTGGGACGCCTCTCCAGCTGAGGCGGGAGACCAAGGGTCCCTTTCCACGTGCCACAGGAATCCTGGGACTCCTATCAAGTTTCACGAGGAGTCAGGCATCGTCCCCTTTAGAGGCACTGATCTCCGCGTACCTCTGGAGTTTTCAAAGGATGTGAGGCCTCCGGTCGCGATGAGGTGGGGAACTAGGTCTTTCTCTTTGGTCTTCACAGGGGATTCAGACATCCTTTCGTCTTGGGAGAGGCAAGACGAGCCTGCATTCAAGTCAC
Organism: Cervus elaphus; assembly: GCF_910594005.1. Taxonomy (NCBI): domain Eukaryota; kingdom Metazoa; phylum Chordata; class Mammalia; order Artiodactyla; family Cervidae; genus Cervus; species Cervus elaphus. The sequence continues at coordinate 1,060,587 of NW_025316681.1, read as the reverse complement.
TGCAGGGATATCCGGCCTTATTTCGCATCAGGGCATCGCGGTGTCCATTCCACTTGAGGCCGCAAACTCAGCGTCCCTCTCACATACCTAGAGCTGAGAGAAGCCTCCTCTTGAGGTGCTTGTGGTAAGGTGGTATTCCTCTGGAGTCGAAGCCAGGGACTAACCTCTCATCTCGAGTTGATTTTTAGTCCACGGAGCTCTTTCGTGTGGCTACAGTGACCTCAGGATCCCTCTAGCCTTGAAACAGTGTTCTTGGGGTTTCTCTGGAGTGCCATCAAGGAAATCAAGGCTTCTTTCATGTTTGATGTGCAACACGGAATTGCTCTGCATGCAGTGCAGGGGAATCGGGCCTCATCTCACGGCGAGGGGGAAGTCTCATGGTTTTTCTCGAGTTGCGGCGAGAACCTGGGGTATATTCTCGAGTTACGACGGGGATGGCCCTTCCACCCACGTGTTTGTTCAGCGACGTCAGAACTCCTTCCTAGTTGCGAGGGACAACTCGGGATTCTCCTCGAGGCTTGGCAGGGCAATTGGGCCGCCTCTCCAGCTGAGGCGGGAGACCAAGTGTCCCTTTCCACTTGCCACAGGAATCCTGGGTCTCCTATCAAGTTTCACGAGGAGTCAGGCATCATCTCCTTTGGAGGCACTGATCTCCGCGTACCTCTGGAGTTTTCAAAGGATGTGAGGCCTCCGATCGCGATGAGGTGGGGAGCTAGGTCTTTCTCTGTGGTCTCAACAGGGGATTCAGACATCCTTTCATCTTGGGAGATGCAAGACGAGCCGGCATTCAAGTCACTTCAGAGATATCTTGCCTTATTTCGAGTCAGGGCATCGCGGTGTCCATTCCACTTGAGGCCGCAAACTCAGGGTCCCTCTCACATACCTAGAGCTGAGAGAAGCCTCCTCTTGAGGTGCTTGTGGTAAGGTGGTATTCCTCTGGAGTCGAAGCCAGGGACTAACCTCTCATCTCGAGTTGATTTTTGGTCCACGGAGCTCTTTCCTGTTGCTACAGTGACCTCAGCATCCCTCTAGCCTTGAAACAGTGTTCTTGGGGTTTCTCTGGAGTGCCATGATGGAAATCAAGGCTCCTTTCATGTGTGATGTGCAACACGGAATTGCTCTGCATGCAGTGCAGGAGAATCGAGCCTCATCTCGCGGCGAGGGGGATGTCTCATGGTTTTTCTCGAGTTGCGGCGGGACCCTGAGGTATATTCTCGAGTTATGACGGGGATGGCCCTTCCACACACGTGTTTGTTCAGCGACGTCAGGACTCCTGCCTAGTTGCGAGGGACAACTCGGGATTCTCCTCGAGGCTTGGCAGGGCAATTGGGACGCCTCTCCAGCTGAGGCGGGAGACCAAGGGTCCCTTTCCATGTGCCACAGCAATCCTGGGACTCCTTTCAAGTTTCACGAGGAGTCAGGCATCGTCTCCTTTGGAGACACTGATCTCCGCGTACCTCTGGAGTTTTCAAAGGATGTGAGGCCTCCGGTCGCGATGAGGTCGGGAACTAGATCTTTCTCTGTGGTCTTCACAGGGGATTCAGACATCCTTTCGTCTTGGGAGATGCAAGACGAGCCTGCATTCAAGTCACTGCAGGGATATCCGGCCTTATTTCGAGTCAGGGCATCGCGGTGTCCATTCCACTTGAGGCCGCAAACTCAGGGTCCCTCTCACATACCTAGAGCTGAGAGAAGCCTCCTCTTGAGGTGCTTGTGGTAAGGTGGTATTCCTCTGGAGTCGAAGCCAGGGACTAACCTCTCATCTCGAGTTGATTTTTGGTCCACGGAGCTCTTTCGTGTTGCTACAGTGACCTCAGGATCCCTCTAGCCTTGAAACAGTGTTCTTAGGGTTTCTCTGGAGTGCCATCAAAGAAATCAAGGCTCCTTTCATGTTTGATGTGCAACACGGAATTGCTCTGCACGCAGTGCAGGGGAATCGGGCCTCATCTCGCGGCGAGGGGGAAGTCTCATGGTTTTTCTCGAGTTGCGGCGGGAACCTATGGTATATTCTCTAGTTACGACGGGGATGGCCCTTCCACCCACGTGTTTGTTCAGCGACGTCAGGACTCCTGCCTAGTTGCGAGGGACAACTCGGGGTTCTCCTCGAGGCTTGGCAGGGCAATTCGGACGCCTCTCCAGCTGAGGCGGGAGACCAAGTGTCCCTTTCCACGTGCCACAGGAATCCTGGGACTCCTATCAAGTTTCACGAGGAGTCAGGCATCGTCTCCTTTGGAGGCACTGATCTCCGCGTACCTCTGAAGTATTCAAAGGATGTGAGGCCTCCGGTCGCCATGAGGTGGGGAACTAGGTCTTTCTCTGTGGTCTCCACAGGGGATTCAGACATCCTTTCATCTTGGGAGATGCAAGATGAGCCTGCATTCAATTCACTGCAGCGATATCCGGCCTAATTTCGCGTCAGGGCATCGCAGTGTCCATTCCACTTGAGGCCGCAAACTCAGGGTCCCTCTCACATACCTAGGGCTGAGAGAAGCCTCCTCTTGAGGTGCTTGTGGTAAGGTGGTATTCCTCTGGAGTCGAAGCCAGGGACTAACCTCTCAACTCGAGTTGATTTTTGGTCCACGGAGCTCTTTCATGTTGCTACAGTAACCTCAGGATCCCTCTAGCCTTGAAACAGTGTTCTTGGGGTTTCTTTGGAGTGCCGTCAAGGAAATCAAGGCTCCTTTCATCTGTGATGTGCAACATGGAACTGCTCTGCATGCAGTGCAGCGGAATCGAGCCTCATCTCGAGGCGAGGGGGAAGTCTCATGGTTTTTCTCGATTTGCGGCGGGAACCTGGGGTATATTCTCGAGTTACGACGGAGATGGCCATTCCACCAACGTGTTTGTTCAGCGACGTCAGGACTCCTGCCTAGTTGCGAGGGACAACTCGGGATTCTCCTCGAGGCTTGGCAGGGCAATTGGGCCGCCTCTCCAGCTGAGGGGGGAGACCAAGCGTCCCTTTCCACGTGCCACAGGAATCCTGGGACTCCTATCAAGTTTCACGAGGAGTCAGGCATCGTCTCCTTTGGAGGCACTGATCTCCGCGTACCTCTGGAGTTTTCAAAGGATGTGAGGCCTCCGGTCGCGATGAGGTGGGGAACGAGGTCTTTCTCTGTGGTCTCCACAGGGGATTCAGACATCTTTTCATCTTGGGAGATGCAAGTCGAGCCTGCATTCAATTCACTGCAGCGATATCCGGCCTTAATCCGCGTCAGGCCATCGCATTGTCCATTCCACTTGAGGCCGCAAAATCAGGGTCCCTCTCACATACCTAGAGCTGAGAGAAGCCTCCTCTTGAGGTGCTTGTGGTAAGGTGGTATTCCTCTGGAGTCGAAGCCAGGGACTAACCTCTCATCTCGAGTTGATTTTTGGTCCACGGAGCTCTTTCGTGTTGCTACAGTAACCTCAGGATCCCTCTAGCCTTGAAACAGTGTTCTTGGGGTTTCTCTGGAGTGCCATCAAGGAAATCAAGGCTCCTTTCATGTTTGATGTGCAACACGGAATTACTCTGCATGCAGTCCAGGAGAATCGAGCCTCATCTCGCGGCGAGGGGGATGTCTCATGGTTTTTCTCGAGTTGCGGCGGGACCCTGAGGTATATTCTCGAGTTATGACGGGGATGGCCCTTCCAGCCACGTGTTTGTTCAGCGACGTCAGGACTCCTGCCTAGTTGTGAGGGACAACTCGGGATTCTCCTCGAGGCTTGGCAGGGCAATTGGGCCGCCTCTCCACTGAGGCGGGAGACCAAGTGTACCTTTCCACGTGCCACAGGAATCCTGGGACTCCTATCAAGTTTCACGAGGAGTCAGGCATCGTCTCCTTTGGAGGCACTGATCTCCGCGTACCTCTGGAGTTTTCAAAGGATGTGAGGCCTCCGGTCGCGATGAGGTGGGGAACTAGGTCTTTCTCTGTGGTCTCCACAGGGGATTCAGACATCCTTTCGTCTTGGGAGATGCAAGACGAGCCTGCATTCAAGTCACTGCAGGGATATCCGGCCTTATTTCGAGTCAGGGCATCGCGGTGTCCATTCCACTTGAGGCCGCAAAATCAGGGTCCCTCTCAAATACTTAGAGCTGAGAGAAGCCTCCTCTTGAGGTGCTTGTGGTAAGATGGTATTCCTCTGGAGTCGAAACCAGGGACTAACCTCTCATCTCGAGTTGATTTTTGGTCCACGGAGCTCTTTTGCGTTGCTACAGTGACCTCAGGATCCCTCTAGCCTTGAAACAGTGTTCTTGGGGTTTCTCTGGAGTGCCATCAAGGAAATCAAGGCTCCTTTCATGTTTGATGTGCAACACGGAATTGCTCTGCACGCAGTGCAGGGGAATCGGGCCTCATCTCGCGGCGAGGGGGAAGTCTCATGGTTTTTCACGAGTTGCGGTGGGAACCTGGGGTATATTCTCGAGTTACGACGGGGATGGCCCTTCCACACACATGTTTGTTCAGCGACGTCAGGACTCCTGCCTAGTTGCGAGGGACAACTCGGGATTCTCCTCGAGGCTTGGCAGGGCAATTGGGACACCTCTGCAGCTGAGGCGGGAGATGAAGAGTCCCTTTCCACGTGCCACAGGAATCCTGGGACTCCTATCAAGTTTCACGAGGAGTCAGGCATCGTCTCCTTTGGAGGCACTGATCTCCGCGTACCTCTGGAGTTTTCAAAGGATGTGAGGCCTCCGGTCGCGATGAGGTGGGGAAATAGGTCTTTCTCTGTGGTCTCCACAGGGGATTCAGACATCCTTTCGTCTTGGGAGATGCAAGACGAGCCTGCATTCAAGTCACTGCAGGGATATCTGGCCTTATTTCGCGTCAGGGCATCGCAGTGTCCATTACACTTGAGGCCGCAAAATCAGGGTCCCACTCACATACCTAGAGCTGAGAGAAGCCTCCTCTTGAGGTGCTTGTGGTAAGGTGGTATTCCTCTGGAGTCGAAGCCAGGGACTAACCTCTCATCTCGAGTTGATTTTTAGTCCACGGAGCTCTTTCGTGTTGCTACAGTGACCTCAGGATCCCTCTAGCCTTGAAACAGTGTTCTTGGGGTTTCTCTGGAGTGCCATCAAGGAAATCAAGGCTCCTTTCATGTGTGATGTGCAACACGGAATTGCTCTGCATGCAGTGCAGGGGAATCGGGCCTCATCTCGTGGCGAGGGGGAAGTCTCATGGTTTTTCTCAAGTTGCGGCGGGAACCTGGGGTATATTCTCGAGTTATGACGGGGATGGCCCTTCCACCCACGTGTTTGTTCAGCGACGTCAGGACTCCTGCCTAGTTGCGAGGGACAACTCGGGATTCTCCTCGAGGCTTGGCAGGGCAATTGGGACGCCTCTCCAGCTGAGGCGGGAGACCAAGGGTCCCTTTCCACGTGCCACAGGAATCCTGGGACTCCTATCAAGTTTCACGAGGAGTCAGGCATCGTCTCCTTTGGAGGCACTGATCTCCGCGTACCTCTGGAGTTTTCAAAGGATGTGAGGCCTCCGGTCGCGATGAGGTGGGGAACGAGGTCTTTCTCTGTGGTCTCCACAGGGGATTCAGACATCTTTTCATCTTGGGAGATGCAAGTCGAGCCTGCATTCAATTCACTGCAGCGATATCCGGCCTTAATCCGCGTCAGGCCATCGCATTGTCCATTCCACTTGAGGCCGCAAAATCAGGGTCCCTCTCACATACCTAGAGCTGAGAGAAGCCTCCTCTTGAGGTGCTTGTGGTAAGGTGGTATTCCTCTGGAGTCGAAGCCAGGGACTAACCTCTCATCTCGAGTTGATTTTTGGTCCACGGAGCTCTTTCGTGTTGCTACAGTAACCTCAGGATCCCTCTAGCCTTGAAACAGTGTTCTTGGGGTTTCTCTGGAGTGCCATCAAGGAAATCAAGGCTCCTTTCATGTTTGATGTGCAACACGGAATTACTCTGCATGCAGTCCAGGAGAATCGAGCCTCATCTCGCGGCGAGGGGGATGTCTCATGGTTTTTCTCGAGTTGCGGCGGGACCCTGAGGTATATTCTCGAGTTATGACGGGGATGGCCCTTCCAGCCACGTGTTTGTTCAGCGACGTCAGGACTCCTGCCTAGTTGTGAGGGACAACTCGGGATTCTCCTCGAGGCTTGGCAGGGCAATTGGGCCGCCTCTCCACTGAGGCGGGAGACCAAGTGTACCTTTCCACGTGCCACAGGAATCCTGGGACTCCTATCAAGTTTCACGAGGAGTCAGGCATCGTCTCCTTTGGAGGCACTGATCTCCGCGTACCTCTGGAGTTTTCAAAGGATGTGAGGCCTCCGGTCGCGATGAGGTGGGGAACTAGGTCTTTCTCTGTGGTCTCCACAGGGGATTCAGACATCCTTTCGTCTTGGGAGATGCAAGACGAGCCTGCATTCAAGTCACTGCAGGGATATCCGGCCTTATTTCGAGTCAGGGCATCGCGGTGTCCATTCCACTTGAGGCCGCAAAATCAGGGTCCCTCTCAAATACTTAGAGCTGAGAGAAGCCTCCTCTTGAGGTGCTTGTGGTAAGATGGTATTCCTCTGGAGTCGAAACCAGGGACTAACCTCTCATCTCGAGTTGATTTTTGGTCCACGGAGCTCTTTTGCGTTGCTACAGTGACCTCAGGATCCCTCTAGCCTTGAAACAGTGTTCTTGGGGTTTCTCTGGAGTGCCATCAAGGAAATCAAGGCTCCTTTCATGTTTGATGTGCAACACGGAATTGCTCTGCACGCAGTGCAGGGGAATCGGGCCTCATCTCGCGGCGAGGGGGAAGTCTCATGGTTTTTCACGAGTTGCGGTGGGAACCTGGGGTATATTCTCGAGTTACGACGGGGATGGCCCTTCCACACACATGTTTGTTCAGCGACGTCAGGACTCCTGCCTAGTTGCGAGGGACAACTCGGGATTCTCCTCGAGGCTTGGCAGGGCAATTGGGACACCTCTGCAGCTGAGGCGGGAGATGAAGAGTCCCTTTCCACGTGCCACAGGAATCCTGGGACTCCTATCAAGTTTCACGAGGAGTCAGGCATCGTCTCCTTTGGAGGCACTGATCTCCGCGTACCTCTGGAGTTTTCAAAGGATGTGAGGCCTCCGGTCGCGATGAGGTGGGGAAATAGGTCTTTCTCTGTGGTCTCCACAGGGGATTCAGACATCCTTTCGTCTTGGGAGATGCAAGACGAGCCTGCATTCAAGTCACTGCAGGGATATCTGGCCTTATTTCGCGTCAGGGCATCGCAGTGTCCATTACACTTGAGGCCGCAAAATCAGGGTCCCACTCACATACCTAGAGCTGAGAGAAGCCTCCTCTTGAGGTGCTTGTGGTAAGGTGGTATTCCTCTGGAGTCGAAGCCAGGGACTAACCTCTCATCTCGAGTTGATTTTTGGTCCACGGAGCTCTTTCGTGTTGCTACAGTGACCTCAGGATCCCTCTAGCCTTGAAACAGTGTTCTTGGGGTTTCTCTGGAGTGCCATCAAGGAAATCAAGGCTCCTTTCATGTGTGATGTGCAACACGGAATTGCTCTGCATGCAGTGCAGGGGAATCGGGCCTCATCTCGTGGCGAGGGGGAAGTCTCATGGTTTTTCTCAAGTTGCGGCGGGAACCTGGGGTATATTCTCGAGTTATGACGGGGATGGCCCTTCCACCCACGTGTTTGTTCAGCGACGTCAGGACTCCTGCCTAGTTGCGAGGGACAACTCGGGATTCTCCTCGAGGCTTGGCAGGGCAATTGGGACGCCTCTCCAGCTGAGGCGGGAGACCAAGGGTCCCTTTCCACGTGCCACAGGAATCCTGGGACTCCTATCAAGTTTCACGAGGAGTCAGGCATCGTCTCCTTTGGAGGCACTGATCTCCGCGTACCTCTGGAGTTTTCAAAGGATGTGAGGCCTCCGGTCGCGATGAGGTGGGGAACTAGGTCTTTCTCTGTGGTCTCCACAGGGGATTCAGACATCTTTTCATCTTGGGAGATGCAAGTCGAGCCTGCATTCAATTGACTGCAGGGATATCCGGCCTTATTTCGCGTCAGGCCATCGCAGTGTCCATTCCACTTGAGGCCGCAAAATCAGGGTCCCTTTCACATACCTAGAGCTGAGAGAAGCCTCCTCTTGAGGTGCTTGTGGTAAGGTGGTATTCCTCTGGAGTCGAAGCCAGGGACTAACCTCTCATCTCGAGTTGATTTTTGGTACACGGAGCTCTTTCGTGTTGCTACAGTAACCTCAGGATCCCTCTAGCCTAGAAACAGTGTTCTTGGGGTTTCTCTGGAGTGCCATCAAGGAAATCAAGGCTCCTTTCATGTGTGATGTGCAACACGGAATTGCTCTTCATGCATTGCAGGGGAATCGGGCCTCATATCGCGGCGAGGGGGAAGTCTCATGGTTTTTCTCAAGTTGCGGCGGGAACCTGGGGTATATTCTCGAGTTATGACGGGGATGGCCCTTCCACCCACGTGTTTTTTCAGCGACGTCAGGAATCCTGCCTAGTTGCGAGGGACAACTCGGGATTCTCCTCGAGGCTTGGCAGGGCAATTGGGACGCCTCTCCAGCTGAGGCGGGAGACCAAGCGTCCCTTTCCACGTGCCACAGGAATCCTGGGACTCCTATCAAGTTTCACGAGGAGTCAGGCATCGTCTCCTTTGGAGGCACTGATCTCCGCGTACCTCTGGAGTTTTCAAAGGATGTGAGGCCTCCGGTCGCGATGAGGTCGGGAACTAGATCTTTCTCTGAGGTCTCCACAGGGGATTCAGACATCCTTTCGTCTTGGGAGATGCAAGACGAGCCTGCATTCAAGTCACTGCAGGGATATCCGGCCTTATTTCGAGTCAGGGCATCGCGGTGTCCATTCCACTTGAGGCCGCAAACTCAGGGTCCCTCTCACATACCTAGAGCTGAGAGAAGCCTCCTCTTGAGGTGCTTGTGGTAAGGTGGTATTCCTCTGGAGTCGAAGCCAGGGACTAACCTCTCATCTCGAGTTGATTTTTGGTCCACGGAGCTCTTTTGTGTTGCTACAGTGACCTCAGGATCCCTCTAGCCTTGAAACAGTGTTCTTGGGGTTTCTCTCGAGTGCCATCAAGGAAATCAAGGCTCCTTTCATGTGTGATGTGCAACACGGAATTGCTCTGCACGCAGTGCAGGGGAATCGGGCCTCATCTCGCGGCGAGGGGGAAGTCTCATGGTTTTTCTCGAGTTGCGGCGGGAACCTGGGGTATATTCTCGAGTTACGACGGGGATGGCCCTTCCACACACGTGTTTGTTCAGCGACGTCAGGACTCCTGCCTAGTTGCGAGGGACAACTCGGGATTCTCCTCGAGGCTTGGCAGGGCAATTGGGACGCCTCTCCAGCTGAGGCGGAAGACCAAATGTACCTTTCCACGTGCCACAGGAATCCTGGGTCTCCTATCAAGTTTCATGAGGAGTCAGGCATCGTCTCCTTTGGAGGCACTGATCTCCGCGTACCTCTGGAGTTTTCAAAGGATGTGAGGCCTCCGGTCGCGATGAGGTGGGGAACGAGGTCTTTCTCTGTGGTCTCCACAGGGGATTCAGACATCCTTTCGTCTTGGGAGATGCAAGACGAGCCTGCATTCAATTCACTGCAGGGATATCCGGCCTTATTTCGCGTCAGGCCATCGCAGTGTCCATTTCTCTTGAGGCCGCAAACTCAGGGTCCCTCTCACATACCTAGAGCTGAGAGAAGCCTCCTCTTGAGGTGCTTGTGGTAAGGTGGTATTCCTCTGGAGTCGAAGCCAGGGACTAACCTCTCATCTCGAGTTGATTTTTGGTCCACGGAGCTCTTTTGTGTTGCTACAGTGACCTCAGCATCCCTCTAGCCTTGAAACAGTGTTCTTGGGGTTTCTCTGGAGTGCCATCAAGGAAATCAAGGCTCCTTTCATGTGTGATGTGCAACACGGAATTGCTCTGCACGCAGTGCAGCGGAATCGGGCCTCATCTCCCGGCGAGGGGGAAGTCTCATGGTTTTTCTCGAGTTGCGGCGGGAACCTGGGGTATATTCTCGAGTTACGACGTGGATGGCCCTTCCACACACGTGTTTGTTCCGGGATGTCAGGACTCCTGCCTAGTTGCGAGGGACAACTCGGGATTCTCCTCGAGGCTTGGCAGGGCAATTGGGACGCCTCTCCAGCTGAGGCGGGAGACCAAGGGTCCCTTTCCACGTGCCACAGGAATCCTGGGACTCCTATCAAGTTTCACGAGGAGTCAGGCATCGTCTCCTTTGGAGGCACTGATCTCCGCGTACCTCTGGAGTTTTCAAAGGATGTGAGTCCTCCGGTCGCGATGAGGTGGGGAACTAGGTCTTTCTCTGTGGTCTCCACAGGGGATTCAGACATCCTTTCGTCTTGGGAGATGCAAGACGAGCCTGCATTCAAGTCACTGCAGGGATATCCGGCCATATTTCGAGTCAGGGCATCGCGGTGTCCATTCCACTTGAGGCCGCAAAATCAGGGTCCCTCTCACATACATAGAGCTGAGAGAAGCCTCCTCTTGAGGTGCTTGTGGTAAGGTGGTATTCCTCTGGAGTCGAAGCCAGGGACTAACCTCTCATCTCGAGTTGATTTTTGGTCCACGGAGCTCTTTTGTGTTGCTACAGTGACCTCAGGATCCCTCTAGCCTTGAAACAGTGTTCTTGGGGTTTCTCTGGAGTGCCATCAAGGAAATCAAGGCTCCTTTCATGTGTGATGTGCAACACGGAATTGCTCTGCACGCAGTGCAGGGGAATCGGGCCTCATCTCGCGGCGTGGGGGAAGTCTCATGATTTTTCTCGAGTTGCGGCGGGAACCTGGGGTATATTCTCGAGTTACGACGGGGATGGCCCTTCCACACACGTGTTTGTTCAGCGACGTCAGGACTCCTGCCTAGTTGCGAGGGACAACTCGGGATTCTCCTCGAGGCTTGGCAGGGCAATTGGGACGCCTCTCCAGCTGAGGCGGGAGACCAAGTGTACCTTTCCACGTGCCACAGGAATCCTGGGTATCCTATCAAGTTTCACGAGGAGTCAGGCATCGTCTCCTTTGGAGGCACTGATCTCCGCGTACCTCTGGAGTTTTCAAAGGATGTGAGGCCTCCGGTCGCGATGAGGTGGGGAACTAGGTCTTTCTCTGTGGTCTCCACAGGGGATTCAGACATCCTTTCGTCTTGGGAGATGCAAGACGAGCCTGCATTCAAGTCACTGCAGGGATATCCGGCCATATTTCGAGTCAGGGCATCGTGGTGTCCATTCCACTTGAGGCCGCAAACTCAGGGTCCCTCTCACATACCTAGAGCTGAGAGAAGCCTCCTCTTGAGGTGCTTGTGGTAAGGTGGTATTCCTCTGGAGTCGAAGCCAGGGACTAACCTCTCATCTCGAGTTGATTTTTGGTCCACGGAGCTCTTTCGTGTTGCTACAGTAACCTCAGGATCCCTCTAGCCTTGAAACAGTGTTCTTGGGGTTTCTATGGAGTGCCATCAAGGAAATCAAGGCTCCTTTCATGTTTGATGTGCAACACGGAATTGCTCTGCATGCAGTGCAGGAGAATCGAGCCTCATCTCGCGGCGAGGGGGATGTCTCATGGTTTTTCTCGAGTTGCGGCGGGACCCTGAGGTATATTCTCGAGTTACGACGGGGATGGCCCTTCCACACACATGTTTGTTCAGCGACGTAAGGACTCCTGCCTAGTTGCGAGGGACAACTCGGGATTCTCCTCGAGGCTTGGCAGGGCAATTGGGACACCTCTGCAGCTGAGGCGGGAGATGAAGAGTCCCTTTCCATGTGCCACAGGAATCCTGGGACTCCTATCAAGTTTCACGAGGAGTCAGGCATCGTCTCCTTTGGAGGCACTGATCTCCGCGTACCTCTGGAATTTTCAAAGGATGTGAGGCCTCCGGTCGCGATGAGGTGGGGAACGAGGTCTTTCTCTGTGGTCTCCACAGGGGATTCAGACATCCTTTCGTCTTGGGAGATGCAAGACGAGCCTGCATTCAACTCACTGCAGGGATATCTGGCCTTATTTCGCGTCAGGGCATCGCAGTGTCCATTCCACTTGAGGCCGCAAAATCAGGGTCCCACTCACATACCTAGAGCTGAGAGAAGCCTCCTCTTGAGGTGCTTGTGGTAAGGTGGTATTCCTCTGGAGTCGAAGCCAGGGACTAACCTCTCATCTCGAGTTGATTTTTGGTCCACGGAGCTCTTTCGTGTTGCTACAGTGACCTCAGGATCCCTCTAGCCTTGAAACAGTGTTCTTGGGGTTTCTCTGGAGTGCCATCAAGGAAATCAAGGCTCCTTTCATGTGTGATGTGCAACACGGAATTGCTCTGCATGCAGTGCAGGGGAATCGGGCCTCATCTCGTGGCGAGGGGGAAGTCTCATGGTTTTTCTCGAGTTGCGGCGGGAACCTGGGGTATATTCTCGAGTTATGACGGGGATGGCCCTTCCACCCACGTGTTTGTTCAGCGACGTCAGGACTCCTGCCTAGTTGCGAGGGAGAACTCGGGATTCTCCTCGAGGCTTGGCAGGGCAATTGGGCCGCCTCTCCAGCTGAGGCGGGAGACAAAGGGTCCCTTTCCACGTGCCACAGGAATCCTGGGACTCCTATCAAGTTTCACGAGGAGTCAGGCATCGTCTCCTTTGGAGGCACTGATCTCCGCGTACCTCTGGAGTTTTCAAAGGATGTGAGGCCTCCGGTCGCGATGAGGTGGGGAACTAGGTCTTTCTCTGTGGTCTCCACAGGGGATTCAGACATCTTTTCATCTTGGGAGATGCAAGTCGAGCCTGCATTCAATTGACTGCAGGGATATCCGGCCTTATTTCGCGTCAGGCCATCGCAGTGTCCATTCCACTTGAGGCCGCAAAATCAGGGTCCCTTTCACATACCTAGAGCTGAGAGAAGCCTCCTCTTGAGGTGCTTGTGGTAAGGTGGTATTCCTCAGGAGTCGAAGCCAGGGACTAACCTCTCATCTCGAGTTTATTTTTGGTCCACGGAGCTCTTTCTTGTTGCTACAGTAACCTCAGGATCCCTCCAGCCTTGAAACAGTGTTCTTGGGGTTTCTCGGGAGTGCCATCAAGGAAACCAAGGCTCCTTTCATGTTTGATGTGCAACACGGAATTGCTCTGCATGCAGTGCAGGAGAATCGAGCCTCATCTCGCGGCGAGGGGGATGTCTCATGGTTTTTCTCGAGTTGCGGCGGGACCCTGAGGTATATTCTCGAGTTATGACGGGGATGGCCCTTCCAGCCACGTGATTGTTCAGCGACGTCAGGACTCCTGCCTAGTTGCGAGGGACAACTCGGGATTCTCCTCGAGGCTTGGCAGGGCAATTGGGCCGCCTCTCCAGCTGAGGCGGGAGACCAAGTGTACCTTTCCACGTGCCACAGGAATCCTTGGACTCCTATCAAGTTTCACGAGGAGTCAGGCATCGTCTCCTTTGGAGGCACTGATCTCCGCGTACCTCTGGAGTTTTCAAAGGATGTGAGGCCTCCGGTCGCGATGAGGTGGGGAACTAGGTCTTTCTCTGTGGTCTCCACAGGGGATTCAGACATCCTTTCGTCTTGGGAGATGCAAGACGAGCCTGCATTCAAGTCACTGCAGGGATATCCGGCCATATTTCGAGTCAGGGCATCGTGGTGTCCATTCCACTTGAGGCCGCAAACTCAGGGTCCCTCTCACATACCTAGAGCTGAGAGAAGCCTCCTCTTGAGGTGATTGTGGTAAGGTGGTATTCCTCTGGAGTCGAAGCCAGGGACTAACCTCTCATCTCGAGTTGATTTTTGGTCCACGGAGCTCTTTCGTGTTGCTACAGTAACCTCAGGATCCCTCTAGCCTTGAAACAGTGTTCTTGGGGTTTCTATGGAGTGCCATCAAGGAAATCAAGGCTCCTTTCATGTTTGATGTGCAAAACGGAATTGCTCTGCATGCAGTGCAAGAGAATCGAGCCTCATCTCGCGGCGAGGGGGATGTCTCATGGTTTTTCTCGAGTTGCGGCGGGACCCTGAGGTATATTCTCGAGTTATGACGGGGACGGCCCTTCCAGCCACGTGTTTGTTCAGCGACGTCAGGACTCCTGCCTAGTTGCGAGGGACAACTCGGGATTCTCCTCGAGGCTTGGCAGGGCAATTGGGACGCCTCTCCAGCTGAGGCGGGAGACCAAGTGTTCCTTTCCACGTGCCACAGGAATCCTGGGACTCCTATCAAGTTTCACGAGGAGTCAGGCATCGTCTCCTTTGGAGGCACTGATCTCCGTGTACCTCTGGAGTTTTCAAAGGATGTGAGGCCTCCGGTCGCGATGAGGTGGGGAACTAGGTCTTTCTCTGTGGTCTCCACAGGGGATTCAGACATCCTTTCGTCTTGGGAGATGCAAGACGAGCCTGCATTCAACTCACTGCAGGGATATCCGGCCATATTTCGAGTCAGGGCATCGCGCTGTCCATTCCACTTGAGGCCGCAAAATCAGGGTCCCTCTCACATACCTAGAGCTGAGAGAAGCCTCCTCTTGAGGTGCTTGTGGAAAGGTGGTATTCCTCTGGAGTCGACGCCAGGGACTAACCTCTCATCTCGAGTTGATTTTTGGTCCACGGAGCTCTTTTGTGTTGCTACAGTGACCACAGGATCCCTCTAGCCTTGAAACAGTGTTCTTGGGGTTTCTCTGGAGTGCCATCAAGGAAATCAAGGCTCCTTTCATGTGTGATGTGCAACACGGAATTGCTCTGCACGCAGTGCAGGGGAATCAGGCCTCATCTCGCGGCGAGGGGGAAGTCTCATGGTTTTTCTCGAGTTGCGGCGGGAATCTGGGGTATATTCTCAAGTTACGACGGGGATGGCCCTTCCACACACGTGTTTGTTCAGCGACGTCAGGACTCCTGCCTAGTTGCGAGGGACAACTCGGGATTCTCCTCGAGGCTTGGCAGGGCAATTGGGACACCTCTGCAGCTGAGGCGGGAGATGAAGAGTCCCTTTCCACGTGCCACAGGAATCCTGGGACTCCTATCAAGTTTCACGAGGAGTCAGGCATCGTCTCCTTTGGAGGCACTGATCTTCGCGTACCTCTGGAGTTTTCAAAGGATGTGAGGCCTCCGGTCGCGATGAGGTGGGGAACTAGGTCTTTCTCTGTGGTCTCCACAGGGGATTCAGACATCCTTTCGTCTTGGGAGATGCAAGACGAGCCTGCATTCAAGTCACTGCAGGGATATCTGGCCTTATTTCGCGTCAGGGCATCGCAGTGTCCATTCCACTTGAGGCCGCAAAATCAGGGTCCCTCTCACATACCTAGAGCTGAGAGAAGCCTCCTCTTGAGGTGCTTGTGTTAAGGAGGTATTCCTCTGGAGTCGAAGCCAGGGACTAACCTCTCATCTCGAGTTGATTTTTGGTCCACGGAGCTCTTTCTTGTTGCTACAGTGACCTCAGGATCCCTCTAGCCTTGAAACTGTTCTTGGGGTTTCTCTGGAGTGCCATCAAGGAAATCAAGGCTCCTTTCATGTGTGATGTGCAACACGGAATTGCTCTGCATGCAGTGCAGGGGAATCGGGCCTCATCTCGCGGCGAGGGGGAAGTCTCATGGTTTTTCTCGAGTTGCGGCGGGAACCTGGGGTATATTCTCGAGTTATGACGGGGATGGCCCTTCCACCCACGTGTTTGTTCAGCGACGTCAGGAATCCTGCCTAGCTTCGAGGGACAACTCGGGATTCTCCTCGAGGCTTGGCAGGGCAATTGGGACGCCTCTCCAGCTGAGGCGGGATACCAAGGGTCCCTTTCCACGTGCCACAGGAATCCTGGGACTCCTATCAAGTTTCACGAGGAGTCAGGCATCGTCTCCTTTGGAGGCACTGATCTCCGTGTACCTCTGAAGTTTTCAAAGGATGTGAGGCCTCCGGTCGCGATGAGGTGGGGAACTAGGTCTTTCTCTGTGGTCTCCACAGGGGATTCAGACATCTTTTCATCTTGGGAGATGCAAGTCGAGCCTGCATTCAATTCACTGCAGGGTTATCCGGCCTTATTTCGCGTCAGGGCATCTCAGTGTCCATTCTACTTGAGGCCGCAAAATCAGGGTCCCTCTCACATACCTAGAGCTGAGAGAAGCCTCCTCTTGAGGTGCTTGTGGTAAGTTGGTATTCCTCTGGAGTCGAAGCCAGGGACTAACCTCTCATCTCGAGTTGATTTTTGGTCCACGGAGCTCTTTCGTGCTGCTACAGTAACCTCAGGATCACTCTAGCCTTGAAACAGTGTTCTTGGGGTTTCTCTGGAGTGCCATCAAGGAAATCAAGGCTCCTTTCATGTTTGATGTGCAACACGGAATTGCTCTGCATGCAGTGCAGGAGAATCGAGCCTCATTTCGCGGCGGGGGGGAAGTCTCATGGTTTTTCTCGAGTTGCGGCGGGAATCTGGGGTATATTCTCGAGTTACGACGGGGATGGCCCTTCCACACACGTGTTTGTTCAGCGACGTCAGGACTCCTGCCTAGTTGCGAGGGACAACTCGGGATTCTCCTCGAGGCTTGGCAGGGCAATTGGGACACCTCTGCAGCTGAGGCGGGAGATGAAGAGTCCCTTTCCACGTGCCACAGGAATCCTGGGACTCCTATCAAGTTTCACGAGGAGTCAGGCATCGTCTCCTTTGGAGGCACTGATCTCCGCGTACCTCTGGAGTTTTCAAAGGATGTGAGGCCTCCGGTCGCGATGAGGTGGGGAACTAGGTCTTTCTCTGTGGTCTCCACAGGGGATTCAGACATCCTTTCGTCTTGGGAGATGCAAGACGAGCCTGCATTCAAGTCACTGCAGGGATATCTGGCCTTATTTCGCGTCAGGGCATCGCAGTGTCCATTCCACTTGAGGCCGCAAAATCAGGGTCCCTCTCACATACCTAGAGCTGAGAGAAGCCTCCTCTTGAGGTGCTTGTGGTAAGGTGGTATTCCTCTGGAGTCGAAGCCAGGGACTAACCTCTCATCTCGAGTTGATTTTTGGTCCACGGAGCTCTTTCTTGTTGCTACAGTGACCTCAGGATCCCTCTAGCCTTGAAACAGTGTTCTTGGGGTTTCTCTGGAGTGCCATCAAGGAAATCAAGGCTCCTTTCATGTGTGATGTGCAACACGGAATTGCTCTGCATGCAGTGCAGGGGAATCGGGCCTCATCTCGCGGCGAGGGGGAAGTCTCATGGTTTTTCTCGAGTTGCGGTGGGAACCTGGGGTATATTCTCGAGTTATGACGGGGATGGCCCTTCCACCCACGTGTTTTTTCAGCGACGTCAGGAATCCTGCCTAGCTGCGAGGGACAACTCGGGATTCTCCTCGAGGCTTGGCAGGGCAAATGGGACGCCTCTCCAGCTGAGGCGGGATACCAAGGGTCCCTTTCCACGTGCCACAGGAATCCTGGGACTCCTATCAAGTTTCACGAGGAGTCAGGCATCGTCTCCTTTGGAGGCACTGATCTCCGTGTACCTCTGAAGTTTTCAAAGGATGTGAGGCCTCCGGTCGCGATGAGGTGGGGAACTAGGTCTTTCTCTCTGGTCTCCACAGGGGATTCAGACATCTTTTCGTCTTGGGAGATGCAAGTCGAGCCTGCATTCAATTCACTGCAGGGATATCCGGCCTTATTTCGCGTCAGGCCATCGCAGTGTCCATTCCACTTGAGGCCGTAAAATCAGGGTCCCTCTCACATACCTAGAGCTGAGAGAAGCCTCCTCTTGAGGTGCTTGTGGTAAGGTGGTATTCCTCTGGAGTCGAAGCCAGGGACTAACCTCTCATCTCGAGTTGATTTTTGGTCACGGAGCTCTTTCGTGTTGCTACAGTGACCTCAGGATCCCTCTAGCCTTGAAACAGTGTTCTTGGGGTTTCTCTGGAGTGCCATCAAGGAAATCAAGGATCCTTTCATGTTTGATGTGCAACACGGAATTGCTCTGCATGCAGTGCAGGAGAATCGAGCCTCATCTCGCGGCGGGGGGGAAGTCTCATGGTTTTTCTCGAGTTGCGGCGGGACCCTGAGGTATATTCTCGAGTTATGACGGGGACGTCCCTTCCAGCCACGTGTTTGTTCAGCGACGTCAGGACTCCTGCCTAGTTGCGAGGGACAACTCGGGATTCTCCTCGAGGCTTGGCATTGCAATTGGGACGCCTCTCCAGCTGAGGCGGGAGACCAAGTGTACCTTTCCACGTGCCACAGGAATCCTGGGATTCCTATCAAGTTTCACGAGGAGTCAGGCATCGTCTCCTTTGGAGGCACTGATCTCCGCGAACGTCTGGAGTTTTCAAAGGATGTGAGGCCTCCGGTCGCGATGAGGTGGGGAACTAGGTCTTTCTCTGCGGTCTCCACAGGGGATTCAGACATCCTTTCGTCTTGGGAGATGCAAGACGAGCCTCCATTCAAGTCACTGCAGGGATATCCGGCCATATTTCGAGACAGGGCATCGCGGTGTCCATTCCACTTGAGGCCGCAAAATCAGGGTCCCTCTCACATACCTAGAGCTGAGAGAAGCCTCCTCTTGAGGTGCTTGTGGTAAGGTGGTATTCCTCTGGAGTCGAAGCCAGGGACTAACCTCTCATCTCGAGTTGATTTTTGGGCCACGGAGTTCTTTTGTGTTGCTACAGTGACCTCAGGATCCCTCTAGCCTTGAAACAGTGTTCTTGGGGTTTCTCTGGAGTGCCATCAAGGAAATCAAGGCTCCTTTCATGTGTGATGTGCAACACGGAATTGCTGTGCACGCAGTGCAGGGGAATCGGGCCTCATCTCGCGGCGAGGGGGAAGTCTCATGGTTTTTCTCGAGTTGCGGCGGGAACCTGGGGTATATTCTCGAGTTACGACGGGGATGGCCCTTCCACACACGTGTTTGTTCAGCGACGTCAGGACTCCTGCCTAGTTGCGAGGGACAACTCGGGATTCTCCTCGAGGCTTGGCAGGGCAATTGGGACACCTCTGCAGCTGAGGCGGGAGATGAAGTGTCCCTTTCCACGTGCCACAGGAATCCTGGGACTCCTATCAAGTTTCACGAGGAGTCAGGCATCGTCTCCTTTGGAGGCACTGATCTCCGCGTACCTCTGGAGTTTTCAAAGGATGTGAGGCCTCCGGTCGCAATGAGGTGGGGAACGAGGTCTTTCTCTGTGGTCTCCACAGGGGATTCAGACATCCTTTCGTCTTGGGAGATGCAAGACGAGCCTGCATTCAAGTCACTGCAGGGATATCTGGCCTTATTTCGCGTCAGGGCATCGCAGTGTCCATTCCACTTGAGGCCGCAAAATCAGGGTCCCTCTCACATACCTAGAGCTGAGAGAAGCCTCCTCTTGAGGTGCTTGTGGTAAGGTGGTATTCCTCTGGAGTCGAAGCCAGGGACTAACCTCTCATCTCGAGTTGATTTTTGGTCCACGGAGCTCTTTCGTGTTGCTACAGTGACCTCAGGATCCCTCTAGCCTTGAAACAGTGTTCTTGGGGTTTCTCTGGAGTGCCATCAAGGAAATCAAGGCTCCTTTCATGTGTGATGTGCAACACGGAATTGCTCTGCATGCAGTGCAGGGGAATCGGGCCTCATCTCGCGGCGAGGGGGAAGTCTCATGGTTTTTCTCGACTTGCGGCGGGAACCTGGGGTATATTCTCGAGTTATGACGGGGATGGCCCTTCCACCCACGTTTTTGTTCAGCGACGTCAGGAATCCTGCCTAGTTGCGAGGGACAACTCGGGATTCTCCTCGAGGCTTGGCAGGGTAATTGGGCCGCCTCTCCAGCTGAGGCGGGAGACCAAGAGTCCCTTTCCACGTGCCACAGGAATCCTGGGACTCCTATCAAGTTTCACGAGGAGTCAGGCATCGTCTCCTTTGGAGGCACTGATCTCCGTGTACCTCTGAAGTTTTAAAAGGATGTGAGGCCTCCGGTCGCGATGAGGTGGGGAACTAGGTCTTTCTCTGTGGTCTCCACAGGGGATTCAGACATCTTTTCATCTTGGGAGATGCAAGTCGAGCCTGCATTCAATTCACTGCAGGGATATCCGGCCTTATTTCGCGTCAGGCCATCGCAGTGTCCATTCCACTTGAGGCCGCAAACTCAGGGTCCCTCTCACGTACCTAGAGCTGAGAGAAGCCTCCTCTTGAGGTGCTTGTGGTAAGGTGGTATTCCTCTGGAGTCGAAGCCAGGGACTAACCTCTCATCTCGAGTTGATTTTTGGTCCACGGAGCTCTTTTGTGCTGCTACAGTAACCTCAGGATCCCTCTAGCCTTGAAACAGTGTTCTTGGGGTTTCTCTGGAGTGCCATCAAGGAAATCAAGGCTCCTTTCATGTTTGATGTGCAACACGGAATTGCTCTGCATGCAGTGCAGGAGAATCGAGTCTCATTTCGCGGCGGGGGGGAAGTCTCATGGTTTTTCTCGAGTTGCGGCGGGACCCTGAGGTATATTCTCGAGTTACGACGGGGACGGCCCTTCCAGCCACGTGTTTGCTCAGCGACGTCAGGACTCCTGCCTAGTTGCGAGGGACAACTCGGGATTCTCCTCGAGGCTTGGCAGGGCAATTGGGACGCCTCTCCAGCTTAGGCGGGAGACCAAGTGTACCTTTCCACGTGCCACAGGAATCCTGGGACTCCTATCAAATTTCACGAGGAGTCAGGCATCGTCTCCTTTGGAGGCACTGATCTCCGTGTACCTCTGGAGTTTTCAAAGGATGTGAGGCCTCCGGTCGCGATGAGGTGGGGAACTAGGTCTTTCTATGTGGTCTCCACAGGGGATTCAGACATCCTTTCGTCTTGGGAGATGCAAGACGAGCCTGCATTCAAGTCACTGCAGGGATATCCGGCCATATTTCGAGTCAGGGCATCGCGGTGTCCATTCCACTTGAGGCCGCAAAATCAGGGTCCCTCTCACATACCTAGAGCTGAGAGAAGCCTCCTCTTGAGGTGCTTGTGGAAAGGTGGTATTCCTCTGGAGTCGAAGCCAGGGACTAACCTCTCATCTCGAGTTGATTTTTGGGCCACGGAGCTCTTTTGTGTTGCTACAGTGACCTCAGGATCCCTCTAGCCTTGAAACAGTGTTCTTGGGGTTTCTCTGGAGTGCCATCAAGGAAATCAAGGCTCCTTTCATGTGTGATGTGCAACATGGAATTGCTCTGCACGCAGTGCAGGGAATCGGGCCTCATCTCGTGGCGAGGGGGAAGTCTCATGGTTTTTCTCGAGTTGCGGCGGGAACCTGGGGTATATTCTCGAGTTACGACGGGGATGGCCCTTCCACACACGTGTTTGTTCAGCGACGTCAGGACTCCTGCCTAGTTGCGAGGGACAACTCGGGATTCTCCTCGAGGCTTGGCAGGGCAATTGGGACACCTCTGCAGCTGAGGTGGGAGATGAAGAGTCCCTTTCCACGTGCCACAGGAATCCTGGGACTCCTATCAAGTTTCACGAGGAGTCAGGCATCGTCTCCTTTGGAGGCACTGATCTCCGCGTACCTCTGGATTTTTCAAAGGATGTGAGGCCTCCGGTCGCGATGAGGTGGGGAAATAGGTCTTTCTCTGTGGTCTCCACAGGGGATTCAGACATCCTTTCGTCTTGGGAGATGCAAGACGAGCCTGCATTCAAGTCACTGCAGGGATATCTGGCCTTATTTCGCGTCAGGGCATCGCAGTGTCCATTCCACTTGAGGACGCAAAATCAGGGTCCCTCTCACATACCTAGAGCTGAGAGAAGCCTCCTCTTGAGGTGCTTGTGGTAAGGTGGTATTCCTCTGGAGTCGAAGCCAGGGACTAACCTCTCATCTCGAGTTGATTTTTGGTCCACGGAGCTCTTTCTTGTTGCTACAGTGACCTCAGGATCCCTCTAGCCTTGAAACAGTGTTCTTGGGGTTTCTCTGGAGTGCCATCAAGGAAATCAAGGCTCCTTTCATGTGTGATGTGCAACACGGAATTGCTCTGCATGCAGTGCAGGGGAATCGGGCCTCATCTCGCGGCGAGGGGGAAGTCTCATGGTTTTTCTCGAGTTGCGGCGGGAACCTGGGGTATATTCTCGAGTTATGACGGGGATGGCCCTTCCACCCACGTGTTTTTTCAGCGACGTCAGGAATCCTGCCTAGCTGCGAGGGACAACTCGGGATTCTCTTCGAGGCTTGGCAGGGCAATTGGGACGCCTCTCCAGCTGAGGCGGGATACCAAGGGTCCCTTTCCACGTGCCACAGGAATCCTGGGACTCCTATCAAGTTTCACGAGGAGCCAGGCATCGTCTCCTTTGGAGGCACTGATCTCCGTGTACCTCTGAAGTTTTCAAAGGATGTGAGGCCTCCGATCGCGATGAGGTGGGGAACTAGGTCTTTCTCTGTGGTCTCCACAGGGGATTCAGACATCTTTTCATCTTCGGAGATGCAAGTCGAGCCTGCATTCAATTCACTGCAGGGATATCCGGCCTTATTTCGCGTCAGGCCATCGCAGTGTCCATTCCACTTGAGGCCGCAAAATCAGGGTCCCTCTCACATACCTAGAGCTGAGAGAAGCCTCCTCTTGAGGTGCTTGTGGTAAGGTGGTATTCCTCTGGAGTCGAAGCCAGGGACTAACCTCTCATCTCGAGTTGATTTTTGGTCCACGGAGCTCTTTCGTGTAGCTACAGTGACCTCAGGATCCCTCTAGCCTTGAAACAGTGTTCTTGGGGTTTCTCTGGAGTGCCATCAAGGAAATCAAGGCTCCTTTCATGTTTGATGTGCAACACGCAATTGCTCTGCATGCAGTGCAGGAGAATCGAGCCTCATCTCGCGGCGGGGGGGAAGTCTCATGGTTTTTCTCGAGTTGCGGCGGGACCCTGAGGTATATTCTCGAGTTATGACGGGGACGGCCCTTCCAGCCACGTGTTTGTTCAGCGACGTCAGGACTCCTGCCTAGTTGCGAGGGACAACTCGGGATTCTCCTCGAGGCTTGGCAGGGCAATTGGGACGCCTCTCCAGCTGAGGCGGGAGACCAAGTGTACCTTTCCACGTGCCACAGGAATCCTGGGATTCCTATCAAGTTTCACGAGGAGTCAGGCATCGTCTCCTTTGGAGGCACTGATCTCCGCGTACCTCTGGAATTTTCAAAGTATGTGAAGCCTCCGGTCGCGATGAGGTGGGGAACTAGATCTTTCTCTGTTGTCTCCACAAGGGATTCAGACATCCTTTCGTCTTGGGAGATGCAAGACGAGCCTGCATTCAAGTCACTGCAGGGATATCCGGCCTTATTTCGAGTCAGGGCATCGCGGTGTCCATTCGACTTGAGGCCGCAAACTCAGGGTCCCTCTCACATACCTAGAGTTGAGAGAAGCCTCCTCTTGAGGTGGTTTTGGTAAGGTGGTATTCCTCTGGAGTTGAAGCCAGGGACTAACCTCTCATCCCCAGTTGATTTGTGGTCCACGGAGCTCTTTCGTGTTGCTACAGTGACCTCAGGATCCCTCTAGCCTTGAAACAGTGTTCTTGGGGTTTCTCTGGAGTGCCATCAAGGAAATCAAGGCTTCTTTCATGTTTGATGTGCAACACGGAATTGCTCTGCATGCAGTGAAGGGGAATCGGTCCTCATTTCACGGCGAGGGGGAAGTCTCATGGTTTTTCTCGAGTTGCGGCGGGAACCTGGGGTATAGTCTCGAGTTACGACGGGGATGGCCCTTCCACACACGTGTTTGTTCAGCGACGTCAGGACTCCTTCCTAGTTGTGAGGGACAACTCGGGATTCTCCTCGAGGCTTGGCAGGGCAATTCGAACGCCTCTCCAGCTGAGGCGGGAGACCAAGGGTCCCTTTCCACGTGGCACAGGAATCCTGGGATTCCTATCAAGTTTCACGAGGAGTCAGGCATCGTCTCCTTTGGAGGCACTGATCTCCGCGAACGTCTGGAGTTTTCAAAGGATGTGAGGCCTCCGGTCGCGATGAGGTGGGGAACTAGGTCTTTCTCTGCGGTCTCCACAGGGGATTCAGACATCCTTTCGTCTTGGGAGATGCAAGACGAGCCTCCATTCAAGTCACTGCAGGGATATCCGGCCATATTTCGAGACAGGGCATCGCGGTGTCCATTCCACTTGAGGCCGCAAAATCAGGGTCCCTCTCACATACCTAGAGCTGAGAGAAGCCTCCTCTTGAGGTGCTTGTGGTAAGGTGGTATTCCTCTGGAGTCGAAGCCAGGGACTAACCTCTCATCTCGATTTGATTTTTGGGCCACGGAGTTCTTTTGTGTTGCTACAGTGACCTCAGGATCCCTCTAGCCTTGAAACAGTGTTCTTGGGGTTTCTCTGGAGTGCCATCAAGGAAATCAAGGCTCCTTTCATGTGTGATGTGCAACACGGAATTGCTCTGCACGCAGTGCAGGGGAATCGGGCCTCATCTCGCGGCGAGTGGGAAGTCTCATGGTTTTTCTCGAGTTGCGGCGGGAACCTGGGGTATATTCTCGAGTTACGACGGGGATGGCCCTTCCACACACGTGTTTGTTCAGCGACGTCAGGACTCCTGCCTAGTTGCGAGGGAGAACTCGGGATTCTCCTCGAGGCTTGGCAGGGCAATTGGGACACCTCTGCAGCTGAGGCGGGAGAAGAAGTGTCCCTTTCCACGTGCCACAGGAATCCTGGGACTCCTATCAAGTTTCACGAGGAGTCAGGCATCGTCTCCTTTGGAGGCACTGATCTCCGCGTACCTCTGGAGTTTTCAAAGGATGTGAGGCCTCCGGTCGCAATGAGGTGGGGAACTAGGTCTTGCTCTGTGGTCTCCACAGGGGATTCAGACATCCTTTCGTCTTGGGAGATGCAAGACGAGCCTGCATTCAAGTCACTGCAGGGATATCTGGCCTTATTTCGCGTCAGGGCATCGCAGTGTCCATTCCACTTGAGGCCGCAAAATCAGGGTCCCTCTCACATACCTAGAGCTGAGAGAAGCCTCCTCTTGAGGTGCTTGTGGTAAGGTGGTATTCCTCTGGAGTCGAAGCCAGGGACTAACCTCTCATCTCGAGTTGATTTTTGGTCCACGGAGCTCTTTCGTGTTGCTACAGTGACCTCAGGATCCCTCTAGCCTTGAAACAGTGTTCTTGGGGTTTCTCTGGAGTGCCATCAAGGAAATCAAGGCTCCTTTCATGTGTGATGTGCAACACGGAATTGCTCTGCACCCAGTACAGGGGAATCGGGCCTCATCTCGCGGCGAGGGGGAAGTCTCATGGTTTTTCTCGACTTGCGGCGGGAACCTGGGGTATATTCTCGAGTTATGACGGGGATGGCCCTTCCACCCACGTTTTTGTTCAGCGACGTCAGGAATCCTGCCTAGTTGCGAGGGACAACTCGGGATTCTCCTCGAGGCTTGGCAGGGTAATTGGGCCGCCTCTCCAGCTGAGGCGGGAGACCAAGAGTCCCTTTCCACGTGCCACAGGAATCCTGGGACTCCTATCAAGTTTCACGAGGAGTCAGGCATCGTCTCCTTTGGAGGCACTGATCTCCGTGTACCTCTGAAGTTTTCAAAGGATGTGAGGCCTCCGGTCGCGATGAGGTGGGGAACTAGGTCTTTCTCTGTGGTCTCCACAGGGGATTCAGACATCTTTTCATCTTGGGAGATGCAAGTCGAGCCTGCATTCAATTCACTGCAGGGATATCCGGCCTTATTTCGCGTCAGGCCATCGCAGTGTCCATTCCACTTGAGGCCGCAAACTCAGGGTCCCTCTCACGTACCTAGAGCTGAGAGAAGCCTCCTCTTGAGGTGCTTGTGGTAAGGTGGTATTCCTCTGGAGTCGAAGCCAGGGACTAACCTCTCATCTCGAGTTGATTTTTGGTCCACGGAGCTCTTTTGTGCTGCTACAGTAACCTCAGGATCCCTCTAGCCTTGAAACAGTGTTCTTGGGGTTTCTCTGGAGTGCCATCAAGGGAATCAAGGCTCCTTTCATGTTTGATGTGCAACACGGAATTGCTCTGCATGCAGTGCAGGAGAATCGAGTCTCATTTCGCGGCGGGGGGGAAGTCTCATGGTTTTTCTCGAGTTGCGGCGGGACCCTGAGGTATATTCTCGAGTTACGACGGGGACGGCCCTTCCAGCCACGTGTTTGCTCAGCGACGTCAGGACTCCTGCCTAGTTGCGAGGGACAACTCGGGATTCTCCTCGAGGCTTGGCAGGGCAATTGGGACGCCTCTCCAGCTGAGGCGGGAGACCAAGTGTACCTTTCCACGTGCCACAGGAATCCTGGGACTCCTATCAAGTTTCACGAGGAGTCAGGCATCGTCTCCTTTGGAGGCACTGATCTCCGTGTACCTCTGGAGTTTTCAAAGGATGTGAGGCCTCCGGTCGCGATGAGGTGGGGAACTAGGTCTTTCTATGTGGTCTCCACAGGGAATTCAGACATCCTTTCGTCTTGGGAGATGCAAGACGAGCCTGCATTCAAGTCACTGCAGGGATATCCGGCCATATTTCGAGTCAGGGCATCGCGGTGTCCATTCCACTTGAGGCCGCAAAATCAGGGTCCCTCTCACATACCTAGAGCTGAGAGAAGCCTCCTCTTGAGGTGCTTGTGGTAAGGTGGTATTCCTCTGGAGTCGAAGCCAGGGACTAACCTCTCATCTCGAGTTGATTTTTGGGCCACGGAGCTCTTTTGTGTTGCTACAGTGACCTCAGGATCCCTCTAGCCTTGAAACAGTGTTCTTGGGGTTTCTCTGGAGTGCCATCAAGGAAATCAAGGCTCCTTTCATGTGTGATGTGCAACATGGAATTGCTCTGCACGCAGTGCAGGGAATCGGGCCTCATCTCGTGGCGAGGGGGAAGTCTCATGGTTTTTCTCGAGTTGCGGCGGGAATCTGGGGTATATTCTCGAGTTACGACGGGGATGGCCCTTCCACACACGTGTTTGTTCAGCGACGTCAGGACTCCTGCCTAGTTGCGAGGGACAACTCGGGATTCTCCTCGAGGCTTGGCAGGGCAATTGGGACACCTCTGCAGCTGAGGTGGGAGATGAAGAGTCCCTTTCCACGTGCCACAGGAATCCTGGGACTCCTATCAAGTTTCACGAGGAGTCAGGCATCGTCTCCTTTGGAGGCACTGATCTCCGCGTACCTCTGGATTTTTCAAAGGATGTGAGGCCTCCGGTCGCGATGAGGTGGGGAAATAGGTCTTTCTCTGTGGTCTCCACAGGGGATTCAGACATCCTTTCGTCTTGGGAGATGCAAGACGAGCCTGCATTCAAGTCACTGCAGGGATATCTGGCCTTATTTCGCGTCAGGGCATCGCAGTGTCCATTCCACTTGAGGCCGCAAACTCAGGGTCCCTCTCACATACCTAGAGCTGAGAGAAGCCTCCTCTTGAGGTGCTTGTGGTAAGGTGGTATTCCTCTGGAGTCGAAGCCAGGGACTAACCTCTCATCTCGAGTTGATTTTTGGTCCACGGAGCTCTTTCTTGTTGCTACAGTGACCTCAGGATCCCTCTAGCCTTGAAACAGTGTTCTTGGGGTTTCTCTGGAGTGCCATCAAGGAAATCAAGGCTCCTTTCATGTGTGATGTGCAACACGGAATTGCTCTGCATGCAGTGCAGGGGAATCGGGCCTCATCTCGCGGCGAGGGGGAAGTCTCATGGTTTTTCTCGAGTTGCGGCGGGAACCTGGGGTATATTCTCGAGTTATGACGGGGATGGCCCTTCCACCCACGTGTTTTTTCAGCGACGTCAGGAATCCTGCCTAGCTGCGAGGGACAACTCGGGATTCTCTTCGAGGCTTGGCAGGGCAATTGGGACGCCTCTCCATCTGAGGCGGGATACCAAGGGTCCCTTTCCACGTGCCACAGGAATCCTGGGACTCCTATCAAGTTTCACGAGGAGCCAGGCATCGTCTCCTTTGGAGGCACTGATCTCCGTGTACCTCTGAAGTTTTCAAAGGATGTGAGGCCTCCGATCGCGATGAGGTGGGGAACTAGGTCTTTCTCTGTGGTCTCCACAGGGGATTCAGACATCTTTTCATCTTGGGAGATGCAAGTCGAGCCTGCATTCAATTCACTGCAGGGATATCCGGCCTTATTTCGCGTCAGGCCATCGCAGTGTCCATTCCACTTGAGGCCGCAAAATCAGGGTCCCTCTCACATACCTAGAGCTGAGAGAAGCCTCCTCTTGAGGTGCTTGTGGTAAGGTGGTATTCCTCTGGAGTCGAAGCCAGGGACTAACCTCTCATCTCGAGTTGATTTTTGGTCCACGGAGCTCTTTCGTGTAGCTACAGTGACCTCAGGATCCCTCTAGCCTTGAAACAGTGTTCTTGGGGTTTCTCTGGAGTGCCATCAAGGAAATCAAGGCTCCTTTCATGTTTGATGTGCAACACGCAATTGCTCTGCATGCAGTGCAGGAGAATCGAGCCTCATCTCGCGGCGGGGGGGAAGTCTCATGGTTTTTCTCGAGTTGCGGCGGGACCCTGAGGTATATTCTCGAGTTATGACGGGGACGGCCCTTCCAGCCACGTGTTTGTTCAGCGACGTCACTACTCCTGCCTAGTTGCGAGGGACAACTCGGGATTCTCCTCGAGGCTTGGCAGGGCAATTGGGACGCCTCTCCAGCTGAGGCGGGAGACCAAGTGTACCTTTCCACGTGCCACAGGAATCCTGGGATTCCTATCAAGTTTCACGAGGAGTCAGGCATCGTCTCCTTTGGAGGCACTGATCTCCGCGTACCTCTGGAATTTTCAAAGTATGTGAAGCCTCCGGTCGCGATGAGGTGGGGAACTAGATCTTTCTCTGTTGTCTCCACAAGGGATTCAGACATCCTTTCGTCTTGGGAGATGCAAGACGAGCCTGCATTCAAGTCACTGCAGGGATATCCGGCCTTATTTCGAGTCAGGGCATCGCGGTGTCCATTCGACTTGAGGCCGCAAACTCAGGGTCCCTCTCACATACCTAGAGCTGAGAGAAGCCTCCTCTTGAGGTGGTTTTGGTAAGGTGGTATTCCTCTGGAGTTGAAGCCAGGGACTAACCTCTCATCCCCAGTTGATTTGTGGTCCACGGAGCTCTTTCGTGTTGCTACAGTGACCTCAGGATCCCTCTAGCCTTGAAACAGTGTTCTTGGGTTTTCTCTGGAGTGCCATTAAGGAAATCAAGGCTTCTTTCATGTTTGATGTGCAACACGGAATTGCTCTGCATGCAGTGAAGGGGAATCGGTCCTCATTTCACGGCGAGGGGGAAGTCTCATGGTTTTTCTCGAGTTGCGGCGGGAACCTGGGGTATAGTCTCGAGTTACGACGGGGATGGCCCTTCCACACACGTGTTTGTTCAGCGACGTCAGGACTCCTTCCTAGTTGTGAGGGACAACTCGGGATTCTCCTCGAGGCTTGGCAGGGCAATTCGAACGCCTCTCCAGCTGAGGCGGGAGACCAAGGGTCCCTTTCCACGTGGCACAGGAATCCTGGGACTCCTATCAATTTTCACGAGGAGTCAGGCATCGTCTCCTTTGGAGGCACTGATCTCCGCGTACCTCTGGAGTTTTCAAAGGATGTGAGGCCTCCGGTCGCGATGAGGTGGGGAACTAGGTCTTTCTCTGTGGTCTCCACAGGGGATTCAGACATCCTTTCGTCTTGGGAGATGCAAGGCGAACCTGCATTCAAGTCACTGCAGTTATATCCGGCCTTATTTCGAGTCAGGGCATCGCGGTGTTCATTCGACTTGAGGCCGCAAACTCAGGGTCCCTCTCACATACCTAGAGCTGAGAGAAGCCTCCTCTTGAGGTGCTTGTGGAAAGGTGGTATTCCTCTGGAGTCGAAGCCAGGGACTAACCTCTCTTCTCGAGTTGATTTGTGGTCCATGGAGCTCTTTCGTGTTGCTACAGTGACCTCAGGATCCCTCTAGCCTTGAAGCAGTGTTCTTGGGGTTTCTCTGGAGTGCCATCAAGGAAATCAAGGGTCCTTTCATGTTTGATGTGCAATACGGATTGCTTTGAATGCAGTGCAGGGGAATCGGGCCTCATCTTGCGGCGAGGGGGAAGTCTCATGGTTTTTCTCGAGTTGCGGCGGGAACCTGGGGTATATTCTCGAGTTACGACGGGGATGGCCCTTCCACCCACGTGTTTGTTCAGCGACGTCAGGACTCTTGCCTAGTTGCGAGGGACAACTCGGGATTCTCCTCGAGGCTTGGCAGGGCAATTGGGACGCCTCTCCAGCTGAGGCGGGAGACCAAGGGTCCCTTTCCACGTGCCACAGGAATCCTGGGACTCCTATCAAGTTTCACGAGGAGTCAGGCATCGTCTCCTTTGGAGGCACTGATCTCCGCGTACCTCTGGAATTTTCAAAGTATGTGAAGACTCCGGTCGCGATGAGGTGGGGAACTAGGTCTTTCTCTGTGGTCTCCACAGGGGATTCAGACATCCTTTCGTCTTGAGAGATGCAAGACGAGCCTGCATTCAAGTCACTGCAGGGATATCCGGCCTTATTTCGAGTCAGGGCATCGCGGTGTCCATTCCACTTGAGGCCGCAAACTCAGGGTCCCTCTCACATACCTAGAGCTGAGAGAAGCCTCCTCTTGAGGTGCTTGTGAAAAGGTGGTATTCCTCTGGAGTCGAAGCCAGGGACAAACCTCTCATCTCGAGTTGATTTTTAGTCCACGGAGCTCTTTCGTGTAGCTACAATGACCTCAGGATCTCTCTAGACTTGAAACAGTGCTCTTGGGGTTTCTCCGGAGTGCCATCAAGGAAATAAATGCTCCTTTCATGTGTGATGTGCAGCACGGAATTGCTCTTCACGCACTGCAGGGGAATCTGGCCTCATCTCGCGGCGAGGGGGACGTCTCATGGTTTTTCTCGAGTTGCGGCGGGAACCTGGGGTATATTCTCGAGTTACGAAGGGGATGGCCCTTCCACACACGTGTTTGTTCACCCACGTCAGGACTCCTGCCTAGTTGCGAAGGACAACTCGGGGTTCTCCTCGTGGCTTGGCAGGGCAATTGGGACGCCTCTCCAGCTGAGGCGGGAGACCAAGGGTCCCTTTCCACGTGCCACAGGAATCCTGGGACTCCTATCAAGTTTCACGAGGAGTCAGGCATCGTCTCCTTTGGAGGCACTGATCTCCGCGTACCTCTGGAGTTTTCAAAGGATGTGAGGCCTTCGGTCGCGATTAGGTGGGGAACTAGGTGTTTCTCTGTGGTCTCCACAGGGGATTCAGACATCCTTTCGTCTTGGGAGATGCAAGACGAGCCTGCATTCAAGTCACTGCAGGGATATCCGGCCTTATTTCGAGTCAGGGCGTCGCGGTGTCCATTTCACTTGAGGCCACAAACTCAGGGTCCCTCTCACATAGCTAGAGCTGAGAGAAGCCTCCTCTTGAGGTGCTTGTGGTAAGGTGGTATTCCTCTGGAGTCGAATCCAGGGACTAACCTCTCATCTCGAGTTGATTTTTGGTCCACGGAGCTCTTTCGTGTTGCTACAGTGACCTCAGGATCCCTCTAGCCTTGAAACAGTGTTCTTGGGGTTTCTCTGGAGTGCCATCAAGGAAATCAAGGCTTCTTTCATGTTTGATGTGCAACACGGAATTGCTCTGCATGCAGTGAAGGGGAATCGGTCCTCATTTCACGGCGAGGGGGAAGTCTCATGGTTTTTCTCGAGTTGCGGCGGGAACCTGGGGTATAGTCTCGAGTTACGACGGGGATGGCCCTTCCACACACGTGTTTGTTCAGCGACGTCAGGACTCCTGCCTAGTTGCGAGGGACAACTCGGGATTCTCCTCGAGGCTTGGCAGGGCAATTGGGATGCCTCTCCAGCTGAGGCGGGAGACCAAGCGTCCCTTTCCACGTGCCACAGGAATCCTGGGACTCCAATCAATTTTCAGGAGGAGTCAGGCATCGTCTCCTTTGGAGGCACTGATCTCCGCGTACCTCTGGAGTTTTCAAAGGATGTGAGGCCTCCGGTCGCGATGAGGTGGGGAACTAGGTCTTTCTCTGTGGTCTCCACAGGGGATTCAGACATCCTTTCTTCTTGGGAGATGCAAGGCGAACCTGCATTCAAGTCACTGCAGTTATATCCGGCCTTATTTCGAGTCAGGGCATCGCGGTTTCCATTCGACTTGAGGCCGCAAACTCAGGGTCCCTCTCACATACCTAGAGCTGAGAGAAGCCTCCTCTTGAGGTGCTTGTGGTAAGGTGGTATTCCTCTGGAGTTGAAGCCAGGGACTAACCTCTCTTCTCGAGTTGATTTGTGGTCCACGGAGCGCTTTCGTGTTGCTACAGTGACCTCAGGATCCCTCTAGCCTTGAAACAGTGTTCTTGGGGTTTCTCTGGAGTGCCATCAAGTAAATCAAGGCTCCTTTCATGTGTGATGTGCAACACGGAATTGCTCTGCACGCAGTGCAGGGCAATCGGGCCTCAGCTCGCGGCGAGTGGGAAGTCTCATGGTTTTTCTCAAGTTGCGGCGGGAACCTGGGGTATATTCTTGAGTTACGACGGGGATGGCCCTTCCACACAGGTATTTGTTCAGCCACGTCAGGACTTCTGCCTAGTTGCGAGGGACAACTCGGGATTCTCCTCGAGGCTTGGCAGGGCAATTGGGACGCCTCTCCAGCTGAGGCGGGAGACCAAGGGTCCCTTTCCACGTGCCACAGGAATCCTGGGAATCCTATCAAGTTTCATGAGGAGTCAGGCATCGTCTCCTTTGGAGGCACTGATCTCCGCGTACCTCTGGAGTTATCAAAGGATGTGAGGCCTCCGGTCGCAATCAGGTGGGGAACTAGGTCTTGCTCTGTGGTCTCCACAGGGGATTCAGACATCCTTTCGTCTTGGGAGATGCAAGACGAGCCTGCATTCAATTCACTGCAGGGATATCCGGCCTTATTTCGAGTCAGGGCATCGCGGTGTCCATTCCACTTGAGGCCGCAAACTCAGGTTCCCTCTCACATACCTAGAGCTGAGAGAAGCCTCCTCTTGAGGTACTTGTGGTAAGGTGGTGTTCTTCTGGAGTCGAAGCCAGGGACTAACCTCTCATCTCGAGTTGATTTTTGGCCCACGGAGCTCTTTTGTGTTCCTACAGTGACCTCAGGATGCCTCTAGCCTTGAAACAGTATTCTTGGGGTTTCTCTGGAGTGCCATCAAGAAAATCAAGGCTCCTTTCATGTGTGATGTGCAACACGGAATTGCTCTGCACGCAGTGCAGCGGATTCGGGCCTGATCTCGCGGCGAGGGGGAAATCTCATGGTTATTCTCGAGTTGCGGCGGGAACCTGGGGTATATTCTCGAGTTACGACGGGGATGGCCCTTCCACACACGTGTTTGTTCAGCGACGTTAGAACTTCTGCCTAGTTGCGAGGGACAACTCGGGATTCTCCTCGAGGCTTGGCAGGGCAATTGGGACGCCTCTCCGGCTTAGGCGGGAAACCAAGGTTCCCTTTCCACGTGCCACAGGAATCCTGGGACTCCTATCAAGTTTCACGAGGAGTCAGGCATCGTCTCCTTTGGAGGCACTGATCTCTGCGTACCTCTGGAGTTTTCAAAGGATGTGAGGCCTCCGGTCGCGATGAGGTGGGGAAATAGGTCTGTCTCTGTGGTCTCCCCAGGGGATTCAGACATCCTTTCGTCTTGGGAGATGCAAGACTAGCCTGCATTCACGTCACTGCAGGGATATCCGGCTTTATTTCGAATCAGCACATAGCGGTGTCCATTCCACTTGAGGCTGCAAATTCAGGGTCCCTCTCACATACCTAGAGCTGAGAGAAGCCTCCTCTTGAGATGCTTGTGGTAAGGTGGTATTGCTCTGGAGTCGAAGCCAGGGACTAACCCCTCATCTCGAGTTGATTTTTGGTCCACGGAGCTCTTTTGTGTTGCTACAGTGACCTCAGGATCCCACTCGCATTGAAACAGTGTTCTTGGGTTTTCTCTGGAGTGCCATCAAGGAAATCAAGGCTCCTTTCATGTGTGATGTGCAACATGGAATGGCTCTGCACGCAGTGCAGGGGAATCGAAACTCATTTTGCGGCGAAGGGGAAGTCTCATGTTTTTTCTCGAGTTGCGGCGGGAACCTGGGCTATATTATCGAGTTACCACGGGGATGGCCCTTCCACACACGTGTTTGTTCAGGGACGTCAGGACTTCTGCCTAGTTGCAAGGGACAACTCGGGATTCTCCTCGAGGCTTGGCAGGGCAATTGGGACGCCTCTCCAGCTGAGGCGGGAGACCAAGGGTCCCTTTCCACGTGCCACAGGAATCCTGGGACTCCGATCAAGTTTCAGGAGGAGTCAGGCATCGTCTCCTTTGGAGTCACTAATCTCCGCGTACCTCTGGAGTTATCAAAGGATGTGAGGCCTCCGGTCGCGATGAGGTGGGGAACTAGGTCTTTCTCTGTGGTCTCCACAGGGGATTCAGACATCCTTTCGTCTTGGGAGATGCAAGACGAGCCTGCATTCAAGTCACTGCAGGGATATCCGGCCTTATTTCGCGTCAGGGCATCGCGGTGTCCATTCCACTTGAGGCCGCTAATTCAGGTTCCCTCTCACATACCTAGAGCTGAGAGAAGCCTCCTCTTGATGTACTTGTGGTAAGGTGGTGTTCTTCAGGAGTCGAAGCCAGGGCCTAACCCCTCATCTCGAGTTGATTTTTGGCCCACGGAGCTCTTTCGTGTTGCTACAGTGACCTCAGGATGCTTCTAGCCTTGAAAGAGTGTTCTTGGGGTTTCTCTGGAGTGCCATCAAGGAAATCAAGGCTCCTTTCATGTGTGATGTGCAACATGGAATGGCTCTGCACGCAGTGCAGGGGAATCGAAACTCATTTTGCGGCGAGGGGGAAGTCTCATGGTTTTTCTCGAGTTGCGGCGGGAACCTGGGGTATATTCTCGAGTTACGAAGTGGATGGCCCTTCCACACCCGTGTTTGTTCAGGGACGTCAGGACTTCTGCCTAGTTGCGAGGGACAACTCGGGATTCTCCTCGAGGCTTGGCAGGGCAATTGGGACGCCTCTCCAGCTGAGGCGGGAGACCAAGGGTCCCTTTCCACGTGCCACAGGAATCCTGGGACTCCTATCAAGTTTCATGAGGAGTCAGGCATCGTCTCCTTTGGAGGCACTGATCTCCGCGTACCTCTGGAGTTATCAAAGGATGTGAGGCCTCCGGTCGCGATCAGGTGGGGAACTAGGTCTTGCTCTGTGGTCTCCACAGGGGATTCAGACATCCTTTCGTCTTGGGAGATGCAAGACGAGCCTGCATTCAATTCAGTGCAGGGATATCCGGCCTTATTTCGAGTCAGGGCATCGCGGTGTCCATTCCACTTGAGGCCGCAAACTCAGGTTCCCTCTCACATACCTAGAGCTGAGAGAAGCCTCCTCTTGAGGTACTTGTGGTAAGGTGGTGTTCTTCTGGAGTCGAAGCCAGGGACTAACCTCTCACCTCGAGTTGATTTTTGGTCCACGGAGCTCTTTTGTGTTCCTACAGTGACCTCAGGATCCCTCTAGCCTTGAAACAGTGTTCTTGGGGTTTCTCTGGAGTGCCATCAAGGAAATCAAGGCTCCTTTCATGTGTGATGTGCAACACGGAATTGCTCTGCACGCAGTGCAGGGGAATCGGGCCTCATCTCGCGGCGAGGGGGAAGTCTCATGGTTTTTCTCAAGTTGCGGCGGGAACCTGGGGTATATTCTCGAGTTACGACGGGGATGGCCCTTTCACACACGTGTTTGTTCATCAACGTCAGGACTCCTGCCTAGTTGCCAGGGAAAACTCGGGATTCTCCTCGAGGCTTGGCAGGGCATTTGGGACGCCTCTCCGGCTTTAGCGGGAGACCAAGGTTCCCTTTCCACGTGCCACAGGAATCCTGGGACTCCTATCAAGTTTCATGAGGAGTCAGGCATCGTCTCCTTTGGAGGCACTGATCTCTGCGTACCTCTGTAGTTTTCAAAGGATGTGAGGCCTCCGATCGCGATGAGGTGGGGAACTAGGTCTTTCTCTGTGGTCTCCACAGGGGATTCAGACATCCTTTCGTCTTGGGAGATGCAAGACTAGCCTGCATTCACGTCACTGCAGGGATATCCGGCTTTATTTTGACTCAGGGCATCACGGTGTCCATTCCACTTGAGGCCGCAAACTCAGGGTCCCTCTCACATACCTAAAGCTGCGAGAAGCCTCCTCTTGAGGTGCTTGTGGTAAGGTGGTATTCCTCTGGAGTTGAAGCCAGGGACTAACCTCTCATCTCGAGTTGATTTTTGGTCCACGGAGCTCTTTCGTGTTGCTACAGTGACCTCAGGATCCCTCTAGCCTTGAAACAGTGTTCTTGGGGTTTCTCTGGAGTGCCATCAAGGATATCAAGGCTCCTTTCATGTGTGATGTGCAACACGGAATTGCTCTGCACGCAGTGTAGGGGAATCGGGCCCATCTCGCCGCGAGGGGGAAGTCTCATGGTTTTTATCGAGTTGCGGCGGGAACCTGGGGTATATTCTCGAGTTACGACGTGGATGGCCCTTCCACACCCCTGTTTGTTCAGGGACGTCAGGACTTCTGCCTAGTTGCGAGGGACAACTCGGGATTCTCCTCGAAGCTTGGCAGGGCAATTGGGCCGCCTCTCCAGCTGAGGCGGGAGACCAAGTGTCCCTTTCCACGTGCCACAGGAATCCTGGGACTCCTATCAAGTTTCAGGAGGAGTCAGGCATCGTCTCCTTTGGAGGCACTGATCTCCGCGTACCTCTGGAATTATCAAAGGATGTGAGGCCTCCGGTCGCGATGAGGTGGGGAACTAGGTCTTTCTCTGTGGTCTCCACAGGGGATTCAGACATCCTTTCATCTTGGGACATGCAAGACGAGCCTGCATTCAAGTCACTGCAGGGATATCCGGCCTTATTTCGAGTCAGGGCATCGCGGTGTCCATTCCACTTGAGGCCGCAAATCAGGGTCCCTCTCACATACATAGAGCTGAGAGAAGCCTACTCTTGAGGTGCTTGTGGTAAGGTGGTATTCCTCTGGAGTCGAAGCCAGGGACTAACCTCTCATCTCGAGTTGATTTTTGGTCCACGGAGCTCTTTTGTGTTGCTACAGTGACCTCAGGATGCCTCTAGCCTTGAAACAGTGTTCCTGGGGTTTCCCTGGAGTGCCATCAAGGAAATCAAGGCTCCTTTCATGTGTGATGTGCAGCACGGAATTGCTCTTCACGCACTGCAGGGGAATCTGGCCTCATCTCGCGGCGAGGGGGACGTCTCATGGTTTTTCTCGAGTTTCGGCGGGAACCTGGGGTATATTCTCGAGTTACGAAGGGGATGGCCCTTCCACACACGTGTTTGTTCAGCGACGTCAGGACTCCTGCCTAGTTGCGAGGGACAACTCGGGATTCTCCTCGAGGCTTGACAGGGCAATTGGGACGCCTCTCCAGCTGAGGCGGGAAACCAAGGGTCCCTTTCCACGTGCCACAGGAATCCTGGGACTCCTATCAAGTTTCACGAGGAGTCAGCCATCGTCTCCTTTGGAGGCACTGATCTCCGCGTACCTCTGGAGTTTTCAAAGGATGTGAGGCCTTCGGTCGCGATCAGGTGGGGAACTAGGTCTTTCTCTGTGGTCTCCACAGGGGATTCAGACATCCTTTCGTCTTGGGAGATGCAAGGCGAGCCTGCATTCAAGTCACTGCAGTTATATCCGGCCTTATTTCGAGTCAGGGCATCGCGGTTTCCATTGCACTTGAGGCTGAAAACTCAGGGTCCCTCTCACATACCTAGAGCTGAGAGAAGCCTCCTCTTGAGGTGCTTGTGGTAAGGTGGTATTCCCCTGGAGTCGAAGCCAGGGACTAACCCCTCATCTCGAGTGGATTTTTGGTCCACGGAGCTCTTTCGTGTTGCTACAGTGACCTCAGGATCCTTCTAGCCTGGAAACACTGTTCTTGGGGTTTCTCTGGAGTGCCATCAAGGAAATCAAGGCTCCTTTCATGTGTGATGTGCAACACGGAATTGCTCTGCACGCAGTGCAGGGGAATCGGGCCTCAGCTCGCGGCGAGGGGGAAGTCTCATTGTTTTTATCGAGTTGCGGCGGGAACCTGGGGTATATTCTCGAGTTACGACGGGGATGGCCCTTCCACCCACGTGTTTGTTCAGCGAGGGCAGGACTTCTACCTAGTTGCGAGGGACAACTCGGGATTCTCCTCGAGGCTTGGCAGGGCAATTGGGATGCCTGTCCTGCTGAGGCGGGAGACCAAGGATCCCTTTCCACGTGCCACAGGAATCCTGG
Organism: Cervus elaphus; assembly: GCF_910594005.1. Classification (NCBI taxonomy): domain Eukaryota; kingdom Metazoa; phylum Chordata; class Mammalia; order Artiodactyla; family Cervidae; genus Cervus; species Cervus elaphus. Next base: position 1,022,589 of record NW_025316681.1, on the reverse strand, counting down.
GGCTCCTATCAAGTTTCACAAGGAGTCAGGCATTGTCTCCTTTTGTGGCACGGATCTCTGCGTACCTCTGGAGTTGTCAAAGGATGTGAGGCCTCCGGTCGCGATGAGATGGGGAACTAGGTCTTTGTCTGTGGTCTCCACAGGGGATTCAGACATCCTTTCGTCTTGGGAGATGCACGACGAGCCTGCATTCAAGTCACTGCAGGGATATCCCGCCTTATTTCGAGTCAGGGCATAGCGGTGTCCATTCCACTTGAGGCTGCAAATTCAGGGTCCCTCTCACATACCTAGAGCTGAGAGAAGCCTCCTCTTGAGGTGCTTGTGGTAAGGTGGTATTGCTCTGGATTCGAAGCCAGGGACTAACCCCTCATCTCCAGTTGATTTGTGGTCCACGGAGCCCTTTCTTGTTGCTACAGTGACCTCAGGATCCCTCTCGCATTGAAACAGTGTTCTTGGGGTTTCTCTGGAGTGCCATCAAGGAAATCAAGGCTCCTTTCATGTGTGATGTGCAACACGGAATTGCTCTGCACGCAGTGCAGGGGAATCGAACCTCATTTTGCGGCGAGGGGGAAGTCTCATGGTTTTTCTCGAGTTGCGGCGGGAACCTGGGGTATATTCTCGAGTTACGACGGGGATGGCTCTTCCACACCCGTGTTTGTTCAGGGACGTCCGGACTTCTGCCTAGTTGCGAGGGACAACTCGGGATTCTCCTCGAGGCTTGGCAGGGGAATTGGGACGCCTCTCCAGCTGAGGCGGGAGACCAAGGGTCCCTTTCCACGTGCCACAGGAATCCTGGGACTCCTATCAAGTTTCACGAGGAGTCAGGCATCGTCTCCTTTGGAGGCACTGATCTCCGCGTACCTCTGGAGTTTTCAAAGGATGTGAGGCCTCCGGTCGCGATGAGGTGGGAAACTAGGTTTTTCTCTGTGGTCTCCACAGGGGATTCAGACATCCTTTCGTCTTGGGAGATGCAAGACGAGCCTGCATTCAAGTTACAGCATGGATATCCGGCCTTATTTCGAGTCAGGGCATCCCGGTGTCCATTCTACTAGAGGCCGCAAACTCAGGGTCCCTCTCACATACCTAGAGCTGAGAGAAGCCTCCTCTTGAGGTGCTTGTGGTAAGGTGGTATTCCTCTGGAGTCGAAGCCAGGGACTAACCTCTCATCTCGAGTTGATTTTTGGTCCACGGAGCTCTTTCGTGTTGCTGCAGTGACCTCAGGATCCCTCTAGCCTTGAAACAGTGTTCCTGGCGTTTCTCTGGTGTGCCATCAAGTAAATCAAGGCTCCTTTCATGTGTGATGTGCAATACGGAATTGCTCTGCACGCAGTGCATTGGAATCGGGCCTCAGCTCGCGGCGAGTGGGAAGTCTCATGGTTTTTCTCAAGTTGCGGCGGGTACCTCGGGTATATTCTCGAGTTACGACGGGGATGGCCCTCCCACCCACATGTTTGTTTAGCCACGTCAGGACTCCTGCCTACTTGCGAGGGACAACTCGGGATTCTCCTCGAGGCTTGGCAGGGCAATTGGGACGCCTCTCCAGCTGAGGCGGGAGACCAAGGGTCCCTTTCCACGTGCCACAGGAATCCTGGGACTCCTATCAAGTTTCACGAGGAGTCAGGCATCGTCTCCCTTGCAGGCACTGATCTCCGCGTACGTCTGGAGTTTTCAAAGGATGTGAGGCCTCCGGTCGCGATGAGGTGGGGAACTAGGTCTTTCTCTGTGGTCTCCACAGGGGATTCAGACATCCTTTCGTCTTGGGAGATGCAAGACGAGCCTGCATTCAAGTCACTGCAGGGATATCCGGCCTTATTTCGAGTCAGTGCATCGCGGTGTCCATTCCACTTGAGGCCGCAATCTCAGGGTCCCTCTCACATACCTAGAGCTGAGAGAAGCCTCCTCTTCAGGTGCTTGTAGTAAGGTGGTATTCCTCTGGAGTCGAAGCCAGGGACTAACCTCTCATCTCGAGTTGATTTGTGGTCCACGGAGCTCTTTTGTGTTGCTACATTGACCTCAGGATCCCTCTAGTCTTGAAACAGTGTTCTTGGGGTTTCTCTGGAGTGCCATCAAGGAAATCAAGGCTCCTTTCATGTTTGATGTGCAACACGGTATTGCTGTGCATGCAGTGCTGGGGAATCGGGCCTCATCTCACGGCGAGGGGGAAGTCTCATGGTATTTCTCGAGTTGCGGCGGGAACCTGGGGTATATTCTCGAGTTATGACGGGGATGGCCCTTCCACCCACGTGTTTCTTCAGCGACCTCAGGACTCCTGCCTAGTTGCGAGGGACAACTCGGGATTCTCCTCGAGGCTTGGCAGGGCAATTGGGACGCCTCTCCAGCTGAGGCGGGAGACCAAGGGTCCCTTTCCACGTGCCACAGGAATCCTGGGACTCCTATCAAGTTTCACGAGGAGTCAGGCATCGTCTCCTTTGGAGGCACTGATCTCCGCGTACCTCTGGAGTTTTCAAAGGATGTGAGGCCTTCGGGCGTGATGAGGTGGGGAACCAGGTGTTTCTCTGTGGTCTCCAAAGGGGATTCAGACATCCTTTCGTCTTGGGAGATGCAAGATGAGCCTGCATTCAAGTCACTGCAGGGATATCCGGCCTTATTTCGAGTCAGGGCGTCGCGGTGTCCATTTCACTTGAGGCCGCAAACTCAGGGTCCCTCTCACATAGCTAGAGCTGAGAGAAGCCTCCTCTTGAGGTATTTGTGGTAAGGTGGTATTCCTCTGGAGTCGAAGCCAGGGACTACCCTCTCATCTCGAGTTGATTTTTGGTCCACGGAGCTCTTTCGTGTTGCTACAGTGACCTCAGGATCCCTCTAGCCTTGAAACAGTGTTCTTGGGGTTTCTCTGGAGTGCCATCAAGGAAATCAAGGCTTCTTTCATGTTTGATGTGCAACACGGAATTGCTCTGCACGCAGTGTAGGGGAATCGGGCCCATCTCGCCGCGAGGGGGAAGTCTCATGGTTTTTATCGAGTTGCGGCGGGAACCTGGGGTATATTCTCGAGTTACGACGTGGATGGCCCTTCCACACCAGTGTTTGTTCAGGGACGTCAGGACTTCTGCCTAGTTGCGAGGGAAAACTCGGGATTCTCCTCGAAGCTTGGCAGGGAAATTGGGACGCCTCTCCAGCTGAGGCGGGAGACGAAGTGTCCCTTTCCACGTGCCACAGGAATCCTGGGACTCCTATCAAGATTCACGAGGAGTCAGGCATCGTCTCCTTTGGAGGCACTGATCTCCGCGTACCTCTGGAGTTATCAAAGGATGTGAGGCCTCCGGTCGCGATGAGGTGGGGAACTAGGTCTTTCTCTGTGGTCTCCACAGGGGATTCAGACATCCTTTCATCTTGGGACATGCAAGACGAGCCTGCATTCAAGTCACTGCAGGGATATCCGGCCTTATTTCGAGTCAGGGCATCGCGGTGTCCATTCCACTTGAGGCCGCAAATCAGGGTCCCTCTCACATACATAGAGCTGATAGAAGCCTACTCTTGAGGTGCTTGTGGTAAGGTTGTATTCCTCTGGAGTAGAAGCCAGGGACTAACCTCTCATCTCGAGTTGATTTTTGGTCCACGGAGCTCTTTTGTGTTGCTACAGTGACCTCAGGATGCCTCTAGCCTTGAAACAGTGTTCCTGGGGTTTCCCTGGAGTGCCATCAAGGAAATCAAGGCTCCTTTCATGTGTGATGTGCAGCACGGAATTGCTCTTCACGCACTGCAGGGGAATCTGGCCTCATCTCGCGGCGAGGGGGACGTCTCATGGTTTTTCTCGAGTTGCGGCGGGAACCTGGGGTATATTCTCGAGTTACGACGTGGATGGCCCTTCCACACACGTGTTTGTTCACGGACGTCAGAACTCCTGCCTAGTTGCGAGGGACAACTCGGGATTCTCCTCGAGGCTTGACAGGGCAATTGGGACGCCTCTCCAGCTGAGGCGGGAAACCAAGGATCCCTTTCCACGTGCCACAGGAATCCTGGGACTCCTATCAAGTTTCACGAGGAGTCAGGCATCGTCTCCTTTGGAGGCACTGATCTCCGCGTGCCTCTGGAGTTTTCAAAGGATGTGAGGTCTTCGGTCGCGATCAGGTGGGGAACTAGGTCTTTCTCTGTGGTCTCCACAGGGGATTCAGACATCCTTTCGTCTTGGGAGATGCAAGGCGAGGCTGCATTCAAGTCACTGCAGTTATATCCGGCCTTATTTCGAGTCAGGGCATCGCGGTTTCCATTGCACTTGAGGCTGCAAACTCAGGGTCCCTCTCACATACATAGAGCTGAGAGAAGCCTCCTCTTGAGGTGCTTGTGGTAAGGTGGTATTCCCCTGGAGTCGAAGCCAGGGACTAACCCCTCATCTCGAGTGGATTTTTGGTCCACGGAGCTCTTTCGTGTTGCTACAGTGACCTCAGGATCCTTCTAGCCTGGAAACAGTGTTCTTGGGGTTTCTCTGGAGTGCCATCAAGGAAATCAAGGCTCCTTTCATGTGTGATGTGCAACACGGAATTGCTCTGCACGCAGTGCAGGGGAATCGGGCCTCAGCTCGCGGCGAGGGGGAAGTCTCATTGTTTTTATCGAGTTGCGGCGGGAACCTGGGGTATATTCTCGAGTTACGACGGGGATGGCCCTTCCACCCACGTGTTTGTTCAGCGAGGGCAGGACTTCTACCTAGTTGCGAGGGACAACTCGGGATTCTCCTCGAGGCTTGGCAGGGCAATTAGGATGCCTGTCCAGCTGAGGCGGGAGACCAAGGGTCCCTTTCCACGTGCCACAGGAATCCTGGGGCTCCTATCAAGTTTCACAAGGAGTCAGGCATTGTCTCCTTTTGTGGCACGGATCTCTGCGTACCTCTGGAGTTGTCAAAGGATGTGAGGCCTCCGGTCGCGATGAGGTGGGGAACTAGGTCTTTCTCTGTGGTCTGCACAGGGGATTCAGACATCCTTTCGTCTTGAGAGATGCAAGACGAGCCTGCATTCAAGTCACTGCAGGGATATCCGGCCTTATTTCGAGTCAGGGCATAGCGGTGTCCATTCCACTTGAGGCTGCAAATTCAGGGTCCCTCTCACATACCTAGAGCTGAGAGAAGCCTCCTCTTGAGGTGCTTGTTGTAAGGTGGTATTGCTCTGGAGTCGAAGCCAGGGACTAACCCCTCATCTCGAGTTGATTTGTGATTCACGGAGCTCTTTCGTGTTGCTACAGTGACCTCAGGATCCCTCTCGCATTGAAACAATGTTCTTGGGGTTTCTCTGGAGTGCCATCAAGGAAATCAAGGCTCCTTTCATGTGTGATGTGCAACACGGAATTGCTCTGCACGCAGTGCAGGGTAATCGAACCTCATTTTGCGGCGAGGGGGAAGTCTCATGGTTTTTCTCGAGTTGCGGCGGGTACCTCGGGTATATTCTCGAGTTACGACGGGGATGGCTCTTCCACACCCGTGTTTGTTCAGGGACGTCCGGACTTCTGCCTAGTTGCGAGGGACAACTCGGGATTCTCCTCGAGGCTTGGCAGGGGAATTGGGACGCCTCTCCAGCTGAGGCGGGAGACCAAGGGTCCCTTTCCACGTGCCACAGGAATCCTGGGACTCCTATCAAGTTTCACGAGGAGTCAGGAATCGTCTCCTTTGGAGGCACTGATCTCCGCGTACCTCTGGAGTTTTTAAAGGATGTGAGGCCTCCGGTCGCGATGAAGTGGGAAACTAGGTTTTTCTCTGTGGTCTCCACAGGGGATTCAGACATCCTTTCGTCTTGGGAGATGCAAGACGAGCCTGCATTCAAGTTACAGCATGCATATCCGGCCTTATTTCGAGTCAGGGCATCCCGGTGTCCATTCTACTAGAGGCCGCAAACTCAGGGTCCCTCTCACATACCTAGAGCTGAGAGAAGCCTCCTCTTGAGGTGCTTGTGGTAAGGTGGTATTCCTCTGGAGTCGAAGCCAGGGACTAAACCCTCATCTCGAGTTGATTTTTGGTCCACGGAGCCCTTTCGTGTTGCTGCAGTGACCTCAGGATCCCTCTAGCCTTGAAACAGTGTTCCTGGCGTTTCTCTGGAGTGCCATCAAGTAAATCAAGGCTCCTTTCATGTGTGATGTGCAACACGGAATTGCTCTGGACGCAGTGCAGGGGAATCGGGCCTCAGCTCGCGGCGAGTGGGAAGTCTCATGGTTTTTCTCAAGTTGCGGCGGGAACCTGGGGTATATTCTTGAGTTACGACGGGGATGGCCCTTCCACACAGGTATTTGTTCAGCGACGTCAGGACTTCTGCCTAGTTGCGAGGGACAACTCGGCATTCTCCTCGAGGCTTGGCAGGGCAATTGGGATGCCTCTCCAGCTGAGGCGGGAAACCAAGGGTCCCTTTCCACGTGCCACAGGAATCCTGGGACTCCTATCAAGTTTCAGGAAGAGTTAGGCATCATCTCCTTTGGTGGCACGGATCTGCGTACCTCTGGAGTTATCAAAGGATGTGAGGCCTCCGGTCGCGATCAGGTGGGGAACTAGGTCTTGCTCTGTGGTCTCCACAGGGGATTCAGACATCCTTTCGTCTTGGGAGATGCAAGACGAGCCTGCATTCAAGTCACTGCAGGGATATCCGGCCTTATTTCGAGTCATTGCATCGCGGTGTCCATTCCACTTGAGGCCGCAAACTCAGGGTCCCTCTCACATACATAGAGCTGAGAGAAGCCTACTCTTGAGGTGCTTGTGGTAAGGTGGTATTCCTCTGGAGTCGAAGCCAGGGACTAACCTCTCATCTCGAGTTGATTTTTGGTCCACGGAGCTCTTTTGTGTTGCTACAGTGACCTCAGGATGCCTCTAGCCTTGAAACAGTGTTCCTGGGTTTTCCCTGGAGTGCCATCAAGGAAATCAAGGCTCCTTTCATGTGTGATGTGCAACATGGAATGGCTCTGCACGCAGTGCAGGGGAATCGAAACTCATTTTGCGGCGAGGGGGAAGTCTCATGGTTTTTCTCGAGTTGCGGCGGGAACCTGGGGTATATTCTCGAGTTGCGACGTGGATGGCCCTTCCACACCCGTTTTTGTTCAGCGACGTCAGGACTTCTGCCTAGTTGCGAGGGACAACTCGGGATTCTCCTCGAGGCTTGGCAGGGCAATTGGGACGCCTCTCCAGCTGAGGCGGGAGACCAAGGGTCCCTTTCCACGTGCCACAGGAATCCTGGGACTCCTATCAAGTTTCAGGAGGAGTCAGGCATCGTCTCCTTTCTAGTCACTGATCTCCGTGTACCTCTGGAGTTATCAAAGGATGTGAGGCCTCCGGTCGCGATCAGGTGGGGAACTAGGTCTTTCTCTGTGGTCTCCACAGGGGATTCAGACATCCTTTCATCTTGGGAGATGCAAGACGAGCCTGCATTCAAGTCACTGCAGGGATATCCGGCCGTATTTCGAGTCAGGGCATCGCGGTGTCCATTCCACTTGAGGCCGCAAACTCAGGGTCCCTCTCACATACCTAGAGCTGAGAGAAGCCTCCTCTTGAGGTGCTTGTGGTAAGGTGGTATTCCTCTGGAGTCGAAGCCAGGGACTAACCTCTCATCTCGAGGTGATTTTTGGTCCACGGAGCTCTTTTCTGATCCTAAAGTGACCTCAGGATCCCTCTAGCCTTGAAACAGTGTTCTTGCGGTTTCTCTGGAGTGCCATCAAGGAAATCAAGGCTCCTTTCATGTGTGATGTGCAACACGGAATTGCTCTGCACGCAGTGCAGGGGAATCGGGCCTCATCTCGCGGCGAGGGGGAAGTCTCATGGTTTTTCTCGAGTTGCGGCGGGAACCTGGGGTATATTCTCGAGTTACGACGGGGATGGACCTTTCACACACGTGTTTGTTCAGCAACGTCAGGACTCCTGCCTAGTTGCCAGGGAAAACTCGGGATTCTCCTCGAGGCTTGGCAGGGCAATTGGGACGCCTCTCCGGCTTTCGCGGGAGACCAAGGTTCCCTTTCCACGTGCCACAGGAATCCTGGGACTCCTATCAAGTTTCACGAGGAGTCAGGCATCGTCTCCTTTGGAGGCACTGATCTCTGCGTACCTCTGTAGTTTTCAAAGGATGTGAGGCCTCCGATCGCGATGAGGTGGGGAACTAGGTCTTTCTCTGTGGTCTCCACAGGGGATTCAGACATCCTTTCGTCTTGGGAGATGCAAGACTAGCCTGCATTCACGTCACTGCAGGGATATCCGGCTTTATTTTGACTCAGGGCATCACGGTGTCCATTCCACTTGAGGCCGCAAACTCAGGGTCCCTCTCACATTCCTAAAGCTGCGAGAAGCCTCCTCTTGAGGTGCTTGTGGTAAGGTGGTATTCCCCTGGAGTCGAAGCCAGGGACTAACCCCTCATCTCGAGTGGATTTTTGGTCCACGGAGCTCTTTCGTGTTGCTACAGTGACCTCAGGATCCCTCTAGCCTTGAAACAGTGTTCTTGGGGTTTCTCTGGAGTGCCATCAAGGATATCAAGGCTCCTTTCATGTGTGATGTGCAACACGGAATTGCTCTGCACGCAGTGTAGGGGAATCGGGCCCATCTCGCCGCGAGGGGGAAGTCTCATGGTTTTTATCGAGTTGCGGCGGGAACCTGGGGTATATTCTCGAGTTATGACGTGGATGGCCCTTCCACACCAGTGTTTGTTCAGGGACGTCAGGACTTCTGCCTAGTTGCGAGGGAAAACTCGGGATTCTCCTCGAAGCTTGGCAGGGCAATTGGGCCGCCTCTCCAGCTGATGCGGGAGACGAAGTGTCCCTTTCCACGTGCCACAGGAATCCTGGGACTCCTATCAAGTTTCAGGAGGAGTCAGGCATCGTCTCCTTTGGAGGCACTGATCTCCGCGTACCTCTGGAGTTATCAAAGGATGTGAGGCCTCCGGTCGCGATGAGGTGGGGAACTAGGTCTTTCTCTGTGGTCTCCACAGGGGATTCAGACATCCTTTCATCTTGGGACATGCAAGACGAGCCTGCATTCAAGTCACTGCAGGGATATCCGGCCTTATTTCGAGTCAGGGCATCGCGGTGTCCATTCCACTTGAGGCCGCAAATCAGGGTCCCTCTCACATACATAGAGCTGAGAGAAGCCTCCTCTTGAGGTGCTTGTGGTAAGGTGGTATTCCTCTGGAGTAGAAGCCAGGGACTAACCTCTCATCTCGAGTTGATTTTTGGTCCACGGAGCTCTTTTGTGTTGCTACAGTGACCTCAGGATGCCTCTAGCCTTGAAACAGTGTTCCTGGGGTTTCCCTGGAGTGCCATCAAGGAAATCAAGGCTCCTTTCATGTGTGATGTGCAGCACGGAATTGCTCTTCACGCACTGCAGGGGAATCTGGCCTCATCTCGCGGCGAGGGGGACGTCTCATGGGTTTTCTCGAGTTGCGGCTGGAACCTGGGGTATATTCTCGAGTTACAAAGGGGATGGCCCTTCCACACACGTGTTTGTTCAGCGACGACAGGACTCCTGCCTAGTTGCGAGGGACAACTCGGGATTCTCCTCGAGGCTTGACAGGGCAATTGGAACGCCTCTCCAGCTGAGGCGGGAAACCAAGGGTCCCTTTCCACGTGCCACAGGAATCCTGGGACTCCTATCAAGTTTCACGAGGAGTCAGGCATCGTCTCCTTTGGAGGCACTGATCTCCGCGTACCTCTGGAGTTTTCAAAGGATGTGAGGCCTTCGGTCGCGATGAGGTGGGGAACTAGGTCTTTCTCTGTGGTCTCCACAGGGGATTCAGACATCCTTTCATCTTGGGAGATGCAAGGCGAGCCTGCATTCAAGTCACTGCAGTTATATCCGGCCTTATTTCAAGTCAGGGCATCGCGGTTTCCATTGCACTTGAGGCTGCAAACTCAGGGTCCCTCTCACATACATAGAGCTGAGAGAAGCCTCCTCTTGAGGTGCTTGTGGTAAGGTGGTATTCCCCTGGAGTCGAAGCCAGGGACTAACCCCTCATCTCGAGTGGATTTTTGGTCCACGGAGCTCTTTCGTGTTGCTACAGTGACCTCAGGATCCTTCTAGCCTGGAAACAGTGTTCTTGGGGTTTCTCTGAAGTGCCATCAAGGAAATCAAGGCTCCTTTCATGTGTGATGTGCAACACGGAATTGCTCTGCACGCAGTGCAGGGGAATCGGGCCTCAGCTCGCGGCGAGGGGGAAGTCTCATTGTTTTTATCGAGTTGCGGCGGGAACCTGGGGTATATTCTCGAGTTACGACGGGGATGGCCCTTCCACCCACGTGTTTGTTCAGCGAGGGCAGGACTTCTACCTAGTTGCGAGGGACAACTCGGGATTCTCCTCGAGGCTTGGCAGGGCAATTGGGATGCCTGTCCAGCTGAGGCGGGAGACCAAGGGTCCCTTTCCACGTGCCACAGGAATCCTGGGACTCCTATCAAGTTTCACAAGGAGTCAGGCATTGTCTCCTTTTGTGGCACGGATCTCTGCGTACCTCTGGAGTTGTCAAAGGATGTGAGGCCTCCAGTCGCGATGAGGTCGGGAACTAGGTCTTTCTCTGTGGTCTCCACAGGGGATTCAGACATCCTTTCGTCTTGGGAGATGCAAGACGAGCCTGCATTCAAGTCACTGCAGGGATATCCGGCCTTATTTCGAGTCAGGGCATAGCGGTGTCCATTCCACTTGAGGCTGCAAATTCAGGGTCCCTCTCACATACCTAGAGCTGAGAGAAGCCTCCTCTTGAGGTGCTTGTGGTAAGGTGGTATTCCTCTGGAGTCGAAGCCAGGGACTAACCCCTCATCTCGAGTTGATTTGTGGTCCACGGAGCTCTTTCGTGTTGCTACAGTGACCTCAGGATCCCTCTCGCATTGAAACAGTGTTCTTGGGGTTTCTCTGGAGTGCCATCAAGGAAATCAAGGCTCCTTTCATGTGTGATGTGCAACACGGAATTGCTCTGCACGCAGTGCAGGGGAATCGAACCTCATTTTGCGGCGAGGGGGAAGTCTCATGGTTTTTCTCGAGTTGCGGCGTGAACCTGGGGTATATTCTCGAGTTACGACGGGGATGGCTCTTCCACACCCGTGTTTGTTCAGGGACGTCCGGACTTCTGCCTAGTTGCGAGGGACAACTCGGGATTCTCCTCGAGGCTTGGCAGGGGAATTGGGACGCCTCTCCAGCTGAGGCGGGAGACCAAGTGTCCCTTTCCACGTGCCACAGGAATCCTGGGACTCCTATCAAGTTTCACGAGGAGTCAGGCATCGTCTCCTTTGGAGGCACTGATCTCCGCGTACCTCTGGAGTTTTCAAAGGATGTGAGGCCTCCGGTCGCAATGAGGTGGGAAACTAGGTTTTTCTCTGTGGTCTCCACAGGGGATTCAGACATCCTTTCGTCTTGGGAGATGCAAGACGAGCCTGCATTCAAGTTACAGCATGGATATCCGGCCTTATTTCGAGTCAGGGCATCCCGGTGTCCATTCTACTAGAGGCCGCAAACTCAGGGTCCCTCTCACATACCTAGAGCTGAGAGAAGCCTCCTCTTGAGGTGCTTGTGGTAAGGTGGTATTCCTCTGGAGTCGAAGCCAGGGACTAACCTCTCATCTCGAGTTGATTTTTGGTCCACGGAGCTCTTTCGTGTTGCTGCAGTGACCTCAGGATCCCTCTAGCCTTGAAACAGTGTTCCTGGCGTTTCTCTGGAGTGCCATCAAGTAAATCAAGGCTCCTTTCATGTGTGATGTGCAACACTGAATTGCTCTGCACGCAGTGTAGGGGAATCGGGCCTCATCTCACGGCTAGGGGGAAGTCTCATGGTTTTTCTCGAGTTGCGGCGGGTACCTCGGGTATATTCTCGAGTTACGACGGGGATGGCCCTTCCACCCACATGTTTGTTTAGCCACGTCAGGACTCCTGCCTACTTGCGAGGGACAACTCGGGATTCTCCTCGAGGCTTGGCAGGGCAATTGGGACGCCTCTCCAGATGAGGCGGGAGACCAAGGGTCCCTTTCCACGTGCCACAGGAATCCTGGGACTCCTATCAAGTTTCACGAGGAGTCAGGCATCGTCTCCTTTGGAGGCACTGTTCTCCGCGTACCTCTGGAGCTTTCAAAGGATGTGAGGCCTCCGGTCGTGATGAGGTGGGGAACTAGGTCTTTCTCTGTGGTCTCCACAGGGGATTCAGACATCCTTTCGTCTTAGGAGATGCAAGACGAGCCTGCATTCAACTCACTGCAGGGATATCCGGCCTTATTTTGAGTCAGGGCATCGCGGTGTCCATTCCACTTGAGGCCGCTAATTCAGGTTCCCTCTCACATACCTAGAGCTGAGAGAAGCCTCCTCTTGAGGTACTTGTGGTAAGGTGGTGTTCTTCTGGAGTCGAAGCCAGGGACTAACCTCTCATCTCGAGTTGATTTTTGGCCCACGGAGCTCTTTTGTGTTCCTACAGTGACCTCAGGATGCCTCTAGCCTTAAAACAGTGTTCTTGGGGTTTCTCTGGAGTGCCATCAAGGAAATCAAGGCTCCTTTCATGTGTGATGTGCAACACGGAATTGCTCTGCACGCAGTGCAGCGGAATCGGGCCTGATCTCGCGGCGGGGGGGAAGTCTCATGGTTTTTCTCGAGTTGCGGCGGGAACCTGGGGTATATTCTGGAGTTACGACGGGGATGGCCCTTCCACACACGTGTTTGTTCAGCGACGTTAGAACTTCTGCCTAGTTGCGAGGGACAACTCGGGATTCTCCTCGAGGCTTGGCAGGGCATTTGGGATGCCTCTCCAGCTGAGGAGTGAGACCAAGTGTTCCTTTCCACGTGCCACAGGAATCCTGGGACTCCTATCAAGTTTCACGAGGAGTCAGGCATCGTCTCCTTTGGAGGCGCGGATCTCTGCGTACCTCTGGAGTTAGCAAAGGATGTGAGGCCTCCAGTCGCGATGAGGTGGTTAACTAGGTCTTTCTCTGTGGTCTCCACAGGCGATTCAGACATCCTTTCATCTTGGGAGATGCAAGACGAGCCTGCCTTCAAGTCACTGCAGGGATATCCGGCCTTATTTCGAGTCAGGGCATCGCGGTGTGCATTCCATTTGAGGTCGCAAACTCAGGGTCCCTCTCACATACCTAGAGCTGAGAGAAGCCTCCTCTTGAGGTGCTTGTGGTAAGGTGGTATTCCTCTGGAGTCGAAGCCAGGGACTATCCTCTCACCTCGAGTTGATTTTTGGTCCACGGAGCTCTTTTGTGTTTCTACAGTGACCTCAGGATTCCTCTAGTCTTGAAACAGTGTTCTTGGGGTTTCTCTGGAGTGCCATCAAGGAAATCAAGGCTCCTTTCATGTGTGATGTGCAACACGGAATTGCTCTGCGCGCAGTGCAGGGGAATCGGGCCTCATCTCGCGGCAAGGGGGAAGTCTCATGATTTTTCTCGAGTTGCGGCAGGAACCTGGGCTATATTATCGAGTTACGACGGGGATGGCCCTTCCACACACGTGTTTGTTCAGGGACGTCAGGACTTCTGCCTAGTTGCGAGGGACAACTCGGGATTCTCCTCGAGGCTTGGCAGGGCAATTGGGACGCCTCTCCAGCTGAGGCGGGAGACCAAGGGTCCCTTTCCACGTGCCACAGGAATCCTGGGACTCCGATCAAGTTTCAGGAGGAGTCAGGCATCGTCTTCTTTGGAGTCACTAATCTCCGCGTACCTCTGGAGTTATCAAAGGATGTGACGCCTCCGGTCGCGATGAGGTGGGGAACTAGGTCTTTCTCTGTGGTCTCCACAGGGGATTCAGACATCCTTTCATCTTGGGAGATGCAAGACGAGCCTGCATTCAAGTCACTGCAGGGATATCCGGCCTTATTTCGCGTCAGGGCATCGCGGTGTCCATTCCACATGAGGCCGCTAATTCAGGTTCCCTCTCACATACCTAGAGCTGAGAGAAGCCTCCTCTTGAGGTACTTGTGGTAAGGTGGTGTTCTTCAGGAGTCGAAGCCAGGGACTAACCTCTCATCTCGAGTTGATTTTTGGCCCACGGAGCTCTTTCGTGTTGCTACAGTGACCTCAGGATGCTTCTAGCCTTGAAACAGTGTTCTTGGGGTTTCTCTGGAGTGCCATCAAGGAAATCAAGGCTCCTTTCATGTGTGATGTGCAACATGGAATGGCTCTGCACGCAGTGCAGGGGAATCGAAACTCATTTTGCGGCGAGGGGGAAGTCTTATGGTTTTTCTCGAGTTTCGGCGGGAACCTGGGTTATATTCTCGAGTTACGACGTGGATGGCCCTTCCACACCCGTGTTTGTTCAGGGACGTCAGGACTTCTGCCTAGTTGCGAGGGACAACTCGGGATTCTCCTTGAGGCTTGGCAGGGCAATTGGGACGCCTCTCCAGCTGAGGCGGGAGACCAAGGGTCCCTTTCCACGTGCCACAGGAATCCTGGGACTCCTATCAAGTTTCATGAGGAGTCAGGCATCGTCTCCTTTGGAGGCACTGATCTCCGCGTACCTCTGGAGTTATCAAAGGATGTGAGGCCTCCGGTCGCGATGAGGTGGGGAACTAGGTCTTTCTCTGTGGTCTCCACAGGGGATTCAGACATCCTTTCATCTTGGGAGATGCAAGACGAGCCTGCATTCAAGTCACTGCAGGGATATCCGGCCTTATTTCGAGTCAGGGCACCGCGGTGTCCATTCCACTTGAGGCCGCAAACTCAGGGTCCCTCTCACATACATAGAGCTGAGAGAAGCCTACTCTTGAGGTGCTTGTGGTAAGGTGGTATTGCTCTGGAGTCGAAGCCAGGGACTAACCTCTCATCTCGAGTTGATTTTTGGTCCACGGAGCTCTTTTGTGTTGCTACAGTGACCTCAGGATGCCTCTAGCCTTGAAACAGTGTTCTTGGGGTTTCTCTGGAGTGCCATCAAGGAAATCAAGGCTCCTTTCATGTGTGATGTGCAACACGGAATTGCTCTGCACGCAGTGCAGCGGAATCGGGCCTGATCTCGCGGCGAGGGGGAAGTCTCATGGTTTTTCTCGAGTTGCGGCGGGAACCTGGGGTATATTCTCGAGTTACGACGGGGATGGCCCTTCCACACACGTGTTTGTTCAGCGACGTTAGAACTTCTGCCTAGTTGCGAGGGACAACTCGGGATTCTCCTCGAGGCTTGGCAGGGCATTTGGGATGCCTCTCCAGCTGAGGCGTGAGACCAAGTGTTCCTTTCCACGTGCCACAGGAATCCTGGGACTCCTATCAAGTTTCACGAGGAGTCAGGCATCGTCTCCTTTGGAGGCTCGGATCTCTGCGTACCTCTGGAGTTAGCAAAGGATGTGAGGCCTCCGGTCGCGATGAGGTGGTTAACTAGGTCTTTCTCTGTGGTCTCCACAGGCGATTCAGACATCCTTTCATCTTGGGAGATGCAAGACGAGCCTGCCTTCAAGTCACTGCAGGGATATGCGGCCTTATTTCGAGTCAGGGCATCGCGGTGTCCATTCCACTTGAGGCCGCAAACTCAGGGTCCCTCTCACATACCTAGAGCTGAGAGAAGCCTCCTCTTGAGGTGCTTGTGGTAAGGTGGTATTCCTCTGGAGTCGAAGCCAGGGACAAACCTCTAACCTCGAGTTGATTTTTGGTCCACGGAGCTCTTTCGTGTTGCTACAGTGACCTCAGGATTCCTCTAGTCTTGAAACAGTGTTCTTGGGGTTTCTCTGGAGTGCCATCAAGGAAATCAAGGCTCCTTTCATGTGTGATGTGCAACACGGAATTGCTCTGTGCGCAGTGCAGGGGAATCGGGCCTCATCTCGCGGCAAGGGGGAAGTCTCATGATTTTTCTCGAGTTGCGGCGGAAACCTGGGGTATATTCTCGAGTTACGACGGTGATGGCCCTTCCACCCACGTGTTTGTTCAGCGACGTCAGGACTCCTGCCTAGTTGCGAGGGACAACTCGGGGTTCTCCTCGAGGCTTGGCAGGGCAATTGGGACGCCTCTCCAGCTGAGGCAGGAGACCAAGGGTCCCTTTCCACGTGCCACAGGAATCCTGGGTCTCCTATCAACTTTCACGAGGAGTAAGGCATTGTCTCCTTTGGAGGCACTGATCTCTGCGTACCTCTGGAGTTTTCAAAGGATGTGAGGCCTCCGGTCGCGATGAGGTGGGGAACTAGGTCTTTCTCTGTGGTCTCCACAGGGGATTCAGACATCCTTTCATCTTGGGAGATGCAAGACGAGCCGGCATTCAAGTCACTTCAGAGATATCTAGCCTTATTTCGAGTCAGGGCATCGCGGTGTCCATTCCACTTGAGGCCGCAAACTCAGGGTCCCTCTCACATACCTAGAGCTGAGAGAAGCCTCCTCTTGAGGTGCTTGTGGTAAGGTGGTATTCCTCTGGAGTCGAAGCCAGGGACTAACCTCTCATCTCGAGTTGATTTTTGGTCCACGGAGCTCTTTCGTGTTGCTACAGTGACCTCAGCATCCCTCTAGCCTTGAAACAGTGTTCTTGGGGTTTCTCTGGAGTGCCATCAAGGAAATCAAGGCTCCTTTCATGTGTGATGTGCAACACGGAATTGCTCTGCATGCAGTGCAGGGAAATCGGGCCTCATCTCGTGGCGAGGGGGAAGTCTCATGGTTTTTCTCGAGTTGCGGCGGGAACCTGGGGTATATTCTCGAGTTACGACGGGGATGGCCCTTCCACCCACGTGTTTGTTCAGCGACGTTCAGGACTCCTGCCTAGTTGCGAGGGACAACTCGGGATTCTCCTCGAGGCTTGGCAGGGCAATTGGGCCGCCTCTCCAACTGAGGCGGGAGACCAAGTGTCACTTTCCACGTGCCACAGGAATCCTGGGTCTCCTATCAAGTTTCACGAGGAGTCAGGCATCATCTCCTTTGGAGGCACTGATCTCCGCTTACCTCTGGAGTTTTCAAAGGATGTGAGGTCTCCGGTCGCGATGAGGTGGGGAGCTAGGTCTTTCTCTGTGGTCTCCACAGGGGATTCAGACATCCTTTCGTCTTGGGAGATGCAAGACGAGCCTGCATTCAACTCACTGCAGGGATATCCGGCCTTATTTTGAGTCAGGGCATCGCGGTGTCCATTCCACTTGAGGCCGCTAATTCAGGTTCCCTCTCACATACCTAGAGCTGAGAGAAGCCTCCTCTTGAGGTACTTGTGGTAAGGTGGTGTTCTTCTGGAGTTGAAGCCAGGGACTAACCTCTCATCTCGAGTTGATTTTTGGCCCGCGGAGCTCTTTTGTGTTCCTACAGTGACCTCAGGATGCCTCTAGCCTTGAAACAGTGTTCTTGGGGTTTCTCTGGAGTGCCATCAAGGAAATCAAGGCTCCTTTCATGTGTGATGTGCAACACG
This sequence comes from Cervus elaphus, assembly GCF_910594005.1. Taxonomy (NCBI): domain Eukaryota; kingdom Metazoa; phylum Chordata; class Mammalia; order Artiodactyla; family Cervidae; genus Cervus; species Cervus elaphus. The sequence goes on along the minus strand of NW_025316681.1, from coordinate 1,005,362 downwards.
GAATTGCTCTGCATGCAGTGCAGCGGAATCGGGCCTGATCTCGCGGCGGGGGGGAAGTCTCATGGTTTTTCTCGAGTTGCGGCGGGAACCTGGGGTATATTCTCGAGTTACGACGGGGATGGCCCTTCCACACACGTGTTTGTTCAGCGACGTTAGAACTTCTGCCTAGTTGCGAGGGACAACTCGGGATTCTCCTCGAGGCTTGGCAGGGCATTTGGGATGCCTCTCCAGCTGAGGCGTGAGACCAAGTGTTCCTTTCCACGTGCCACAGGAATCCTGGGACTCCTATCAAGTTTCACGAGGAGTCAGGCATCGTCTCCTTTGGAGGCGCGGATCTCTGCATACCTCTGGAGTTTTCAAAGGATGTGAGGCCTCCAGTCGCGATGAGGTGGTTAACTAGGTCTTTCTCTGTGGTCTCCACAGGCGATTCAGACATCCTTTCATCTTGGGAGATGCAAGACGAGACTGCCTTCGAGTCACTGCAGGGATATCCGGCCTTATTTCGAGTCAGGGCATCGCGGTGTCCATTCCACTTGAGGCCGCAAACTCAGGGTCCCTCTCACATACCTAGAGCTGAGAGAAGCCTCCTCTTGAGGTGCTTGTGGTATGGTGGTATTCCTCTGGAGTCGAAGCCAGGGACTAACCTCTCACCTCGTGTTGATTTTTGGTCCACGGAGCTCTTTTGTGTTGCTACAGTGACCTCAGGATTCCTCTAGTCTTGAAACAGTGTTCTTGGGGTTTCTCTGGAGTGCCATCAAGGAAATCAAGGCTCCTTTCATGTGTGATGTGCAACACGGAATTGCTCTGTGCGCAGTGCAGGGGAATCGGGCCTGATCTCGCGGCGGGGGGGAAGTCTCATGATTTTTCTCGAGTTGCGGCGGAAACCTGGGGTATATTCTCGAGTTACGACGGGGATGGCCCTTTCACACACGTGTTTGTTCAGCAACGTCAGGACTCCTGCCTAGTTGCCAGGGAAAACTCGGGATTCTCCTCGAGGCTTGGCAGGGCAATTGGGACGCCTCTCCAGCTGAGGCGGGAGACCAAGGGTCCCTTTCCACGTGCCACAGGAATCCTGGGACTCCGATCAAGTTTCAGGAGGAGTCAGGCATCGTCTCCTTTGGAGTACCTAATCTCCGCGTACCTCTGGAGTTATCAAAGGATGTGAGGCCTCCGGTCGCGATGAGGTGGGGAACTAGGTCTTTCTCTGTGGTCTCCACAGGGGATTCAGACATCCTTTCGTCTTGGGAGATGCAAGACGAGCCTGCATTCAAGTCACTGCAGGGATATCAGGCCTTATTTCGCGTCAGGGCATCGCGGTGTCCATTCCACTTGAGGCCGCTAATTCAGGTTCCCTCTCACATACCTAGAGCTGAGAGAAGCCTCCTCTTGAGGTACTTGTGGTAAGGTGGTGTTCTTCAGGAGTCGAAGCCAGGGACTAACCTCTCATCTCGAGTTGATTTTTGGCCCACGGAGCTCTTTCGTGTTGCTACAGTGACCTCAGGATGCTTCTAGCCTTGAAACAGTGTTCTTGGGGTTTCTCTGGAGTGCCATCAAGGAAATCAAGGCTCCTTTCATGTGTGATGTGCAACATGGAATGGCTCTGCACGCAGTGCAGGGGAATCGAAACTCATTTTGCGGCGAGGGGGAAGTCTTATGGTTTTTCTCGAGTTTCGGCGGGAACCTGGGGTATATTCTCGAGTTACGACGTGGATGGCCCTTCCACACCCGTGTTTGTTCAGGGACGTCAGGACTTCTGCCTAGTTGCGAGGGACAACTCGGGATTCTCCTTGAGGCTTGGCAGGGCAATTGGGACGCCTCTCCAGCTGAGGCGGGAGACCAAGGGTCCCTTTCCACGTGCCACAGGAATCCTGGGACTCCTATCAAGTTTCATGAGGAGTCAGGCATCGTCTCCTTTGGAGGCACTGATCTCCGCGTACCTCTGGAGTTATCAAAGGATGTGAGGCCTCCGGTCGCGATGAGGTGGGGAACTAGGTCTTTCTCTGTGGTCTCCACAGGGGATTCAGACATCCTTTCATCTTGGGAGATGCAAGACGAGCCTGCATTCAAGTCACTGCAGGGATATCCGGCCTTATTTCGAGTCAGGGCACCGCGGTGTCCATTCCACTTGAGGCCGCAAACTCAGGGTCCCTCTCACATACATAGAGCTGAGAGAAGCCTACTCTTGAGGTGCTTGTGGTAAGGTGGTATTGCTCTGGAGTCGAAGCCAGGGACTAACCTCTCATCTCGAGTTGATTTTTGGTCCACGGAGCTCTTTTGTGTTGCTACAGTGACCTCAGGATGCCTCTAGCCTTGAAACAGTGTTCTTGGGGTTTCTCTGGAGTGCCATCAAGGAAATCAAGGCTCCTTTCATGTGTGATGTGCAACACGGAATTGCTCTGCACGCAGTGCAGCGGAATCGGGCCTGATCTCGCGGCGAGGGGGAAGTCTCATGGTTTTTCTCGAGTTGCGGCGGGAACCTGGGGTATATTCTCGAGTTACGACGGGGATGGCCCTTCCACACACGTGTTTGTTCAGCGACGTTAGAACTTCTGCCTAGTTGCGAGGGACAACTCGGGATTCTCCTCGAGGCTTGGCAGGGCATTTGGGATGCCTCTCCAGCTGAGGCGTGAGACCAAGTGTTCCTTTCCACGTGCCACAGGAATCCTGGGACTCCTATCAAGTTTCACGAGGAGTCAGGCATCGTCTCCTTTGGAGGCTCGGATCTCTGCGTACCTCTGGAGTTAGCAAAGGATGTGAGGCCTCCGGTCGCGATGAGGTGGTTAACTAGGTCTTTCTCTGTGGTCTCCACAGGCGATTCAGACATCCTTTCATCTTGGGAGATGCAAGACGAGCCTGCCTTCAAGTCACTGCAGGGATATGCGGCCTTATTTCGAGTCAGGGCATCGCGGTGTCCATTCCACTTGAGGCCGCAAACTCAGGGTCCCTCTCACATACCTAGAGCTGAGAGAAGCCTCCTCTTGAGGTGCTTGTGGTAAGGTGGTATTCCTCTGGAGTCGAAGCCAGGGACAAACCTCTAACCTCGAGTTGATTTTTGGTCCACGGAGCTCTTTCGTGTTGCTACAGTGACCTCAGGATTCCTCTAGTCTTGAAACAGTGTTCTTGGGGTTTCTCTGGAGTGCCATCAAGGAAATCAAGGCTCCTTTCATGTGTGATGTGCAACACGGAATTGCTCTGTGCGCAGTGCAGGGGAATCGGGCCTCATCTCGCGGCAAGGGGGAAGTCTCATGATTTTTCTCGAGTTGCGGCGGAAACCTGGGGTATATTCTCGAGTTACGACGGTGATGGCCCTTCCACCCACGTGTTTGTTCAGCGACGTCAGGACTCCTGCCTAGTTGCGAGGGACAACTCGGGGTTCTCCTCGAGGCTTGGCAGGGCAATTGGGACGCCTCTCCAGCTGAGGCAGGAGACCAAGGGTCCCTTTCCACGTGCCACAGGAATCCTGGGTCTCCTATCAAGTTTCACGAGGAGTAAGGCATTGTCTCCTTTGGAGGCACTGATCTCTGCGTACCTCTGGAGTTTTCAAAGGATGTGAGGCCTCCGGTCGCGATGAGGTGGGGAACTAGGTCTTTCTCTGTGGTCTCCACAGGGGATTCAGACATCCTTTCATCTTGGGAGATGCAAGACGAGCCGGCATTCAAGTCACTTCAGAGATATCTTGCCTTATTTCGAGTCAGGGCATCGCGGTGTCCATTCCACTTGAGGCCGCAAACTCAGGGTCCCTCTCACATACCTAGAGCTGAGAGAAGCCTCCTCTTGAGGTGCTTGTGGTAAGGTGGTATTCCTCTGGAGTCGAAGCCAGGGACTAACCTCTCATCTCGAGTTGATTTTTGGTCCACGGAGCTCTTTCGTGTTGCTACAGTGACCTCAGCATCCCTCTAGCCTTGAAACAGTGTTCTTGGGGTTTCTCTGGAGTGCCATCAAGGAAATCAAGGCTCCTTTCATGTGTGATGTGCAACACGGAATTGCTCTGCATGCAGTGCAGGGAAATCGGGCCTCATCTCGTGGCGAGGGGGAAGTCTCATGGTTTTTCTCGAGTTGCGGCGGGAACCTGGGGTATATTCTCGAGTTACGACGGGGATGGCCCTTCCACCCACGTGTTTGTTCAGCGACGTTCAGGACTCCTGCCTAGTTGCGAGGGACAACTCGGGATTCTCCTCGAGGCTTGGCAGGGCAATTGGGCCGCCTCTCCAACTGAGGCGGGAGACCAAGTGTCACTTTCCACGTGCCACAGGAATCCTGGGTCTCCTATCAAGTTTCACGAGGAGTCAGGCATCATCTCCTTTGGAGGCACTGATCTCCGCTTACCTCTGGAGTTTTCAAAGGATGTGAGGTCTCCGGTCGCGATGAGGTGGGGAGCTAGGTCTTTCTCTGTGGTCTCCACAGGGGATTCAGACATCCTTTCGTCTTGGGAGATGCAAGACGAGCCTGCATTCAACTCACTGCAGGGATATCCGGCCTTATTTTGAGTCAGGGCATCGCGGTGTCCATTCCACTTGAGGCCGCTAATTCAGGTTCCCTCTCACATACCTAGAGCTGAGAGAAGCCTCCTCTTGAGGTACTTGTGGTAAGGTGGTGTTCTTCTGGAGTTGAAGCCAGGGACTAACCTCTCATCTCGAGTTGATTTTTGGCCCGCGGAGCTCTTTTGTGTTCCTACAGTGACCTCAGGATGCCTCTAGCCTTGAAACAGTGTTCTTGGGGTTTCTCTGGAGTGCCATCAAGGAAATCAAGGCTCCTTTCATGTGTGATGTGCAACACGGAATTGCTCTGCATGCAGTGCAGCGGAATCGGGCCTGATCTCGCGGCGGGGGGGAAGTCTCATGGTTTTTCTCGAGTTGCGGCGGGAACCTGGGGTATATTCTCGAGTTACGACGGGGATGGCCCTTCCACACACGTGTTTGTTCAGCGACGTTAGAACTTCTGCCTAGTTGCGAGGGACAACTCGGGATTCTCCTCGAGGCTTGGCAGGGCATTTGGGATGCCTCTCCAGCTGAGGCGTGAGACCAAGTGTTCCTTTCCACGTGCCACAGGAATCCTGGGACTCCTATCAAGTTTCACGAGGAGTCAGGCATCGTCTCCTTTGGAGGCGCGGATCTCTGCATACCTCTGGAGTTTTCAAAGGATGTGAGGCCTCCGGTCGCGATGAGGTGGTTAACTAGGTCTTTCTCTGTGGTCTCCACAGGCGATTCAGACATCCTTTCATCTTGGGAGATGCAAGACGAGACTGCCTTCGAGTCACTGCAGGGATATCCGGCCTTATTTCGAGTCAGGGCATCGCGGTGTCCATTCCACTTGAGGCCGCAAACTCAGGGTCCCTCTCACATACCTAGAGCTGAGAGAAGCCTCCTCTTGAGGTGCTTGTGGTATGGTGGTATTCCTCTGGAGTCGAAGCCAGGGACTAACCTCTCACCTCGTGTTGATTTTTGGTCCACGGAGCTCTTTTGTGTTGCTACAGTGACCTCAGGATTCCTCTAGTCTTGAAACAGTGTTCTTGGGGTTTCTCTGGAGTGCCATCAAGGAAATCAAGGCTCCTTTCATGTGTGATGTGCAACACGGAATTGCTCTGTGCGCAGTGCAGGGGAATCGGGCCTGATCTCGCGGCGGGGGGGAAGTCTCATGATTTTTCTCGAGTTGCGGCGGAAACCTGGGGTATATTCTCGAGTTACGACGGGGATGGCCCTTTCACACACGTGTTTGTTCAGCAACGTCAGGACTCCTGCCTAGTTGCCAGGGAAAACTCGGGATTCTCCTCGAGGCTTGGCAGGGCAATTGGGACGCCTCTCCAGCTGAGGCGGGAGACCAAGGGTCCCTTTCCACGTGCCACAGGAATCCTGGGACTCCGATCAAGTTTCAGGAGGAGTCAGGCATCGTCTCCTTTGGAGTACCTAATCTCCGCGTACCTCTGGAGTTATCAAAGGATGTGAGGCCTCCGGTCGCGATGAGGTGGGGAACTAGGTCTTTCTCTGTGGTCTCCACAGGGGATTCAGACATCCTTTCGTCTTGGGAGATGCAAGACGAGCCTGCATTCAAGTCACTGCAGGGATATCAGGCCTTATTTCGCGTCAGGGCATCGCGGTGTCCATTCCACTTGAGGCCGCTAATTCAGGTTCCCTCTCACATACCTAGAGCTGAGAGAAGCCTCCTCTTGAGGTACTTGTGGTAAGGTGGTGTTCTTCAGGAGTCGAAGCCAGGGACTAACCTCTCATCTCGAGTTGATTTTTGGCCCACGGAGCTCTTTCGTGTTGCTACAGTGACCTCAGGATGCTTCTAGCCTTGAAACAGTGTTCTTGGGGTTTCTCTGGAGTGCCATCAAGGAAATCAAGGCTCCTTTCATGTGTGATGTGCAACATGGAATGGCTCTGCACGCAGTGCAGGGGAATCGAAACTCATTTTGCGGCGAGGGGGAAGTCTTATGGTTTTTCTCGAGTTTCGGCGGGAACCTGGGGTATATTCTCGAGTTACGACGTGGATGGCCCTTCCACACCCGTGTTTGTTCAGGGACGTCAGGACTTCTGCCTAGTTGCGAGGGACAACTCGGGATTCTCCTTGAGGCTTGGCAGGGCAATTGGGACGCCTCTCCAGCTGAGGCGGGAGACCAAGGGTCCCTTTCCACGTGCCACAGGAATCCTGGGACTCCTATCAAGTTTCATGAGGAGTCAGGCATCGTCTCCTTTGGAGGCACTGATCTCCGCGTACCTCTGGAGTTATCAAAGGATGTGAGGCCTCCGGTCGCGATGAGGTGGGGAACTAGGTCTTTCTCTGTGGTCTCCACAGGGGATTCAGACATCCTTTCATCTTGGGAGATGCAAGACGAGCCTGCATTCAAGTCACTGCAGGGATATCCGGCCTTATTTCGAGTCAGGGCACCGCGGTGTCCATTCCACTTGAGGCCGCAAACTCAGGGTCCCTCTCACATACATAGAGCTGAGAGAAGCCTACTCTTGAGGTGCTTGTGGTAAGGTGGTATTGCTCTGGAGTCGAAGCCAGGGACTAACCTCTCATCTCGAGTTGATTTTTGGTCCACGGAGCTCTTTTGTGTTGCTACAGTGACCTCAGGATGCCTCTAGCCTTGAAACAGTGTTCTTGGGGTTTCTCTGGAGTGCCATCAAGGAAATCAAGGCTCCTTTCATGTGTGATGTGCAACACGGAATTGCTCTGCACGCAGTGCAGCGGAATCGGGCCTGATCTCGCGGCGAGGGGGAAGTCTCATGGTTTTTCTCGAGTTGCGGCGGGAACCTGGGGTATATTCTCGAGTTACGACGGGGATGGCCCTTTCACACACGTGTTTGTTCAGCAACTTCAGGACTCCTGCCTAGTTGCCAGGGAAAACTCGGGATTCTCCTCGAGGCTTGGCAGGGCAATTGGGACGCCTCTCCGGCTTTGGCGGGAGACCAAGGTTTCCTTTCCACGTACCACAGGAATCCTGGGACTCCTATCAAGTTTCACGAGGAGTCAGGCATCGTCTCCTTTGGAGGCACTGATCTCTGCGTACCTCTGTAGTTTTCAAAGGATGTGAGGCCTCCGATCGCGATGAGGTGGGGACTAGGTCTTTCTCTGTGGTCTCCACAGGGGATTCAAACATCCTTTCGTCTTGGGAGATGCAAGACTAGCCTGCATTCACGTCACTGCAGGGATATCCGGCTTTATTTTGACTCAGGGCATCGCGGTGTCCATTCCACTTGAGGCCGCAAACTCAGGGTCCCTCTCACATACCTAAAGCTGCGAGAAGCCTCCTCTTGAGGTGCTTGTGGTAAGGTGGTATTCCTCTGGAGTCGAAGTTAGGGACTAACCTCTCATCTCGAGTTGATTTTTGGTCCACGGAGCTCTTTCGTGTTGCTACAGTGACCTCAGGATCCCTCTAGCCTTGAAACAGTGTTCTTGGGGTTTCTCTGGAGTGCCATCAAGGATATCAAGGCTCCTTTCATGTGTGATGTGCAACACGGAATTGCTCTGCACGCAGTGTAGGGGAATCGGGCCTCATCTCGCCGCGACGGGGAACTCTCATGGTTTTTCTCGAGTTGCGGCGGGAACCTGGGGTATATTCTCGAGTTACGACGTGGATGGACCTTCCACACCCGTGTTTGTTCAGGGACGTCAGGACTTCTGCCTAGTTGCGAGGGACAACTCGGGATTCTCCTCGAGGCTTGGCAGGGCAATTGGGACGCCTCTCCGGCTTAGGCGGGAGACCAAGGTTCCCTTTCCACGTGCCACAGGAATCCTGGGACTCCTATCAAGTTTCACGAGGAGTCAGGCATCGTCTCCTTTGGAGGCACTGATCTCTGCGTACCTCTGGAGTTTTCAAAGGATGTGAGGCCTCCGGTCGCGATGAGGTGGGGAACTAGGTCTGTCTCTGTTGTCTCCACAGGGGATTCAGACATCCTTTCGTCTTGGGAGATGCAAGACTAGCCTGCATTCACGTCACTGCAGGGATATCCGGCTTTATTTCGAGTCAGGGAGTAGCGGTGTCCATTCCACTTGAGGCTGCAAATTCAGGGTCCCTCTCACATACCTAGAGCTGAGAGAAGCCTCCTCTTGAGGTGCTTGTGGTAAGGTGGTATTGCTCTGGAGTCGAAACCAGGGACTAACCCCTCATCTCGAGTTGAATTTTGGTCCACGGAGCTCTTTCGTGTTGCTACAGTGACCTCAGGATCCCTCTAGCCTTGAAACAGTGTTCTTGGGGTTTCTCTGGAGTGCCATCAAGGAAATCAAGGCTCCTTTCATGTGTGATGTGCAACACGGAATTGCTCTGCACGCAGTGCAGGGGAATCGGGCCTCATCTCGCGGCGAGGGGGAAGTCTCATGGTTTTTCTCGAGTTGCGGCGGGAACCTGGGGTATATTCTCGAGTTACGACGGGGATGGCCCTTTCACACACGTGTTTGTTCAGCAACGTCAGGACTCCTGCCTAGTTGCCAGGGAAAACTCGGGATTCTCCTCGAGGCTTGGCAGGGCAATTGGGACGCCTCTCCGGCTTTGGCGGGAGACCAAGGTTTCCTTTCCACGTGCCACAGGAATCCTGGGACTCCTATCAAGTTTCACGAGGAGTCAGGCATCGTCTCCTTTGGAGGCACTGATCTCTGCGTACCTCTGTAGTTTTCAAAGGATGTGAGGCCTCCGATCGCGATGAGGTGGGGACTAGGTCTTTCTCTGTGGTCTCCACAGGGGATTCAGACATCCTTTCGTCTTGGGAGATGCAAGACGAGCCTGCATTCAAGTCACTGCAGGGATATCCGGCCTTATTTCGAGTCAGGACATCGTGGTGTCCATTCCACTTGAGGCCGCAAAATCAGGGTCCCTCTCACATAGCTAGGGCTGAGCGAAGATTCCTCTTGAGGTGCTTGTGGTAAGGTGGTATTCCTCTGGAGTCGAAGCCAGGGACTAACCTCTCATCTCGAGTTGATTTTTGGTCCACGGAGCTCTTTCGTGTTGCTACAGTGACCTCAGGATCCCTCTAGCCTTGAAAGAGTGTTCTTGGGGTTTCTCTGGAGTGCCATCAAGGAAATCAAGGCTCCTTTCATGTGTGATGTGCAACACGGATTTGCTCTGCATGCAGTGCAGGGTACTCGGGCCTCATCTCACGGCGAGAGGGAAGCCTCATGGTTTTCTCGAGTTGCGGTGGGAACCTGGTGTATATTCTCGAGTTACGACGGGGATGGCCCTTCCACCCACGTGTTTGTTCAGCGACGTCAGGACTCCTGCCTAGTTGCGAGGGACAACTCGGGATTCTCCTCGAGGCTTGGCAGGGCAATTGGGACGCCTCTCCAGCTGAGGCGGGAGACCAAGGGTCCCTTTCCACGTGCCACAGGAATCCCGGGACTCCTATCAAGTTTCACTAGGAGTCAGGCATCGTCTCCTTTGGAGGCACTGATCTCCGCGTACCTCTGGAGTTTTCAAAAAATGTGAGGCCTCCGGTCGCGATGAGGTGGGGAACTAGGTCTTTTCTGTGGTCTCCACAGGGGTTCAGACATCCTTTCATCTTGGGAGATGCAAGACGAGCCTGCATTCAAGTCACTGCAGGGATATCCGGCCTTATTTCGCGTCAGGGCATCGCAGTGTCCATTCCACTTGAGGCCGCAAAATCAGGGTCCCTCTCACATACCTAGAGCTGAGAGAAGCCTCCTCTTGAGGTGCTTGTGGTAAGGTGTTATTCCTCTGGAGTCGAAGCCAGGGACTAACCTCTCATCTCGAGTTGATTTTTAGTCCAAGGAGCTCTTTCGTGTTGCTACAGTGACCTCAGGATCCCTCTAGCCTTGAAACAGTGTTCTTAGGGTTTCTCTGGAGTGCCATCAAAGAAATCAAGGCTCCTTTCATGTGTGATGTGCAACACGGAATTGCTCTGCACGCAGTGCAGGAGAATCGAGCCTCATCTCGCGGCGAGGGGGATGTCTCATGGTTTTTCTCGAGTTGCGGCGGGACCCTGGGGTATATTCTCGAGTTATGACGGGGATGGCCCTTCCAGCCACGTGTTTGATCAGCGACGTCAGGACTCCTGCCTAGTTGCGAGGGACAACTCGGGATTCTCCTCGAGGCTTGGCAGGGCAATTGGGACGCCTCTCCAGCTGAGGCGGGAGACCAAGGGTCCCTTTCCATGTGCCACAGGAATCCTGGGACTCCTATCAAGTTTCACGAGGAGTCAGGCATCGTCTCATTTGGAGGCACTTATCTCCGCGTACCTCTGGAGTTTACAAAGGATGTGAGGCCTCCGGTCGCCATGAGGTCGGGAACTAGATCTTTCTCTGAGGTCTCCACAGGGGATTCAGACATCCTTTCGTCTTGGGAGATGCAAGACGAGCCTGCATTCAAGTCACTGCAGGGATATCCGGCCTTATTTCGAGTCAGGGCATCGCGGTGTCGATTCCACTTGAGGCCGCAAACTCAGGGTCCCTCTCACATACCTAGAGCTGAGAGAAGCCTCCTCTTGAGGTGCTTGTGGTAAGGTGGTATTCCTCTGGAGTCGAAGCCAGGGACTAACCTCTCATCTCGAGTTGATTTTTGGTCCATGGAGCTCTTTTGTGTTGCTACAGTGACCTCAGGATCCCTCTAGCCTTGAAACAGTGTTCTTGGGGTTTCTCTGGAGTGCCATCAAGGAAATCAAGGCTCCTTTCATGTGTGATGTGCAATACTGAATTGCTCTGCACGCAGTGCAGGGGAATCGGGCCTCATCTCGCGGCGAGGGGGAAGTCTCATGGTTTTTCTCGAGTTGCGGCGGGAACCTGGAGTATATTCTCGAGTTACGACGGGGATGGCCCTTCCACACACGTGTTTGTTCAGCGACGTCAGGAATCCTGCCTAGTTGCGAGGGACAACTCGGGATTCTCCTTGCGGCTTGGCAGGGCAATTGGGCCGCCTCTCCAGCTGAGGCTGGAGACCAAGGGTCTCTTTCCGCGTGCCACAGTAATCCTGGGACTCCTATCAAGTTTCACGAGGAGTCAGGCATCGTCTCCTTTGGAGGCACTGATCTCCGTGTACCTCTGGAGTTTTCAAAGGATGTGAGGCCTCCGGTCGCGATGAGGTGGGGAACTAGGTCTTTCTCTGTGGTCTCAACAGGGGATTCAGACATCTTTTCGTCTTGGGAGATGCAAGACGAGCCGGCATTCAAATCACTTCAGAGATATCTTGCCTTATTTCGCGTCAGGGCCTTGCAGTGTACATTCCACTTGAGGCCGCAAAATCAGGGTCCCTCTCACATACCTAGAGCTGAGAGAAGCCTCCTCTTGAGGTGCTTGTGGTAAGGTGGTATTCCTCTGGAGTCGAAGCCAGGGACTAACCTCTCATCTCGAGTTGATTTTTGGTCCACGGAGCTCTTTCGTGTTGCTACAGTGACCTCAGGATCCCTCTAGCCTTGAAACAGTGTTCTTGGGGTTTCTCTGGAGTGCCATGAAGGAAATCAAGGCTCCTTTCATGTGTGATGTGCAACACGGAATTGCTCTGCACGCAGTGCAGGGGAATCGGGCCTCATCTCGCGGCGAGGGGGAAGTCTCATGGTTTTTCTCGAGTTGCGGCGGGAACCTGGGGTATATTCTCGAGTTACGACGGGGATGGCCCTTCCACCCACCTGTTTGTTCCGCGACGTCAAGACTCCTGCCTAGTTGCGAGGGACAACTCGGGATTCTCCTCGAGGCTTGGCAGGGCAATTGGGACGCCTCTCCAGCTGAGGCGGGAGACCAAGGGTCCCTTTCCACGTGGCACAGGAATCCTGGGACTCCTCTCAAGTTTCACGAGGAGTCAGGCATCGTCTCCTTTGGAGGCACTGATCTCCGCGTACCTCTGGAGTTTTCAAAGGATGTGAGGCCTCCGGTCGCTATGAAGTGCGGAACTACGTCTTTCTCTGCGGTCTCCACAGGGGATTCAGACATCTTTTCATCTTGGGAGATGCAAGACGAGCCTGCATTCAATTCACTGCAGGGATATTCGGCCTTATTTCGCGTCAGGGCCTCGCAGTGTCCATTCCACTTGAGGCCGCAAAATCAGGGTCCCTCTCACATACCTAGAGCTGAGAGAAGCCTCCTCTTGAGGTGCTTGTGGTAAGTTGGTATTCCTCTGGAGTCGAAGCCAGGGACTAACCTCTCATCTCGAGTTGATTTTTGGTCCACGGAGCTCTTTCGTGTTGCTACAGTGACCTCAGCATCCCTCTAGCCTTGAAACAGTGTTCTTGGGGTTTCTCTGGAGTGCTATGATGGAAATCAAGGCTCCTTTCATGTGTGATGTGCAACACGGATTTGCTCTGCATGCAGTGCAGGGGAATCGGGCCTCATCTCGCGGCGAGGGGGAAGTCTCATGGTTTTTCTCGAGTTGCGGCGGGAACCTGGGGTATATTCTCGAGTTACGACGGGGATGGCCCTTCCTCCCACGTGTTTGTTCAGCGACGTTCAGGACTCCTGCCTAGTTGCGAGGGACAACTCGGGATTCTCCTCCAGGCTTGGCAGGGCAATTGGGCCGCCTCTCCAACTGAGGCGGGAGACCAAGTGTCCCTTTCCACGTGCCACAGGAATCCTGGGACTCCTATCAAGTTTCACGAGGAGTCAGGCATCATCTCCTTTGGAGGCACTGATCTCCGCGTACCTCTGGAGTTTTCAAAGGATGTGAGGTCTCCGGTCGCGATGAGGTGGGGAGCTAGGTCTTTCTCTGTGGTCTCAACAGGGGATTCAGACATCCTTTCATCTTGGGAGATGCAAGACGAGCCGGCATTCAAATCACTTCAGAGATATCTTGCCTTATTTCGAGTCAGGGCATCGCGGTGTCCATTCCACTTGAGGCCGCAAACTCAGGGTCCCTCTCACATACCTAGAGCTGAGAGAAGCCTCCTCTTGAGGTGCTTGTGGTAAGGTGGTATTCCTCTGGAGTCGAAGCCAGGGACTAACCTCTCATCTCGAGTTGATTTTTGGTCCACGGAGCTCTTTCGTGTTGCTACAGTGACCTCAGCATCCCTCTAGCCTTGAAAGAGTGTTCTTGGGGTTTCTCTGGAGTGCCATGATGGAAATCAAGGCTCCTTTCATGTGTGATGTGCAACACGGAATTGCTCTGCACGCAGTGCAGGGGAATCGGGCCTCATCTTGCGGCAAGTGGGAAGTCTCATGGTTTTTCTCGAGTTGCGGCGGGAACCTGGGGTATATTCTCGAGTTATGATGGGGATGGCCCTTCCACACACGTGTTTGTTCAGCGACGTCAGGACTCCAGCCTAGTTGCGAGGGACAACTCGGGATTCTCCTCGAGGCTTGGCAGGGCAATTGGGACGCCTCTCCAGCTGAGGCGGGAGACCAAGAGTCCCTTTCCATGTGCCACAGGAATCCTGGGACTCCTATCAAGTTTCAGGAGGAGTCAGGCATCGTCTCCTTTGGAGGCACTGATCTCCGCGTACCTCTGAAGTTTTCAAAGGATGTGAGGCCTCCGGTCGCAATGAGGTGGGGAACTAGGTCTTTCTCTGTGGTCTCCACAGGGGATTCAGACATCCTTTCGTCTTGGGAGATGCAAGACGAGCCGGCATTGAAGTCACTGCAGGGATATCCGGCCTTATTTCGAGTCAGGGAATCGCGGTGTTCATTCCACTTGAGGCCGCAAACTCAGGGTCCCTCTCACATACCTAGAGCTGAGAGAAGCCTCCTCTTGAGGTGCTTGTGGTAAGGTGGTTTTCCTCTGGAGTCGAAGCTAGGGACTAACCTCTCATCTCGAGTTGATTTTTGGTCCATGGAGCTCTTTCGTGTGGCTACAGTGACCTCAGGATCCCTCTAGCCTTGAAGCAGTGTTCTTGGGGTTTCTCTGCAGTGCCATCAAGGAAATCAAGGCTCCTTTCATGTGTGATGTGCAACACGGAATTGCTCTGCACGCAGTGCAGGGGAATCGGGCCTCATCTTGCGGCAAGGGGGAAGTCTCATGGTTTTTCTCGAGTTGCGGCGGGAACCTGGGGTATATTCTCGAGTTATGATGGGCATGGCCCTTCCACACACGTGTTTGTTCAGCGACGTCAGGACTGCAGCCTAGTTGCGAGGGACAACTCGGGATTCTCCTCGAGGCTTGGCAGGGCAATTGGGACGCCTCTCCAGCTGAGGCGGGAGACCAAGAGTCCCTTTCCATGTGCCACAGGAATCCTGGGACTCCTATCAAGTTTCAGGAGGAGTCAGGCTTCGTCTCCTTTGGAGGCACTGATCTCCGCGTACCTCTGAAGTTTTCAAAGGATGTGAGGCCTCCGGTCGCAATGAGGTGGGGAACTAGGTCTTTCTCTGTGGTCTCCACAGGGGATTCAGACATCCTTTCGTCTTGGGAGATGAAGACTAGCCTGCATTCAAGTCACTGCAGGGATATCCGGCCTTATTTCGAGTCAGGGCATCGCGGTGTCCATTCCACTTGAGGCCGCAAACTCAGGGTCCCTCTCACATACCTAGAGCTGAGAGAAGCCTCCTCTTGAGGTGCTTGTGGTAAGGTGGTATTCCTCTGGAGTCGAAGCTGGGGACTAACCTCTCATCTCGAGTTGATTTTTGGGCCACAGAGCTCTTTCGTGTTGCTACAGTGACCTCAGGATCCCTCTAGCCTTGAAAGAGTGTTCTTGGGGTTTCTCTGGAGTGCCATCAAGGAAATCAAGGCTCCTTTCATGTGTGATGTGCAACACGGAATTGCTCTGCACGCAGTGCAGGGGAATCGGGCCTCATCTCACGGCGAGAGGGAAGCCTCATGGTTTTCTCGAGTTGCGGTGGGAACCTGGTGTATATTCTCGAGTTACGACGGGGATGGCCCTTCCACCCACGTGTTTGTTCAGCGACGTCAGGACTCCTGCCTAGTTGCGAGGGACAACTCGGGATTCTCCTCGAGGCTTGGCAGGGCAATTGGGACGCCTCTCCAGCTGAGGCGGGAGACCAAGGGTCCCTTTCCACGTGCCACAGGAATCCCGGGACTCCTATCAAGTTTCACTAGGAGTCAGGCATCGTCTCCTTTGGAGGCACTGATCTCCGCGTACCTCTGGAGTTTTCAAAAAATGTGAGGCCTCCGGTCGCGATGAGGTGGGGAACTAGGTCTTTTCTGTGGTCTCCACAGGGGTTCAGACATCCTTTCATCTTGGGAGATGCAAGACGAGCCTGCATTCAAGTCACTGCAGGGATATCCGGCCTTATTTCGCGTCAGGGCATCGCAGTGTCCATTCCACTTGAGGCCGCAAAATCAGGGTCCCTCTCACATACCTAGAGCTGAGAGAAGCCTCCTCTTGAGGTGCTTGTGGTAAGGTGTTATTCCTCTGGAGTCGAAGCCAGGGACTAACCTCTCATCTCGAGTTGATTTTTAGTCCAAGGAGCTCTTTCGTGTTGCTACAGTGACCTCAGGATCCCTCTAGCCTTGAAACAGTGTTCTTAGGGTTTCTCTGGAGTGCCATCAAAGAAATCAAGGCTCCTTTCATGTGTGATGTGCAACACGGAATTGCTCTGCACGCAGTGCAGGAGAATCGAGCCTCATCTCGCGGCGAGGGGGATGTCTCATGGTTTTTCTCGAGTTGCGGCGGGACCCTGGGGTATATTCTCGAGTTATGACGGGGATGGCCCTTCCAGCCACGTGTTTGATCAGCGACGTCAGGACTCCTGCCTAGTTGCGAGGGACAACTCGGGATTCTCCTCGAGGCTTGGCAGGGCAATTGGGACGCCTCTCCAGCTGAGGCGGGAGACCAAGGGTCCCTTTCCATGTGCCACAGGAATCCTGGGACTCCTATCAAGTTTCACGAGGAGTCAGGCATCGTCTCATTTGGAGGCACTTATCTCCGCGTACCTCTGGAGTTTACAAAGGATGTGAGGCCTCCGGTCGCCATGAGGTCGGGAACTAGATCTTTCTCTGAGGTCTCCACAGGGGATTCAGACATCCTTTCGTCTTGGGAGATGCAAGACGAGCCTGCATTCAAGTCACTGCAGGGATATCCGGCCTTATTTCGAGTCAGGGCATCGCGGTGTCGATTCCACTTGAGGCCGCAAACTCAGGGTCCCTCTCACATACCTAGAGCTGAGAGAAGCCTCCTCTTGAGGTGCTTGTGGTAAGGTGGTATTCCTCTGGAGTCGAAGCCAGGGACTAACCTCTCATCTCGAGTTGATTTTTGGTCCATGGAGCTCTTTTGTGTTGCTACAGTGACCTCAGGATCCCTCTAGCCTTGAAACAGTGTTCTTGGGGTTTCTCTGGAGTGCCATCAAGGAAATCAAGGCTCCTTTCATGTGTGATGTGCAATACTGAATTGCTCTGCACGCAGTGCAGGGGAATCGGGCCTCATCTCGCGGCGAGGGGGAAGTCTCATGGTTTTTCTCGAGTTGCGGCGGGAACCTGGAGTATATTCTCGAGTTACGACGGGGATGGCCCTTCCACACACGTGTTTGTTCAGCGACGTCAGGAATCCTGCCTAGTTGCGAGGGACAACTCGGGATTCTCCTTGCGGCTTGGCAGGGCAATTGGGCCGCCTCTCCAGCTGAGGCTGGAGACCAAGGGTCTCTTTCCGCGTGCCACAGTAATCCTGGGACTCCTATCAAGTTTCACGAGGAGTCAGGCATCGTCTCCTTTGGAGGCACTGATCTCCGTGTACCTCTGGAGTTTTCAAAGGATGTGAGGCCTCCGGTCGCGATGAGGTGGGGAACTAGGTCTTTCTCTGTGGTCTCAACAGGGGATTCAGACATCTTTTCGTCTTGGGAGATGCAAGACGAGCCGGCATTCAAATCACTTCAGAGATATCTTGCCTTATTTCGCGTCAGGGCCTTGCAGTGTACATTCCACTTGAGGCCGCAAAATCAGGGTCCCTCTCACATACCTAGAGCTGAGAGAAGCCTCCTCTTGAGGTGCTTGTGGTAAGGTGGTATTCCTCTGGAGTCGAAGCCAGGGACTAACCTCTCATCTCGAGTTGATTTTTGGTCCACGGAGCTCTTTCGTGTTGCTACAGTGACCTCAGGATCCCTCTAGCCTTGAAACAGTGTTCTTGGGGTTTCTCTGGAGTGCCATGAAGGAAATCAAGGCTCCTTTCATGTGTGATGTGCAACACGGAATTGCTCTGCACGCAGTGCAGGGGAATCGGGCCTCATCTCGCGGCGAGGGGGAAGTCTCATGGTTTTTCTCGAGTTGCGGCGGGAACCTGGGGTATATTCTCGAGTTACGACGGGGATGGCCCTTCCACCCACCTGTTTGTTCCGCGACGTCAAGACTCCTGCCTAGTTGCGAGGGACAACTCGGGATTCTCCTCGAGGCTTGGCAGGGCAATTGGGACGCCTCTCCAGCTGAGGCGGGAGACCAAGGGTCCCTTTCCACGTGGCACAGGAATCCTGGGACTCCTCTCAAGTTTCACGAGGAGTCAGGCATCGTCTCCTTTGGAGGCACTGATCTCCGCGTACCTCTGGAGTTTTCAAAGGATGTGAGGCCTCCGGTCGCTATGAAGTGCGGAACTACGTCTTTCTCTGCGGTCTCCACAGGGGATTCAGACATCTTTTCATCTTGGGAGATGCAAGACGAGCCTGCATTCAATTCACTGCAGGGATATTCGGCCTTATTTCGCGTCAGGGCCTCGCAGTGTCCATTCCACTTGAGGCCGCAAAATCAGGGTCCCTCTCACATACCTAGAGCTGAGAGAAGCCTCCTCTTGAGGTGCTTGTGGTAAGTTGGTATTCCTCTGGAGTCGAAGCCAGGGACTAACCTCTCATCTCGAGTTGATTTTTGGTCCACGGAGCTCTTTCGTGTTGCTACAGTGACCTCAGCATCCCTCTAGCCTTGAAACAGTGTTCTTGGGGTTTCTCCGGAGTGCTATCAAAGAAATCAAGGCTCCTTTCATGTGTGATGTGCAACACGGATTTGCTCTGCATGCAGTGCAGGGGAATCGGGCCTCATCTCGCGGCGAGGGGGAAGTCTCATGGTTTTTCTCGAGTTGCGGCGGGAACCTGGGGTATATTCTCGAGTTACGACGGGGATGGCCCTTCCTCCCACGTGTTTGTTCAGCGACGTTCAGGACTCCTGCCTAGTTGCGAGGGACAACTCGGGATTCTCCTCCAGGCTTGGCAGGGCAATTGGGCCGCCTCTCCAACTGAGGCGGGAGACCAAGTGTCCCTTTCCACGTGCCACAGGAATCCTGGGACTCCTATCAAGTTTCACGAGGAGTCAGGCATCATCTCCTTTGGAGGCACTGATCTCCGCGTACCTCTGGAGTTTTCAAAGGATGTGAGGTCTCCGGTCGCGATGAGGTGGGGAGCTAGGTCTTTCTCTGTGGTCTCAACAGGGGATTCAGACATCCTTTCATCTTGGGAGATGCAAGACGAGCCGGCATTCAAATCACTTCAGAGATATCTTGCCTTATTTCGAGTCAGGGCATCGCGGTGTCCATTCCACTTGAGGCCGCAAACTCAGGGTCCCTCTCACATACCTAGAGCTGAGAGAAGCCTCCTCTTGAGGTGCTTGTGGTAAGGTGGTATTCCTCTGGAGTCGAAGCCAGGGACTAACCTCTCATCTCGAGTTGATTTTTGGTCCACGGAGCTCTTTCGTGTTGCTACAGTGACCTCAGCATCCCTCTAGCCTTGAAAGAGTGTTCTTGGGGTTTCTCTGGAGTGCCATGATGGAAATCAAGGCTCCTTTCATGTGTGATGTGCAACACGGAATTGCTCTGCACGCAGTGCAGGGGAATCGGGCCTCATCTTGCGGCAAGTGGGAAGTCTCATGGTTTTTCTCGAGTTGCGGCGGGAACCTGGGGTATATTCTCGAGTTATGATGGGGATGGCCCTTCCACACACGTGTTTGTTCAGCGACGTCAGGACTCCAGCCTAGTTGCGAGGGACAACTCGGGATTCTCCTCGAGGCTTGGCAGGGCAATTGGGACGCCTCTCCAGCTGAGGCGGGAGACCAAGAGTCCCTTTCCATGTGCCACAGGAATCCTGGGACTCCTATCAAGTTTCAGGAGGAGTCAGGCATCGTCTCCTTTGGAGGCACTGATCTCCGCGTACCTCTGAAGTTTTCAAAGGATGTGAGGCCTCCGGTCGCAATGAGGTGGGGAACTAGGTCTTTCTCTGTGGTCTCCACAGGGGATTCAGACATCCTTTCGTCTTGGGAGATGCAAGACGAGCCGGCATTGAAGTCACTGCAGGGATATCCGGCCTTATTTCGAGTCAGGGAATCGCGGTGTTCATTCCACTTGAGGCCGCAAACTCAGGGTCCCTCTCACATACCTAGAGCTGAGAGAAGCCTCCTCTTGAGGTGCTTGTGGTAAGGTGGTTTTCCTCTGGAGTCGAAGCTAGGGACTAACCTCTCATCTCGAGTTGATTTTTGGTCCATGGAGCTCTTTCGTGTGGCTACAGTGACCTCAGGATCCCTCTAGCCTTGAAGCAGTGTTCTTGGGGTTTCTCTGCAGTGCCATCAAGGAAATCAAGGCTCCTTTCATGTGTGATGTGCAACACGGAATTGCTCTGCACGCAGTGCAGGGGAATCGGGCCTCATCTTGCGGCAAGGGGGAAGTCTCATGGTTTTTCTCGAGTTGCGGCGGGAACCTGGGGTATATTCTCGAGTTATGATGGGCATGGCCCTTCCACACACGTGTTTGTTCAGCGACGTCAGGACTGCAGCCTAGTTGCGAGGGACAACTCGGGATTCTCCTCGAGGCTTGGCAGGGCAATTGGGACGCCTCTCCAGCTGAGGCGGGAGACCAAGAGTCCCTTTCCATGTGCCACAGGAATCCTGGGACTCCTATCAAGTTTCAGGAGGAGTCAGGCTTCGTCTCCTTTGGAGGCACTGATCTCCGCGTACCTCTGAAGTTTTCAAAGGATGTGAGGCCTCCGGTCGCAATGAGGTGGGGAACTAGGTCTTTCTCTGTGGTCTCCACAGGGGATTCAGACATCCTTTCGTCTTGGGAGATGAAGACTAGCCTGCATTCAAGTCACTGCAGGGATATCCGGCCTTATTTCGAGTCAGGGCATCGCGGTGTCCATTCCACTTGAGGCCGCAAACTCAGGGTCCCTCTCACATACCTAGAGCTGAGAGAAGCCTCCTCTTGAGGTGCTTGTGGTAAGGTGGTATTCCTCTGGAGTCGAAGCTGGGGACTAACCTCTCATCTCGAGTTGATTTTTGGGCCACAGAGCTCTTTCGTGTTGCTACAGTGACCTCAGGATCCCTCTAGCCTTGAAACAGTGTTCTTGGGGTTTCTCTGGAGTGCCATCAAGGAAATCAAGGATCCTTTCATGTGTGATGTGCAACACGGAGTTGCTCTGCACGCAGAGCAGGGGAATCGGGCCTCATCTCGCGGCGAGGGTGAAGTCTCATGGTTTTTCTCGAGTTGCGGCGGGAACCTGGGGTATATTCTCGAGTTACGACGGGGATGGCCCTTCCACCCACGTGTTTGTTCAGCGACGTAAGGACTCCTGCCTAGTTGCGAGGGACAACTCGGGATCCTCCTCGAGGCTTGGCAGGGCAATTGGGACGCCTCTCCAGCTGAGGCGGGAGACCATGGGTCCCTTTCCATGTGCCACAGGAATCCTGGGACTCCTATCAAGTTTCAGGAGGAGTCAGGCATCGTCTCCTTTGGAGGCACTGATCTCCGCGTACCTCTGGAGTTTTCAAAGGATGTGAGGCCTCCGGTCGCGATGAGGTGGGGAACTAGGTCTTTCTCTGTGGTCTCCACAGGGGATTCAGACATCCTTTCGTCTTGGGAGATGACGACGAGCCTGCATTCAAGTCACTGCAGGGATATCCGGCCTTATTTCGAGTCAGGGCATCGCGGTGTCCATTCCACTTGAGGCCGCAAAGTCAGGGTCCCTCTCACATACCTAGAGCTGAGAGAAGCCTCCTCTTGAGGTGCTTGTGGTAAGGTGGTATTCCTCTGGAGTCGAAGCCAGGGACGAACCTCTCATCTCGAGTTGATTTTTGGGCCACGGAGCTCTTTCGTCTTGCTACAGTGACCTCAGGATCCCTCTATCCTTGAAACAGTGTTCTTGGGGTTTCTCTGGAGTGCCATCAAGGAAATCAAGGCTCCTTTCATGTGTGATGTGCAACAGGGAATTCCTCTGCACGCAGTGCAGGGTAATCGGGCCTCATCTCGCGGCGAGGGGGAAGTCTCATGGTTTTTCTTGAGTTGCAGCGGGAACCTGGTGTATATTCGCGAGTTACGACAGGGATGGCCCTTCCACCCACATATTTGTTCAGCGACGTCAGGACTCCTGCCTAGTTGCGGGGGACTACTCGGGATTCTCCTCGAGGCTTGGCAGGGTAATTGGGACGCCTCTCCAGCTGAGGCCGGAGACCAAGGGTCCCTTTCCACGTGCCACAGGAATGCTGGGACTCCTAAGAAGTTTCACGAGGAGTCAGGCATCGTCTCCTTTGGAGGCACTGATCTTCGCGTACCTCTGGAGTTTTCAAAGGATGTGAGGCCTCCGGTCACGATGAGGTAGGGAACTAGGTCTTTCTCTGTGGTCTCCACAGGGTATTCAGACATCCTTTCGTCTTGGGAGATGCAAGACGAGCCTGCATTCAAGTCACTGCAGAGATATTCGGCCTTATTTCGAGTCAGGGCATCGCGGTGTCCATTCCACTTGAGGCCGCAAACTCAGGGTCCCTCTCACATACCTAGAGCTGAGAGAAGCCTCCTCTTGAAGTGCTTGTGGTAAGGTGGTATTCCTCTGGAGTCGAAGCCAGATATTAACCTCTCATCTCAAGTTGATTTTTGGTCCACGGAGCTCTTTCGTGTCGTTACAGTGACCTCAGAATCCCTCTAGCCTTGAAGCAGTGTTCTTGGGGTTTCTCTGCAGTGCCATCAAGGAAATCAAGGCTCCTTTCATGTGTGATGTGCAACACGGAATTGCTCTGCACGCAGTGCAGGGAAATCGGGCCTCATCTCGCGGAGAAGGGGAAGTCTCATGGTTTTTCTCGAGTTGCGGCGGAAACCTGGGGTATATTCTCGAGTTACGACCGGGATGGCCCTTCCACCCACGTGTTTGTTCAGCGAAGTCAGGAATCCTGCCTAGTTGCGAGGGACAACTCGGGATTCTCCTCGAGGCTTGGCAGGGCAATTGGGACGCCTCTCCAGCTGAGGGCGGAGACCAAGGGTCCCTTTCCACGTGCCACAGGAATCCTGGGACTCCTATCAAGTTTCACGAAGAGTCAGGCATCGTCTCCTTTGGAGGCACTGATCTCCGCGTACCTCTGGAGTTTTCAAAGGATATTAGGCCTCCGGTCGCGATGAGGTGGGGAACTAGGTCTTTCTCTGTGGTCTCCACAGGGGATTCAAACATCCTTTCGTCGTGGGAGATGCAAGACGAGCCAGCATTGAAGTTACTGCAGGGATATCCGGCCTTATTTCGAGTCAGGGAATCGCGGTGTTCATTCCACTTGACGCCGCAAACTCAGGGTCCCTCTCACATACCTAGAGCTGAGAGAAGCCTCCTCTGGAGGTGCTTGTGGTAAGGTGGTATTCCTCTGGAGTCGAAGCCAGGGACTAACCTCTCATCTCGAGTTGATTTTTGGTCCACGGAGCTCTTTCGTGTTGCTACAGTGACCTCAGGATCCCTCTAGCCTTGAAACAGTGTTCTTGGGGTTTCTCTGGAGTGCCCTCAAGGAAATCCAGGCTCCTTTCATGTGTGATGTGCAACACGGAATTGCTCTGCATGCAGTGCAGGGGAATCGGGCCTCATCTCGCGGCGAGGGGGAAGTCTCATGGTTTTTCTCGAGTTACGGCGGGAACCTGGGGTATATTCTCGAGTTGCGACGGGGATGGCCCTTCCACCCACGTGTTTGTTCAGCGACGTCAGGACTCCTGCCTAGTTGCGAGGGACAACTCGGGATTCTCCTCGAGGCTTGGCAGGGCAATTGGGACATCTCTCCAGCTGAGGTGGGAGACCAGGGTCCCTTTCCACGTGCCACAGGAATCCTGGGACTCCTATCAAGTTTCACGAGGAGTCAGACATCGTCTCCTTTAGAGGCACTGATCTCCGCGTACCTCTGGAGTTTTCAAAGGATGTGAGGCCTCCGGTCGCGAAGAAGTGGGGAACTAGGTCTTTCTCTGTGGTCTCCACAGGGGATTCAGACATCCTTTCGTCTTGGGAGATGTAGGACGAGCCTGCATTCAAGACACTGCAGGGATATCCAGCCTTATTTTGAGTCAGGGCACCGCGGTTTCCATTCCACTTGAGGCCGCAAACTCAGGGTCCCTCTCACATACCTAGAGCTGAGAGAAGCCTCCTCTTGAGGTGCTTGTGGTAAGGTGGTAGTCCTCTGGAGTCGAAGCCATTGACTAACCTCTCATCTCGAGTTGATTTTTGGTCCACGGAGCTCTTTCGTGTTGCTACAGTGACCTCAGGATCCCTCTAGCCTTGAAACAGTGTTCTTGGGGTTTCTCTGGAGTGCCATCAAGGAAATCAAGGCTCTTTTCATGTGTGATGTGCAACACGGAATTGCTCTGCACGCAGTGCAGGGGAATCGGGCCTCATCTCACGGCGAGGGGGAAGTCTCATGGTTTTTCTCGAGTTGCGGCGGGAACCTGGGGTATATTCTCGAGTTACGACGGGGATGGCCCTTCTACCCACGTGTTTGTTCAGCGACGTCAGGACTCCTGCCTAGTTGCGAGGGACAGCTCGGGATTCTCCCCGAGGCTTGGCAGGGCAATTGGGATGCCTCTAGAGCTGAGGCGGGAAACCAAGGGTCCCTTTCCACGTGCCACAGGAATCCTGGGACTCCTATCAAGTTTCTCGAGGAGTCAGGCATCGTCTCCTTTGGAGGCAGTGATCTCCACGTACCTCTGGAGTTTTCAAAGGATGTCAGGCCTCGGGTCGCGATGAGGTGGGGAAGTAGGTCTTTCTCTGTGGTCTCCACAGGGGATTCAGACATCCTTTCGTCTTGGGAGATGCAAGACGAGCCTGCATTGAAGTCACTGCAGGGATATCCGGCCTTATTTCGAGTCAGGGCATCGCGGTGTCCATTCCACTTGAGGCCGCAAAGTCAGGGTCCCTCTCACATACCTAGAGCTGAGAGAAGCCTCCACTTGAGGTGCTTGTGGTAAGGTGGTATTCCTCTGGAGTCGAAGCCAGGGACGAACCTCTCATCTCGAGTTGATTTTTGGTCCACGGAGCTCTTTCGTGTTGCTACAGTGACCTCAGGATCCCTCTAGCCTTGAAACAGTGTTCTTGGGGTTTCTCTGGAGTGCCATCAAGGAAATCAAGGCTCCTTTCATGTGTGATGTGCAATAGGGAATTCCTCTGCACGCAGTGCAGGGTAATCGGGCATCATCTCGCGGCGAGGGGGAAGTCTCATGGTTTTTCTTGAGTTGCAGCGGGAACCTGGTGTATATTCTCGAGTTACGACAGGGATGGCCCTTCCACCCACATATTTGTTCAGCGACGTCAGGACTCCTGCCTAGTTGCGAGGGACTACTCGGGATTCTCCTCGAGGCTTGGCAGGGTAATTGGGACGCCTCTCCAGCTGAGGCGGGAGACCAAGGGTCCCTTTCCATGTGCCACAGGAATCCTGGGACTCCTAAGAAGTTTCACGAGGAGTCAGGCATCGTCTCCTTTGGAGGCACTGATCTTCGCGTACCTCTGGAGTTTTCAAAGGATGTGAGGCCTCCGGTCACGATGAGGTAGGGAACTAGGTCTTTCTCTGTGGTCTCCACAGGGTATTCAGACATCCTTTCCTCTTGGGAGATGCAAGACGAGCCTGCATTCAAGTCACTGCAGAGATATTCGGCCTTATTTGGAGTCAGGGCATCGCGGTGTCCATTCCACTTGAGGCCGCAAACTCAGGGTCCCTCTCACATACCTAGAGCTGAGAGAAGCCGCCTCTTGAAGTGCTTGTGGTAAGGTGGTATTCCTCTGGAGTCGAAGCCAGATATTAACCTCTCATCTCAAGTTGATTTTTGGTCCACGGAGCTCTTTCGTGTCGTTACAGTGACCTCAGAATCCCTCTAGCCTTGAAGCAGTGTTCTTGGGGTTTCTCTGCAGTGCCATCAAGGAAATCAAGGCTCCTTTCATGTGTGATGTGCAACACGGAATTGCTCTGCACGCAGTGCAGGGAAATCGGGCCTCATCTCGCGGAGAAGGGGAAGTCTCATGGTTTTTCTCGAGTTGCGGCGGAAACCTGGGGTATATTCTCGAGTTACGACGGGGATGGCCCTTCCACCCACGTGTTTGATCAGCGAAGTCAGGACTCCTGCCTAGTTGCGAGGGACAACTCGGGATTCTCCTCGAGGCTTGGCAGGGCAATTGGGACGCCTCTCCAGCTGAGGGGGGAGACCAAGAGTCCCTTTCCACGTGCCACAGGAATCCTGGGACTCCTATCAAGTTTCACGAGGAGTCAGGCATCGTCTCCTTTGGAGGCACTGATCTCCGCGTACCTCTGGAGTTTTCAAAGGATATTAGGCCTCCGGTCGCCATGAGGTGGGGAACTAGGTCTTTCTCTGTGGTCTCCACAGGGGATTCAAACATCCTTTCGTCGTGGGAGATGCAAGACGAGCCAGCATTGAAGTCACTGCAGGGATATCCGGCCTTATTTCGAGTCAGGGAATCGCGGTGTTCATTCCACTTGACGCCGCAAACTCAGGGTCCCTCTCACATACCTAGAGCTGAGAGAAGCCTCCTCTGGAGGTGCTTGTGGTAAGGTGGTATTCCTCTGGCGTCGAAGCCAGGGACTAACCTCTCATCTCGAGTTGATTTTTGGTCCACGGAGCTCTTTCGTGTTGCTACAGTGACCTCAGGATCCCTCTAGCCTTGAAACAGTGTTCTTGGGGTTTCTCTGGAGTGCCCTCAAGGAAATCCAGGCTCCTTTCATGTGTGATGTGCAACACGGAATTGCTCTGCATGCAGTGCAGGGGAATCGGGCCTCATCTCGCGGCGAGGGGGAAGTCTCATGGTTTTTCTCGAGTTACGGCGGGAACCTGGGGTATATTCTCGAGTTGCGACGGGGATGGCCCTTCCACCCACGTGTTTGTTCAGCGACGTCAGGACTCCTGCCTAGTTGCGAGGGACAACTCGGGATTCTCCTCGAGGCTTGGCAGGGCAATTGGGACATCTCTCCAGCTGAGGTGGGAGACCAGGGTCCCTTTCCACATGCCACAGGAATCCTGGGACTCCTATCAAGTTTCACGAGGAGTCAGACATCGTCTCCTTTAGAGGCACTGATCTCCGCGTACCTCTGGAGTTTTCAAAGGATGTGAGGCCTCCGGTCGCGAAGAAGTGGGGAACTAGGTCTTTCTCTGTGGTCTCCACAGGGGATTCAGACATCCTTTCGTCTTGGGAGATGCAAGACGAGCCTGCATTCAAGACACTGCAGGGATATCCAGCCTTATTTTGAGTCAGGGCACCGCGGTTTCCATTCCACTTGAGGCCGCAAACTCAGGGTCCCTCTCACATACCTAGAGCTGAGAGAAGCCTCCTCTTGAGGTGCTTGTGGTAAGGTGGTAGTCCTCTGGAGTCGAAGCCAGGGACTAACCTCTCATCTCGAGTTGATTTTTGGTCCACGGAGCTCTTTCGTGTTGCTACAGTGACCTCAGGATCCCTCTAGCCTTGAAACAGTGTTCTTGGGGTTTCTCTGGAGTGCCATCAAGGAAATCAAGGCTCTTTTCATGTGTGATGTGCAACACGGAATTGCTCTGCACGCAGTGCAGGGGAATCGGGCCTCATCTCGCGGCGAGGGGGAAGTCTCATGTTTTTTCTCGAATTGCGGCGGGAACCTGGGGTATATTCTCGAGTTACGACGGGGATGACCCTTCCAACCACGTGTTTGTTCAGCAAGGTCAGGACTCCTGCCAAGTTGCGAGGGACAACTCGGGATTCTCCTCGAGGCTTGGCAGGGCAATTGGGACGCCTCTCCAGCTGAGGTGGGAGACCAAGGGTCTCTTTCCACGTGCACAGTAATCCTGGGACTCCTATCAAGTTTCACGAGGAGTCAGGCATCGTCTCCTTTGGAGGCACTGATCTCCGCGTACATCTGGAGTTTTCAAAGGATGTGAGGCCTCCGATCGCGATGAGGTGGGGAACTAGGTCTTTCTCTGTGGTCTACACAGGGGATTCAGACATCCTTTCGTCTTGGGAGATGCAAGACGAGCCTGCATTCAAGTCACTGCATGGATATCCGGCCTTATTTCGAGCCAGGGCATCGCGGTGTCCATTCCACTTGAAGCCGCAAACTCAGGGTCCCTCTCAGATACATAGAGCTGAGAGAAGCCTCCTCTTGAGGTTCTTGTGGTAACGTGGTATTCCTCTGGAGTCGAAGCCGGGACTAACCTCTCATCTCGAGTTGATTTTTGGTCCACGGAGCTCTTTCGTGTTGCTCCAGTGGCCTCAGGATCCCTCTAGCCTTGAAACCGTGTTCTTGGGGTTTCTCTGGAGTGCCACCAAGGAAATCAAGGCTCCTTTCATGTGTGATGTGCAACACGGAATTGCTCTGCACGCAGTGCAGGGGAATCGGGCCTCATCTCGCGGCGAGGGGGAAGTCTCATGGTTTTTCTCGAGTTGCGGCGGGAACCTGGGGTATATTCTCGAGTTACGACGGGGATGGCCCTTCCACACACGTGTTTGTTCAGCGACGTCAGAACTCCTGCCTAGTTGCGAGGGACAACTCGGGATTCTCCTCGAGGCTTGGCAGGGCAATTGGGACGCCTCTCCAGCTGAGGCGGGAGACCAAGGGTCCCTTTCCATGTGCCACAGGAATCCTGGGACTCCTATCAAGTTTCACGAGGAGTCAGGCATCGTCTCCTTTGGAGGCACTGATCTCCGCGTACCTCTGAAATTTTCACAGGATGTGAGGCCTCCGGTGGCGATGAGGTGGGGAACTAGGTCTTTCTCTGTGGTCTCCACAGGGGATTCAGACATCATTTCATCTTGGGAGATGCAAGACGAGCCTGCATTCAAGTCACTGCAGGGATATGCGGCCTTATTTCGAGTCAGGGCATCGCGGTGTCCATTCCACTTGAGGCCGCAAACTCAGGGTCCCTCTCACATACCTAGAGCTGAGAGAAGCCTCCTCTTGAGGTGCTTGTGGTAAGGTGGTATTCCTCTGGAGTCGAAGCCAGGGAATAACCTCTCATCTCGAGTTGATTTCTGGGCCACGGAGTTCTTTCCTGTTGCTACAGTGACCTCAGGATCCCTCTAGCCTTGAAACAGTGTTCTTGGGGTTTCTCTGGAGTGCCATCAAGGAAATCAAGGCTCGTTTCATGTGTGATGTGGAACACGGAATTGCTCTGCACGCAGTGCAGGGGAATCAGGCCTCATCTCACAGCGAGGGAGAAGTCTCATGGTTTTTCGCGAGTTGCGGTGGGAACCTGGGGTATATTCTCGAGTTACGACGGGGATGGCCCTTCCACCCACGTGTTTGTTCAGCGACGTCAGGATTCCTGCCTAGTTGCGAGGGACAACTCGGGATTCTCCTCGAGGCTTGGCAGGGCAATTGGGACGCCTCTCCAGCTGGGGAGGGAGACCAAGGGTCCCTTTCCACGTGCCAAAGGAATCCTGGGACTCCTATCAAGTTTCACGAGGAGTCAGGCATCGTCTCCTTTGGAGGCACTGATCTCCGCGTACCTCTGAAAGTTTCAAAGGATGTGAGGCCTCCTGTCACGATGTAGTGGGGAACTAGGTCTTTCTCTGTGGTCTACACAGGGGATTCAGACATCCTTTCGTCTTGGCAGATGCAAGACGAGCCTGCTTTCAAGTCACTGCAGGGATATCCGGCCTTATTTCGAGTCAGGGCATCGCGGTATCCATTCCTCTTGAGGCCGCAAACTCAGGGTCCCTCTCACATACCTAGAGCTGAGAGAAGCCTCCTCTTGAGGTGCTTGTGGTAAGGTGGTATTCTTCTGGAGTCGAAGCCAGGGACTAACCTCTCATCTGGAATTGATTTTTGGTCCACGGAGCTCTGTCGTGTTGCTACAGTGACCTCAGGATCCCTCTAGCCTTGAAACAGTGTTCTTGGGGTTTCTCTGGAGTGCCACCAAGGAAATCAAGGCTCCTTTCATATGTGATGTGCAACACGGAATTCCTCTGCACGCAGTGCAGGGGAATCGGGCCTCATATCGCGGCGAGGGGGAAGTCTCATGGTTTTTCTCGAGTTGCGGCGGAAACCTGGGGTATATTCTCGAGTTACGACGGGGATGGCCCTTCCAACCAGGTGTTTGTTCAGCGACGTCAGGACTCCTGCCTAGTTGCGAGGGACAACTCGGGATTCTCCTCGAGGTTTGGCAGGGCAATTGGGACGCCTCTCCAGCTTAGGCGGGAGACCAAGGGTCCCTTTCCACGTGCCACAGGAATCCTGGGACTCCTATGAAGTTTGACGAGGAGTCAGGCATCGTCTCCTTTGGAGGCACTGATCTCCGCGTACCTCTGGAGTTTTCAAAGGATGTGAGGCCTCCGGTCACGATGAGGTGGGGAACTAGGTCTTTCTCTGTGGTCTCCACAGGGGATTCAGACATCCTTTCGTCTTGGGAGATTCAAGACGAGCCTGCATTCAAGTCACTGCAGGGATATCCGGCCTTATTTCGAGTCATGGCATCGCGGTGTCCATTTCACTTTAGGCCGCAAACTCAGGGTCCCTCTCACATACCTAGAGCTGAGAGAAGCCTCCTCTTGAGGTGCTTGTGGTAAGGTGGTATTCCTCTGGAGTCGAAGCCAGGGACTAACCTCTCCTCTCGAGTTGATTTTTGGTCCACGGTGCTCTTTCGTGTTCCTACAGTGACCTCAGGATCCCTCTAGCCTTGAAACAGTGTTCTTGGGGTTTCTCTGGAGTGCCATCAAGGAAATCAAGTCTCCTTTCATGTGTGATGTGCAACACGGAATTGCTCTGCATGCAGTGCAGGGGAATCGGGCCTCATCTCGCGGCGAGGGGGAAGTCTCATGGTTTTTCTCGAGTTGCGGCGGGAACCTGGGGTTTATTCTCGAGTTACGATGGGGATGGCCCTTCCACAAACGTGTTTGTTCAGCGACGGCAGGACTCCTGCCTAGTTGCCAGGAACAACTCGGGATTCTCCTCGAGGCTTGGCAGGGCAATTGGGACGCCTCTCCAGCTGAGGCGGGAGACCAAGGGTCCCTTTCCACGTGCCACAGGAATCCTGGGACTCATATCAAGTTTCACGAGGAGTCAGGCATCGTCTCCTTCGGAGGCACTGATCTCCGCGTACCTCTGGACTTTTCAAAGGATGTGAGGCCTCCTGTCGCGATGAGTTGGGGAACTAAGTCTTTCTCTGTTGTCTCCACAGGGGATTCAGACATTCTTTCGTCTTGGGAGATGCAAGACGAGCCTGCATTCAAGACACTGCAGGGATATCCGGCCTTATTTCGAGTCAGGGCATTGCGGTGTCCATTCCACTTGAGGCCGCAAACTCAGGGTCCCTCTCACATACCTAGAGCTGAGAGAAGCCTCCTCTTGAGGTGCTTGTGGTAAGGTGGTATTCCTCTGGAGTCGAAGCCAGGGACTAACCTCTCCTCTCGAGTTGATTTTTGGTCCACGGAGCTCTTTCGTGTGGCTACAGTGACCTCAGGATCCCTCTAGCCTTGAAACAGTGTTCTTGGGGTTTCTCTGGAGTGCCATCAAGGATATCAAGGCTCCTTTCATGTGTGATGCGCAACACGGAATTGCTCTGCACGCAGTGCAGGGGAATCGGG
The DNA here is from genome assembly GCF_910594005.1 of Cervus elaphus. Classification (NCBI taxonomy): domain Eukaryota; kingdom Metazoa; phylum Chordata; class Mammalia; order Artiodactyla; family Cervidae; genus Cervus; species Cervus elaphus. The sequence goes on along the minus strand of NW_025316681.1, from coordinate 974,297 downwards.
CCTCACCTCGCGGCGAGTGGGAAGTCTCATGGTTTTTCTCGAGTTGCGGCGGGAACCTGGGGTATATTCTCGAGTTACGATGGGGATGGCCCTTCCACACACGTGTTTGTTCAGCGACGTCAGGACTCCTTCCTAGTTGCGAGGGACAACTCGGGATTCTCCTCGAGGCTTGGCAGGGCAATTGGGACGCCTCTCCAGCTGAGGCGGGAGACCAAGGGTCCCTTTCCCCGTGCCACAGGAATCCTGGGACTCCTATCAAGTTTCACGAGGAGTCAGGCATCGTCTCCTTTGGAGGCACTGATCTCCGCGTACTTCTGGAGTTTTCAAAGGATGTGAGGCCTCCGGTCGCGATGAGGTGGGAACTAGGTCTTTCTCTGTGGTCTCCACAGGGGAATCAGACATCCTTTCGTCTTGGGAGATGCAAGACGAGCCTGCATTCAAGTCACTGCAGGGATATCCGGCCTTATTTCGCGTTAGGGCATCGCAGTGTCCATTCCACTTGAGGCCGCAAAATCAGAGTCCCTCTCACATACCTAGAGCTGAGAGAAGCCTCCTCTTGAGGTGCTTGTGGTAAGGTGTTATTCCTCTGGAGTCGAAGCCAGGGAATAACCTCTCATCTCGAGTTGATTTTTGGTCCACGGAGCTCTTTCGTGTTGCTACAGTGACCTCAGGATCCCTCTAACCTTGAAACAGTGTTCGTGGGTTTCTCTGGAGTGCCATCAAGGAAATCAAGGCTCCTTTCATGTGTGATGTGCAACACGGAATTGCTCTGCACGCAGTGCAGGGGAATTGGGCCTCATCTCGCAGCGAGGGGGAAGTCTCATGGTTTTTCTCGAGTTGCGGCGGGAACCTGGGGTATATTCTCGAGTTACGACGGGAATGGCCCTTCCACCCACTTGTTTGTTTAGCGACGTCAGGACTCCTGCCTAGTTGCGAGGGACAACTCGGGATTCTCCTCGAGGCTTGGCATGGCAATTGGGACGCCTCTCCTGCTGAGGCGGGAGACCAAGGGTCCCTTTCCAAGTGCCACAGGAATCCTGGGACTCCTATCAAGTTTCACGAGGAGTCAGGCATCGTCTCCTTTGGAGGCACTGATCTCCGCGTACCTCTGGACATTTCAAAGGATGTGAGGACTCCGGTCGTGATGAGGTGGGGAACTAGGTGTTGCTCTGTGGTCTCCACACGGGATTCAGACATCATTTCTTCTTGGGAGATGCAAGACGAGCCTGCATTCAAGTCACTGCAGGGATATCCGGCCTTATTTCGAATCAGGGCATCACGGTGTCCATTCCACTTGAGGCCGCAAACTCAGGGTCCCTCTCACATACCTAGAGCTGAGAGAAGCCTCCTCTTGAGATACTTGTGGTAAGGTGGTATTCCTCTGGAGTCGAAGCCAGGGACTAACCTCTCATCTCGAGTTGATTTTTGGTCCACGAAGCTCTTTTGTGTTGCTACAGTGACCTCAGGATCCCTCTAGCCTTGAAACAGTGATCTTGGGGTTTCGCTGGAGTGCCATCAAGGAAATCAAGGCTCCTTTCATGTGTGATGTGCAACACGGAATTGCTCTGCACGCAGTCCAGGGTAATCGGGCCTCATCTAACGGCGAGGGGGAAGTCTCATGGTTTTTCTCGAGTTGCGGCGGGAACCTGGAGTATATTCTCGAATAACGACGGGGATGGCCCTTCCACACACGTGTTTGTTCAGTGACGTCAGGACTCCTGCCTAGTTGCAAGGGACAACTCGGGATTCTCCTCGAGGCTTGGCAGGGCAGTTGGGACGCCTCTCCAGCTGAGGCGGGAGACCAAGGATCCCTTTCCAAGTGCCACAGGAATTCTGGGACTCCTATCAAGTTTCACGAGGAGTCAGGAATCGTCTCCTTTGGAGGCACTGATCTCCGTGTACCTCTGGAGTTTTCAAGGGATGTGAGGACTCCGGTCGCGATGAGGTGGGGAACTAGGTCTTTCTCTGTGGTCTCCACAGGGGATTCAGACATCCTTTCGTCTTGGGAGATGCAAGACGAGCCTGCATTCAAGTTACTGCAGGGATATCCGGCCTTATTTCGAGTCAGGGCACCGCGGTGTCCATTCCACTTGAGGCCGCAAACTCAGGGTCCCTCTCACATACCTAAAGCTGAGAGAAGCCTCCTCTTGAGGTGCTTGTGGTAAGGTGGTATTCCTCTGGAGTCGAAGTTAGGGACTAACCTCCCATCTCGAGTTGATTTTTGGTCCACGGAGCTCTTTCGTGTTGCTACAGTGACCTCAGGATGCCTCTAGCCTTGAAACAGTGTTCTTGGGGTTTCTCTGGAGTGCCATGAAGGAAATCAAGGCTCCTTTAATGTGTGATGTGCAACACAGAATTGCTCTGCACGCGGGGCAGGGGAATCAGGCCTCATCTCGCGGCGAGGGCGAAGTCTCATGGTTTTTCTCGAGTTCCGGCGGGGACCTGGAGTATATTCTCGAGTTACGACGGGGATGGCCCTTCCACCCACGTGTTTGTTCAGCGACGTCAGGACTCCTGCCTAGTTGTGAGGGATAACTCGGAATTCTCCTCGAGGCTTGGCAGGGCAATTGGGACGCCTCTCCAGCTGAGGCGGGAGACCAAGGGTCCCTTTCCACGTGCCACAGGAATCCTGGGACTCCTATCAAGTTTCACGAGGAGTCAGGCATCGTCCCCTTTGGAGGCACTGATCTCCGCGTACCTCTGGAGTTTTCAAAGGATGTGAGGCCTCCGGTCGCGATGAGGTGCGGAACTAGGTCTTTCTCTGTGGTCTCCACAGGGGATTCAGACATCCTTTCGTCTTGGGAGAGGCAAGACGAGCCTGCATTCAAGTCACTGCAGGGATATCCGGCCTTATTTCGAGTCAGGACATCGCGGTGTCCATTCCACTTGAGGCTGCAAATTCAGGGTCCCTCTCACATACCTAGAGCTGAGAGAAGCCTCCTCTTGAGGTGTTTTTGGTAAGGTGGTATTCCTCTGGAGTCGAAGCCAGGGACTAACCCCTCATCTCGAGTTGATTTTTGGTACACGGAGCTCTTTTGTGTTGCTACAGTGACCTCAGGATCCCTCTAGCCTTGAAACAGTGTTCTTGGGGTTTCTCTAGAGTGCCATCAAGGAAATCAAGGATTCTTTCATGTGTGATGTGCAACACGGAATTGCTCTGCACGCAGTGTAGGGGAATCGGGCCTCATCTCGCGGCGAGGGGGAAGTCTCATGTTTTTTCTCGAGTTTCGGAGGGAGCCTGGGCTATATTCTCGAGTTGCGATGGGGATGGCCCTTCCAACCACGTGTTTGTTCAGCGACGTCAGCACTCCTGCCTAGCTGCGAAGGACAACTCGGGATTCTCCTCGAGGCTTGGCAGGGAAATTGGGACGCCTCTCCAGCTGAGGCGGGAGACCAAGGGTCCCTTTCCACGTGCCACAGGAATCCTGGGACTCCTATCAAGTTTCACGAGGAGTCAGGCATCGTCTCCTTTGGAGGCACTGATCTCCGCATACCTCTGGAATTTTCAAAGGATGTGAGGCCTCCGGTCGCGATGAGGTGGGGAACTAGGTCTTTCTCTGTGGTCTCCACAGGGGATTCAGACATCCTTTCATCTTGGGAGATGCAAGACGAGCCTGCATTCAAGTCACTGCAGGGATATCCGGCCTTCTTTCGAGTCAGGGCTTCGCGGTGTCCATTCCACTTGAGGCCGCAAACTCAGGGTCCCTCTCACATACCTAGAGCTGAGAGAAGCCTCCTCTTGAGGTGCTTGTGGTAAGGTGGTATTCCTCTGGAGTCGAAGCCAGGGACTAACCCCTCATCTCGAGTTGATTTCTGGTCCACGGAGCTCTTTCTTGTTGCTACAGTGACCTCAGGATCCCTCTAGCCTTGAAAGACTCTTCTTTGGTTTCTCTGGAGTGCCATCAAGGAAATCAAGGTTCCTTTCATGTGTGATTTGCAAGACGGAATTGCTCTGCAGGCAGTGCAGGGGAATCGGGCCTCATTTTGCGGGGAGGGGGAAGTCTCATGGTTTTTCTCGAGTTGCGGCGGGAACCTGGGGTATATTCTCGAGTTACGACGGGGATGTCCCTTCCACCCACGTGTTTGTTCAGCGACGTCAGGACTTCTGCCTAGTTGCGAGGGACAACTCGGGATTCTCCTCGAGGCTTGGCAGGGCAATTGGGATGCCTCTCCAGCTGAGGAGGGAGACCAAGTGTCCCTTTCCACGTGCCACAGGAATCCTGGGACTCCTATCAAGTTTCACGAGGAGTCAGGCATCGTCTCCTTTGGAGGCACTAATCTCTGCGTACCTCTGGATTTATCAAAGAATGTGAGGCCTCCGGTCGCGATGAGGTGGGGAACTAGGTCTTTCTCTGTGGTCTCCACAGGGGATTCAGACAACCTTTCATCTTGGGAGATGCAAGACGAGCCTGCATTCAAGTCACTGCAGGGATATCCGCCCTTATTTCTACTCAGGGCATCGCGGTGTCCATTCCACTTGAGGCCGCCAACTCAGGGTCCCTCTCACATACCTAGAGCTGAGAGAAGCCTCCTCTTGAGGTGCTTGTGGTAAGGTGGTATTCCTCTGGAGTCGAAGCCAGGGACTAACCTCTCATCTCGAGTTGATTTTTGGTCCACGGAGCTCTTTCGTGTTGCTACAGTGGCCTCAGGATCCCTCTAGCCTTGAAACAGTGATCTTGGGGTTTCTCTGGAGTGCCATCAAGGAAATCAAGGCTCCTCTCTTGTGTGATGTGCAACACGGAATTGCTCTGCACGCAGTGCAGGGGAATCGGGCCTCATCTCGCGGCAGGGGGAAGTCTCATGGTTTTTCTCGAGTTGCGGCGGGAACCTGGGCTATATTATCGAGTTACGACGGGGATGGCCCTTCCACCCACGTGTTTGTTCAGCGACGTCAGGACTCCTGCCTAGTTGCGAGGGACAACTCGGGATTCTCTTCGAGGCTTGGCAGGGCAATTGGGACGCCTCTCCAGCTGAGGCGGGAGACCAAGGGTCCCTTTCCACGTGCCACAGGAATCCTGGGACTCCTATCAAGTTTGACGAGGAATCAGGCATTGGCTCCTTTGGAGGCACTGATCTCCGCGTACCTCTGAAGTTTTCAAAGGATGTGAGGCCTCCGATCGCGATGAGGTGGGGAATTAGGTCTTTCTCTGTGGTCTCCACAGGGGATTCAGACATCCTTTCGTCTTGGGCGATGCAAGACGAGCCTGCATTCAAGTCACTGCAGGGATATCCGGCCTTATTTCGAGTCAGGGCATCGTGGTGTCCATTCGACTTGAGGCTGCAAACTCAGGGTCCCTCTCACATAGCTAGAGCTGAGAGAAGCCTCCTCTTGAGGTGCTTGTGGTAAGGTGGTATTCCTCTGGAGTCGAATCCAGGGACTAACCCCTCATCTCGAGTTGATTTTTGGTCCACGGAGCTCTTTCGTGTTGCTACAGTGACCTCAGGATCCCTCTAGCCTTGAAACAGTGTTCTTGGGGTTTCTCTGGAGTGCCATCAAGGAAATCAAGGCTCCTTTCATGTGTGATGTGCCACACGGAATTGCTCTGCACGCAGTGTAGGAGCTCGGGCCTCATCTCGCGGCGAGGGGGAAGTCTCATGGTTTTTCTCGAGTTGCGGCGGGAACCTGGGGTATATTCTCGAGTTACGACGGGGATGGCCCTTCCACACCCGTGTTTGTTCAGGGACGTCAGGACTCCTGCCTAGTTGCGAGGGACAACTCGGGATTCTCCTGGAGGCTTGGCAGGGCAATTGGGACGCCTCTCCATCTGAGGCGGGAGACCAAGGGTCCCTTTCCACGTGACACAGGAATCCTGGGACTCCTATCAAGTTTCACGAGGAGTCAGGCATCGTATCCTTTGGAGGCACTGATCTCCACGTGCCTCTGGAGTTTCCAAAGGATGTGAGGCCTCCTGTCGCGAAGAGGTTGGGAACTAGGTCTTTCTCTGTGGTCTCCACAGGGGATTCAGACATCTTTTCGTCTTGGGAGATGCAAGACGAGCCTGCATTCAAGTCACTGCAGGGATATCCGGCCTTATTTCGAGTCAGGGCATCGCAGTGTCCATTCCACTTGAGGCTGCAAAATCAGGGTCCCTCTCACATACCTAGAGCTGAGAGAAGCCTCCTCTTGAGGTGCTTGTGGTAAGGTGGTATTCCACTGGAGTCGAAGCAAGGAACTACCCTCTCATCTCGAGTTGATTTCTGGTCCACGGAGCTATTTCGTGTGGCTTCAGTGACCTCAGGATCCCTCTAGCCTGGAAACACTGTTCTTGGGGTTTCTCTGGAGTGCCATCAAGGAAATCAAGGCTCCTTTCATGTGTGATGTGCAACAGGGAATTGCTCTGCACGCAGTGCAGGGGAATCGGGCCTCATCTCGCGGCGAGGGGGAAGTCTCATGGTTTTTCTCGAGTTGTGGCGGGAACCTGGGGTATATTCTCGAGTTACGACGGGGATGTCCCTTCCACCCACGTGTTTGTTCAGCGACGTCAGGACTTCTGCCTAGTTGCGAGGGACAACTCGGGATTCTCCTTGAGGCTTGGCAGGGCAATTGGGATGCCTCTCCAGCTGAGGCGGGAGACCAAGTGTCCCTTTCCACGTGCCACAGGAATCCTGGGACTCTTATCAAGTTTCACGAGGAGTCAGGCATCGTCTCCTTTGGAGGCACTAATCTCTGCGTACCTCTGGATTTATCAAAGAATGTGAGGCCTCCAGTCGCGATGAGGTGGGGAACTAGGTCTTTCTCTGTGGTCTCCACAGGGGATTCAGACAACCTTTCATCTTGGGAGATGCAAGATGAGCCTGCATTCAAGTCATTGCAGGGATATCCGCCCTAATTTCTAGTCAGGGCATCGCGGTGTCCATTCCACTTGAGGCCGCAAACTCAGGGTCCCTCTCACATACATAGAGCTGAGAGAAGCCTCCTCTTGAGGTGCTTGTGGTAAGGTGGTATTCCTCTGGAGTCGAAGCCAGGGACTAACCTCTCATCTCGAGTTGATTTTTGGTCCATGACGCTCTTTCGTGTTGCTACAGTGGCCTCAGGATCCCTCTAGCCTTGAAACAGTGATCTTGGGGTTTCTCTGGAGTGCCATCAAGGAAATCAAGGCTCCTTTCATGTGTGATGTGCAACACGTAATTGCTCTGCACGCAGTGCAGGGGAATCGGGCCTCATCTCGCGGCGAGGGGGAAGTCTCATGGTTTTTCTCGAGTTGCAGCTTGAACCTGGAGTATATTCTCGAGTTACGACTGGGATGGCCCTTCCACCCACGTGTTTGTTCAGCGACGTCAGGACTCCTGCCTAGTTGTGAGGGATAACTCGGAATTCTCCTCGAGGCTTGGCAGGGCAATTGGGACGCCTCTCCAGCTGAGGCGGGAGACCAAGGGTCCCTTTCCACGTGCCACAGGAATCCTGGGACTCCTATCAAGTTTCACGAGGAGTCAGGCATCGTCCCCTTTGGAGGCACTGATCTCCGCGTACCTCTGGAGTTTTCAAAGGATGTGAGGCCTCCGGTCGCGATGAGGTGCGGAACTAGGTCTTTCTCTGTGGTCTCCACAGGGGATTCAGACATCCTTTCGTCTTGGGAGATGCAAGACGAGCCTGCATTCAAGTCACTGCAGGGATATCCGGCCTTATTTCGAGTCAGGACATCGCGGTGTCCATTCCACTTGAGGCTGCAAATTCAGGGTCCCTCTCACATACCTAGAGCTGAGAGAAGCCTCCTCTTGAGGTGTTTTTGGTAAGGTGGTATTCCTCTTGTGTCGAAGCCAGGGACTAACCCCTCATCTCGAGTTGATTTTGGTACACGGAGCTCTTTCGTGTTGCTACAGTGACCTCAGGATCCCTCTAGCCTTGAAACAGTGTTCTTGGGGTTTCTCTAGAGTGCCATCAAGGAAATCAAGGATTCTTTCATGTGTGATGTGCAACACGGAATTGCTCTGCACGCAGTGTAGGGGAATCGGGCCTCATCTCGCGGCGAGGGGGAAGTCTCATGGTTTTTCTCGAGTTTCGGTGGGAGCCTGGGCTATATTCTCGAGTTGCGATGGGGATGGCCCTTCCAACCACGTGTTTGTTCAGCGACGTCAGCACTCCTGCCTAGCTGCGAGGGACAACTCGGGATTCTCCTCGAGGCTTGGCAGGGAAATTGGGACGCCTCTCCAGCTGAGGCGGGAGACCAAGGGTCCCTTTCCACGTGCCACAGGAATCCTGGGACTCCTATCAAGTTTCACGAGGAGTCAGGCATCGTCTCCTTTGGAGGCACTGATCTCCGCATACCTCTGGAATTTTCAAAGGATGTGAGGCCTCCGGTCGCGATGAGGTGGGGAACTAGGTCTTTCTCTGTGGTCTCCACAGGGGATTCAGACATCCTTTCATCTTGGGAGATGCAAGACGAGCCTGCATTCAAGTCACTGCAGGGATATCCGGCCTTATTTCGAGTCAGGGCTTCGCGGTGTCCATTCCACTTGAGGCCGCAAACTCAGGGTCCCTCTCACATACCTAGAGCTGAGAGAAGCCTCCTCTTGAGGTGCTTGTGGTAAGGTGGTATTCCTCTGGAGTCGAAGCCAGGGACTAACCCCTCATCTCGAGTTGATTTCTGGTCCACGGAGCTCTTTCTTGTTGCTACAGTGACCTCAGGATCCCTCTAGCCTTGAAAGACTCTTCTTTTGGTTTCTCTGGAGTGCCATCAAGGAAATCAAGGTTCCTTTCATGTGTGATTTGCAAGACGGAATTGCTCTGCAGGTAGTGCAGGGGAATCGGGCCTCATTTTGCGGGGAGGGGCAAGTCTCATGGTTTTTCTCGAGTTGCGGCGGGAACCTGGGGTATATTCTCGAGTTACGACGGGGATGGCCCTTCCACCCACGTGTTTGTTCAGCGACGTCAGGACTTCTGCCTAGTTGCGAGGGACAACTCGGGATTCTCCTCGAGCTTGGCAGGGCAATTGGGATGCCTCTCCAGCTGAAGAGGGAGACCAAGTGTCCCTTTCCACGTGCCACAGGAATCCTGGGACTCATATCAAGTTTCACGAGGAGTCAGGCATCGTCTCCTTTGGAGGCACTAATCTCTGCGTACCTCTGGATTTATCAAAGAATGTGAGGCCTCCGGTCGCGATGAGGTGGGGAACTAGGTCTTTCTCTGTGGTCTCCACAGGGGATTCAGACAACCTTTCATCTTGGGAGATGCAAGACGAGCCTGCATTCAAGTCACTGCAGGGATATCCGCCCTTATTTCTACTCAGGGCATCGCGGTGTCCATTCCACTTGAGGCCGCAAACTCAGGGTCCCTCTCACATACCTAGAGCTGAGAGAAGCCTCCTCTTGAGGTGCTTGTGGTAAGGTGGTATTCCTCTGGAGTCGAAGCCAGGGACTAACCTCTCATCTCGAGTTGATTTTTGGTCCACGACGCTCTTTCGTGTTGCTACAGTGGCCTCAGGATCCCTCTAGCTTTGAAACAGTGAGCTTGGGGTTTCTCTGGAGTGCCATCAAGGAAATCAAGGCTCCTCTCTTGTGTGATATGCAACACGGAATTGCTCTGCACGCAGTGCAGGGGAATCGGGCCTCATCTCGCGGCAGGGGGAAGTCTCATGGTTTTTCTCGAGTTGCGGCGGGAACCTGGGGTATATTCTCGAGTTACGACGGGGATGGCCCTTCCACCCACGTGTTTGTTCAGCGACGTCAGGACTCCTGCCTAGTTGCGAGGGACAACTCGGGATTCTCTTCGAGGCTTGGCAGGGCAATTGGGACGCCTCTCCAGCTGAGGCGGGAGACCAAGGGTCCCTTTCCACGTGCCACAGGAATCCTGGGACTCCTATGAAGTTTGACGAGGAGTCAGGCATCGTCTCCTTTGGAGGCACTGATCTCCGCGTACCTCTGGAGTTTTCAAAGGATGTGAGGCCTCCGGTCACGATGAGGTGGGGAACTAGGTCTTTCTCTGTGGTCTCCACAGGGGATTCAGACATCCTTTCGTCTTGGGAGATTCAAGACGAGCCTGCATTCAAGTCACTGCAGGGATATCCGGCCTTATTTCGAGTCATGGCATCGCGGTGTCCATTTCACTTTAGGCCGCAAACTCAGGGTCCCTCTCACATACCTAGAGCTGAGAGAAGCCTCCTCTTGAGGTGCTTGTGGTAAGGTGGTATTCCTCTGGAGTCGAAGCCAGGGACTAACCTCTCCTCTCGAGTTGATTTTTGGTCCACGGTGCTCTTTCGTGTTCCTACAGTGACCTCAGGATCCCTCTAGCCTTGAAACAGTGTTCTTGGGGTTTCTCTGGAGTGCCATCAAGGAAATCAAGTCTCCTTTCATGTGTGATGTGCAACACGGAATTGCTCTGCATGCAGTGCAGGGGAATCGGGCCTCATCTCGCGGCGAGGGGGAAGTCTCATGGTTTTTCTCGAGTTGCGGCGGGAACCTGGGGTTTATTCTCGAGTTACGATGGGGATGGCCCTTCCACAAACGTGTTTGTTCAGCGACGGCAGGACTCCTGCCTAGTTGCCAGGAACAACTCGGGATTCTCCTCGAGGCTTGGCAGGGCAATTGGGACGCCTCTCCAGCTGAGGCGGGAGACCAAGGGTCCCTTTCCACGTGCCACAGGAATCCTGGGACTCATATCAAGTTTCACGAGGAGTCAGGCATCGTCTCCTTCGGAGGCACTGATCTCCGCGTACCTCTGGACTTTTCAAAGGATGTGAGGCCTCCTGTCGCGATGAGTTGGGGAACTAAGTCTTTCTCTGTTGTCTCCACAGGGGATTCAGACATTCTTTCGTCTTGGGAGATGCAAGACGAGCCTGCATTCAAGACACTGCAGGGATATCCGGCCTTATTTCGAGTCAGGGCATTGCGGTGTCCATTCCACTTGAGGCCGCAAACTCAGGGTCCCTCTCACATACCTAGAGCTGAGAGAAGCCTCCTCTTGAGGTGCTTGTGGTAAGGTGGTATTCCTCTGGAGTCGAAGCCAGGGACTAACCTCTCCTCTCGAGTTGATTTTTGGTCCACGGAGCTCTTTCGTGTGGCTACAGTGACCTCAGGATCCCTCTAGCCTTGAAACAGTGTTCTTGGGGTTTCTCTGGAGTGCCATCAAGGATATCAAGGCTCCTTTCATGTGTGATGCGCAACACGGAATTGCTCTGCACGCAGTGCAGGGGAATCGGGCCTCACCTCGCGGCGAGTGGGAAGTCTCATGGTTTTTCTCGAGTTGCGGCGGGAACCTGGGGTATATTCTCGAGTTACGATGGGGATGGCCCTTCCACACACGTGTTTGTTCAGCGACGTCAGGACTCCTTCCTAGTTGCGAGGGACAACTCGGGATTCTCCTCGAGGCTTGGCAGGGCAATTGGGACGCCTCTCCAGCTGAGGCGGGAGACCAAGGGTCCCTTTCCCCGTGCCACAGGAATCCTGGGACTCCTATCAAGTTTCACGAGGAGTCAGGCATCGTCTCCTTTGGAGGCACTGATCTCCGCGTACTTCTGGAGTTTTCAAAGGATGTGAGGCCTCCGGTCGCGATGAGGTGGGAACTAGGTCTTTCTCTGTGGTCTCCACAGGGGAATCAGACATCCTTTCGTCTTGGGAGATGCAAGACGAGCCTGCATTCAAGTCACTGCAGGGATATCCGGCCTTATTTCGCGTTAGGGCATCGCAGTGTCCATTCCACTTGAGGCCGCAAAATCAGAGTCCCTCTCACATACCTAGAGCTGAGAGAAGCCTCCTCTTGAGGTGCTTGTGGTAAGGTGTTATTCCTCTGGAGTCGAAGCCAGGGAATAACCTCTCATCTCGAGTTGATTTTTGGTCCACGGAGCTCTTTCGTGTTGCTACAGTGACCTCAGGATCCCTCTAACCTTGAAACAGTGTTCGTGGGTTTCTCTGGAGTGCCATCAAGGAAATCAAGGCTCCTTTCATGTGTGATGTGCAACACGGAATTGCTCTGCACGCAGTGCAGGGGAATTGGGCCTCATCTCGCAGCGAGGGGGAAGTCTCATGGTTTTTCTCGAGTTGCGGCGGGAACCTGGGGTATATTCTCGAGTTACGACGGGAATGGCCCTTCCACCCACTTGTTTGTTTAGCGACGTCAGGACTCCTGCCTAGTTGCGAGGGACAACTCGGGATTCTCCTCGAGGCTTGGCATGGCAATTGGGACGCCTCTCCTGCTGAGGCGGGAGACCAAGGGTCCCTTTCCAAGTGCCACAGGAATCCTGGGACTCCTATCAAGTTTCACGAGGAGTCAGGCATCGTCTCCTTTGGAGGCACTGATCTCCGCGTACCTCTGGACATTTCAAAGGATGTGAGGACTCCGGTCGTGATGAGGTGGGGAACTAGGTGTTGCTCTGTGGTCTCCACACGGGATTCAGACATCATTTCTTCTTGGGAGATGCAAGACGAGCCTGCATTCAAGTCACTGCAGGGATATCCGGCCTTATTTCGAATCAGGGCATCACGGTGTCCATTCCACTTGAGGCCGCAAACTCAGGGTCCCTCTCACATACCTAGAGCTGAGAGAAGCCTCCTCTTGAGATACTTGTGGTAAGGTGGTATTCCTCTGGAGTCGAAGCCAGGGACTAACCTCTCATCTCGAGTTGATTTTTGGTCCACGAAGCTCTTTTGTGTTGCTACAGTGACCTCAGGATCCCTCTAGCCTTGAAACAGTGATCTTGGGGTTTCGCTGGAGTGCCATCAAGGAAATCAAGGCTCCTTTCATGTGTGATGTGCAACACGGAATTGCTCTGCACGCAGTCCAGGGTAATCGGGCCTCATCTAACGGCGAGGGGGAAGTCTCATGGTTTTTCTCGAGTTGCGGCGGGAACCTGGAGTATATTCTCGAATAACGACGGGGATGGCCCTTCCACACACGTGTTTGTTCAGTGACGTCAGGACTCCTGCCTAGTTGCAAGGGACAACTCGGGATTCTCCTCGAGGCTTGGCAGGGCAGTTGGGACGCCTCTCCAGCTGAGGCGGGAGACCAAGGATCCCTTTCCAAGTGCCACAGGAATTCTGGGACTCCTATCAAGTTTCACGAGGAGTCAGGAATCGTCTCCTTTGGAGGCACTGATCTCCGTGTACCTCTGGAGTTTTCAAGGGATGTGAGGACTCCGGTCGCGATGAGGTGGGGAACTAGGTCTTTCTCTGTGGTCTCCACAGGGGATTCAGACATCCTTTCGTCTTGGGAGATGCAAGACGAGCCTGCATTCAAGTTACTGCAGGGATATCCGGCCTTATTTCGAGTCAGGGCACCGCGGTGTCCATTCCACTTGAGGCCGCAAACTCAGGGTCCCTCTCACATACCTAAAGCTGAGAGAAGCCTCCTCTTGAGGTGCTTGTGGTAAGGTGGTATTCCTCTGGAGTCGAAGTTAGGGACTAACCTCCCATCTCGAGTTGATTTTTGGTCCACGGAGCTCTTTCGTGTTGCTACAGTGACCTCAGGATGCCTCTAGCCTTGAAACAGTGTTCTTGGGGTTTCTCTGGAGTGCCATGAAGGAAATCAAGGCTCCTTTAATGTGTGATGTGCAACACAGAATTGCTCTGCACGCGGGGCAGGGGAATCAGGCCTCATCTCGCGGCGAGGGCGAAGTCTCATGGTTTTTCTCGAGTTCCGGCGGGGACCTGGAGTATATTCTCGAGTTACGACGGGGATGGCCCTTCCACCCACGTGTTTGTTCAGCGACGTCAGGACTCCTGCCTAGTTGTGAGGGATAACTCGGAATTCTCCTCGAGGCTTGGCAGGGCAATTGGGACGCCTCTCCAGCTGAGGCGGGAGACCAAGGGTCCCTTTCCACGTGCCACAGGAATCCTGGGACTCCTATCAAGTTTCACGAGGAGTCAGGCATCGTCCCCTTTGGAGGCACTGATCTCCGCGTACCTCTGGAGTTTTCAAAGGATGTGAGGCCTCCGGTCGCGATGAGGTGCGGAACTAGGTCTTTCTCTGTGGTCTCCACAGGGGATTCAGACATCCTTTCGTCTTGGGAGAGGCAAGACGAGCCTGCATTCAAGTCACTGCAGGGATATCCGGCCTTATTTCGAGTCAGGACATCGCGGTGTCCATTCCACTTGAGGCTGCAAATTCAGGGTCCCTCTCACATACCTAGAGCTGAGAGAAGCCTCCTCTTGAGGTGTTTTTGGTAAGGTGGTATTCCTCTGGAGTCGAAGCCAGGGACTAACCCCTCATCTCGAGTTGATTTTTGGTACACGGAGCTCTTTTGTGTTGCTACAGTGACCTCAGGATCCCTCTAGCCTTGAAACAGTGTTCTTGGGGTTTCTCTAGAGTGCCATCAAGGAAATCAAGGATTCTTTCATGTGTGATGTGCAACACGGAATTGCTCTGCACGCAGTGTAGGGGAATCGGGCCTCATCTCGCGGCGAGGGGGAAGTCTCATGTTTTTTCTCGAGTTTCGGAGGGAGCCTGGGCTATATTCTCGAGTTGCGATGGGGATGGCCCTTCCAACCACGTGTTTGTTCAGCGACGTCAGCACTCCTGCCTAGCTGCGAAGGACAACTCGGGATTCTCCTCGAGGCTTGGCAGGGAAATTGGGACGCCTCTCCAGCTGAGGCGGGAGACCAAGGGTCCCTTTCCACGTGCCACAGGAATCCTGGGACTCCTATCAAGTTTCACGAGGAGTCAGGCATCGTCTCCTTTGGAGGCACTGATCTCCGCATACCTCTGGAATTTTCAAAGGATGTGAGGCCTCCGGTCGCGATGAGGTGGGGAACTAGGTCTTTCTCTGTGGTCTCCACAGGGGATTCAGACATCCTTTCATCTTGGGAGATGCAAGACGAGCCTGCATTCAAGTCACTGCAGGGATATCCGGCCTTCTTTCGAGTCAGGGCTTCGCGGTGTCCATTCCACTTGAGGCCGCAAACTCAGGGTCCCTCTCACATACCTAGAGCTGAGAGAAGCCTCCTCTTGAGGTGCTTGTGGTAAGGTGGTATTCCTCTGGAGTCGAAGCCAGGGACTAACCCCTCATCTCGAGTTGATTTCTGGTCCACGGAGCTCTTTCTTGTTGCTACAGTGACCTCAGGATCCCTCTAGCCTTGAAAGACTCTTCTTTGGTTTCTCTGGAGTGCCATCAAGGAAATCAAGGTTCCTTTCATGTGTGATTTGCAAGACGGAATTGCTCTGCAGGCAGTGCAGGGGAATCGGGCCTCATTTTGCGGGGAGGGGGAAGTCTCATGGTTTTTCTCGAGTTGCGGCGGGAACCTGGGGTATATTCTCGAGTTACGACGGGGATGTCCCTTCCACCCACGTGTTTGTTCAGCGACGTCAGGACTTCTGCCTAGTTGCGAGGGACAACTCGGGATTCTCCTCGAGGCTTGGCAGGGCAATTGGGATGCCTCTCCAGCTGAGGAGGGAGACCAAGTGTCCCTTTCCACGTGCCACAGGAATCCTGGGACTCCTATCAAGTTTCACGAGGAGTCAGGCATCGTCTCCTTTGGAGGCACTAATCTCTGCGTACCTCTGGATTTATCAAAGAATGTGAGGCCTCCGGTCGCGATGAGGTGGGGAACTAGGTCTTTCTCTGTGGTCTCCACAGGGGATTCAGACAACCTTTCATCTTGGGAGATGCAAGACGAGCCTGCATTCAAGTCACTGCAGGGATATCCGCCCTTATTTCTACTCAGGGCATCGCGGTGTCCATTCCACTTGAGGCCGCCAACTCAGGGTCCCTCTCACATACCTAGAGCTGAGAGAAGCCTCCTCTTGAGGTGCTTGTGGTAAGGTGGTATTCCTCTGGAGTCGAAGCCAGGGACTAACCTCTCATCTCGAGTTGATTTTTGGTCCACGGAGCTCTTTCGTGTTGCTACAGTGGCCTCAGGATCCCTCTAGCCTTGAAACAGTGATCTTGGGGTTTCTCTGGAGTGCCATCAAGGAAATCAAGGCTCCTCTCTTGTGTGATGTGCAACACGGAATTGCTCTGCACGCAGTGCAGGGGAATCGGGCCTCATCTCGCGGCAGGGGGAAGTCTCATGGTTTTTCTCGAGTTGCGGCGGGAACCTGGGCTATATTATCGAGTTACGACGGGGATGGCCCTTCCACCCACGTGTTTGTTCAGCGACGTCAGGACTCCTGCCTAGTTGCGAGGGACAACTCGGGATTCTCTTCGAGGCTTGGCAGGGCAATTGGGACGCCTCTCCAGCTGAGGCGGGAGACCAAGGGTCCCTTTCCACGTGCCACAGGAATCCTGGGACTCCTATCAAGTTTGACGAGGAATCAGGCATTGGCTCCTTTGGAGGCACTGATCTCCGCGTACCTCTGAAGTTTTCAAAGGATGTGAGGCCTCCGATCGCGATGAGGTGGGGAATTAGGTCTTTCTCTGTGGTCTCCACAGGGGATTCAGACATCCTTTCGTCTTGGGCGATGCAAGACGAGCCTGCATTCAAGTCACTGCAGGGATATCCGGCCTTATTTCGAGTCAGGGCATCGTGGTGTCCATTCGACTTGAGGCTGCAAACTCAGGGTCCCTCTCACATAGCTAGAGCTGAGAGAAGCCTCCTCTTGAGGTGCTTGTGGTAAGGTGGTATTCCTCTGGAGTCGAATCCAGGGACTAACCCCTCATCTCGAGTTGATTTTTGGTCCACGGAGCTCTTTCGTGTTGCTACAGTGACCTCAGGATCCCTCTAGCCTTGAAACAGTGTTCTTGGGGTTTCTCTGGAGTGCCATCAAGGAAATCAAGGCTCCTTTCATGTGTGATGTGCCACACGGAATTGCTCTGCACGCAGTGTAGGAGCTCGGGCCTCATCTCGCGGCGAGGGGGAAGTCTCATGGTTTTTCTCGAGTTGCGGCGGGAACCTGGGGTATATTCTCGAGTTACGACGGGGATGGCCCTTCCACACCCGTGTTTGTTCAGGGACGTCAGGACTCCTGCCTAGTTGCGAGGGACAACTCGGGATTCTCCTGGAGGCTTGGCAGGGCAATTGGGACGCCTCTCCATCTGAGGCGGGAGACCAAGGGTCCCTTTCCACGTGACACAGGAATCCTGGGACTCCTATCAAGTTTCACGAGGAGTCAGGCATCGTATCCTTTGGAGGCACTGATCTCCACGTGCCTCTGGAGTTTCCAAAGGATGTGAGGCCTCCTGTCGCGAAGAGGTTGGGAACTAGGTCTTTCTCTGTGGTCTCCACAGGGGATTCAGACATCTTTTCGTCTTGGGAGATGCAAGACGAGCCTGCATTCAAGTCACTGCAGGGATATCCGGCCTTATTTCGAGTCAGGGCATCGCAGTGTCCATTCCACTTGAGGCTGCAAAATCAGGGTCCCTCTCACATACCTAGAGCTGAGAGAAGCCTCCTCTTGAGGTGCTTGTGGTAAGGTGGTATTCCACTGGAGTCGAAGCAAGGAACTACCCTCTCATCTCGAGTTGATTTCTGGTCCACGGAGCTATTTCGTGTGGCTTCAGTGACCTCAGGATCCCTCTAGCCTGGAAACACTGTTCTTGGGGTTTCTCTGGAGTGCCATCAAGGAAATCAAGGCTCCTTTCATGTGTGATGTGCAACAGGGAATTGCTCTGCACGCAGTGCAGGGGAATCGGGCCTCATCTCGCGGCGAGGGGGAAGTCTCATGGTTTTTCTCGAGTTGTGGCGGGAACCTGGGGTATATTCTCGAGTTACGACCGGGATGGCCCTTCCACCCACGTGTTTGTTCAGCGACGTCAGGACTTCTGCCTAGTTGCGAGGGACAACTCGGGATTCTCCTTGAGGCTTGGCAGGGCAATTGGGATGCCTCTCCAGCTGAGGCGGGAGACCAAGTGTCCCTTTCCACGTGCCACAGGAATCCTGGGACTCTTATCAAGTTTCACGAGGAGTCAGGCATCGTCTCCTTTGGAGGCACTAATCTCTGCGTACCTCTGGATTTATCAAAGAATGTGAGGCCTCCAGTCGCGATGAGGTGGGGAACTAGGTCTTTCTCTGTGGTCTCCACAGGGGATTCAGACAACCTTTCATCTTGGGAGATGCAAGATGAGCCTGCATTCAAGTCATTGCAGGGATATCCGCCCTAATTTCTAGTCAGGGCATCGCGGTGTCCATTCCACTTGAGGCCGCAAACTCAGGGTCCCTCTCACATACATAGAGCTGAGAGAAGCCTCCTCTTGAGGTGCTTGTGGTAAGGTGGTATTCCTCTGGAGTCGAAGCCAGGGACTAACCTCTCATCTCGAGTTGATTTTTGGTCCATGACGCTCTTTCGTGTTGCTACAGTGGCCTCAGGATCCCTCTAGCCTTGAAACAGTGATCTTGGGGTTTCTCTGGAGTGCCATCAAGGAAATCAAGGCTCCTTTCATGTGTGATGTGCAACACGTAATTGCTCTGCACGCAGTGCAGGGGAATCGGGCCTCATCTCGCGGCGAGGGGGAAGTCTCATGGTTTTTCTCGAGTTGCAGCTTGAACCTGGAGTATATTCTCGAGTTACGACTGGGATGGCCCTTCCACCCACGTGTTTGTTCAGCGACGTCAGGACTCCTGCCTAGTTGTGAGGGATAACTCGGAATTCTCCTCGAGGCTTGGCAGGGCAATTGGGACGCCTCTCCAGCTGAGGCGGGAGACCAAGGGTCCCTTTCCACGTGCCACAGGAATCCTGGGACTCCTATCAAGTTTCACGAGGAGTCAGGCATCGTCCCCTTTGGAGGCACTGATCTCCGCGTACCTCTGGAGTTTTCAAAGGATGTGAGGCCTCCGGTCGCGATGAGGTGCGGAACTAGGTCTTTCTCTGTGGTCTCCACAGGGGATTCAGACATCCTTTCGTCTTGGGAGATGCAAGACGAGCCTGCATTCAAGTCACTGCAGGGATATCCGGCCTTATTTCGAGTCAGGACATCGCGGTGTCCATTCCACTTGAGGCTGCAAATTCAGGGTCCCTCTCACATACCTAGAGCTGAGAGAAGCCTCCTCTTGAGGTGTTTTTGGTAAGGTGGTATTCCTCTTGTGTCGAAGCCAGGGACTAACCCCTCATCTCGAGTTGATTTTGGTACACGGAGCTCTTTCGTGTTGCTACAGTGACCTCAGGATCCCTCTAGCCTTGAAACAGTGTTCTTGGGGTTTCTCTAGAGTGCCATCAAGGAAATCAAGGATTCTTTCATGTGTGATGTGCAACACGGAATTGCTCTGCACGCAGTGTAGGGGAATCGGGCCTCATCTCGCGGCGAGGGGGAAGTCTCATGGTTTTTCTCGAGTTTCGGTGGGAGCCTGGGCTATATTCTCGAGTTGCGATGGGGATGGCCCTTCCAACCACGTGTTTGTTCAGCGACGTCAGCACTCCTGCCTAGCTGCGAGGGACAACTCGGGATTCTCCTCGAGGCTTGGCAGGGAAATTGGGACGCCTCTCCAGCTGAGGCGGGAGACCAAGGGTCCCTTTCCACGTGCCACAGGAATCCTGGGACTCCTATCAAGTTTCACGAGGAGTCAGGCATCGTCTCCTTTGGAGGCACTGATCTCCGCATACCTCTGGAATTTTCAAAGGATGTGAGGCCTCCGGTCGCGATGAGGTGGGGAACTAGGTCTTTCTCTGTGGTCTCCACAGGGGATTCAGACATCCTTTCATCTTGGGAGATGCAAGACGAGCCTGCATTCAAGTCACTGCAGGGATATCCGGCCTTATTTCGAGTCAGGGCTTCGCGGTGTCCATTCCACTTGAGGCCGCAAACTCAGGGTCCCTCTCACATACCTAGAGCTGAGAGAAGCCTCCTCTTGAGGTGCTTGTGGTAAGGTGGTATTCCTCTGGAGTCGAAGCCAGGGACTAACCCCTCATCTCGAGTTGATTTCTGGTCCACGGAGCTCTTTCTTGTTGCTACAGTGACCTCAGGATCCCTCTAGCCTTGAAAGACTCTTCTTTTGGTTTCTCTGGAGTGCCATCAAGGAAATCAAGGTTCCTTTCATGTGTGATTTGCAAGACGGAATTGCTCTGCAGGTAGTGCAGGGGAATCGGGCCTCATTTTGCGGGGAGGGGCAAGTCTCATGGTTTTTCTCGAGTTGCGGCGGGAACCTGGGGTATATTCTCGAGTTACGACGGGGATGGCCCTTCCACCCACGTGTTTGTTCAGCGACGTCAGGACTTCTGCCTAGTTGCGAGGGACAACTCGGGATTCTCCTCGAGCTTGGCAGGGCAATTGGGATGCCTCTCCAGCTGAAGAGGGAGACCAAGTGTCCCTTTCCACGTGCCACAGGAATCCTGGGACTCATATCAAGTTTCACGAGGAGTCAGGCATCGTCTCCTTTGGAGGCACTAATCTCTGCGTACCTCTGGATTTATCAAAGAATGTGAGGCCTCCGGTCGCGATGAGGTGGGGAACTAGGTCTTTCTCTGTGGTCTCCACAGGGGATTCAGACAACCTTTCATCTTGGGAGATGCAAGACGAGCCTGCATTCAAGTCACTGCAGGGATATCCGCCCTTATTTCTACTCAGGGCATCGCGGTGTCCATTCCACTTGAGGCCGCAAACTCAGGGTCCCTCTCACATACCTAGAGCTGAGAGAAGCCTCCTCTTGAGGTGCTTGTGGTAAGGTGGTATTCCTCTGGAGTCGAAGCCAGGGACTAACCTCTCATCTCGAGTTGATTTTTGGTCCACGACGCTCTTTCGTGTTGCTACAGTGGCCTCAGGATCCCTCTAGCTTTGAAACAGTGAGCTTGGGGTTTCTCTGGAGTGCCATCAAGGAAATCAAGGCTCCTCTCTTGTGTGATATGCAACACGGAATTGCTCTGCACGCAGTGCAGGGGAATCGGGCCTCATCTCGCGGCAGGGGGAAGTCTCATGGTTTTTCTCGAGTTGCGGCGGGAACCTGGGGTATATTCTCGAGTTACGACGGGGATGGCCCTTCCACCCACGTGTTTGTTCAGCGACGTCAGGACTCCTGCCTAGTTGCGAGGGACAACTCGGGATTCTCTTCGAGGCTTGGCAGGGCAATTGGGACGCCTCTCCAGCTGAGGCGGGAGACCAAGGGTCCCTTTCCACGTGCCACAGGAATCCTGGGACTCCTATCAAGTTTGACGAGGAATCAGGCATTGGCTCCTTTGGAGGCACTGATCTCCGCGTACCTCTGAAGTTTTCAAAGGATGTGAGGCCTCCGATCGCGATGAGGTGGGGAATTAGGTCTTTCTCTGTGGTCTCCACAGGGGATTCAGACATCCTTTCGTCTTGGGAGATGCAAGACGAGCCTGCATTCAAGTCACTGCAGGAATATCCGGCCTTATTTCGAGTCAGGGCATCGTGGTGTCCATTCGACTTGAGGCTGCAAACTCAGGGTCCCTCTCACATAGCTAGAGCTGAGAGAAGCCTCCTCTTGAGGTGCTTGTGGTAAGGTGGTATTCCTCTGGAGTCGAATCCAGGGACTAACCCCTCATCTCGAGTTGATTTTTGGTCCACGGAGCTCTTTCGTGTTGCTACAGTGACCTCAGGATCCCTCTAGCCTTGAAACAGTGTTCTTGGGGTTTCTCTGGAGTGCCATCAAGGAAATCAAGGCTCCTTTCATGTGTGATGTGCCACACGGAATTGCTCTGCACGCAGTGTAGGAGCTCGGGCCTCATCTCGCGGCGAGGGGGAAGTCTCATGGTTTTTCTCGAGTTGCGGCGGGAACCTGGGGTATATTCTCGAGTTACGACAGGAATGGCCCTTCCACCCACGTGTTTGTTCAGCGACGTCAGGACTCCTGCCTAGTTGCGAGGGACAACTCGGGATTCTCCTCGAGTCTTGGCAGGGAAATTGGGACGCCTCTCCAGCTGAGGCGGGAGACCAAGGGTCCTTTTCCACGTGCCACAGGAGTCCTCGGACTCCTATCAAGTTTCACGAGGAGTCAGGCATCGTCTCCTTTGGAAGCACTGATCTCAGCGTACCTCTGGAGTTATCAAAGGATATGAGGCCTCCGGTCGCGATGAGGTGGGGAACTAGGTCTTTCTCTGTGGTCTCCACAGGGGATTCAGACATCCTTTCGTCTTGGGAGATGCAAGACGAGCCTGCATTCAAGTCACTGCACGGATATCCGGCCTTATTTCGAGTCACGGCATCGTGGTGTCCATTCGACTTGAGGCTGCAATATCAGGATCCCTCTCACATACCTAAAGCTGCGAGAAGCCTCCTCTTGAGGTGCTTCTGTTTAGGTGGTATTCCTCTGGAGTCGAAGTTAGGACTAACCTCTCATCTCGAGATGATTTTTGGTCCACAGAGTTCTTTCTTGTTGCTACAGTGACCTCAGGATCCCTCTAGCCTTGAAACAGTGTTCTTGGGGTTTCTCTGGAGTGCCATGAAGGAAATCAAGGCTCCTTTCATGTGTGATGTGCAACACGGAATTTCTCTGCCCACAGTGTAGGGGAATCGGGCCTGATCTCGTGGCGAGGGGGAAGTTTCATGGTTTATCTCGAGTTGCGGCGGGAACCTGGGGTATATTCTCGAGTTAAGACGGGGATGGCCCTTCCACACCCGTGTTTGTTCAGGGACGTCAGGACTCCTGCCTAGTTGCGAGGGACAACTCGGGATTCTCCTGGAGGCTTGGCAGGGCAATTGGGACGACTCTCCATCTGAGGCGGGAGACCAAGGGTCCCTTTCCACGTGACACAGGAATCCTGGGACTCCTATCAAGCTTCACGAGGAGTCAGGCATCGTCTCCTTTGGAGGCACTGATCTCCACGTGCCTCTGGAGTTTTCAAAGGATGTGAGGCCTCCTGTCGCGAAGAGGTGGGGAACTAGGTCTTTCTCTGTGGTCTCCACAGGGGATTCAGACATCTTTTCGTCTTGGGAGATGCAAGACGAGCCTGCATTCAAGTCACTGCAGGGATATCCAGCCTTATTTCGAGTCAGGGCATCGCAGTGTCCATTTCACTTGAGGCTGCAAAATCAGGGTCCCTCTCACATACCTAGAGCTGAGAGAAGCCTCCTCTTGAGGTGCTTGTGGTAAGGTGGTATTCCACTGGAGTCGAAGCAAGGGACTACCCTCTCATCTCGAGTTGATTTCTGGTCCACGGAGCTATTTCGTGTGGCTTCAGTGACCTCAGGATCCCTCTAGCCTGGAAACACTGTTCTTGGGGTTTCTCTGGAGTGCCATCAAGGAAATCAAGGCTCCTTTCATGTGTGATGTGCAACAGGGAATTGCTCTGCACGCAGTGCAGGGGAATCGGGCCTCATCTCGCGGCGAGGGGGAAGTCTCATGGTTTTTCTCGAGTTGTGGCGGGAACCTGGGGTATATTCTCGAGTTACGACAGGGATGTCCCTTCCACCCACGTGTTTGTTCAGCGACGTCAGGACTTCTGCCTAGTTGCGAGGGACAACTCGGGATTCTCCTCGAGGCTTGGCAGGGCAATTGGGATGCCTCTCCAGCTGAGGCGGGAGACCAAGTGTCCCTTTCCACGTGCCACAGGAATCCTGGGACTCCTATCAAGTTTCACGAGGAGTCAGGCATCGTCTCCTTTGGAGGCACTAATCTCTGCGTACCTCTGGATTTATCAAAGAATGTGAGGTCTCCGGTCGCGATGAGGTGGGGAACTAGGTCTTTCTCTGTGGTCTCCACAGGGGATTCAGACAACCTTTCATCTTGGGAGATGCAAGATGAGCCTGCATTCAAGTCATTGCAGGGATATCCGCCCTAATTTCTAGTCAGGGCATCGCGGTGTCCATTCCACTTGAGGCCGCAAACTCAGGGTCCCTCTCACATACATAGAGCTGAGAGAAGCCTCCTCTTGAGGTGCTTGTGGTAAGGTGGTATTCCTCTGGAGTCGAAGCCAGGGACTAACCTCTCATCTCGAGTTGATTTTTGGTCCATGACGCTCTTTCGTGTTGCTACAGTGGCCTCAGGATCCCTCTAGCCTTGAAACAGTGATCTTGGGGTTTCGCTGGAGTGCCATCAAGGAAATCAAGGCTCCTTTCATGTGTGATGTGCAACACGGAATTGCTCTGCACGCAGGGCAGGGGAATCGGGCCTCATCTCGCGGCGAGGGGGAAGTCTCATGGTTTTTCTCGAGTTGCGGCGGGAACCTGGGGTATATTCTCGAGTTATGACGGTGATGACCCTTCCACACCCGTGTTTGTTCAGGGAGGTCAGGACTCCTGCCTAGTTGCGAGGGACAACTCGGGATTCTCCTCGAGGCTTGGCAGGGCAATTGGGACGCCTCTCCAGCTGAGGCGGGAGACCAAGGGTCCCTTTCCACGTGACACAGGAATCCTGGGACTCCTATCAAGTTTCACGAGGAGTCAGGCATCGTCTCCTTTGGAGACACTGATCTCCGCGTGCCTCTGGAGTTTTCAAAGGATGTGAGGCCTCCGGTCGCGATGAGGTGGGGAACTAGGTCTTTCTCTGTGGTCTCCACAGGGGATTCAGACATCTTTTCGTCTTGGGAGATGCAAGACGAGCCTGCATTCAAGTCACTGCAGGGATATCCGGCCTTATTTCGAGTCAGGGCATCGCAGTGTCCATTCCACTTGAGGCTGCAAAATCAGGGTCCCTCTCACATACCTAGAGCTGAGAGAAGCCTCCTCTTGAGGTGCTTGTGGTAAGGTGGTATTCCTCTGGAGTCGAAGCAAGGGACTACCCTCTCATCTCGAGTTGATTTCTGGTCCACGGAGCTATTTCGTGTGGCTACAGTGACCTCAGGATCCCTCTAGCCTGGAAACACTGTTCTTGGGGTTTCTCTGGAGTGCCATCAAGGAAATCAAGGCTCCTCTCTTGTGTGATGTGCAACACGGAATTGCTCTGCACGCAGTGCAGGGGAATCGGGCCTCATCTCGCGGCGAGGGGGAAGTCTCATGGTTTTTCTCGAGTTGCGGCGGGAACCTGGGCTATATTATCGAGTTACGACGGGGATGGCCCTTCCACCCACGTGTTTGTTCAGCGACGTCAGGACTCCTGCCTAGTTGAGAGGGACAACTCGGGATTCTCTTCGAGGCTTGGCAGGGCAATTGGGACGCCTCTCCAGCTGAGGCGGGAGACCAAGGGTCCCTTTCCACGTGCCACAGGAATCCTGAGACTCCTATCAAGTTTGACGAGGAATCAGGCATCGTCTCCTTTGGAGGCACTGATCTCCGCGTACCTCTGGAGTTTTCAAAGGATGTGAGGCCTCCGGTCGCCATGAGGTGGGGAACTAGGTCTTTCTCTGTGGTCTCCACAGGGGATTCAGACATCCTTTCGTCTTGGGAGATGCAAGACGAGCCTGCATTCAAGTCACTGCAGGGATATCCGGCCTTATTTCGAGTCAGGGCATCGCAGTGTCCATTCCACTTGAGGCCGCAAAATCAGGGTCCCTCTCACAGACCTAGAGCTGAAAGAAGCCTCCTCTTGAGGTGCTTGTGGTAAGGTGGTATTCCTCTGGAGTTGAATCCAGGGACTAACCTCTCATCTCGAGTTAATTTTTGGTCCACTGAGCTCTTTCGTG
Source organism: Cervus elaphus (assembly GCF_910594005.1). Classification (NCBI taxonomy): domain Eukaryota; kingdom Metazoa; phylum Chordata; class Mammalia; order Artiodactyla; family Cervidae; genus Cervus; species Cervus elaphus. The sequence goes on along the minus strand of NW_025316681.1, from coordinate 948,985 downwards.
TTGCTACAGTAACCTCAGGATCCCTCTAGCCTTCAAACAGTGTTCTTGGGGTTTCTCTGGAGTGCCATCAAGGAAATCAAGGCTCCTTTCATGTGTGATGTGCCACACGGAATTGCTCTGCACGCAGTGCAGGGGAATCGGGCCTCATTTCACGGTGAGGGGGAAGTCTCATGGTTTTTCTCGAGTTGCGGCGGGAACCTGGGGTATATTCTCGAGTTACGACGGGGATGGCCCTTCCACCCACGTGTTTGTTAAGCGACGTCAGGACTCCTGCCTAGTTGCGAGGGACAACTCGGGATTCTCCTCGAGGCTTGGCAGGGCAATTGGGACGCCTCTCCAGCTGAGGCGGGAGACCAAGGGTCCCTTTCCACGTGCCACAGGAATCCTGGGACTCCTATCAAGTTTCACGAGGAGTCAGGCATCGTCTCCTTTGGAGGCAGTGATTTCCGTGTACCTCTGAAGTTTTCAAAGGATGTGAGGCCTCCCGTCGCGATGAGGTGGGGAACTAGGTCTTTCTCTGTGGTCTCCACAGGGGATTCAGACATCCTTTCATCTTGGGAGATGCAAGACGTCCCTGCATTCAAGTCACTGCAGGGATATCTGGCATTATTTCGCGTCAGGGCATCGCAGTGTCCATTCCACTTGAGGCCGCAAACTCAGGGTTCCTCTCACAGACCTAGAGCTGAGAGAAGCCTCCTCTTGAAGTGCTTGTGGTAAGGTGGTATTCCTCTGGAGTCGAAGCCAGGGACTAACCTCTCATCTCGAGATGATTTTTGGTCCATGGAGCTCTTTCGTGTTGCTACAGTAACCTCAGGATCCCTCTATCCTTGAAACAGTGTTCTTGGGGTTTCTCTGGAGTGCCATCAAGGAAATCAAGGCTCCTTTCATGTGTGATGTGCAACACGGAATTGCTCTGCACGCAGTGCAGGGGAATCAGGCCTCATCTCTTGGCGAGGGGTAAGTCCCATGGTTTTTCTCGAGTTGCCGCGGGAACCTGGGGTATATTCTCGAGTTACGACACTGATGGCCCTTCCATACACGTGTTTGTTCAGCGACGGCAGGACTCCTGCCTAGTTGCGAGGGATACTCGGGATTCTCCTCGAGGCTTGGCAGGGCAATTGGGATGCCTCTCCAGCTGAGGTGGGAGAACAAGGGTCCCTTTCCATTTGCCACAGGAATCCTGGAACTCCTATTAAGTTTCACGAGGAGTCAGGCATGGTCCCCTTTGGAGGCACTGATCTCCGCGTACCTCTGGAGTTTTCAAAGGATGTGAGGCCTCCGGTCGAGATGAGGTGGGGAACTAGGTCTTTCTCTGTGGTCTCCAAAGGGGATTCAGACATCCTTTCATCTTGGGAGATGCAAGACGAGCCTGCATTGAAGTCACTGCAGGAATATCCGGCCTTATTTCGCGTCAGGGCATCGCAGTGTCCATTCCACTTGAGGCCGCAAAATCAGGGTCCCTCTCACAGACCTAGAGCTGAGAGAAGCCTCCTCTTGAGGTGCTTGTGGAAAGGTGGTATTCCTCTGGAGTCGAAGCCAGGGACTAACCTCTCATCTCGAGTTGATTTTTGGTCCACGGAGCTCTTTCGTGTTGCTACAGTAACCTCAGGATCCCTCTAGCCTTGAAAGAGTGTTCTTGGGGTTTCTCTGGAGTGCCATCAAGGAAGTCAAGACTCCTTTCATGTGTGATGTGCAACATGGAATTGCTCTGCACGCAGTGCATGGGAATCGGGCCTCATCTCGTGGCGAGGGGTAAGTCTCATGGTTATTCTCGAGTTACGGCGGGAACCTGGGGTATATTCTCGAGTTACGACGGGGATGGCCCTTCCACCCACGTGTTTGTTCAGCGTAGTCAGGACTCCTGCCTAGTTGCGAGGGACAACTCGGGATTCTCCTCGAGGCTTGGCAGGGCAATTGGGACGCCTCTCCAGCTGAGGGGGGAGACCACGGGTCCCTTTCCACGTGCCACAGGAATCCTGGGACTCCTATCAAGTTTCACGAGGAGTCAGGCATCGTCTCCTTTGGAGGCAGTGATCTCCGTGTACCTCTGGAGTTTTCAAAGGATGTGAGGCCTCCGGTCGCCATGAGGTGGGGAAATAGGTCTTTCTCTGTGGTCTACACAGGGGATTCAGAAATCCTTTCGTCTTGGGAGATGCAAGACGAGCCTCCATTCAAGTCACTGCAGGGATATCCGGCCTTATTTCGAGTCAGGGCATCGCAGTGTCCATGCCACTTGAGGCCGCAAAATCAGGGTCCCTCTCACAGACCTAGAGCTGAGAGAAGCCTCCTCTTGAGGTGCTTGTGGTAAGGTGGTATTCCTCTGGAGTCGAAGTCAGGGACTAACCTCTCATCTCGAGTTAATTTTTGGTCCACTGAGCTCTTTCGTGTTGCTACAGTAACCTCAGGATCCCTCTAGCCTTGAAACAGTGTTCTTGGGGTTTCTCTGGAGTGCCATCAAGGAAATCAAGGCTCCTTTCATGTGTGATGTGCAACACGGAATTGCTCTGCACGCAGTACAGGGGAATCAGGCCTCATCTCTTGGCGAGGGGAAAGTCTCATGGTTTTTCTCGAGTTGCCGCGGGAACCTGGGGTATATTCTCGAGTTACGACGGGGATGGCCCTTCCATACACGTGTTTGTTCAGCGACGGCAGGACTCCTGCCTAGTTGCGAGGGACAACTCGGGATTCTCCTCGAGGCTTGGCAGGGCAATTGGGACTCCTCTCCAGCTGAGGCGGGAGACCACGGGTCCCTTTACACGTGCCACAGGAATCCTGGGACTCCTATCAAGTTTCACGAGGAGTCAGGCATCGTCTCCTTTGGAGGAACTGATCTCCGCGTACCTCTGGAGGTTTCAAAGTATGTGAGGCCTCCGGTCGCCATGAGGTGGGGAACTAGGTCTTTCTCTGTGGTCTACACAGGGGATTCAGACATCCTTTCATCTTGGGAGATGCAAGACGAGCCTGCATTCAAGTCACTGCAGGGATATCCGGCCTTATTTCGAGTCAGGGCATTTCGGTGTCCATTCCACTTGAGGCCACAAACTCAGGGTCCCTCTCACATACCTAAAGCAGAGAGAAGCCTCCTCTTGAGGTGCTTGTGGTAAGGTGGTATTCCTCTCGAGTCGAAGCCAGGAACTAACCTCTCATCTCGAGTTGATTTTTGGTCCACGGAGCTCTTTCGTGTTGCTACAGTGACCTCAGGATCCCTCTAGCCTTGAAACAGTGTTCTTGGGGTTTCTCTGGAGTGCCATCAAGGAAATCAAGGCTCCTTTCATGTGTGATGTGCAACACGGAATTGCTCTGCATGCAGTGCAGGGGAATCGGGCCTCATCTCGCGGCGAGGGGAAAGTCTCATGGTTTTTCGCGAGTTGCGGCGGAAACCTGGGGTATATTCTCGAGTTACGACGGGGATGGCCCTTCCACCCACGTGTATGTTCAGCGACGTCAGGACTCCTGCCTAGTTGCGAGGGACAACTCGGGATTCTCCTCGAGGCTTGGCAGGGCAATTGGGACGCCTCTCCAGCTGAGGCGGGAGACCAAGGGTCCCTTTCCACGTGCCACAGGAATCCCGGAACTCCTATCAAGTTTCACGAGGAGTCAGGCATCGTCCCGTTTGGAGGCACTGATCTCCGCGTACCTCTGGAGTTTTCAAAGGATGTGAGGCCTCCGGTCGCGATGAGGTGGGGAACTAGTTCTTTCTCTGTGGTCTCCAAAGGGGATTCAAACATTCTTTCATCTTGGGAAATGCAAAACGAGCTGGCATTCAAGTCACTGCAGGGATATCCGGCCTTATTTCGAGTCAGGGCATCGCAGTGTCCATTCCACTTGAGGCCGCAAACTCAGGGTCCCTCTCACATACCTAGAGCTGAGAGAAGCCTCCTCTTAAGGTGCTTGCACTAAGGTGGTATTTCTCTGGAGTGGAAGCCAGGGACTAACCTCTCATCTCGAGTTGATTTTTGGTCCACGGAGCTCTTTCGTGTTCCTACAGTGACCTCAGGATCCCTCTAGCCTTGAAACAGTGTTCTTGGGGTTTCTCTGGAGTGCCATCAAGGAAATCAAGGCTCCTTTCATGTGTGATGTGCCACACGGAATTGCTCTGCACGCAGTGCAGGGGAATCGGGCCTCATCTCGTGTCGAGGGGAAGTCTCATGGTTTTTCTCGAGTTGCGGCGGGAACCTGGGGTATATTCTCGAGTTACGACGGGGATGGACCTTCCACACACGTGTTTGTTCAGCGACGTCAGGACTCCTGCCTAGTTGCGAGGGACAACTCGGGATTCTCCTCGAGGCTTGGCAGGGCAATTGGGACGCCTCTCCAGCTGAGGCGGAAGAACAAGGGTCCCTTTCCACGTGCCACAGGAATCCTGGGACTCCTATCAAGTTTCAGGAGGAGTCAGGCATCGTCTCCTTTGGAGGCACTGATCTCCGCGTACCTCTGGAGTTTTCAAACGATGTTAGGCCTCCGGTCGCGATGATGTGGGGAACTAGGTCTTTCTCTGTGTTCTCCACAGGGGATTCAGACATCCTTTCGTCTTGGGAGATGCAAGACGAGCCTGCATTCAAGTCACTGCAGGGATATCTGGCCTTATTTCGCGTCAGGGCATCGCGGTGTCCATTCCACTTGAGGCCGCAAAATCAGGGTCCCTCTCACATACCTAGAGCTGAGAGAAGCCTCCTCTTGAGGTGCTTGTGGTAAGGTGGTGTTCCTCTGGAGTCGAAGCCAGGGACTAACCTCTCATCTCGAGTTGATTTTTGGTCCACGGAGCTCTTTCGTGTTGCTACAGTGACCTCAGGATCCCTCTAGCCTTGAAACAGTGTTCTTGGGGTTTCTCTGGAGTGCCATCAAGGAAATCAAGGCTCCTTTCATGTGTGATGTGCAACACGGAATTGCTCTGCATGCAGTGCAGGGGAATCGGGCCTCATCTCGCGGCGAGGGGGAAGTCTCATGGTTTTTCTCGAGTTGCGGCGGGAACCTGGGGTATATTCTCGAGTTACGACGGGGATGGCCCTTCCACACACGTGTTTGTTCAGCGACGTCAGGACTCCTGCCTAGTTGCGAGGGACAACTCGGGATTCTCCTCGAGGCTTGGCAGGGCAATTGGGACGCCTCTCCAGCTGAGGCGGGAGACCAAGGGTCCCTTTCCACGTGCCACAGGAATCCTAGGACTCCTATCAAGTTTCAGGAGGAGTCAGGCATCGTCTCCTTTGGAGGCACTGATCTCCGCGTACCTCTGGAGTTTTCAAAGGATGTGAGGCCTCCGGTCGCGATGAGGTGGGGAACTAGGTCTTTCTCTGTGGTCTCCACAGGGGATTCAGACATCATTTCATCTTGGGAGATGCAAGACGATCCTGCATTCAAGTCACTGAAGGGATAAACGGCCTTATTTCGAGTCAGGGCATCGCGGTGTCCATTCCACTTGAGGCCGCAAACTCAGGGTCCCTCTCACATACCTAGAGCTGAGAGAAGCCTCCTCTTGAGGTGCTTGCACTAAGATGGTATTCCTCTGGAGTCGAAGCCAGGGAATAACCTCTCATCTCGAGTTGATTTTTGGTCCACGGAGCTCTTTCGTGTTGCTACAGTGACCTCAGGATCCCTCTAGCCTTGAAACAGTGTTCTTGGGGTTTCTCTGGAGTGCCATCAAGGAAATCAAGGCTCCTTTCATGTGTGATGTGCCACACGGAATTGCTCTGCACGCAGTGCAGGGGAATCGGGCCTCATCTCGCGGCGAGGGGGAAGTCTCATGGTTTTTCTCGAGTTGCGGCGGGAACCTGGGGTATATTTCCGAGTTACGACGGGGATGGCCCTTCCACCCACCTGTTTGTTCAGCGACGTCAGGACTCCTGCCTAGTTGCGAGGAACAACTCGGGATACTCCTCGAGGCTTGGCAGAGCAATTGGGACGCCTCTCCAGCTGAGGCGGGAGACCAAGTGTCCCTTTCCACTTGCCACAGGAATCCTGGGACTCCTATCAAATTTCAGGAGGAGTCAGGCATCGTCTCCATTGGAGGCACTGATCTCCACATACCTCTGGAGTTTTCAAAGGATATGGGGCCTCCGGTCGCGATTAGGTGGGGAACTAGGTCTTTCACTGTGGTCTCCACAGGGGATTCAGGCATCCTTTCGTCTTGGGAGATGCAAGACGAGCCTGCACTCAAGTCACTGCAGGGATATCCGGCCTTATTTCGTGTCAGGGCATCGCAGTGTCCATTCCACTTGAGGCCGCAAAATCAGGGTCCCTCTCACATACCTAGAGCTGAGAGAAGCCTCCTCTTGAGGTGCTTGTGGTAAGGTGGTATTCCTCTGGAGTCGAAGCCAGGGACTAACCTCTCATCTCGAGTTGATTTTTGGTCCACGGAGCTCTTTCGTGTTGCTACAGTGACCTCAGGATCCCTCTAGCCTGGAAACAGTGTTCTTGGGGTTTCTCTGGAGTGCCATCAAGGAAATCAAGGCTCCTTTCATGTGTGATGTGCAACACGGAATTGCTCTGCATGCAGTGCAGGGGAATCGGGCCTCATCTCGCGGCGAGGGGGAAGTCTTATGGTTTTTCTCGAGTTGCGGCGGGAACCTGGGGTATATTCTCGAGTTACGACGGGGATGGCCCTTCCACCCACGTGTTTGTTCAGCGACGTCAGGACTCCTGCCTAGTTGCGAGGGACAACTCGGGATTCTCCTCGAGGCATGGCAGGGCAATTGGGACGCCTCTCCAGCTGAGGCGGGAGACCAAGGGTCCCTTTACACGTGCCACAGGAATCCTGGGACTCCTATCAAGTTTCACGAGGAGTCAGGCATCGTCTCCTTTGGAGGCACTGATCTCCGTGTACCTCTGGAGTTTTCAAAGGATGTAAGGTCTCCGGTCGAGATGAGGTGGGGAACTAGGTCTTTCTCTGTGGTCTCCACAGGGGATTCAGACATCCTTTCGTCTTGGGAGATGCAAGACGAGCCGGCATTCAAGTCACTGCAGGGATATCCAGCCTTATTTCGCGTCAGGGCATCGCGGTGTCCATTCCACTTGAGGCCGCAAAATCAGGGTCCCTCTCACATACCTAGAGCTGAGAGAAGCCTCCTCTTGAGGTGCTTGTGGTAAGGTGGTATTCCTCTGGAGTCGAAGCCAGGGACTAACCTCTCATCTCGAGTTGATTTTTGATCCACGGAGCTCTTTCTTGTTGCTACAGTGACCTCAGGATCCCTCTAGCCTTGAAACAGTGTTCTTGGGGTTTCTTTGAAGTGTCATCAAGGAAATCAAGGCTCCTTTCATGTGTGATGTGCAACACGGAATTGCTCTGCACGCAGTGCAGGGGAATCGGGCCTCATCTCGCGGCGAGGGGGAAGTCTCATGGTTTTTCTCGAGTTGCGGCGGGAACCTGGGGTATATTCTCGAGTTACGACGGGGATGGCCCTTCCACCCACGTGTTTGTTCAGCGACGTTAGGACTCCTGCCTAGTTGCGAGGGACAACTCGGGATTCTCCTCGAGGCTTGGCAGGGCAATTGGGACGCCTCTCCAGCTGAGGCGGGAGACCAAGTGTCCCTTTCCACGTGCCACAGGAATCCTGGAACTCCTATCAAGTTTCACGAGGAGTCAGGCATCGTCCCCTTTGGAGTCACTTATCTCCTCGTACCTCTGGAGTTTTCAAAGGATGTGAGGCCTCCGGTCGCGATGAGGTGGGGAACTAGGTCTTTCTCTGTGGTCTCCACAGGGGATTCAAACATTCTTTCATCTTGGGAGATGCAAGACGAGCCGGCATTCAAGTCACTGCAGGGATATCCGGCCTTATTTCGAGTCAGGGCATCGCGGTGTCCATTCCACTTGAGGCCGCAAACTCAGGGTCCCTCGCACATACCGAGAGCTGAGAGAACCCTCTTCTTTAGGTGCTTGTGGTAAGGTGGTATTCCTCTGGAGTCGAAGCCAGGGACTAACCTCTCATCTCGAGTTGATTTTTGGTCCACGGAGCTCTTTCTTGTTGCTACAGTGACCTCAGGATCCCTCTAGCCTTGAAAGAGTGTTCTTGGGGTTTCTCTGGAGTGCCATCAAGGAAATCAAGGCTCCTTTCATGTGTGATGTGCAACACGGAATTGCTCTGCACGCAGTGCATGGGAATCGGGCCTCATCTCGTGGCGAGGGGTAAGTCTCATGGTTTTTCTCGAGTTACGGCGGGAACCTGGGGTATATTCTCGAGTTACGACGGGGATGGCCCTTCCATACACGTGGTTGTTCAGCGACGGCAGGACTCCTGCCTAGTTGCGAGGGACAACTCGGGATTCTCCTCGAGGCTTGGCAGGGCAATTGGGACGCCTCTCCAGCTGAGGCGGGAGACCACGGGTCCCTTTACACGTGCCACAGGAATCCTGGGACTCCTATCAAGTTTCACGAGGAGTCAGGCATCGTCTCCTTTGGAGGAACTGATCTCCGCGTACCTCTGGAGTTTTCAAAGGATGTGAGGCCTCCGGTCGCCATGAGGTGGGGAAATAGGTCTTTCTCTGTGGTCTACACAGGGGATTCAGACATCCTTTCGTCTTGGGAGATGCAAGACGAGCCTGCATTCAAGTCACTGCAGGGATATCCGGCCTTATTTCGAGTCAGGGGCATCGCGGTGTCCACTCCACTTGAGGCCACAAACTCAGGGTCCCTCTCACATACCTAAAGCAGAGAGAAGCCTCCTCTTGAGGTGCTTGTGGTAAGGTGGTATTCCTCTCGAGTCGAAGCCAGGAGCTAACCTCTCATCTCGAGTTGATTTTTGGTCCACGTAGCTCTTTCGTGTTGCTACAGTGACCTCAGGATCCCTCTAGCCTTCAAACAGTGTTCTTGGGTTTTCTCTGGTGTGCCATCAAGGAAATCAAGGCTCCTTTCATGTGTGATGTGCAACACGGAATTGCTCTGCATGCAGTGCAGGGGAATCGGGCCTCATCTCGCGGCGAGGGGAAAGTCTCATGGTTTTTCGCGAGTTGCGGCGGAAACCTGGGGTATATTCTCGAGTTACGACGGGGATGGCCCTTCCACACCCGTGTTTGTTCAGCGACGTCAGGACTCCTGCCTAGTTGCGAGGGACAACTCGGGATTCTCCTCGAGGCTTGGCAGGGCAATTGGGACGCCTCTCCAGCTGAGGCGGGAGACCGAGGGTCCCTTTCCACGTGCCACAGGAATCCCGGAACTCCTATCAAGTTTCACGAGGAGTCAGGCATCGACCCGTTTGGAGGCACTGATCTCCGCGTACCTCTGGAGTTTTCAAAGGATGTGAGGCCTCCGGTCGCGATGAGGTGGGGAACTAGTTCTTTCTCTGTGGTCTCCACAGGGGATTCAAACATTCTTTCATCTTGGGAGATGCAAGACGAGCTGGCATTCAAGTCACTGCAGGGATATCCGGCCTTATTTCGAGTCAGGGCATCGCAGTGTCCATTCCACTTGAGGCCGCAAACTCAGGGTCCCTCTCACATACCTAGAGCTGTGAGAAGCCTCCTCTTGAGGTGCTTGCACTAAGGTGGTATTTCTCTGGAGTCGAAGCCAGGGACTAACCTCTCATCTCGAGTTGATTTTTGGTCCACGGAGCTCTTTCGTGTTCCTACAGTGACCTCAGGATCCCTCTAGCCTTGAAACAGTGTTCTTGGGGTTTCTCTGGAGTGCCATCAAGGAAATCAAGGCTCCTTTCATGTGTGATGTGCCACACGGAATTGCTCTGCACGCAGTGCAGGGGAATCGGGCCTCATCTCGCGGCGAGGGGGAAGTCTCATGGTTTTTCTCGAGTTGCGGCGGGAACCTGGGGTATATTCTCGAGTTACGACGGGGATGGCCCTTCCACCCACGTGTTTGTTCTCCGACGTCAGGACTCCTGCCTTGTTGCGAGGGAGAACTCGGGATTCTCCTCGAGGCTTGGCAGGGCAATTGGGACGCCTCTCCAGCTGAGGCGGAAGAACAAGGGTCCCTTTCCACGTGCCACAGGAATCCTGGGACTCCTATCAAGTTTCAGGAGGAGTCAGGCATCGTCTCCTTTGGAGGCACTGATCTCCGCGTACCTCTGGAGTTTTCAAAGGATGTTAGGCCTCCGGTCGCGATGATGTGGGAAACTAGGTCTTTCTCTGTGTTCTCCACAGGGGATTCAGACATCCTTTCGTCTTGGGAGATGCAAGACGAGCTGGCATTCAAGTCACTGCAGGGATATCTGGCCTTATTTCGCGTCAGGGCATCGCGGTGTCCATTCCACTTGAGGCCGCAAAATCAGGGTCCCTCTCACATACCTAGAGCTGAGAGAAGCCTCCTCTTGAGGTGCTTGTGGTAAGGTGGTGTTCCTCTGGAGTCGAAGCCAGGGACTAACCTCTCATCTCGAGTTGATTTTTGGTCCACGGAGCTCTTTCGTGTTGCTACAGTGACCACAGGATCCCTCTAGCCTTGAAACAGTGTTCTTGGTGTTTCTCTGGATTGCCATCAAGGAAATCAAGGCTCCTTTCATGTTTGATGTGCAACACGGAATTGCTCTGCATGCAGTGCAGGGGAATCGGGCCTCATCTCGCGGCGAGGGGGAAGTCTCATGGTTTTTCTCGAGTTGCCGCGGGAACCTGGGGTATATTCTCGAGTTACGAGGGGGATGGCCCTTCCACCCACGTGTTTGTTCAGCGACGTCAGGACTCCTGCCTAGTTGCGAGGGAGAACTCGGGATTCTCCTCGAGGCTTGGCAGGGCAATTGGGACGCCTCTCCAGCTGTGGCGGGAGACCATGGGTCCCTTTCCACGTGCCACAGGAATCCTAGGACTCCTATCAAGTTTCAGGAGGAGTCAGGCATCGTCTTCTTTGGAGGCACTGATCTCCGCGTACCTCTGGAGTTTTCAAAGGATGTGAGGCCTCCGGTCGCGATGAGGTGGGGAACTAGGTCTTTCTCTGTGGTCTCCACAGGGGATTCAGACATCCTTTCATCTTGGGAGATGCAAGACGATCCTGCATTCAAGTCACTGAAGGGATAAACGGCCTTATTTCGAGTCAGGGCATCGCGGTGTCCATTCCACTTGAGGCCGCAAACTCAGGGTCCCTCTCACATACCTAGAGCTGAGAGAAGCCTCCTCTTGAGGTGCTTGTGGTAAGGTGGTATTCCTCTGGAGTCGAAGCCAGGGACTAACCTCTCATCTCGAGTTGATTTTTGATCCACGGAGCTCTTTCTTGTTGCTACAGTGACCTCAGGATTACTCTAGCCTTGAAACAGTGTTCTTGGGGTTTCTTTGAAGTGCCATCAAGGAAATCAAGGCTCCTTTCATGTGTGATGTGCAACACGGAATTGCTCTGCACGCAGTGCAGGGGAATCGGGCCTCATCTCGCGGCGAGGGGGAAGTCTCATGGTTTTTCTCGAGTTGCGGCGGGAACCTGGGGTATATTCTCGAGTTACGACGGGGATGGCCCTTCCACCCACGTGTTTGTTCAGCGACGTCAGGACTCCTGCCTAGTTGCGAGGGACAACTCGGGATTCTCCTCGAGGCTTGGCAGGGCAATTGGGACGCCTCTCCAGCTGAGGCGGGAGACCAAGGGTCCCTTTCCACGTGCCACAGGAATCCTGGAACTCCTATCAAGTTTCACGAGGAGTCAGGCATCGTCCCCTTTGGAGTCACTGATCTCCTCGTACCTCTGGAGTTTTCAAAGGATGTGAGGCCTCCGGTCGTGATGAGATGGGGAACTAGGTCTTTCTCTGTGGTCTCCACAGGGGATTCAAACATTCTTTCATCTTGGGAGATGCAAGACGAGCCGGCATTCAAGTCACTGCAGGGATATCCGGCCTTATTTCGAGTCAGGGCATCGCGGTGTCCATTCCACTTGAGGCCGCAAACTCAGGGTCCCTCGCACATACCGAGAGCTGAGAGAAGCCTCCTCTTTAGGTGCTTGTGGTAAGGTGGTATTCCTCCGGAGTCGAAGCCAGGGACTAACCTCTCATCTCGAGTTGATTTTTGGTCCACGGAGCTCTTTCTTGTTGCTACAGTGACCTCAGGATCCCTCTAGCCTTGAAACAGTGTTCTTGGGGTTTCTTTGGAGTGCCATCAAGGAAATCAAGGCTCCTTTCATGTGTGATGTGCAACACGGAATTGCTCTGCACGCAGTGCAGGGGAATCAGGCCTCATCTCGCGGCGAGAGGGAAGTCTCATGGTTTTTCTCGAGTTGCGGCGGGAACCTGGGGTATATTCTCGAGTTACGACGGGGATGGCCCTTCCACCCACGTGTTTGTTCAGCGACGTCAGGACTCCTGCCTAGTTGCGAGGGACAACTCGGTATTCTTCTCGAGGCTTGGCAGGGCAATTGGGACGCCTCTCCAGCTGAGGCGGGAGACCAAGGGTCCCTTTCCACGTGCCACAGGAATCCTGGGGCTCCTATCAAGTTTCACGAGGAGTCAGGCATCGTCTCCTTTGGAGGCACTGATCTCCGTATATCTCTGGAGTTTTCAAAGGATGTGAGGCCTCTGGTCGCGATGAGGTGGGGAACTAGGTCTTTCTCTGTGGTCTCCACAGGGGATTCAGACATCGTTTCGTCTTGGGAGATTCAAGACGAGCCTGCATTCAAGTCTCTGCAGGGATATCCGGCCTTATTTTGCGTCAGGGCATCGCAGTGTCCATTCCACTTGAGGCCGCAAAATCAGGGTCCCTCTCACAGACGTAGAGCTGAGAGAAGCCTCCTCTTGAGGTGCTTGTGGTAAGGTGGTATTCCTCTGGAGTCGAAGCCAGGGACTAACCTCTCATCTCGAGTTGATTTTTGGTCCACGGAGCTCTTTCGTGTTGCTACAGTGACCTCAGGATCCCTCTAGCCTTGAAACAGTGTTCTTGGGGTTTCTCTGGAGTGCCATCAAGGAAATCAAGGCTCCTTTCATGTTTGATGTGCAACACGGAATTGCTCTGCATGCAGTGCAGGGGAATTGGGCCTCATCTCGCGGCGAGGGGGAAGTCTCATGGTTTTTCTCGAGTTGCGGCGGGAACCTGGGGTATATTCTCGAGTTACGACGGGGATGGCCCTTCCACCCACGTGTTTGTTCAGCGACGTCAGGACTCCTGCCTAGTTGCGAGGGACAACTCGGGATTCTCCTCGAGGCTTGGCAGGGCAATTGGGACGCCTTTCCACCTGAGGCGGGAGACCAAGGGTCCCTTTACACGTGCCACAGGAATCCTGGGACTCCTATCAAGTTTAAGGAGGAGTCAGGCATCGTCTCCTTTGGAGGCACTGATCTCCGTGCACCTCTGGAGTTTTCAAAGGATGTAAAGTCTCCGGTCGCGATGAGGTGGGGAACTAGGTCTTTCTCTGTGGTCTCCACAGGGGATTCAGACATCCTTTCATCTTGGGAGATGCAAGACGAGCCTGCATTCAAGTCACTGCAGGGATATCCGGCCTTATTTCGAGTCAGGGCATCGCAGTGTCCATTCCACTTGAGGCCGCAAACTCAGGGTCCCTCTCACATACCTAGAGCTGAGAGAAGCCTCCTCTTGAGGTGCTTGCACTTAGGTGGTATTCCTCTGGAGTCGAAGCCAGGGACTAACCTCTCATCTCGAGTTGATTTTTGGTCCACGGAGCTCTTTCGTGTTCCTACAGTGACCTCAGGATCCCTCTAGCCTTAAAACAGTGTTCTTGGGGTTTCTCTGGAGTGCCATCAAGGAAATCAAGGCTAATTTCATGTGTGATGTGCCACACGGAATTGCTCTGCACGCAGTGCAGGGGAATCGGGCCTCATCTCGCGGCGAGGGGGAAGTCTCATGGTTTTTCTCGAGTTGCGGCGGGAACCTGGGGTATATTCTCGAGTTACGACGGGGATGGACCTTCCACACACGTGTTTGTTCAGTGACATCAGGACTCCTGCCTAGTTGCGAGGGACAACTCGGGATTCTCCTCGAGGCTTGGCAGGGCAATTGGGACGCCTCTCCAGCTGAGGCGGAAGAACAAGGGTCCCTTTCCACGTGCCACAGGAATCCTGGGACTCCTATCAAGTTTCAGGAGGAGTCAGGCGTCGTCTCCTTTGGAGGCACTGATCTCCGCGTACCTCTGGAGTTTTCAAACGATGTTAGGCCTCCGGTCGCGATGATGTGGGGAACTAGGTCTTTCTCTGTGGTCTCCACAGGGGATTCAGACATCCTTTCGTCTTGGGAGATGCAAGACGAGCCGGCATTCAAGTCACTGCAGGGATATCCGGCCTTATTTCGCGTCAGGGCATCGCGGTGTCCATTCCACTAGAGGCCGCAAACTCAGGGTCCCTCTCACATAGCTAGAGCTGAGAGAAGCCTCCTCTTGAGGTGCTTGCACTAAGATGGTATTCCTCTGGAGTCGAAGCCAGGGACTAACCTCTCATCTCGAGTTGATTTTTGGTCCACGGAGCTCTTTCGTGTTGCTACAGTGACCTCAGGATCCCTCTAGCCTTGAAACAGTGTTCTTGGGGTTTCTCTGGAGTGCCATCAAGGAAATCAAGGCTCCTTTCATGTGTGATGTGCCACACGGAATTGCTCTGCACGCAGTGCAGGGGAATCGGGCCTCATCTCGCGGCGAGGGGGAAGTCTCATGGTTTTTCTCGAGTTGCGGCGGGAACCTGGGGTATATTCTCGAGTTACGACGGGGATGGCCCTTCCACACACGTGTTTGTTCAGCGACGTCAGGACTCCTGCCTAGTTGCGAGGAACAACTCGGGATACTCCTCGAGGCTTGGCAGAGCAATTGGGACGTCTCTCCAGCTGAGGCGGGAGACCAAGTGTCCCTTTCCACGTGCCAAAGGAATCCTGGGACTCGTATCAAATTTCAGGAGGAGTCAGGCATCGTCTCCTTTGGAGGCACTGATCTCCGCGTACCTCTGGAGTTTTCAAAGGATGTGAGGCTTCCGGTCGCGATGAGGTGGGGAACTAGGTCTTTCTCTGTGGTCTCCACAGGGGATTCAGACATCCTTTCATCTTGGGAGATGCAAAACGAGCCTGCATTCAAGTCACTGCTGGGATATACGGCCTTATTTCGAGTCAGGGCATCGCGGTGTCCATTCCACTTGAGGCCGCAAAATCAGGGTCCCTCTCACATACCTAAAGCTGAGAGAAGCCTCCTCTTGAGGTGCTTGTGGTAAGGTGGTATTCCCCTGGAGTCGAAGCCAGGGACTAACCTCTCATCTCGAGTTGATTTTTGGTCCACGGAGCTCTTTCGTGTTGCTACAGTGACCTCAGGATCCCTCTATCCTTGAAACAGTGTTCTTGGGGTTTCTCTGGAGTGCCACCAAGGAAATAAAGGCTCCTTTCATGTGTGATGTGCAAAACGGAATTGCTGTGCACGCAGTGCAGGGGAATCGGGCCTCATCTCGCGGCGAGGGGGAAGTCTCATGATTTTTCTCGAGTTGCGGCGGGAACCTGGGGTATATTCTCGAGTTACGACGGGGATGGCCCTTCCACCCACGTGTTTATTCACCGACGTCAGGACTCCTGCCTAGTTGCGAGGGAGAACTCGGGATTCTCCTCGAGGCTTGGCAGGGCAATTGGGACGCCTCTCCAGCTGAGGCGGGAGACCACGGGTCCCTTTCCACGTGCCACAGGTATCCTGGAAATCCTATCAAGTTTCACGAGGAGTCAGGCATCGTCTCCTTTGAAAGCACTGATCTCCGCATACCTCTGGAGTTTTCAAAGGATGTGAGGCTTCCGGTCGCGATGAGGTGGGGAAATAGGTCTTTCTCTGTCGTCTCCACAGGGGATTCAGACATCCTTTCATCTTGGGAGATGCAAGACGAGCCTGCATTCAAGTCACTGCAGGGATATACGGCCTTATTTCCAGTCAGGGCATCGCGGTGTCCATTCCACTTGAGGCCGCAAACTCAGGGTCCCTCTCACATACCTAGAGCTGAGAGAAGCCTCCTCTTGAGGTGCTTGTGGTAAGGTGGTATTCCTCTGGAGTCGAAGCCAGGGACTAACCTCTGATCTCGAGTTGATTTTTGGTCCACGGAGCTCTTTCGTGTTGCTACAGTGACCTCAGGATCCCTCTATCCTTGAAACAGTGTTCTTGGGGTTTCTCTGGAGTGCCATCAAGGAAATCAAGGCTCCTTTCATGTGTGATGTGCCACACGGAATTGCTCTGCACGCAGTGTAGGAGCTCGGGCCTCATCTCGCGGCGAGGGGGAAGTCTCATGGTTTTTCTCGAGTTGCGGCGGGAACCTGGGGTATATTCTCGAGTTACGCCGGGGATGGCCCTTCCACCCACGTGTTTGTTCAGCGACATCAGGACTCCTGCCTAGTTGCGAGGGACAACTCGGGATTCTCCTCGAGGCTTGGCAGGGCAATTGGGACGCCTCTCCAGCTGAGGCGGGAGACCAAGTGTCCCTTTCCACGTGCCACAGGAATCCTGGGGCTCCTATCAAGTTTCACGAGGAGTCAGGCATCGTCTCCTTTGGAGGCACTGATCTCCGTGTACCTCTGAAGTTTTCAAAGGATGTGAGGCCTCTGGTCGCGATGAGGTGGGGAACTAGGTCTTTCTCTGTGGTCTCCACAGGGGATTCAGACATCGTTTCCTCTTGGGAGATGCAAGACGAGCCTGCATTCAAGTCACTGCAGAGATATCCGGCCTTATTTTGCATCAGGGCATCGCAGTGTCCATTCCACTTGAGGCCGCAAAGTCAGGGTCCCTCTCACAGACGTAGAGCTGAGAGAAGCCTCCTCTTGAGGTGCTAGTGGTAAGGTGGTATTCCTCTGGAGTCGAAGCCAGGGACTAACCTCTCATCTCGAGTTGATTTTTGGTCCACGGAGCTCTTTCGTGTTGCTACAGTAACCTCAGGATCCCTCTAGCCTTGAAACAGTGTTCTTGGGGTTTCTCTGGAGTGCCATCAAGGAAATCAGGGCTCCTTTCATGTGTGATGTGCAACACGGAATTGCTCTGCATGCAGTGCTGGGGAATCAGGCCTCATCTCTTGGCGAGGGGGAAGTCTCATGGTTTTTCTCGAGTTGCGGCGGGAACCTGGGGTATATTCTCGAGTTACGACCGGGATGGCCCTTCCATACACGTGTTTGTTCAGTGACGGCAGGACTCCTGCCTAGTTGCGAGGGACAACTCGGGATTCTCCTCGAGGCTTGGCACGGCAATTGGGACGCCTCTCCAGCTGAGGCGGGAGACCACGTTTCCCTTTCCACGTGCCACAGGAATCCTGGGACTCCTATCAAGTTTCACGAGGAGTCAGGCATCGTCTCCTTTGGAGGCACTGATCTCCGCGTACCTCTGGAGTTTTCAAAGGATGTGAGGCCTCCGGTCGCCATGAGGTGGGGAACTAGGTCTTTCTCTGTGGTCTCCACAGGGGATTCAGACATCCTTTCATCTTGGGAGATGCAAGACCAGCCTGCATTCAAGTCACTGCAGGGATATCCGGCCTTATTTCGAGTCAGGGCATCGCGGTGTCCATTCCACTTGAGGCCGCAAACTCAGGGTCCCTCTCACATACCTAGAGCTGAGAGAAGCCTCCTCTTGAGGTGCTTGTGGTAAGGTGGTATTCCTCTGGAGTCGAAGCCAGGGACTAACCTCTCATCTCGAGTTGATTTTTGGTCCACGGAGCTCTTTCGTGTTGCTACAGTGACCTCAGGATCCCTCTAGCCTTGAAACAGTGTTCTTGGAGTTTCTCTGGAGTGCCATCAAGGAAATCAAGGCTCCTTTCATGTGTGATGTGCAACACGGAATTGCTCTGCATGCAGTGCAGGGTATCGGGCCTCATTTTGCGCCGCGGGGGAAGTCTCATGGTTTTCTCGAGTTGCAGTGGGAACCTGGGGTATATTCTCGAGTTACGACGGGGATAGCCCTTCCACCCACGTGTTTGTACAGCGACGTCAGGAGTCCTGCCTAGTTGCGAGGGACAACTCGGGATTCTCCTCGAGGCTTGGCAGGGCAATTGGGACGCCTCTCCAGCTGAGGCGGGAGACCAAGGGTCCCTTTCCACGTGCCACAGGAATCCTGGGACTCCTATCAAGTTTCACGAGGAATCAGGCATCGACTCCTTTGGAGTCAGTGATCTCCGTGTACCTCTGAAGTTTTCAAAGGATGTGAGGCCTCCCGTCGCGATGAGGTGGGGAACTAGGTCTTTCTCTGTGGTCTCCACAGGGGATTCAGACATCCTTTCATCTTGGGAGATGCAAGACGTCCCTGCATTCAAGTCACTGCAGGGATATCCGGCAATATTTCGCGTCAGGGCATCGCAGTGTCCATTCCACTTGAGGCCGCAAACTCAGGGTTCCTCTCACAGACCTAGAGCTGAGAGAAGCCTCCTCTTGAGGTGCTTGTGGTAAGGTGGTATTCCTCTGGAGTCGAAGCCAGGGACTAACCTCTCATCTCGAGTTGATTTTTGGTCCATGGAGCTCTTTCGTGTTGCTACAGTAACCTCAGGATCCCTCTATCCTTGAAACAGTGTTCTTGGGGTTTCTCTGGAGTGCCACCAAGGAAATCAAGGCTCCTTTCATGTGTGATGTGCAACACGGAATTGCTGTGCACGCAGTGCAGGGGAATCGGGCCTCATCTCGCGGCGACGGGGAAGTCTCATGATTTTTCTCGAGTTGCGGCGGGAACCTGGGGTATATTCTCGAGTTACGACGGGGATGGCCCTTCCACCCACGTGTTTATTCACCGACGTCAGGACTCCTGCCTAGTTGCGAGGGAGAACTCGGGATTCTCCTCGAGGCTTGGCAGGGCAATTGGGACGCCTCTCCAGCTGAGGCGGGAGACCACGGGTCCCTTTCCACGTGCCACAGGTATCCTGGAAATCCTATCAAGTTTCACGAGGAGTCAGGCATCGTCTCCTTTGAAAGCACTGATCTCCGCATACCTCTGGAGTTTTCAAAGGATGTGAGGCTTCCGGTCGCGATGAGGTGGGGAAATAGGTCTTTCTCTGTCGTCTCCACAGGGGATTCAGACATCCTTTCATCTTGGGAGATGCAAGACGAGCCTGCATTCAAGTCACTGCAGGGATATACGGCCTTATTTCCAGTCAGGGCATCGCGGTGTCCATTCCACTTGAGGCCGCAAACTCAGGGTCCCTCTCACATACCTAGAGCTGAGAGAAGCCTCCTCTTGAGGTGCTTGTGGTAAGGTGGTATTCCTCTGGAGTCGAAGCCAGGGACTAACCTCTGATCTCGAGTTGATTTTTGGTCCACGGAGCTCTTTCGTGTTGCTACAGTGACCTCAGGATCCCTCTATCCTTGAAACAGTGTTCTTGGGGTTTCTCTGGAGTGCCATCAAGGAAATCAAGGCTCCTTTCATGTGTGATGTGCAACACGGAATTGCTCTGCACGCAGTGCAGGGGAATCGGGCCTCATATCGCGGCGAGGGGGAAGTCTCATGGTTTTTCTCGAGTTGCGGCGGGAACCTGGGGTATATTCTCGAGTTACGACGGGGATGACCCTTCCACCCACGTGTTTGTTCAGCGACGTCAGGACTCCTGCCTAGTTGCGAGGGACAACTCGGGATTCTCCTCGAGGCTTGGCAGGGCAATTGGGACGCCTCTCCAGCTGAGGCGGGAGACCAAGGGTCCCTTTCCACGTGCCACAGGAATCCTGGAACTCCTATCAAGTTTCACGAGGAGTCAGGCATCGTCCCCTTTGGAGTCACTGATCTCCTCGTACCTCTGGAGTTTTCAAAGGATGTGAGGCCTCCGGTCGTGATGAGATGGGGAACTAGGTCTTTCTCTGTGGTCTCCACAGGGGATTCAAACATTCTTTCATCTTGGGAGATGCAAGACGAGCCGGCATTCAAGTCACTGCAGGGATATCCGGCCTTATTTCGAGTCAGGGCATCGCGGTGTCCATTCCACTTGAGGCCGCAAACTCAGGGTCCCTCGCACATACCGAGAGCTGAGAGAAGCCTCCTCTTTAGGTGCTTGTGGTAAGGTGGTATTCCTCCGGAGTCGAAGCCAGGGACTAACCTCTCATCTCGAGTTGATTTTTGGTCCACGGAGCTCTTTCTTGTTGCTACAGTGACCTCAGGATCCCTCTAGCCTTGAAACAGTGTTCTTGGGGTTTCTTTGGAGTGCCATCAAGGAAATCAAGGCTCCTTTCATGTGTGATGTGCAACACGGAATTGCTCTGCACGCAGTGCAGGGGAATCAGGCCTCATCTCGCGGCGAGAGGGGAGTCTCATGGTTTTTCTCGAGTTGCGGCGGGAACCTGGGGTATATTCTCGAGTTACGACGGGGATGGCCCTTCCACCCACGTGTTTGTTCAGCGACGTCAGGACTCCTGCCTAGTTGCGAGGGACAACTCGGTATTCTTCTCGAGGCTTGGCAGGGCAATTGGGACGCCTCTCCAGCTGAGGCGGGAGACCAAGGGTCCCTTTCCACGTGCCACAGGAATCCTGGGGCTCCTATCAAGTTTCACGAGGAGTCAGGCATCGTCTCCTTTGGAGGCACTGATCTCCGTATATCTCTGGAGTTTTCAAAGGATGTGAGGCCTCTGGTCGCGATGAGGTGGGGAACTAGGTCTTTCTCTGTGGTCTCCACAGGGGATTCAGACATCGTTTCGTCTTGGGAGATTCAAGACGAGCCTGCATTCAAGTCTCTGCAGGGATATCCGGCCTTATTTTGCGTCAGGGCATCGCAGTGTCCATTCCACTTGAGGCCGCAAAATCAGGGTCCCTCTCACAGACGTAGAGCTGAGAGAAGCCTCCTCTTGAGGTGCTTGTGGTAAGGTGGTATTCCTCTGGAGTCGAAGCCAGGGACTAACCTCTCATCTCGAGTTGATTTTTGGTCCACGGAGCTCTTTCGTGTTGCTACAGTGACCTCAGGATCCCTCTAGCCTGGAAACAGTGTTCTTGGGGTTTCTCTGGAGTGCCATCAAGGAAATCAAGGCTCCTTTCATGTTTGATGTGCAACACGGAATTGCTCTGCATGCAGTGCAGGGGAATTGGGCCTCATCTCGCGGCGAGGGGGAAGTCTCATGGTTTTTCTCGAGTTGCGGCGGGAACCTGGGGTATATTCTCGAGTTACGACGGGGATGGCCCTTCCACCCACGTGTTTGTTCAGCGACGTCAGGACTCCTGCCTAGTTGCGAGGGACAACTCGGGATTCTCCTCGAGGCTTGGCAGGGCAATTGGGACGCCTCTCCACCTGAGGCGGGAGACCAAGGGTCCCTTTACACGTGCCACAGGAATCCTGGGACTCCTATCAAGTTTAAGGAGGAGTCAGGCATCGTCTCCTTTGGAGGCACTGATCTCCGTGCACCTCTGGAGTTTTCAAAGGATGTAAAGTCTCCGGTCGCGATGAGGTGGGGAACTAGGTCTTTCTCTGTGGTCTCCACAGGGGATTCAGACATCCTTTCATCTTGGGAGATGCAAGACGAGCCTGCATTCAAGTCACTGCAGGGATATCCGGCCTTATTTCGAGTCAGGGCATCGCAGTGTCCATTCCACTTGAGGCCGCAAACTCAGGGTCCCTCTCACATACCTAGAGCTGAGAGAAGCCTCCTCTTGAGGTGCTTGCACTTAGGTGGTATTCCTCTGGAGTCGAAGCCAGGGACTAACCTCTCATCTCGAGTTGATTTTTGGTCCACGGAGCTCTTTCGTGTTCCTACAGTGACCTCAGGATCCCTCTAGCCTTAAAACAGTGTTCTTGGGGTTTCTCTGGAGTGCCATCAAGGAAATCAAGGCTAATTTCATGTGTGATGTGCCACACGGAATTGCTCTGCACGCAGTGCAGGGGAATCGGGCCTCATCTCACGGCGAGGGGGAAGTCTCATGGTTTTTCTCGAGTTGCGGCGGGAACCTGGGGTATATTCTCGAGTTACGACGGGGATGGACCTTCCACACACGTGTTTGTTCAGTGACATCAGGACTCCTGCCTAGTTGCGAGGGACAACTCGGGATTCTCCTCGAGGCTTGGCAGGGCAATTGGGACGCCTCTCCAGCTGAGGCGGAAGAACAAGGGTCCCTTTCCACGTGCCACAGGAATCCTGGGACTCCTATCAAGTTTCAGGAGGAGTCAGGCGTCGTCTCCTTTGGAGGCACTGATCTCCGCGTACCTCTGGAGTTTTCAAACGATGTTAGGCCTCCGGTCGCGATGATGTGGGGAACTAGGTCTTTCTCTGTGGTCTCCACAGGGGATTCAGACATCCTTTCGTCTTGGGAGATGCAAGACGAGCCGGCATTCAAGTCACTGCAGGGATATCCGGCCTTATTTCGCGTCAGGGCATCGCGGTGTCCATTCCACTAGAGGCCGCAAACTCAGGGTCCCTCTCACATAGCTAGAGCTGAGAGAAGCCTCCTCTTGAGGTGCTTGCACTAAGATGGTATTCCTCTGGAGTCGAAGCCAGGGACTAACCTCTCATCTCGAGTTGATTTTTGGTCCACGGAGCTCTTTCGTGTTGCTACAGTGACCTCAGGATCCCTCTAGCCTTGAAACAGTGTTCTTGGGGTTTCTCTGGAGTGCCATCAAGGAAATCAAGGCTCCTTTCATGTGTGATGTGCCACACGGAATTGCTCTGCACGCAGTGCAGGGGAATCGGGCCTCATCTCGCGGCGAGGGGGAAGTCTCATGGTTTTTCTCGAGTTGCGGCGGGAACCTGGGGTATATTCTCGAGTTACGACGGGGATGGCCCTTCCACACACGTGTTTGTTCAGCGACGTCAGGACTCCTGCCTAGTTGCGAGGAACAACTCGGGATACTCCTCGAGGCTTGGCAGAGCAATTGGGACGTCTCTCCAGCTGAGGCGGGAGACCAAGTGTCCCTTTCCACGTGCCAAAGGAATCCTGGGACTCGTATCAAATTTCAGGAGGAGTCAGGCATCGTCTCCTTTGGAGGCACTGATCTCCGCGTACCTCTGGAGTTTTCAAAGGATGTGAGGCTTCCGGTCGCGATGAGGTGGGGAACTAGGTCTTTCTCTGTGGTCTCCACAGGGGATTCAGACATCCTTTCATCTTGGGAGATGCAAAACGAGCCTGCATTCAAGTCACTGCTGGGATATACGGCCTTATTTCGAGTCAGGGCATCGCGGTGTCCATTCCACTTGAGGCCGCAAAATCAGGGTCCCTCTCACATACCTAAAGCTGAGAGAAGCCTCCTCTTGACGTGCTTGTGGTAAGGTGGTATTCCCCTGGAGTCGAAGCCAGGGACTAACCTCTCATCTCGAGTTGATTTTTGGTCCACGGAGCTCTTTCGTGTTGCTACAGTGACCTCAGGATCCCTCTATCCTTGAAACAGTGTTCTTGGGGTTTCTCTGGAGTGCCACCAAGGAAATAAAGGCTCCTTTCATGTGTGATGTGCAACACGGAATTGCTGTGCACGCAGTGCAGGGGAATCGGGCCTCATCTCGCGGCGAGGGGGAAGTCTCATGATTTTTCTCGAGTTGCGGCGGGAACCTGGGGTATATTCTCGAGTTACGACGGGGATGGCCCTTCCACCCACGTGTTTATTCACCGACGTCAGGACTCCTGCCTAGTTGCGAGGGAGAACTCGGGATTCTCCTCGAGGCTTGGCAGGGCAATTGGGACGCCTCTCCAGCTGAGGCGGGAGACCACGGGTCCCTTTCCACGTGCCACAGGTATCCTGGAAATCCTATCAAGTTTCACGAGGAGTCAGGCATCGTCTCCTTTGAAAGCACTGATCTCCGCATACCTCTGGAGTTTTCAAAGGATGTGAGGCTTCCGGTCGCGATGAGGTGGGGAAATAGGTCTTTCTCTGTCGTCTCCACAGGGGATTCAGACATCCTTTCATCTTGGGAGATGCAAGACGAGCCTGCATTCAAGTCACTGCAGGGATATACGGCCTTATTTCGAGTCAGGGCATCGCGGTGTCCATTCCACTTGAGGCCGCAAACTCAGGGTCCCTCTCACATACCTAGAGCTGAGAGAAGCCTCCTCTTGAGGTGCTTGTGGTAAGGTGGTATTCCTCTGGAGTCGAAGCCAGGGACTAACCTCTGATCTCGAGTTGATTTTTGGTCCACGGAGCTCTTTCGTGTTGCTACAGTGACCTCAGGATCCCTCTATCCTTGAAACAGTGTTCTTGGGGTTTCTCTGGAGTGCCATCAAGGAAATCAAGGCTCCTTTCATGTGTGATGTGCAACACGGAATTGCTCTGCACGCAGTGCAGGGGAATCGGGCCTCATCTCGCGGCGAGGGGGAAGTCTCATGGTTTTTCTCGAGTTGCGGCGGGAACCTGGGGTATATTCTCGAGTTACGCCGGGGATGGCCCTTCCACCCACGTGTTTGTTCAGCGACGTCAGGACTCCTGCCTAGTTGCGAGGGACAACTCGGGATTCTCCTCGAGGCTTGGCAGGGCAATTGGGACGCCTCTCCAGCTGAGGCGGGAGACCAAGTGTCCCTTTCCACGTGCCACAGGAATCCTGGGGCTCCTATCAAGTTTCACGAGGAGTCAGGCATCGTCTCCTTTGGAGGCACTGATCTCCGTGTACCTCTGAAGTTTTCAAAGGATGTGAGGCCTCTGGTCGCGATGAGGTGGGGAACTAGGTCTTTCTCTGTGGTCTCCACAGGGGATTCAGACATCGTTTCGTCTTGGGAGATGCAAGACGAGCCTGCATTCAAGTCACTGCAGAGATATCCGGCCTTATTTTGCATCAGGGCATCGCAGTGTCCATTCCACTTGAGGCCGCAAAGTCAGGGTCCCTCTCACAGACGTAGAGCTGAGAGAAGCCTCCTCTTGAGGTGCTAGTGGTAACTTGGTATTCCTCTGGAGTCGAAGCCAGGGACTAACCTCTCATCTCGAGTTGATTTTTGGTCCACGGAGCTCTTTCGTGTTGCTACAGTAACCTCAGGATCCCTCTAGCCTTGAAACAGTGTTCTTGGGGTTTCTCTGGAGTGCCATCAAGGAAATCAGGGCTCCTTTCATGTGTGATGTGCAACACGGAATTGCTCTGCATGCAGTGCGGGGGAATCAGGCCTCATCTCTTGGCGAGGGGGAAGTCTCATGGTTTTTCTCGAGTTGCGGCGGGAACCTGGGGTATATTCTCGAGTTACGACCGGGATGGCCCTTCCATACACGTGTTTGTTCAGTGACGGCAGGACTCCTGCCTAGTTGCGAGGGACAACTCGGGATTCTCCTCGAGGCTTGGCACGGCAATTGGGACGCCTCTCCAGCTGAGGCGGGAGACCACGTTTCCCTTTCCACGTGCCACAGGAATCCTGGGACTCCTATCAAGTTTCACGAGGAGTCAGGCATCGTCTCCTTTGGAGGCACTGATCTCCGCGTACCTCTGGAGTTTTCAAAGGATGTGAGGCCTCCGGTCGCCATGAGGTGGGGAACTAGGTCTTTCTCTGTGGTCTCCACAGGGGATTCAGACATCCTTTCATCTTGGGAGATGCAAGACCAGCCTGCATTCAAGTCACTGCAGGGATATCCGGCCTTATTTCGAGTCAGGGCATCGCGGTGTCCATTCCACTTGAGGCCGCAAACTCAGGGTCCCTCTCACATACCTAGAGCTGAGAGAAGCCTCCTCTTGAGGTGCTTGTGGTAAGGTGGTATTCCTCTGGAGTCGAAGCCAGGGACTAACCTCTCATCTCGAGTTGATTTTTGGTCCACGGAGCTCTTTCGTGTTGCTACAGTGACCTCAGGATCCCTCTAGCCTTGAAACAGTGTTCTTGGAGTTTCTCTGGAGTGCCATCAAGGAAATCAAGGCTCCTTTCATGTGTGATGTGCAACACGGAATTGCTCTGCATGCAGTGCAGGGTATCGGGCCTCATTTTGCGCCGCGGGGGAAGTCTCATGGTTTTCTCGAGTTGCAGTGGGAACCTGGGGTATATTCTCGAGTTACGACGGGGATAGCCCTTCCACCCACGTGTTTGTACAGCGACGTCAGGAGTCCTGCCTAGTTGCGAGGGACAACTCGGGATTCTCCTCGAGGCTTGGCAGGGCAATTGGGACGCCTCTCCAGCTGAGGCGGGAGACCAAGGGTCCCTTTCCACGTGCCACAGGAATCCTGGGACTCCTATCAAGTTTCACGAGGAATCAGGCATCGACTCCTTTGGAGTCAGTGATCTCCGTGTACCTCTGAAGTTTTCAAAGGATGTGAGGCCTCCCGTCGCGATGAGGTGGGGAACTAGGTCTTTCTCTGTGGTCTCCACAGGGGATTCAGACATCCTTTCATCTTGGGAGATGCAAGACGTCCCTGCATTCAAGTCACTGCAGGGATATCCGGCAATATTTCGCGTCAGGGCATCGCAGTGTCCATTCCACTTGAGGCCGCAAACTCAGGGTTCCTCTCACAGACCTAGAGCTGAGAGAAGCCTCCTCTTGAGGTGCTTGTGGTAAGGTGGTATTCCTCTGGAGTCGAAGCCAGGGACTAACCTCTCATCTCGAGTTGATTTTTGGTCCATGGAGCTCTTTCGTGTTGCTACAGTAACCTCAGGATCCCTCTATCCTTGAAACAGTGTTCTTGGGGTTTCTCTGGAGTGCCACCAAGGAAATCAAGGCTCCTTTCATGTGTGATGTGCAACACGGAATTGCTGTGCACGCAGTGCAGGGGAATCGGGCCTCATCTCGCGGCGACGGGGAAGTCTCATGATTTTTCTCGAGTTGCGGCGGGAACCTGGGGTATATTCTCGAGTTACGACGGGGATGGCCCTTCCACCCACGTGTTTATTCACCGACGTCAGGACTCCTGCCTAGTTGCGAGGGAGAACTCGGGATTCTCCTCGAGGCTTGGCAGGGCAATTGGGACGCCTCTCCAGCTGAGGCGGGAGACCACGGGTCCCTTTCCACGTGCCACAGGTATCCTGGAAATCCTATCAAGTTTCACGAGGAGTCAGGCATCGTCTCCTTTGAAAGCACTGATCTCCGCATACCTCTGGAGTTTTCAAAGGATGTGAGGCTTCCGGTCGCGATGAGGTGGGGAAATAGGTCTTTCTCTGTCGTCTCCACAGGGGATTCAGACATCCTTTCATCTTGGGAGATGCAAGACGAGCCTGCATTCAAGTCACTGCAGGGATATACGGCCTTATTTCCAGTCAGGGCATCGCGGTGTCCATTCCACTTGAGGCCGCAAACTCAGGGTCCCTCTCACATACCTAGAGCTGAGAGAAGCCTCCTCTTGAGGTGCTTGTGGTAAGGTGGTATTCCTCTGGAGTCGAAGCCAGGGACTAACCTCTGATCTCGAGTTGATTTTTGGTCCACGGAGCTCTTTCGTGTTGCTACAGTGACCTCAGGATCCCTCTATCCTTGAAACAGTGTTCTTGGGGTTTCTCTGGAGTGCCATCAAGGAAATCAAGGCTCCTTTCATGTGTGATGTGCAACACGGAATTGCTCTGCACGCAGTGCAGGGGAATCGGGCCTCATCTCGCGGCGAGGGGGAAGTCTCATGGTTTTTCTCGAGTTGCGGCGGGAACCTGGGGTATATTCTCGAGTTACGCCGGGGATGGCCCTTCCACCCACGTGTTTGTTCAGCGACGTCAGGACTCCTGCCTAGTTGCGAGGGACAACTCGGGATTCTCCTCGAGGCTTGGCAGGGCAATTGGGACGCCTCTCCAGCTGAGGCGGGAGACCAAGTGTCCCTTTCCACGTGCCACAGGAATCCTGGGGCTCCTATCAAGTTTCACGAGGAGTCAGGCATCGTCTCCTTTGGAGGCACTGATCTCCGTGTACCTCTGAAGTTTTCAAAGGATGTGAGGCCTCTGGTCGCGATGAGGTGGGGAACTAGGTCTTTCTCTGTGGTCTCCACAGGGGATTCAGACATCGTTTCGTCTTGGGAGATGCAAGACGAGCCTGCATTCAAGTCACTGCAGAGATATCCGGCCTTATTTTGCATCAGGGCATCGCAGTGTCCATTCCACTTGAGGCCGCAAAGTCAGGGTCCCTCTCACAGACGTAGAGCTGAGAGAAGCCTCCTCTTGAGGTGCTAGTGGTAAGGTGGTATTCCTCTGGAGTCGAAGAGAGGGACTAACCTCTCATCTCGAGTTGATTTTTGGTCCACGGAGCTCTTTCGTGTTGCTACAGTAACCTCAGGATCCCTCTAGCCTTGAAACAGTGTTCTTGGGGTTTCTCTGGAGTGCCATCAAGGAAATCAGGGCTCCTTTCATGTGTGATGTGCAACACGGAATTGCTCTGCATGCAGTGCGGGGGAATCAGGCCTCATCTCTTGGCGAGGGGGAAGTCTCATGGTTTTTCTCGAGTTGCGGCGGGAACCTGGGGTATATTCTCGAGTTACGACCGGGATGGCCCTTCCATACACGTGTTTGTTCAGTGACGGCAGGACTCCTGCCTAGTTGCGAGGGACAACTCGGGATTCTCCTCGAGGCTTGGCACGGCAATTGGGACGCCTCTCCAGCTGAGGCGGGAGACCACGTTTCCCTTTCCACGTGCCACAGGAATCCTGGGACTCCTATCAAGTTTCACGAGGAGTCAGGCATCGTCTCCTTTGGAGGCACTGATCTCCGCGTACCTCTGGAGTTTTCAAAGGATGTGAGGCCTCCGGTCGCCATGAGGTGGGGAACTAGGTCTTTCTCTGTGGTCTCCACAGGGGATTCAGACATCCTTTCATCTTGGGAGATGCAAGACCAGCCTGCATTCAAGTCACTGCAGGGATATCCGGCCTTATTTCGAGTCAGGGCATCGCGGTGTCCATTCCACTTGAGGCCGCAAACTCAGGGTCCCTCTCACATACCTAGAGCTGAGAGAAGCCTCCTCTTGAGGTGCTTGTGGTAAGGTGGTATTCCTCTGGAGTCGAAGCCAGGGACTAACCTCTCATCTCGAGTTGATTTTTGGTCCACGGAGCTCTTTCGTGTTGCTACAGTGACCTCAGGATCCCTCTAGCCTTGAAACAGTGTTCTTGGAGTTTCTCTGGAGTGCCATCAAGGAAATCAAGGCTCCTTTCATGTGTGATGTGCAACACGGAATTGCTCTGCATGCAGTGCAGGGTATCGGGCCTCATTTTGCGCCGCGGGGGAAGTCTCATGGTTTTCTCGAGTTGCAGTGGGAACCTGGGGTATATTCTCGAGTTACGACGGGGATAGCCCTTCCACCCACGTGTTTGTACAGCGACGTCAGGAGTCCTGCCTAGTTGCGAGGGACAACTCGGGATTCTCCTCGAGGCTTGGCAGGGCAATTGGGACGCCTCTCCAGCTGAGGCGGGAGACCAAGGGTCCCTTTCCACGTGCCACAGGAATCCTGGGACTCCTATCAAGTTTCACGAGGAATCAGGCATCGACTCCTTTGGAGTCAGTGATCTCCGTGTACCTCTGAAGTTTTCAAAGGATGTGAGGCCTCCCGTCGCGATGAGGTGGGGAACTAGGTCTTTCTCTGTGGTCTCCACAGGGGATTCAGACATCCTTTCATCTTGGGAGATGCAAGACGTCCCTGCATTCAAATCACTGCAGGGATATCCGGCATTATTTCGCGTCAGGGCATCGCAGTGTCCATTCCACTTGAGGCCGCAAACTCAGGGTTCCTCTCACAGACCTAGAGCTGAGAGAAGCCTCCTCTTGAGGTGCTTGTGGTAAGGTGGTATTCCTCTGGAGTCGAAGCCAGGGACTAACCTCTCATCTCGAGTTGATTTTTGGTCCATGGAGCTCTTTCGTGTTGCTACAGTAACCTCAGGATCCCTCTATCCTTGAAACAGTGTTCTTGGGGTTTCTCTGGAGTGCCACCAAGGAAATCAAGGCTCCTTTCATGTGTGATGTGCAACACGGAATTGCTGTGCACGCAGTGCAGGGGAATCGGGCCTCATCTCGCGGCGAGGGGGAAGTCTCATGATTTTTCTCGAGTTGCGGCGGGAACCTGGGGTATATTCTCGAGTTACGACGGGGATGGCCCTTCCACCCACGTGTTTATTCACCGACGTCAGGACTCCTGCCTAGTTGCGAGGGAGAACTCGGGATTCTCCTCGAGGCTTGGCAGGGCAATTGGGACGCCTCTCCAGCTGAGGCGGGAGACCACGGGTCCCTTTCCACGTGCCACAGGTATCCTGGAAATCCTATCAAGTTTCACGAGGAGTCAGGCATCGTCTCCTTTGAAAGCACTGATCTCCGCATACCTATGGAGTTTTCAAAGGATGTGAGGCTTCCGGTCGCGATGAGGTGGGGAAATAGGTCTTTCTCTGTCGTCTCCACAGGGGATTCAGACATCCTTTCATCTTGGGAGATGCAAGACGAGCCTGCATTCAAGTCACTGCAGGGATATACGGCCTTATTTCGAGTCAGGGCATCGCGGTGTCCATTCCACTTGAGGCCGCAAACTCAGGGTCCCTCTCACATACCTAGAGCTGAGAGAAGCCTCCTCTTGAGGTGCTTGTGGTAAGGTGGTATTCCTCTGGAGTCGAAGCCAGGGACTAACCTCTGATCTCGAGTTGATTTTTGGTCCACGGAGCTCTTTCGTGTTGCTACAGTGACCTCAGGATCCCTCTATCCTTGAAACAGTGTTCTTGGGGTTTCTCTGGAGTGCCATCAAGGAAATCAAGGCTCCTTTCATGTGTGATGTGCAACACGGAATTGCTCTGCACGCAGTGCAGGGGAATCGGGCCTCATCTCGCGGCGAGGGGGAAGTCTCATGGTTTTTCTCGAGTTGCGGCGGGAACCTGGGGTATATTCTCGAGTTACGCCGGGGATGGCCCTTCCACCCACGTGTTTGTTCAGCGACGTCAGGACTCCTGCCTAGTTGCGAGGGACAACTCGGGATTCTCCTCGAGGCTTGGCAGGGCAATTGGGACGCCTCTCCAGCTGAGGCGGGAGACCACGGGTCCCTTTCCACGTGCCACAGGTATCCTGGAAATCCTATCAAGTTTCACGAGGAGTCAGGCATCGTCTCCTTTGAAAGCACTGATCTCCGCATACCTCTGGAGTTTTCAAAGGATGTGAGGCTTCCGGTCGCGATGAGGTGGGGAAATAGGTCTTTCTCTGTCGTCTCCACAGGGGATTCAGACATCCTTTCATCTTGGGAGATGCAAGACGAGCCTGCATTCAAGTCACTGCAGGGATATACGGCCTTATTTCCAGTCAGGGCATCGCGGTGTCCATTCCACTTGAGGCCGCAAAGTCAGGGTCCCTCTCACAGACGTAGAGCTGAGAGAAGCCTCCTCTTGAGGTGCTAGTGGTAAGGTGGTATTCCTCTGGAGTCGAAGAGAGGGACTAACCTCTCATCTCGAGTTGATTTTTGGTCCACGGAGCTCTTTCGTGTTGCTACAGTAACCTCAGGATCCCTCTAGCCTTGAAACAGTGTTCTTGGGGTTTCTCTGGAGTGCCATCAAGGAAATCAGGGCTCCTTTCATGTGTGATGTGCAACACGGAATTGCTCTGCATGCAGTGCGGGGGAATCAGGCCTCATCTCTTGGCGAGGGGGAAGTCTCATGGTTTTTCTCGAGTTGCGGCGGGAACCTGGGGTATATTCTCGAGCTACGACCGGGATGGCCCTTCCATACACGTGTTTGTTCAGTGACGGCAGGACTCCTGCCTAGTTGCGAGGGACAACTCGGGATTCTCCTCGAGGCTTGGCACGGCAATTGGGACGCCTCTCCAGCTGAGGCGGGAGACCACGTTTCCCTTTCCACGTGCCACAGGAATCCTGGGACTCCTATCAAGTTTCACGAGGAGTCAGGCATCGTCTCCTTTGGAGGCACTGATCTCCGCGTACCTCTGGAGTTTTCAAAGGATGTGAGGCCTCCGGTCGCCATGATGTGGGGAACTAGGTCTTTCTCTGTGGTCTCCACAGGGGATTCAGACATCCTTTCATCTTGGGAGATGCAAGACCAGCCTGCATTCAAGTCACTGCAGGGATATCCGGCCTTATTTCGAGTCAGGGCATCGCGGTGTCCATTCCACTTGAGGCCGCAAACTCAGGGTCCCTCTCACATACCTAGAGCTGAGAGAAGCCTCCTCTTGAGGTGCTTGTGGTAAGGTGGTATTCCTCTGGAGTCGAAGCCAGGGACTAACCTCTCATCTCGAGTTGATTTTTGGTCCACGGAGCTCTTTCGTGTTGCTACAGTGACCTCAGGATCCCTCTAGCCTTGAAACAGTGTTCTTGGAGTTTCTCTGGAGTGCCATCAAGGAAATCAAGGCTCCTTTCATGTGTGATGTGCAACACGGAATTGCTCTGCATGCAGTGCAGGGTATCGGGCCTCATTTTGCGCCGCGGGGGAAGTCTCATGGTTTTCTCGAGTTGCAGTGGGAACCTGGGGTATATTCTCGAGTTACGACGGGGATAGCCCTTCCACCCACGTGTTTGTACAGCGACGTCAGGAGTCCTGCCTAGTTGCGAGGGACAACTCGGGATTCTCCTCGAGGCTTGGCAGGGCAATTGGGACGCCTCTCCAGCTGAGGCGGGAGACCAAGGGTCCCTTTCCACGTGCCACAGGAATCCTGGGACTCCTATCAAGTTTCACGAGGAATCAGGCATCGACTCCTTTGGAGTCAGTGATCTCCGTGTACCTCTGAAGTTTTCAAAGGATGTGAGGCCTCCCGTCGCGATGAGGTGGGGAACTAGGTCTTTCTCTGTGGTCTCCACAGGGGATTCAGACATCCTTTCATCTTGGGAGATGCAAGACGTCCCTGCATTCAAATCACTGCAGGGATATCCGGCATTATTTCGCGTCAGGGCATCGCAGTGTCCATTCCACTTGAGGCCGCAAACTCAGGGTTCCTCTCACAGACCTAGAGCTGAGAGAAGCCTCCTCTTGAGGTGCTTGTGGTAAGGTGGTATTCCTCTGGAGTCGAAGCCAGGGACTAACCTCTCATCTCGAGTTGATTTTTGGTCCATGGAGCTCTTTCGTGTTGCTACAGTAACCTCAGGATCCCTCTATCCTTGAAACAGTGTTCTTGGGGTTTCTCTGGAGTGCCACCAAGGAAATCAAGGCTCCTTTCATGTGTGATGTGCAACACGGAATTGCTGTGCACGCAGTGCAGGGGAATCGGGCCTCATCTCGCGGCGAGGGGGAAGTCTCATGATTTTTCTCGAGTTGCGGCGGGAACCTGGGGTATATTCTCGAGTTACGACGGGGATGGCCCTTCCACCCACGTGTTTATTCACCGACGTCAGGACTCCTGCCTAGTTGCGAGGGAGAACTCGGGATTCTCCTCGAGGCTTGGCAGGGCAATTGGGACGCCTCTCCAGCTGAGGCGGGAGACCACGGGTCCCTTTCCACGTGCCACAGGTATCCTGGAAATCCTATCAAGTTTCACGAGGAGTCAGGCATCGTCTCCTTTGAAAGCACTGATCTCCGCATACCTATGGAGTTTTCAAAGGATGTGAGGCTTCCGGTCGCGATGAGGTGGGGAAATAGGTCTTTCTCTGTCGTCTCCACAGGGGATTCAGACATCCTTTCATCTTGGGAGATGCAAGACGAGCCTGCATTCAAGTCACTGCAGGGATATACGGCCTTATTTCGAGTCAGGGCATCGCGGTGTCCATTCCACTTGAGGCCGCAAACTCAGGGTCCCTCTCACATACCTAGAGCTGAGAGAAGCCTCCTCTTGAGGTGCTTGTGGTAAGGTGGTATTCCTCTGGAGTCGAAGCCAGGGACTAACCTCTGATCTCGAGTTGATTTTTGGTCCACGGAGCTCTTTCGTGTTGCTACAGTGACCTCAGGATCCCTCTATCCTTGAAACAGTGTTCTTGGGGTTTCTCTGGAGTGCCATCAAGGAAATCAAGGCTCCTTTCATGTGTGATGTGCAACACGGAATTGCTCTGCACGCAGTGCAGGGGAATCGGGCCTCATCTCGCGGCGAGGGGGAAGTCTCATGGTTTTTCTCGAGTTGCGGCGGGAACCTGGGGTATATTCTCGAGTTACGCCGGGGATGGCCCTTCCACCCACGTGTTTGTTCAGCGACGTCAGGACTCCTGCCTAGTTGCGAGGGACAACTCGGGATTCTCCTCGAGGCTTGGCAGGGCAATTGGGACGCCTCTCCAGCTGAGGCGGGAGACCAAGGGTCCCTTTCCACGTGCCACAGGAATCCTGGGGCTCCTATCAAGTTTCACGAGGAGTCAGGCATCGTCTCCTTTGGAGGCACTGATCTCCGTGTACCTCTGAAGTTTTCAAAGGATGTGAGGCCTCTGGTCGCGATGAGGTGGGGAACTAGGTCTTTCTCTGTGGTCTCCACAGGGGATTCAGACATCGTTTCGTCTTGGGAGATGCAAGACGAGCCTGCATTCAAGTCACTGCAGAGATATCCGGCCTTATTTTGCATCAGGGCATCGCAGTGTCCATTCCACTTGAGGCCGCAAAGTCAGGGTCCCTCTCACAGACGTAGAGCTGAGAGAAGCCTCCTCTTGAGGTGCTAGTGGTAAGGTGGTATTCCTCTGGAGTCGAAGCCAGGGACTAACCTCTCATCTCGAGTTGATTTTTGGTCCACGGAGCTCTTTCGTGTTGCTACAGTAACCTCAGGATCCCTCTAGCCTTGAAACAGTGTTCTTGGGGTTTCTCTGGAGTGCCATCATGGAAATCAGGGCTCCTTTCATGTGTGATGTGCAACACGGAATTGCTCTGCATGCAGTGCGGGGGAATCAGGCCTCATCTCTTGGCGAGGGGGAAGTCTCATGGTTTTTCTCGAGTTGCGGCGGGAACCTGGGGTATATTCTCGAGTTACGACCGGGATGGCCCTTCCATACACGTGTTTGTTCAGCGACGGCAGGACTCCTGCCTAGTTGCGAGGGACAACTCGGGATTCTCCTCGAGGCTTGGCACGGCAATTGGGACGCCTCTCCAGCTGAGGCGGGAGACCACGTTTCCCTTTCCACGTGCCACAGGAATCCTGGGACTCCTATCAAGTTTCACGAGGAGTCAGGCATCGTCTCCTTTGGAGGCACTGATCTCCGCGTACCTCTGGAGTTTTCAAAGGATGTGAGGCCTCCGGTCGCCATGAGGTGGGGAACTAGGTCTTTCTCTGTGGTCTCAACAGGGGATTCAGACATCCTTTCATCTTGGGAGATGCAAGACCAGCCTGCATTCAAGTCACTGCAGGGATATCCGGCCTTATTTCGAGTCAGGGCATCGCGGTTTCCATTCCACTTGAGGCCGCAAACTCAGGGTCCCTCTCACATACCTAGAGCTGAGAGAAGCCTCCTCTTGAGGTGCTTGTGGTAAGGTGGTATTCCTCTGGAGTCGAAGCCAGGGACTAACCTCTCATCTCGAGTTGATTTTTGGTCCACGGAGCTCTTTCGTGTTGCTACAGTGACCTCAGGATCCCTCTAGCCTTGAAACAGTGTTCTTGGAGTTTCTCTGGAGTGCCATCAAGGAAATCAAGGCTCCTTTCATGTGTGATGTGCAACACGGAATTGCTCTGCATGCAGTGCAGCGTATCGGGCCTCATTTTCCGCCGCGGGGGAAGTCTCATGGTTTTCTCGAGTTGCAGTGGGAACCTGGGGTATATTCTCGAGTTACGACGGGGATAGCCCTTCCACCCACGTGTTTGTACAGCGACGTCAGGACTCCTGCCTAGTTGCGAGGGACAACTCGGGATTCTCCTCGAGGCTTGGCAGGGCAATTGGGACGCCTCTCCAGCTGAGGCGGGAGACCAAGGGTCCCTTTCCACGTGCCACAGGAATCCTGGGACTCCTATCAAGTTTCAGAAGGAGTCAGGCATCGTCTCCTTTGAAGGCACTGATCTCCGTGTACCTCTGGAGTTTTCAAAGGATGTGAGGCCTCTGGTCGCGATGAGGTGGGGAACTAGGTCTTTCTCTGTGGTCTCCACAGGGGATTCAGACATCCTTTCATCTTGGGAGATACAAGACGAGCCTGCATTCAAGTCACTGCAGGGATATCCGGCCTTATTTCGAGTCAGGGCATCGCGGTGTCCATTCCACTTGAGGCCGCAAACTCAGGGTCCCTCTCACATACCTAGAGCTGAGAGAAGCCTTCTCTTGAGGTGCTTGTGGTAAGGGGGTATTCCTCTGGAGTCGAAGCCAGGGACTAACCTCTCATCTCGAGTTGATTTTTGGTCCATGGAGTTCTTTCGTGTTGCTACAGTGACCTCAGGATCCCTCTAGCCTTGAAACAGTGTTCTTGGGGTTTCTCTGGAGTGCCATCAAGGAAATCAAGGCTCCTTTCATGTGTGATGTGGAACACGGAATTGCTCTTCACGCAGTGCAGGGGAATCGGGCCTCATCTCGTGGCGAGGGGGAAGTCTCAATGTTTATCTCGAGTTGCGGCGGGAACCTGGGATATATTATCGAGTTACGACGGGGATGGCCCTTCCACCCACGTGTTTGTTCAGCGACGTCAGGACTCCTGCCTAGTTGCGAGGGACAACTCGGGATTCTCCTCGAGGCTTGGCAGGGCAATTGGGACGCCTCTCCAGCTGAGGCGGGAGACCAAGGGTCCCTTTCCACGTGCCACAGGAATCCTGGGACTCCTATCAAGTTTCACGAGGAGTCAGGCATCGACTCCTTTGGAGTCAGTGATCTCCGTGTACCTCTGAAGTTTTCAAAGGATGTGAGGCCTCCCGTCGCGATGAGGTGGGGAACTAGGTCTTTCTCTGTGGTCTCCACAGGGGATTCAGACATCCTTTCATCTTGGGAGATGCAAGACGTCCCTGCATTCAAGTCACTGCAGGGATATCCGGCATTATTTCGCGTCAGGGCATCGCAGTGTCCATTCCACTTGAGGCCGCAAACTCAGGGTTCCTCTCACAGACCTAGAGCTGAGAGAAGCCTCCTCTTGAGGTGCTTGTGGTAAGGTGGTATTCCTCTGGAGTCGAAGCCAGGGACTAACCTCTCATCTCGAGTTGATTTTTGGTCCATGGAGCTATTTCGTGTTGCTACAGTAACCTCAGGATCCCTCTATCCTTGAAACAGTGTTCTTGGGGTTTCTCTGGAGTGCCATCAAGGAAATCAAGGCTCCTTTCATGTGTGATGTGCAACACGGAATTGCTCTGCACGCATTGCAGGGGAATCAGGCCTCATCTCTTGGCGAGGGGGAAGTCCCATGGTTTTTGTCGAGTTGCCGCGGGAACCTGGGGTATATTCTCGAGTTACGACGGGGATGGCCCTTCCATACACGTGTTTGTTCAGCGACGGCAGGACTCCTGCCTAGTTGCGAGGGACAACTCGGGATTCTCCTCGAGGATTGGCAGGGCAATTGGGATGCCTCTCCAGCTGAGGTGGGAGAACAAGGGTCCCTTTCCATGTGCCACAGGAATCCTGGAACTCCTATTAAGTTTCACGAGGAGTCAGGCATGGTCCCCTTTGGAGGCACTGATCTCCGCGTACCTCTGGAGTTTTCAAAGGATGTGAGGCCTCCGGTCGAGATGAGGTGGGGAACTAGGTCTTTCTCTGTGGTCTCCACAGGGGATTCAGACATCCTCTCATCTTGGGAGATGCAAGACGAGCCTGCATTGAAGTCACTGCAGGGATATACGGCCTTATTTCGCGTCAGGGCATCGCAGTTTCCATTCCACTTGAGGCCGCAAAATCAGGGTCCCTCTCACATACCTAGAGCTGAGAGAAGCCTCCTCTTGAGGTGCTTGTGGTAAGGTGGTATTCCTCTGGAGTCGAAGCCAGGGACTAACCTCTCATCTCGAGTTGATTTTTGGTCCACGGAGCTCTTTCGTGTTGCTACAGTGACCTCAGCACCCCTCTAGCCTTGAAACAGTGTTCTTGGGTTTTCTCTGGAGTGCCATCAAGGAAATCAAGGCTCCTTTCATGTGTGATGTGCAACACGGAATTGCTCTGCACGCAGTGCAGGGGAATCGGGCCTCATCTCGCGGCGAGGGGGAAGTCTCATGGTTTTTCTCGAGTTGCGGCGGGAACCTGGGGTATATTCTCGAGTTACGCCGGGGATGGCCCTTCCACCCACGTGTTTGTTCAGCGACGTCAGGACTCCTGCCTAGTTGCGAGGGACAACTCGGGATTCTCCTCGAGGCTTGGCAGGGCAATTGGGACGCCTCTCCAGCTGAGGCGGGAGACCAAGGGTCCCTTTCCACGTGCCACAGGAATCCTGGGGCTCCTATCAAGTTTCACGAGGAGTCAGGCATCGTCTCCTTTGGAGGCACTGATCTCCTTATATCTCTGAAGTTTTCAAAGGATGTGAGGCCTCTGGTCTCGATGAGGTGGGGAACTAGGTCTTTCTCTGTGGTCTCCACAGGGGATTCAGACATCGTTTCGTCTTGGGAGATTCCAGACGAGCCTGCATTCAAGTCTCTGCAGGGATATCCAGCCTTATTTTGCGTCAGGGCATCGCAGTGTCCATTCCACTTGAGGCCGCAAAATCAGGGTCCCTCTCACAGACGTAGAGCTGAGAGAAGCCTCCTCTTGAGGTGCTTGTGGTAAGGTGGTATTCCTCTGGAGTCGAAGCCAGGGTCTAACCTCTCATCTCGAGTTGATTTTTGGTCCACGGAGCTCTTTCGTGTTGCTACAGTGACCTCAGGATCCCTCTAGCCTGGAAACAGTGTTCTTGGGGTTTCTCTGGAGTGCCATCAAGGAAATCAAGGCTCCTTTCATGTTTGATGTGCAACACGGAATTGCTCTGCATGCAGTGCAGGGGAATTGGGCCTCATCTCGCGGCGAGGGGGAAGTCTCATGGTTTTTCTCGAGTTGCGGCGGGAACCTGGGGTATATTCTCGAGTTACGACGGGGATGGATCTTCCACCCACGTGTTTGTTCAGCGACGTCAGGACTCCTGCCTAGTTGCGAGGGACAACTCGGGATTCTCCTCGAGGCTTGGCAGGGCAATTGGGACGCCTCTCCACCTGAGGCGGGAGACCAAGGGTCCCTTTACACGTGCCACAGGAATCCTGGGACTCCTATCAAGTTTCAGGAGGAGTCAGGCATCGTCTCCTTTGGAGGCACTGATCTCCGTGCACCTCTGGAGTTTTCAAAGGATGTAAAGTCTCCGGTCGCGATGAGGTGGGGAACTAGGTCTTTCTCTGTGGTCTCCACAGGGGATTCAGACATCCTTTCATCTTGGGAGATGCAAGACGAGCCTGCATTCAAGTCACTGCAGGGATATCCGGCCTTATTTCGAGTCAGGGCATCGCGGTGTCCATTCCACTTGAGGCCGCAAACTCAGGGTCCCTCTCACATACCTAGAGCTAAGAGAAGCCTCCTCTGGAGGTGCTTGCACTTAGGTGGTATTCCTCTGGAGTCGAAGCCAGGGACTAACCTCTCATCTCGAGTTGATTTTTGGTCCACGGAGCTCTTTCGTGTTCCTACAGTGACCTCAGGATCCCTCTAGCCTTAAAACAGTGTTCTTGGGGTTTCTCTGGAGTGCCATCAAGGAAATCAAGGCTAATTTCATGTGTGATGTGCCACACGGAATTGCTCTGCACGCAGTGCAGGGGAATCGGGCCTCATCTCGCGGCGAGGGGGAAGTCTCATGGTTTTTCTCGAGTTGCGGCGGGAACCTGGGGTATATTCTCGAGTTACGACGGGGATGGACCTTCCACACACGTGTTTGTTCAGTGACATCAGGACTCCTGCCTAGTTGCGAGGGACAACTCGGGATTCTCCTCGAGGCTTGGCAGGGCAATTGGGACGACTCTCCAGCTGAGGCGGGAGACCACGGGTCCCTTTCCACGTGCCACAGGTATCCTGGAAATCCTATCAAGTTTCACGAGGAGTCAGGCATCGTCTCCTTTGAAGGCACTGATCTCCGCATACCTCTGGAGTTTTCAAAGGATGTGAGGCTTCCGGTCGCGATGAGGTGGGGAAATAGGTCTTTCTCTGTCGTCTCCACAGGGGCTTCAGACATCCTTTCATCTTGGGAGATGCAAGACGAGCCTGCATTCAAGTCACTGCAGGGATATCCGGCCTTATTTCGAGTCAGGGCATCGCGGTGTCCATTCCACTTGAGGCCGCAAACTCAGGGTCCCTCTCACATACCTAGAGCTGAGAGAAGCCTTCTCTTGAGGTGCTTGTGGTAAGGGTGTATTCCTCTGGAGTCGAAGCCAGGGACTAACCTCTCATCTCGAGTTGATTTTTGGTCCATGGAGCTCTTTCGTGTTGCTACAGTGACCTCAGGATCCCTCTAGCCTTGAAACAGTGTTCTTGGGGTTTCTCTGGAGTGCCATCAAGAAATCAAGGCTCCTTTCATGTGTGATGTGGAACACGGAATTGCTCTTCACGCAGTGCAGGGGAATCGGGCCTCATCTCGTGGCGAGGGGGAAGTCTCAATGTTTTTCTCGAGTTGCGGCGGGAACCTGGGGTATATTCTCAAGTTACAACGGGGATGGCCCTTCCACCCACGTGTTTGTTCAGCGACGTCAGGACTCCTGCCTAGTTGCGAGGGACAACTCGAGATTCTCCTCGAGGCTTGGCAGGGCAATTGGGATGCCTCTCCAGCTGAGGCGGGAGACCAAGGGTCCCTTTCACGTGCCACAGGTATCCTGGGACTCCTATCAAGTTTCACGAGGAGTCAGGCATCGTCTCCTTTGGAGGCACTGATCTCCGTGTACCTCTGGAGTTTTCAAAGGATGTGAGGCCTCTGGTCACGATGAGGTGGGGAACTAGGTCTTTCTCTGTGGTCTCCACAGGGGATTCAGAAATCCTTTCATCTTGGGAGATGCAAGACGAGCCTGCATTCAAGTCATTGCAGGGATATCCGGCCTTATTTCGAGTCAGGGCATCGCGGTGTCCATTCCATTTGAGGCCACAAACTCAGGGTCCCTCTCACATACCTAGAGCAGAGAGAAGCCTCCTCATGAGGTGCTTGTGGTAAGGTGGTATTCCTCTGGAGTCGAAGCCAGGGACTAACCTCTCATCTCGAGTTGATTTTTGGTCCACGGAGCTCTTTCGTGTTGCTACAGTGACCTCAGGATCCCTCTAGCCTTGAAACAGGGTTCTTGGGGTTTCTCTGGAGTGCCATCAAGGAAATCAAGGCTCCTTTCATGTGTGATGTGCCACACGGAATTGCTCTGCACGCAGTGCAGGGGAATCGGGCCTCATCTCGCGGCGAGGGGGAAGTCTCATGGTTTTTCTCGAGTTGCGGCGGGAACCTGGGGTATATTCTCGAGTTACGACGGGGATGGCCCTTCCACCCACGTGTTTGTTCAGCGACGTCACGACTCCTGCCTAGTTGTGAGGGACAACTCGGGATACTCCTCGAGGCTTGGCAGAGCAATTGGGACGCCTCTCCAGCTGAGGCGGGAGACCAAGTGTCCCTTTCCACGTGCCACAGGATCCTGGGACTCCTATCAAATTTCAGGAGGAGTCAGGCATCGTCTCCTTTGGAGGCACTGATCTCCGCATACCTCTGGAGTTTTCAAAGGATATGGGGCCTCCGGTCGCGATGAGGTGGGGAACTAGGTCTTTCTCTGTGGTCTCCACAGGCGATTCAGACATCCTTTCGTCTTGGGAGATGCAAGACGAGCCTGCACTCAAGTCACTGCAGGGATATCCGGCCTTAATTCTTGTCAGGGCATCGCAGTGTCCATTCCACTTGAGGGCGCAAAATCAGGGTCCGGCTCACATACCTAGAGCTGAGAGAAGCCTCCTCTTGAGGTGCTTGTGGTAAGGTGGTATTCCTCTGGAGTGGAAGCCAGAGACTAACCTCTCATCTCGAGTTGATTTTTGGGCCACGGAGCTCTTTCGTGTTGCTACAGTGACCTCAGGATCCCTCTAGCCTTGAAACAGTGTTCTTGGGGTTTCTCTGGAGTGCCATCAAGGAAATCAAGGCTCCTTCCATGTTTGATGTGCAACACGGAATTGCTCTGCATGCAGTGCAGGGGAATCGGGCCTCATCTCGCGGCGAGGGGGAAGTCTCATGGTTTTTCTCGAGTTGCGGCGGGAACCTGGGGTATATTCTCGAGTTACGACGGGGATGGCCCTTCCACCCACGTGTTTGTTCAGCGACGTCAGGACTCCTGCCTAGTTGCGAGGGACAACTCGGGATTCTCCTCGAGGCTTGGCAGGGCAATTGGGACGCCTCTCCAGCTGAGGCGGAAGACCAAGTGTCCCTTTACACGTGCCACAGGAATCCTGGAACTCCTATCAAGTTTCACGAGGAGTCAGGCATCGTCTCCTTTGGAGGCACTGATCTCCGCGTACCTCTGGAGTTTTCAAAGGATATGGGGACTCCGGTCGCCATGAGGTGGGGAACTAGGTCTTTCTCTGTGGTCTCCACAGGGGATTCAGACATCCTTTCGTCTTGGGAGATGCAAGACGAGCCTGCATTCAAGTCACTGCAGGGATATCCGGCCTTATTTTGGGTCAGGTCATCGCAGTGTCCATTCCACTTGAGGCCACAAAATCAGAGTCCCTCTCACAGACGTAGAGCTGAGAGAAGCCTCCTCTTGAGGTGCTTGTGGTAAGGTGGTATTCCTCTGGAGTCGAAGCCAGGGACTAACCTCTCATCTCGAGTTGATTTTTGGTCCACGGAGCTCTTTCGTGTTGCTACAGTAACCTCAAGATCCCTCTAGCCTTGAAACAGTGTTCTTGGGGTTTCTCTGGAGTGCCATCAAGGAAATCAGGGCTCCTTTCATGTGTGATGTGCAACACGGAATTGCTCTGCACGCAGTGCAGGGGAATCAGGCCTCATCTCTTGGCGAGGGGGAAGTCTCATGGTTTTTCTCGAGTTGCGGCGGGGACCTGGGGTATATTCTCGAGTTACGACGGGGATGGCTCTTCCACCCACGTGTTTGTTCAGCGACGTCAGGACTCCTGCCTAGTTGCGAGGGACAACTCGGGATTCTCCTCGAGGCTTGGCAGGGCAATTGGGACGCCTCTCCAGCTGAGGCGGTAGACCAAGGGTCCCTTTCCACGTGCCACAGGAATCCTGGGACTCCTATCAAGTTTCACGAGGAGTCAGGCATCGTCTCCTTTGGAGGCACTGATCTCCGTGTACCTCTGAAGTTTTCAAATGATGTGAGGCCTCTGGTCGCGATGAGGTGGGGAACTAGGTCTTTCTCAGTGGTCTCCACAGGGGATTCAGACATCCTTTCATCTTGGGAGATGCAAGACGAGCCTGCATTCAAGTCACTGCAGGAATATCCAGCCTTATTTCGCGTCAGGGCATCGCAGTGTCCATTCCAATTCAGGCCGCAAAATCAGGGTCCCTCTCACATACCTAGAGCTGAGAGAAGCCTCCTCTTGAGGTGCTTGTGGTAAGGTGGTATTCCTCTGCAGTCGAAGCCAGGGACTAACCTGTCATCTCGAGTTGATTTTTGGTCCACGGAGCTCTTTCGTGTTGCTACAGTGACCTCAGGATCCCTCTA
This sequence comes from Cervus elaphus, assembly GCF_910594005.1. NCBI lineage: Eukaryota > Metazoa > Chordata > Mammalia > Artiodactyla > Cervidae > Cervus > Cervus elaphus. Next base: position 905,988 of record NW_025316681.1, on the reverse strand, counting down.
GCCTTGAAAAAGTGTTCTTGGGGTTTCTCTGGAGTGCCATCAAGGAAATCAAGGCTCCTTTCATGTGTGATGTGCAACACGGAATTGCTCTGCAGGCAGTGCAGGGGAATCGGGCCTCATCTCGTGGCGAGGGGGAAGTCTCATGGTTTTTCTCGAGTTGCGGCGGGACCCTGGGGTATATTCTCGAGTTACGTCGGGGATGGCCCTTCCAGACACGTGTTTATTCAGCGACGTCAGGACTCCTGCCTAGTTGCGAGGGACAACTCGGGATTCTCCTCGAGGCTTGGCAGGGCAATTGGGAGGCCTCTCCAGCTGAGGCGGGAGACCAAGGGTCCCTTTCCATGTGCCACAGGAATCCTGGGACTCCTATCAAGTTTCACGAGGAGTCAGGCATCGTCTCCTTTGGAGGCACTGATCTCCGCGTACCTCTCGAGTTTTCAAAGGATGTGAGGCCTCCGGTCGCCATGAGGTGGGGAAATAGGTCTTTCTCTGTGGTCTCCACAGGAGATTCAGTTATCCTTCATTTTGGGAGATGCAAGACGAGCCTGCATTCAAGTCACTGCAGGGATATACAGCCTTATTTCACGTCAGGGCATTGCGGTGTCCATTCCACTTGAGGCCGCAAAATCAGGGTCCCTCTCACATACCTAGAGCTGAGAGAAGCCTCCTCTTGAGGTGCTTGTGGTAAGGTGGTATTCCTCTGGAGTCGAAGCCAGGGACTAACCTCTCATCTCGAGTTGATTTTTGGTCCACGGAGCTCTTTCATGTTGCTACAGTGACCTCAGGATCACTCTAGCCTTGAAACAGTGTTCTTGGGGTTTCTCTGGAGTGTCATCAAGTAAATCAAGGCTCCTTTCATGTGTGATGTGCAACAGGGAATTGCTCTGCACGCAGTGCAGGGGAATCGGGCCTCATCTCGTGGCGAGGGGGTAGTCTCATGGTTTTTCTCGATTTGCGGTGGGAACCTGGGGTATATTCTCGAGTTACGACGGGGATGGCCCTTCCACCAACGTGGTTGTTCAGTGACGTCAGGACTCCTGCCTAGTTGCGAGGGAGAACTCGGGATTCTCCTCGAGGCTTGGCAGGGCAATTGGGACGCCTCTCCAGCTGAGGCGGGAGAACAAGCGTCCCTTTCCACGTTCCACAGGAATCCTGGGACTCCTATCAAGTTTCACGAGGAGTCAGCCATCGTCTCCTTTGGAGGCACTGATCTCCGCGTACCTCTGGAGTTTTCAAAGGATGTGAGGCCTCCGGTCGCCATGATGTGGGGAACTAGGTCTTTCTCTGTGGTCTCCACAGGGAATTCAGACATCCTTTCATCTTGGGAGATGCAAGAAGAGCCTGAATTCAAGTCACTGCAGGGATATCCGGCCTTATTTCGCGTCAGGGCATCGCAGTGACCATTCCACTTGAGGCCGCAAACTCAGGGTCCCTCTCACATACCTAGAGCTGAGAGAAGCCTCCTCTTGAGGTGCTTGTGGTAAGGTGGCATTCCTCTGGAGTCGAAGCCAGGGACTAACCTCTCATCTCGAGTTGATTTGTGGTCCACGGAGCTCTTTTGTGTTGCTACAGTGACCTCAGGATCCCTCTAGCCTTGAAACAGTGTTCTTCGGGTTTCTCTGGAGTGCCACCAAGGAAATCAAGGCTCCTTTCATGTGTGATGTGCAACACGGAATTGCTCTCCACGCAGTGCAGGGGAATCGGGCCTCATTTTGCGGCGAGGGGGAAGTCTCATGGTTTTTCTCGAGTTGCGGCGGGAACCTGGGGTATATTCTCGAGTTATGACGGGGATGGCCCTTCCACACACGTGTTTGTTCAGCGACGTCAGGACTCCTGCCTAGTTGCGAGGGACAACTCGGGATTCTCCTCGAGGCTTGGCAGGGCAATTGGGACGCCTCTCCAGCTGAGGCGGGAGACCAAGGGTCCCTTTCCACGTACCACAGGAATCCTGGGACTCCTATCAAGTTTCACGAGGAGTCAGGCATCGTCTCCTTTGGAGGCACTGATCTCCGCGTACCTCTGGAGTTTTCAAAGGATGTGAGGCCTCCGGTCGCGATGAGGTGGGGAACTAGGTCTTTCTCTGTGGTCTCCACAGGGGATTCAGACATCCTTTCATCTTGGGAGATGCAAGACGAGCCTGCATTCAAGTCACTGCATGGATATCCGGCCTTATTTCGCGTCAGGGCATCGCAGTGTCCATTCCACTTGAGGCCGCAAACTCAGGGTCCCTCTCACATACCTAGAGCTGAGAGAAGCCTCCTCTTGAGGTGCTTGTGGTAAGGTGGTATTCCTTTGGAGTCGAAGCCAGGGACTAACCTCTCATCTCGAGTTGATTTGTGGTCCACGGAGCTCTTTCGTGTTGCTACAGTGACCTCAGGATCCCTCTAGCCTTGAAACAGTGTTCTTGGGGTTTCTCTGGAGTGCCATCAAGGAAATCAAGGCTCCTTTCATGTGTGATGTGCAACACGGAATTGCTCTGCACGCAGTGCAGGGGAATCGGGTCTCATCTCCCGGCGAGGGGGAAGTCTCATGGTTTTTCTCGAGTTGCGGCGGGAACCTGGGGTATATTCTCGAGTTACGACGGGGATGGCCCTTCCACCCACGTGTTTGTTCAGCGACGTCAGGACTCCTGCCTAGTTGCGAGGGACAACTCGGGATTCTCCTCGAGGCTTGGCAGGGCAATTGGGACGCCTCTCCAGCTGAGGCGGGAGACCAAGGGTCCCTTTCCACGTGCCACAGGAATCCTGGGACTCCTATCAAGTTTCACGAGGAGTCAGGCATCGTCTCCTTTGGAGGCACTGATCTCCGCGTACCTCTGGAGTTTTCAAAGGATGTGAGGCCTCCTGACGCCATGAGGTGGTGAACTAGGTCTTTCTCTCTGGTTTCCACAGGGGAATCAGACATCCTTTCATCTTGGGAGATGTAAGACGAGCCTGCATTCAAGTCACTGCAGGGATATCCGGCCTTATTTCACGTCAGGGCATCGCAGTGTCCATTCCACTTGAGGCCGCAAACGCAGGGTCCCTGTCACATACCTAGAGCTGAGAGAAGCCTCCTCTTGAGGTGCTTGTGGTAAGGTGGTATTCCTCTGGAGTCGAAGCCAGGGACTAACCTCTCATCTCGAGTTGATTTGTGGTCCACGGAGCTCTTTCGTGTTGCTACAGTGACCTCAGGATCCTCTAGCCTTGAAACAGTGTTCTTGGGGTTTCTCTGGAGTGCCGTCAAGGAAATCAAGGCTCCTTTCATGTGTGATGTGCAACACGGAATTGCTTTGAATGCCGTGCAGGGGAATCGGGCCTCATCTTGCGGCGAGGGGGAATTCTCATGGTTTTTCTCGAGTTGCGGCGGGAACCTGGGGTATATTCTCGAGTTACGACGGGGATGGCCCTTCCACCCACGTGTTTGTTCAGCGACGTCAGGACTCCTGCCTAGTTGCGAGGGACAACTCGGGATTCTCCTCGAGGCTTGGCAGGGCAATTGGGACGCCTCTCTAGCTGAGGCGGGAGACCAATGGTCCCTTTCCACGTGCCACAGGAATCCTGGGACTACTATCAAGTTTCACGAGGAGTCAGACATCGTCTCCTTTGGAGTCACTGACCTCCGCGTACCTCTGGAGTTTTCAGAGTATGTGAGGCCTCCGGTCGGGATGAGGTAGGGAACTAGGTCTTTCTCTGTGGTCTCCACAAGGGATTCAGACATCCTTTCATCTTGGGAGATGCAAGACGAGCCGGCATTCAAGTCACTGCAGGGATATCCGGGCTTATTTTGCGTCAGGGCATCGCGGTGCCCATTCCATTTGAGACCGCAAACTCAGGGTCCCTCTCACATACCTAGAGCTGAGAGAAGCCTCCTCTTGAGGTGCTTGTGGTAAGGTGGTATTCCTCTGAAGTCGAATTCTGGGACTAACCTCTCATCTCGAGTTGATTTTTGGTCCATGGAGCTCTTTCGTGTTGCTACAGTGACCTCAGGATCCCTCTAGCCTTAAAACAGTGTTCTTGGGGTTTCTCTGGAGTGCCATCAAGGAAATCAAGGCTCCTTTCATGTTTGATGTGCAACACGGAATTGCTCTGCATGCAGTGTAGGGTATCGGGCCTTATTTTGCGGCGAGGGGGAAGTCTCATGGTTTTTCTCGAGTTGCGATGGGAACCTGGGGTATATTCTCGAGTTACGACCGAGATTGCACTTCCACACAAATGTTTGTTCAGCGACGTCAGGACTCCTGCCTAGTTGCGAGGGACAACTCGGGATTCTCCTCGAGGCTTGGCAGGGCAATTGGGACGCCTCTCCAGCTGAGGCGGGAGACCAAGGGTCCCTTTCCACGTGCCACAGGAATCCTGGGACTCCTATCAAGTTGCACGAGGAGTCAGGCATCGTCTCCTTTGGAGGCACTGATCTCAGTGTACCTCTGGAGTTTTCAAAGGATGTGAGGCCTCCGGTCGCGATGAGGTCGGGAAGTAGGTCTTTCTCTGTGGTCTCCACAGGGGATTCAGACACCCTTTCATCTTGGGAGATGCAAGAGGAGCCTGCATTCAAGTCACTGCAGGGATATCCGGCCTTATATCGAGTCAGGGCATCGCGGTGTCCATTCCACTTGAGGCCGCAAACTCAGGGTCCCTCTCACATACCTAGAGCTGAGAGAAGCCTCCTCTTGAGGTGCTAGTGGTAAGGTGGTATTCCTCTGGAGTCGAAGCCAGGGACTAACCTCTCATCTCGAGTTGATTTTTGGTCCACGGAGCTCTTTCGTGTTGCTACAGTGACCTCAGGATCCCTCTAGCCTTGAAACAGTGTTCTTGGGGTTTCTCTGGAGTGCCATCAAGGAAATCAAGGCTCCTTTCATGTGTAATGTGCAACACGGAATTGCTCTGCACGCAGTGCAGGGGAATCGGGCCTCATCTCGCGGCGAGGGGGAAGTCTCATGGTTTTTATCGAGTTGCGGCGGGAACCTGGGGTATATTCTCGAGTTACGACGGGTATGGCCCTTCCACCCACGTGTTTGTTCAGCCACGTCAGGACTCCTGCCTAGCTGCGAGGAACAACTCGGGATTCTCCTCGAGGCTTGGCAGGGCAATTGGGACGCCAATCCAGGTAAGGAGGGAGACCAAGGGTCCCTTTCCACGTGCACAGGAATCCTGGGACTCCTATCAAGTTTCACGAGGAGTCAGGCATCGTCTCCTTTGGAGGCACTGATGTCCGCGTACCCCTGGAGTTTTCAAAGGATGTGAGGCCTTTGGTCGCGATGAGGTGGGGAACTAGGTCTTTCTCTGTGGTCTCCACAGGGGATTCAGACATCATTTCGTCTTAGGAGATGCAAAACGAGCCTGGATTCAACTCACTGCAGGGATATCCGACCTTATTTCGAATCAGGGCATTGCGGTGTCCATTCCACTTGAGGCCGCAAACTTAGGGTCCCTCTCACATACCTAGAGCTGAGAGAAGCCTACTCTTGAGGTGCTTGTGGTAAGGTGGTATTCCTCTGGAGTCGAAGCCAGGGACTAACCTCTCATCTCACGTTAATTCTTGGTCCACGGAGCTCTTTCGTGCTGCTACAGTGACCTCAGGATCCCTGTAGCCTGGAAACAGTGTTCTTGGGTTTTCTCTGGAGTGCCACCAAGGAAATCAAGGCTCCTTTCATGTGTGATGTGCAACACGGAATTGCCTGCATGCAGTGCAGGGGAATCGGGCTTCATCTCGCGGCGAGGGGGAAGTCTAATGGTTTTTCTCGAGTTGCGGCGGGAACCTGGGGTATATTCTCGAGTTACGACGGGGATGGCCCTTCCACACACGTGTTTCTTCAGTGACGTCAGGACTCCTGCCTAGTTGCGAGGGACAACTCGGGATTCTCCTCGAGGCTTGGCAGGGCAATTGGGACGCCTCTCCAGCTGAGGCGGGAGACCAAGGGTCCCTTTCCATGTGCCACAGGAATCCTGGGAATCCTATCAAGTTTCACGAGGAGTCAGGCATCGTCTCCTTTGGAGGCACTGATCTCCGCGTACCTCTGGAGTTTTCAAAGATGTGAGGCCTCCGGTCGCGATGAGGTGGGGAACTAGGTCTTTCTCTGTGGTCTCCACAGGGGATTCAGACATCCTTTCGTCTTGGGAGATGCAAGACGAGCCTGCATTCAAGTCACTGCAGGGATATCCGGGCTTATTTTGCGTCAGGGCATCGCGGTGTCCATTCCACTTGAGGCCGCAAACTCAGGGTCCCTCTCACATAACTAGAGCTGCAGAGAAGCCTCCTCTTGAGGTGCTTGTGGTAAGGTGGTATTCCTCTGGAGTCGAAGCCAGGGACTAACCTCTCATCTCGAGTTGATTTTTGGTCCACGGAGCTCTTTCGTGTTGCTACAGTGACCTCAGGATCCTCTAGCCTTGAAACAGTGTTCTTGGGGTTTCTCTGGAGTGCCATCAAGGAAATCAAGGCTCCTTTCATGTGTGATGTGCAACACGGAATTGCTCTGCACGCAGTGCAGGGGAATCGGGCCTCCTCTCGCGGCGAGGGGGAAGTCTCATGGTTTTTCTCGAGTTTCGGCGGGAACCTGGGGTATATTCTCGAGTTACGACGGGGATGGCCCTTCCACCCACGTGTTTGTTCAGCCACGTCAGGACTCCTGCCTAGTTGCGAGGGACAACTCGGGATTCTCCTCGAGGCTTGGCAGGGCAATTGGGACGCCTCTCCAGCTGAGGCGGGAGACCAATGGTCCCTTTCCACGTGCCACAGGAATCCTGGGACTACTATCAAGTTTCACGAGGAGTCAGGCATCGTCTCCTTTGGAGGCACTGAACTCCGCGTACCTCTGGAGTTTTCAGAGTATGTGAGGCCTCCGGTCGCGATGAGGTGGGGAACTAGGTCTTTCTCTGTGGTCTCCACAGGGGATTCATACATCGTTTTGTCTTGGGAGATGCAAAACGAGCCAGGATTCAAGTCACTGCAGGGATATGCGGCCTTATTTCGAGTCAGGGCATCGCGGTGTCCATTCCACTCTAAGCCGCAAACTTAGGGTCCCTCTCACATACCTAGAGCTGAGAGAAGCCTCCTCTTGAGGTGCTTGTGGTAAGGTGTTATTCCTCTGGAGTCGAAGCCAGGGACTAACCTCTCATCTCAAGTTAATTCTTGGTCCACGGAGCTCGTTCGTGTTGCTTCAGTGACCTTAGGATCCCTCTAGCCTTGAAACAGTGTTCTTGGGGTTTCTCTGCAGTGCCATCAAGGAAATCAAGGCTCCTTTCATGTGTGATGTGTAACACGGAATTGCTCTGCACGCAGTGTAGGGTATCGGGCCTCATCTCGCGGAGAGGGGGAAGTCTAATGTTTTTTCTCGAGTTGCGGCGGGAACCTGGGGTATATTCTCGAGTTACGACGGGGAAGTCCCTTCCACACACGTGCTTGTTCAGCGACGTCAGGACTCCTGCCTAGTTGCGAGGGACAACTCGGGATTCTCCTCGAGGCTTGGCAGGGCAATTGGAATGCCTCTAGAGCTGAGGCGGGAGACCAAGTGTCCCTTTCCATTGCAGGAGGAATCCTGGGACTCCTATCAAGTTTGACGAGGAGTCAGGCATCGTCTCCTTTGGAGGCACTGATCTCCGCATACCCCTGGAGTTTTCAAAGGATGTGAGGCCTCCGGTCGCGATTAGGTGGGGAACTAGGTCTTTCTCTGTGGTCTCCACAGGGGATTCAGACATCCTTTCGTCTTGGGAGATGCAAAACGAGCCTGGATTCAAGTCACTGCAGGGATATCCTGCCTTATTTCGAATCAGGGCATCGCGGTCTCCATTCCACTTGCGGCCGCAAAATCAGGGTCCCTCTCACATAGCTAGAGCTGAGAGAAGCCTCCTCTTGAGGTGCTTGTGGTAAGGTGGTATTCCTCTGGAGTCGAACCCAGGGACTAACCTCTCATCTCGAGTTGATTTTTGGTCCACGGAGCTCTTTAGTGTGGCTACAGTGACCTCAGGATCCCTCTAGCCTTGAAACACTGTTCTTGGGGTTTCTCTGGAGTGCCATCAAGGAAAATAAGGCTCCTTTCATGTTTTATGTGCAGCACGGAATTACTCTGCATGCAGTGCAGGGGAATCGGGCCTCATCTCGCGGCGAGGGTGAAGTCTCATGGTTTTTCTCGAGTTGCGGAGGAAATATGTGGTATATTCTCGCGTTACGACGGGGATGGCCCTTCCACCCACGTGTTTGTTCAGCGACGTCAGGACTCCTGCCTAGTTGCGAGGGACAACTCGGGATTCTCCTCGAGGCTTGGCAGGGGAATTGGGACGCCTCTCCAGGTGAGGCGGAAGACCAAGTGTCCCTTTCCCCGTGCCACAGAAATCCTGGGACTCCTATCAAGTTTCACGAGGAGTCAGGCATCGTCTGCTTTGGAGGCACTGATCTCCGCGTACCTCTGGAGTTTTCAAAGAATGAGAGGCTTCCGGTCGCGATGAGGTGGGGAACTAGTTCTTTTTCTGTGGTCTCCACAGGGGAGTCAGACATCCTTTCGTCTTGGGAGATACTAGATGAGCCTGCATTCAAGTCACTGCAGGGATATCCGGCCTTATTTCGAGTCAGGGCATCGCGGTGTCCATTCCAATTGAGGCCGCAAATCAGGGTCCCTCTCACATACCTAGAGCTGAGAGAAGCCTCCTCTTGAGGTGCTTCTGGTAAGGTGATATTCTTCTGGAGTCGAAGCCAGGGACTAACCTCTCATCTCGAGTTGATTTTTGGTCCACGGAGCTCTTTCGTGTTGCTACAGTGACCTCAGGATCCCTCTAGCCTTGAAACAGTGTTCTTGGGGTTTTTCTGGAGTGCCATCAAGGAAATCAAGGCTCCTTTCATGTGTGATGTGCAACACGGAATTGCTCTGCACGCAGTGCAGGGGAATTGGGCCTCATCTCACGGCGAGGGGGAAGTCTCATGGTTTTTCTCGTGTTGCGGCGGGAACCTGGGGTATATTCTCGAGTTACGACGGGGATGGCCCTTCCACCCACGTGTTTGTTCAGCGACGTCAGGACTCCTGCCTAGTTGTGAGGGACAACTCGGGATTCTACTGGGGGCTTGGCAGGGCAATTGGGATGCCTCTCCAGCTGAGGCGGGAGACCAAGGGTCCCTTTCCACGTGCCACAGGAATCCTGGGACTCCTATCAAGTTTCACGAGGAGTCAGGCATCGTCTCCTTTGGAGGCACTGATCTCCGCGTACCTCTGGAGTTTTCAAAGGATGTGAGGCATCCGGTCGCGATGAGGTGGGGAATTAGGTCTTTCTCTGTGGTCTCCACAGGGGATTCAGACATCCTTTCGTCTTGGGAGATGCAAGCCGAGCCTGCATTCAAGTCACTGCAGGGATATTCGGCCTTATTTCGAGTCAGGGCATCACGGTGTCCATTCCACTTGGGGCCGCAAACTCAGGGTCCCTCTCACATATCTAGAGCTGAGAGAAGCCTCCTCTTGAGGTGCTTGTGGTAAGGTGGTATTCCTCTGGAGTCGAAGCCAGGGACTAACCTCTCATCTCGAGTTGATTTTTGGTCCACGGAGCTCTTTTGTGTGGCTACAGTGACCTCAGGATCCCTCTACTTTGAAACAGTGTTCTTGGGGTTTCTCTGGAGTGCCATCAAGGAAATCAAGGCTCCTTTCATGTGTGATGTGCAAGACGGAATTGCACTGCACTCAGTGCAGGGGAATCGGGCCTCATCTCAAGGCGAGGGGGAAGTCTCATTGTTTTTCTCGAGTTGCGGCGGGAACCTGGGGTATATTCTGGAGTTAGGACGGGGATGGCCCTTCCACCCACGTGTTTGTTCAGCCACGTCAGGACTCCTGCCTAGTTGCGAGGGACAACTCGGGATTCTCCTCGAGGCTTGGCAGGGCAATTGGGACGCCTCTCCATGTGAGGCGGGAGACCAAGGGTCCCTTTCCCCGTGCCACAGGTATCCTGGGACTCCTATTAGGTTTCACGAGGAGTCAGGCATCGTCTCCTTTGGAGGCACTGATCTCCGCGTACCTCTGGGATTTTCAAAGAATGTGAGGCCTCCGGTCGCGATGAGGTGGGGAACTAGTTCTTTTTCTGTGGTCTCCACAGGGGAGTCAGACATCCTTTCGTCTTGGGAGATGCAAGACGAGCCTGCATTCAAGTCACTACAGGAATATCCGGCCTTATTTCGAGTCAGGGCATCGAGGTGTCCATTCCACTTGAGGCCGCAAATCAGGGTCCCTCTCACATAACTAGAGCTGAGAGAAGCCTCCTCTTGAGGTGCTTCTGTTAAGGTAATGTTCTTCTGGAGTCGAAGCCAGGGACTAACCTCTCATCTCGAGTTGATTTTTGGTCCACGGAGCTCTTTCGTGTTGCTACAGTGACCTCAGGATCCCTCTAGCCTTGAAACAGTGTTCTTGGGGTTTTTCTGGAATGCCATCAAGGAAATCAAGGCTCCTTTCATGTGTGATGTGCAACACGGAATTGCCTTGCACGCAGTGCAGGGGAATCGGGCCTCATCTCGCGGCGAGGGGGAAGTATCATGGTTTTTCTCGAGTTGCGGCGGGAACCTGGGGTATATTCTCGAGTTACGAAGGGGATGGCCCTTCCACACACGTGCTTGTTCAGGGACGTCAGGACTCCTGCCTAGTTGCGAGGGACAATTCGGGATTCTCCTCGAGGCTTGGCAGGGAAATTGGGACGCCTCTCCAGCTGAGGGGGGAGACCAACTGTCCCTTTCCACGTGCCACAGGAATCTTGGGACTCCTATCAAGTTTCACGAGAAGTCAGGCATCGTCTCCTTTGGAGGCACTGATCTCCGCGTACCTCTGGAGTTTTCAAAGGATGTGAGCCCTCCGGTCGCGATGAAGTGGGGAACTATGTCTTTCTCTGTGGTCTCCACAGGGGATTCAGACATCCTTTCGTCTTGGGAGATGCAAGACGAGCCTGCATTCAAGTCACTGCAGGGATATCCGGCCTTATTTCGAGTCAGGGCATCGCGGTGTCCATTCCACTTGAGGCCACAAACTCAGGGTCCCTCTCACATACCTAGAGCTGAGAGAAGCCTCCTCTTGAGGTGCTTGTGGTAAGGTGGTATTCCTCTGGAGTCGAAGCCAGGGACTAACCTCTCATCTCGAGTTGATTTTTGGTCTACGGAGCTCTTTCTTGTTGCTACAGTGACCTCAGGATCCCTCTAGCCTTGAAACAGTGATCTTGGGGTTTCTCTGGAGTGCCATCAAGGAAATCAAGGCTCCTTTCATGTGTGATGTGCAACACGGAATTGCTGTGCACGCAGTGCAGGGGAATCGGGCCTCATCTCGCGGCGAGGGGGAAGTCTCATGGTTTTTCTCGAGTTGCGGCCGGAACCTGGGGTATATTCTCGAGTTACGACGTGGATGGCCCTTCCACACACGTGTTTGTTCAGCGACGGCAGGACTCCTGCCTAGTTGCGAGGGACAACTCAGGATTCTCCTCGAGGCTTGGCAGGGCAATTGGGACGCCTCTCCAGGTGAGGCGGGAGACCAAGGGTCCCTTTCCACGTGCCACAGGAATCCTGGGACTCCTATCAAGTTTCACGAGGAGTCAGGCATCGTCTCCTTTGGAGGCACTGATCTCCGCGTACCTCTGGAGTTTTCATAGGATGTGAGGCCTCCGGTCGCGATGAGGTGGGGAACTATGTCTTTCTCTGTGGTCTCCACAGGGGAGTCAGACATCCTTTCGTCTTGGGAGATGCAAGACGAGCCTGCATTCAAGTCACTGCAGGGATATCCGGCCTTATTTCGAGTCAGGGCATCGAAGTGTCCATTCCACTTGACGCCGCAAAATCAGGGTCCTTCTCACATACCTAGACCTGAGAGAAGCCTCCTCTTGAGGTGCTTGTCGTAAGGTGGTAGTCCTCTGGAGTCGAAGCCAGGGACTAACCTCTCATCTCGAGTTGATTTTTGGTCCACGGAGCTCTTTTGTGTTTCTACAGTGACCTCAGGATCCCTCTACCTCGAAACAGTGTTCTTGGGGTTTCTCTGGAGTGCCATCAAAGAAATCAAGCCTCCTTTGATGTGTAATGTGCAAGACGGAATTGCTCTGCACGCAGTACAGGGGAATCGGGCCTCATCTCGCGGCGAGGGGGAAGTCTCATGGTTTTTCTCGAGTTGCGGCGGGAACCTGGGGTATATTCTCGAAGTACGACGGGGATGGCCCTTCCAACCACGTGTTTGTTCAGCGACGTCAGGACTCCTGCCTAGTTGCGAGGGACAACTCGGGGTTTTCCTCGAGGCTTGGCAGGGCAATTGGGACGCCTCTCCAGCTGAGGCGGGAGACCAAGGGTCCCTTTCCACGTGCTACAGGAATCCTGGGAATCCTAACAAGTTTCACGAGGAGTCAGGGATCGTCTCCTTTGGAGGCACTGATCTCCGTGTACCTCTGGAGTTTTCAAAGGATGTGAGGCCTCCGGTCGTGATGAGGTGGGGAACTAGGTCTTTCCTGTGGTCTCCACAGGGGATTCAGACATCCTTTCGTCTTGGGAGATGCAACACGAGCCTGCATTCAAGTCACTGCAGGGATATCCGGCCTTATTTCGAGTCAGGGCATCGCGGTGTCCATTCCAATTGAGGCCGCAAATCAGGGTCCCTCTCACATACCTAGAGCTGAGAGAAGCCTCCTCTTGAGGTGCTTCTGGTAAGGTGATATTCTTCTGGAGTCGAAGCCAGGGACTAACCTCTCATCTCGAGTTGATTTTTGGTCCACGGAGCTCTTTCGTGTTGCTACAGTGACCTCAGGATCCCTCTAGCCTTGAAACAGTGTTCTTGGGGTTTTTCTGGAGTGCCATCAAGGAAATCAAGGCTCCTTTCATGTGTGATGTGCAACACGGAATTGCTCTGCACGCAGTGCAGGGGAATTGGGCCTCATCTCGCGGCGAGGGGGAAGTCTCATGGTTTTTCTCGTGTTGCGGCGGGAACCTGGGGTATATTCTCGAGTTACGACGGGGATGGCCCTTCCACCCACGTGTTTGTTCAGCGACGTCAGGACTCCTGCCTAGTTGTGAGAGACAACTCGGGATTCTACTGGGGGCTTGGCAGGGCAATTGGGATGCCTCTCCAGCTGAGGCGGGAGACCAAGGGTCCCTTTCCACGTGCCACAGGAATCCTGGGACTCCTATCAAGTTTCACGAGGAGTCAGGCATCGTCTCCTTTGGAGGCACTGATCTCCGCGTACCTCTGGAGTTTTCAAAGGATGTGAGGCATCCGGTCGCGATGAGGTGGGGAATTAGGTCTTTCTCTGTGTTCTCCACAGGGGATTCAGACGTCCTTTCGTCTTGGGAGATGCAAGCCGAGCCTGCATTCAAGTCACTGCAGGGATATTCGGCCTTATTTCGAGTCAGGGCATCACGGTGTCCATTCCACTTGGGGCCGCAAACTCAGGGTCCCTCTCACATATCTAGAGCTGAGAGAAGCCTCCTCTTGAGGTGCTTGTGGTAAGGTGGTATTCCTCTGGAGTCGAAGCCAGGGACTAACCTCTCAACTCGAGCTGATTTTTGGTCCACGGAGCTCTTTTGTGTGGCTACAGTGACCTCAGGATCCCTCTACTTTGAAACAGTGTTCTTGGGGTTTCTCTGGAGTGCCATCAAGGAAATCAAGGCTCCTTTCATGTGTGATGTGCAAGACGGAATTGCACTGCACTCAGTGCAGGGGAATCGGGCCTCATCTCGCGGCGAGGGGGAAGTCTCATTGTTTTTCTCGAGTTGCGGCGGGAACCTGGGGTATATTCTCGAGTTAGGACGGGGATGGCCCTTCCACCCACGTGTTTGTTCAGCCACGTCAGGACTCCTGCCTAGTTGCGAGGGACAACTCGGGATTCTCCTCGAGGCTTGGCAGGGCAATTGGGACGCCTCTCCATGTGAGGCGGGAGACTTAGGGTCCCTTTCCCCGTGCCACAGGTATCCTGGGACTCCTATTAGGTTTCACGAGGAGTCAGGCATCGTCTCCTTTGGAGGCACTGATCTCCGCGTACCTCTGGGATTTTCAAAGAATGTGAGGCCTCCGGTCGCGATGAGGTGGGGAACTAGTTCTTTTTCTGTGGTCTCCACAGGGGAGTCAGACATCCTTTCGTCTTGGGAGATGCAAGACGAGCCTGCATTCAAGTCACTGCAGGAATATCCGGCCTTATTTCGAGTCAGGGCATCGCGGTGTCCATTCCACTTGAGGCCGCAAATCAGGGTCCCTCTCACATAACTAGAGCTGAGAGAAGCCTCCTCTTGAGGTGCTTCTGTTAAGGTAATGTTCTTCTGGAGTCGAAGCCAGGGACTAACCTCTCATCTCGAGTTGATTTTTGGTCCACGGAGCTCTTTCGTGTTGCTACAGTGACCTCAGGATCCCTCTAGCCTTGAAACAGTGTTCTTGGGGTTTTTCTGGAATGCCATCAAGGAAATCAAGGCTCCTTTCATGTGTGATGTGCAACACGGAATTGCCTTGCACGCAGTGCAGGGGAATCGGGCCTCATCTCGCGGCGAGGGGGAAGTATCATGGTTTTTCTCGAGTTGCGGCGGGAACCTGGGGTATATTCTCGAGTTACGAAGGGGATGGCCCTTCCACACACGTGCTTGTTCAGGGACGTCAGGACTCCTGCCTAGTTGCGAGGGACAATTCGGGATTCTCCTCGAGGCTTGGCAGGGAAATTGGGACGCCTCTCCAGCTGAGGGGGGAGACCAACTGTCCCTTTCCACGTGCCACAGGAATCTTGGGACTCCTATCAAGTTTCACGAGAAGTCAGGCATCGTCTCCTTTGGAGGCACTGATCTCCGCGTACCTCTGGAGTTTTCAAAGGATGTGAGCCCTCCGGTCGCGATGAAGTGGGGAACTATGTCTTTCTCTGTGGTCTCCACAGGGGATTCAGACATCCTTTCGTCTTGGGAGATGCAAGACGAGCCTGCATTCAAGTCACTGCAGGGATATCCGGCCTTATTTCGAGTCAGGGCATCGCGGTGTCCATTCCACTTGAGGCCACAAACTCAGGGTCCCTCTCACATACCTAGAGCTGAGAGAAGCCTCCTCTTGAGGTGCTTGTGGTAAGGTGGTATTCCTCTGGAGTCGAAGCCAGGGACTAACCTCTCATCTCGAGTTGATTTTTGGTCTACGGAGCTCTTTCTTGTTGCTACAGTGACCTCAGGATCCCTCTAGCCTTGAAAGAGTGATCTTGGGGTTTCTCTGGAGTGCCATCAAGGAAATCAAGGCTCCTTTCATGTGTGATGTGCAACACGGAATTGCTGTGCACGCAGTGCAGGGGAATCGGGCCTCATCTCGCGGCGAGGGGGAAGTCTCATGGTTTTTCTCGTGTTGCGGCCGGAACCTGGGGTATAATCTCGAGTTACGACGTGGATGGCCCTTCCACACACTTGTTTGTTCAGCGACGGCAGGACTCCTGCCTAGTTGCGAGGGACAACTCAGGATTCTCCTCGAGGCTTGGCAGGGCAATTGGGACGCCTCTCCAGGTGAGGCGGGAGACCAAGGGTCCCTTTCCACGTGCCACAGGAATCCTGGGACTCCTATCAAGTTTCACGAGGAGTCAGGCATCGTCTCCTTTGGAGGCACTGATCTCCGCGTACCTCTGGAGTTTTCATAGGATGTGAGGCCTCCGGTCGCGATGAGGTGGGGAACTATGTCTTTCTCTGTGGTCTCCACAGGGGAGTCAGACATCCTTTCGTCTTGGGAGATGCAAGACGAGCCTGCATTCAAGTCACTGCAGGGATATCCGGCCTTATTTCGAGTCAGGGCATCGCGGTGTCCATTCCACTTGACGCCGCAAAATCAGGGTCCTTCTCACATACCTAGACCTGAGAGAAGCCTCCTCTTGAGGTGCTTGTCGTAAGGTGGTAGTCCTCTGCAGTCGAAGCCAGGGACTAACCTCTCATCTCGAGTTGATTTTTGGTCCACGGAGCTCTTTTGTGTTTCTACAGTGACCTCAGGATCCCTCTACCTCGAAACAGTGTTCTTGGGGTTTCTCTGGAGTGCCATCAAAGAAATCAAGCCTCCTTTGATATGTAATGTGCAAGACGGAATTGCTCTGCACGCAGTACAGGGGAATCGGGCCTCATCTCGCGGCGAGGGGGAAGTCTCATGGTTTTTCTCGAGTTGCGGTGGGAACCTGGGGTATATTCTCGAAGTACGACGGGGATGGCCCTTCCAACCACGTGTTTGTTCAGCGACGTCAGGACTCCTGCCTAGTTGCGAGGGACAACTCGGGGTTTTCCTCGAGGCTTGGCAGGGCAATTGGGACGCCTCTCCAGCTGAGGCGGGAGACCAAGGGTCCCTTTCCACGTGCTACAGGAATCCTGGGACTCCTATCAAGTTTCACGAGGAGTCAGGGATCGTCTCCTTTGGAGGCACTGATCTCCGTGTACCTCTGGAGTTTTCAAAGGATGTGAGGCCTCCGGTCGTGATGAGGTGGGGAACTAGGTCTTTCCTGTGGTCTCCACAGGGGATTCAGACATCCTTTCGTCTTGGGAGATGCAACACGAGCCTGCATTCAAGTCACTGCAGGGATATCCAGCCTTATTTCGAGTCAGGGCATCGCGGTCTCCATTCCACTTGAGGCCGCAAAATCAGGGTCCCTCTCACATACCTAGAGCTGAGAGAAGCCTCCTCTTGAGGTGCTTGTGGTAAGGTGGTATTCCTCTGGAGTCGAAGCCAGGGACTAACCTCTCATCTCGAGTTGATTTTTGGTCCACGGAGCTCTTTCGTGTTGCTACAGTGACCTCAGGATCCCTCTAGCCTTGAAACAGTGTTCTTGGGGTTTCTCTGGAGTGCCATCAAGGAAATCAAGGCTCCTTTCATGTGTGATGTGCAACACGGAATTGCTCTGCACGCAGTGCAGGGGAATCGGGCCTCATTTCGCGGCGAGGGGGAAGTCTCATGGTTTTTCTCGAGTTGCGGCGGGAACCTGGGGTATATTCTCGAGTTACGACGGGGATGGCCCTTCCACACACGTGCTTGTTCAGTGACGTCAGGACTCCTGCCTAGTTGCGAGGGACAACTCGGGATTCTCCTCGAGGCTTGGCAGGGCAATTGGGACGCCTCTCAATCTGAGGCGGGAGACCAAGGGTCCCTTTCCACGTGCCACAGGAATTCTGGGACTCCTATCAAGTTTCACGAGGAGTCAGGCATCGTCTCCTTTGGAGGCACTGATCTCCGCGTACCTCTGGAGTTTTCAAAGGATGTGAGGCCTCCGGTCGCGATGAGGTGGGGAACTATGTCTTTCTCTGTGGTCTCCACAGGGGAGTCAGACATCCTTTCGTCTTGGGAGATGCAAGACGAGCCTGCATTCAAGTCACTGCAGGGATATCCGGCCTTATTTCGAGTCAGGGCATCGCGGTGTCCATTCCACTTGAGGCCGCAAACTCAGGGTCCCTCTCACATATCTAGAGCTGAGAGAAGCCTCCTCTTGAGGTGCTTGTGGTAAGGTGGTATTCCTATGGAGTCGAAGCCAGGGACTAACCTCTCAACTCGAATTGATTTTTGGTCCACGGAGCTCTTTTGTGTTTCTACAGTGACCTCAGGATCCCTCTACCTTGAAGCAGTGTTCTTGGGGTTTCTCTGGAGTGCCATCAAAGAAATCAAGCCTCCTTTGATGTGTAATGTGCAAGACGGAATTGCTCTGCACGCAGTAGAGGGGAATCGGGCCTCATCTCGCGGCGAGGGGGAAGTCTCATGGTTTTTCTGGAGTTGCGGCGGGAACCTGGGGTATATTCTCGAGTTACGACGGGGATGGCCCTTCCCCACACGTGTTTGTTCAGCGACGTCAGGACTCCTGCCTAGTTGCGAGGGACAACTCGAGATTCTCCTCGAGGCTTGGCAGGGCAATTGGGACGCCTCTCCAGGTGAGGCGGGAGACCAAGGGTCCCTTTCAACGTGCCACAGGAATTCTGGGACTCCTATCAAGTTTCACGAGGAGTCAGGCATCGTCTCATTTGGAGGCACTGATCTCCGCATACCTCTGGAATTTTCAAAGAATGTGAGGCCTCCGGTCGCGATTAGGTGGGGAACTAGTTCTTTTTCTGTGGTCTCCACAGGGGAGTCAGACATCCTTTCGTCTTGGGAGATGCAAGACGAGCCTGCATTCAAGTCACTGCAGGGATATCCGGCCTTATTTCGAGTCAGGGCATCGCGGTGTCCATTCCACTTGAGGCCGCAAATCAGGGTCCCTCTCACATACCTAGAGCTGAGAGAAGCCTCCTCTTCAGGTGCTTGTGGTAAGGTGATATTCCTCTGGAGTCGAAGCCAGGGACTAAGCTCTCATCACGAGTTCATTTTTGGTCCACGGAGCTCTTTCCTGTTGCTACAGTGACCTCAGGATCCCTCTAGCCTTGAAACAGTGTTCTTGGGATTTCGTTGGAGTGCCGTCAAGGAAATCCAGGGTCCTTTCATGTGTGATGTGCAACACGGAATTGCTCTGCACGCAGTGAGGGAAATCGGGCCTCATCTCGCGGCGAGGGGGAAGTCTCATGGTTTTTCTCGAGTTGCGGCGGGAACCTGGGGTATATTCTCGAAGTACGACGGGGATGGCCCTTCCAACCACGTGTTTGTTCAGCGACGTCAGGACTCCTGCCTAGTTGCGAGGGACAACTCGGGATTCTCCTCGAGGCTTGCCAGGGCAATTGGGATGCCTCTCCAGCTGAGGCGGGAGACCAAGGGTCCCTTTCCACGTGCCACAGGAATCCTGGGACTCCTATCAAGTTTCACGAGGAGTCAGCCATCGTCTCCTTTGGAGGCACTGATCTCCGCGTACCTCTGGAGTTTTCAAAGGATGTGAGGCCTCTGGTCGTGATGAGGTGGGGAACTAGGTCTTTTTCTATGGTATCCACAGGGGATTCAGACATCCTTTCGTCTTGGGAGATGCAAGACGAGCCTGCATTCAAGTCACTGCAAGGATATCCGGCCTTATTTCGAGTCAGGGCATCACGGTGTCCATTTCACTTGAGGCCGCAAACTCAGGGTCCCTCTCAGATACCTAGAGATGAGAGAAGCCTCCTCTTGAGGTGCTTGTGGTAAGGTGGTATTCCTCTGGAGTCGAAGCCAGGGACTAACCTCTCATCTCGAGTTGATTTTTGGTCCACGGAGCTCTTTAGTGTGGCTACAGTGACCTCAGGATCCCTCTAGCCTTGGAACAGTGTTCTTGGGGTTTGCTTGGAGTGCCATCAAGGAAAATAAGGCTCCTTTCATGTGTGATGTGCAACACGGAATTACTCTGCATGCAGTGCAGGGGAATCGGGCCTCATCTCGCGGCGAGGGTGAAGTCTCATGGTTTTTCTCGAGTTGCGGAGGAAACCTGTGGTATATTCTCGCGTTATGACGGGGATGGCCCTTCCACCCACGTGTTTTTTCAGCCACGTCAGGACTCCTGCCTAGTTGCGAGGGACAACTCGGGATTCTCCTCGAGGCTTGGCAGGGCAATTGGGACGCCTCTCCAGGTGAGGCGGAAGACCAAGTGTCCCTTTCCCCGTGCCACAGAAATCCTGGGACTCCTATCAAGTTTCACGAGGAGTCAGGCATCGTCTGCTTTGGAGGCACTGATCTCCGCGTACCTCTGGAGTTTTCAAAGAATGAGAGGCTTCCGGTCGCGATGAGGTGGGGAACTAGTTCTTTTTCTGTGGTCTCCACAGGGGAGTCAGACATCCTTTCGTCTTGGGAGATACTAGACGAGCCTGCATTCAAGTCACTGCAGGGATATCCGGCCTTATTTCGAGTCAGGGCATCGCGGTGTCCATTCCAATTGAGGCCGCAAATCAGGGTCCCTCTCACATACCTAGAGCTGAGAGAAGCCTCCTCTTGAGGTGCTTCTGGTAAGGTGATATTCTTCTGGAGTCGAAGCCAGGGACTAACCTCTCATCTCGAGTTGATTTTTGGTCCACGGAGCTCTTTCGTGTTGCTACAGTGACCTCAGGATCCCTCTAGCCTTGAAACAGTGTTCTTGGGGTTTTTCTGGAGTGCCATCAAGGAAATCAAGGCTCCTTTCATGTGTGATGTGCAACACGGAATTGCTCTGCACGCAGTGCAGGGGAATTGGGCCTCATCTCGCGGCGAGGGGGATGTCTCATGGTTTTTCTCGTGTTGCGGCGGGAACCTGGGGTATATTCTCGAGTTACGACGGGGATGGCCCTTCCACCCACGTGTTTGTTCAGCGACGTCAGGACTCCTGCCTAGTTGTGAGGGACAACTCGGGATTCTACTGGGGGCTTGGCAGGGCAATTGGGACGCCTCTCCAGCTGAGGCGGGAGACCAAGGGTCCCTTTCCATGTGCCACAGGAATCCTGGGACTCCTATCAAGTTTCACGAGGAGTCAGGCATCGTCTCCTTTGGAGGCACTGATCTCCGCGTACCTCTGGAGTTTTCAAAGGATGTGAGGCATCCGGTCGCGATGAGGTGGGGAATTAGGTCTTTCTCTGTGGTCTCCACAGGGGATTCAGACATCCTTTCATCTTGGGAGATGCAAGACGAGCCTTCATTCAAGTCACTGCAGGGATATTCGGCCTTATTTCGAGTCAGGGCATCACGGTGTCCATTCCACTTGGGGCCGCAAACTCAGGGTCCCTCTCACATATCTAGAGCTGAGAGAAGCCTCCTCTTGAGGTGCTTGTGGTAAGGTGGTATTCCTCTGGAGTCGAAGCCAGGGACTAACCTCTCAACTCGAGTTGATTTTTGGTCCACGGAGCTCTTTTGTGTGGCTACAGTGACCTCAGGATCCCTCTACTTTGAAACAGTGTTCTTGGGGTTTCTCTGGAGTGCCATCAAGGAAATCAAGGCTCCTTTCATGTGTGATGTGCAAGACGGAATTGCACTGCACGCAGTGCAGGGGAATCGGGCCTCATCTCGCGGCGAGGGGGAAGTCTCATTGTTTTTCTCGAGTTGCGGCGGGAACCTGGGGTATATTCTCGAGTTAGGACGGGGATGGCCCTTCCACCCACGTGTTTGTTCAGCCACGTCAGGACTCCTGCCTAGTTGCGAGGGACAACTCGGGATTCTCCTCGAGGCTTGGCAGGGCAATTGGGACGCCTCTCCATGTGAGGCGGGAGACCAAGGGTCCCTTTCCCCGTGCCACAGGTATCCTGGGACTCCTATCAAGTTTCACGAGGAGTCAGGCATCGTCTCCTTTGGAGGCACTGATCTTCGCGTACCTCTGGGATTTTCAAAGAATATGAGGCCTCCGGTTGCGATGAGGTGGGGAACTAGTTCTTTTTCTGTGGTCTCCACAGGGGAGTCAGACATCCTTTCGTCTTGGGAGATGCAAGACGAGCCTGCATTCAAGTCACTGCAGGAATATCCGGCCTTATTTCGAGTCAGGGCATCGCGGTGTCCATTCCACTTGAGGCCGCAAATCAGGGTCCCTCTCACATACCTAGAGCTGAGAGAAGCCTCCTCTTGAGGTGCTTCTGTTAAGGTAATGTTCTTCTGGAGTCGAAGCCAGGGACTAACCTCTCATCTCGAGTTGATTTTTGGTCCACGGAGCTCTTTCGTGTGGCTACAGTGACCTCAGGATCCCTCTAGCCTTGAAACAGTGTTCTTGGGGTTTCTCTGGAATGCCATCAAGGAAATCAAGGCTCCTTTCATGTGTGATGTGCAACATGGAATTGCCTTGCACGCAGTGCAGGGGAATCGGGCCTCATCTCGCGGCGAGGGGGAAGTATCATGGTTTTTCTCGAGTTGCGGCGGGAACCTGGGGTATATTCTCGAGTTACGAAGGGGATGGCCCTTCCACACACGTGCTTGTTCAGCGACGTCAGGACTCCTGCCTAGTTGCGAGGGACAACTCAGGATTCTCCTCGAGGCTTGGCAGGGAAATTGGGACGCCTCTCCAGCTGAGGGGGGAGACCAACTGTCCCTTTCCACGTGCCACAGGAATCTTGGGACTCCTATCAAGTTTCACGAGGAGTCAGGCATCGTCTCCTTTGGAGGCACTGATCTCCGCGTACCTCTGGAGTTTTCAAAGGATGTGAGCCCTCCGGTCGCGATGAAGTGGGGAACTATGTCTTTCTCTGTGGTCTCCACAGGGGATTCAGACATCCTTTCGTCTTGGGAGATGCAAGACGAGCCTGCATTCAAGTCACTGCAGGGATATCCGGCCTTATTTCGAGTCAGGGCATCGCCGTGTCCATTCCACTTGAGGCCACAAACTCAGGGTCCCTCTCACATACCTAGAGCTGAGAGAAGCCTCCTCTTGAGGTGCTTGTGGTAAGGTGGTATTCCTCTGGAGTCGAAGCCAGGGACTAACCTCTCATCTCGAGTTGATTTTTGGTCTACGGAGCTCTTTCTTGTTGCTACAGTGACCTCAGGATCCCTCTAGCCTTGAAACAGTGATCTTGGGGTTTCTCTGGAGTGCCATCAAGGAAATCAAGGCTCCTTTCATGTGTGATGTGCAACACGGAATTGCTGTGCACGCAGTGCAGGGGAATCGGGCCTCATCTCGCGGCGAGGGGGAAGTCTCATGGTTTTTCTCGAGTTGCGGCCGGAACCTGGGGTATATTCTCGAGTTACGACGTGGATGGCCCTTCCACACACGTGTTTGTTCAGCGACGGCAGGACTCCTGCCTAGTTGCGAGGGAGAACTCGGGATTCTCCTCGAGGCTTGGCAGGGCAATTGGGACGCCTCTCCAGCTGAGGCGGGAGACCAAGGGTCCCTTTCCACGTGCCACAGGAATCCTGGGACTCCTATCAAGTTTCACGAGGAGCCAGGCATCGTCTCCTTTGGAGGCACTGATCTCCGCGTACCTCTGGAGTTTTCATAGGATGTGAGGCCTCCGGTCGCGATGAGGTGGGGAACTATGTCTTTCTCTGTGGTCTCCACAGGGGAGTCAGACATCCTTTCGTCTTGGGAGATGCAAGACGAGCCTGCATTCAAGTCACTGCAGGAATATACGGCCTTATTTCGAGTCAGGGCATCGCGGTGTCCATTCCACTTGAGGCCGCAAACTCAGGTTCCCTCTCACATATCTAGAGCTGAGAGAAGCCTCCTCTTGAGGTGCTTGTCGTAAGGTGGTAGTCCTCTGGAGTCGAAGCCAGGGACTAACCTCTCATCTCGAGTTGATTTTTGGTCCACGGAGCTCTTTTGTGTTTCTACAGTGACCTCAGGATCCCTCTACCTTGAAACAGTGTTCTTGGGGTTTCTCTGGAGTGCCATCAAAGAAATCAAGCCTCCTTTGATGTGTAATGTGCAAGACGGAATTGCTCTGCACGCAGTACAGGGGAATCGGGCCTCATCTCGCGGCGAGGGGGAAGTCTCATGGTTTTTCTCGAGTTGCGGCGGGAACCTGGGGTATATTCTCGAAGTACGACGGGGATGGCCCTTCCAACCACGTGTTTGTTCAGCGACGTCAGGACTCCTGCCTAGTTGCGAGGGACAACTCGGGGTTTTCCTCGAGGCTTGGCAGGGCAATTGGGACGCCTCTCCAGGTGAGGCGGGAGACCAAGGGTCCCTTTCCCCGTGCCACAGGAATCCTGGGACTCCTATCAAGTTTCACGAGGAGTCAGGCATCGTCTCCTTTGGAGGCACTGATCTCCGCATACCTCTGGAATTTTCAAAGGATGTGAGGCCTCCGGTCGCGATTAGGTGGGGAACTAGTTCTTTTTCTGTGGTCTCCACAGGGGAGTCAGACATCCTTTCGTCTTGGGAGATGCAAGACCAGCCTGCATTCAAGTCACTGCAGGGATATCCGGCCTTATTTCGAGTCAGGGCATCGCGGTGTCCATTCCACTTGAGGCCGCAAATCAGGGTCCCTCTCACATACATAGAGCTGAGAGAAGCCTCCTCTTGAGGTGCTTGTGGTAAGGTGATATTCCTCTGGAGTCGAAGCCAGGGACTAAGCTCTCATCACGAGTTGATTTTTGGTCCACGGAGCTCTTTCGTGTTGCTACAGTGACCTCAGGATCCCTCTAGCCTTGAAACAGTGTTCTTGGGATTTCGTTTGAGTGCCGTCAAGGAAATCCAGGCTCCTTTCATGTGTGATGTGCAACACGGAATTGCTCTGCACGCAGTGAGGGAAATCGGGCCTCATCTCGCGGCGAGGGGGAAGTCTCATGGTTTTTCTCGAGTTGCGGCGGGAACCTGGGGTATATTCTCGAGTTACGACGGGGATGGCCCTTCCACCCACGTGTTTGTTCAGCGACGTCAGGACTCCTGCCTAGTTGCGAGGGACAACGCGGGATTCTCCTCGAGGCTTGGCAGGGCAATTGGGACGCCTCTCCAGCTGAGAGGGGAGACCAAGGGTCCCATTCCACGTGCCACAGGAATCCTGGGACTCGTATCAAGTTTCACGAAGAGTCAGGCATCGTCTCCTTTGGAGGCACTGATCTCCGCGTACCTCTGGAGTTTTCAAAGGATGTGAGCCCTCCGGTCGCAATGAAGTGGGGAACTATGTCTTTCTCTGTGGTCTCCACAGGGGATTCAGACATCCTTTCGTCTTGGGAGATGCAAGACGAGCCTGCATTCAAGTCACTGCAGGGATATCCGGCCTTATTTCGAGTCAGGGCATCGCGGTGTCCATTCCACTTGAGGCTGCAAACTCAGGGTCCCTCTCACATACCTAGAGCTGAGAGAAGCCTCCTCTTGAGGTGCTTGTGGTAAGGTGGTATTCCTCTGGAGTCGAAGCCAAGGACTAACCTCTCAACTCGAGTTGATTTTTGGTCCACGGAGCTCTTTGGTGTTGCTACAGTGACCTCAGGATCCCTCTAGCCTTGAAACAGTGTTCTTGGGGTTTCTCTGGAATGCCATCAAGGAAATCAAGGCTCCTTTCATGTGTGATGTGCAACACGGAATTGCTCTGCACCCAGTACAGGGGAATCGGGCGTCATCTCGTGGCGAGGGGGAAGTCTCATGGTTTTTCTCGAGTTGCGGCGGGAACATGGGGTATATTCTCGAGTTACGACGGGGATGGCCCTTCCACACACGTGTTTGTTCAGCGATGGCAGGACTCCTGCCTAGTTGCGAGGGACAACTCGGGATTTTCCTCGAGGCTTGGCAGGGCAATTGGGACTCCTCTCAATCTGAGGCGGGAGACCAAGGGTCCCTTTCCACGTGCCACAGGAATTCTGGGACTCCTATCAAGTTTCACGAGGAGTCAGGCATCGTCTCCTTTGGAGGCACTGATCTCCGCGTACCTCTGGAGTTTTCAAAGGATGTGAGGCCTCCGGTCGCGATGAGGTGGGGAACTATGTCTTTCTCTGTGGTCTCCACAGGGGAGTCAGACATCCTTTCGTCTTGGGAGATGCAAGACGAGCCTGCATTCAAGTCACTGCAGGGATATCCGGCCTTATTTCGAGTCAGGGCATCGCGGTGTCCATTCCACTTGAGGCCGCAAACTCAGGGTCCCTCTCACATATCTAGAGCTGAGAGAAGCCTCCTCTTGAGGTGCTTGTGGTAAGGTGGTATTCCTATGGAGTCGAAGCCAGGGACTAACCTCTCAACTCGAATTGATTTTTGGTCCACGGAGCTCTTTTGTGTTTCTACAGTGACCTCAGGATCCCTCTACCTTGAAGCAGTGTTCTTGGGGTTTCTCTGGAGTGCCATCAAAGAAATCAAGCCTCCTTTGATGTGTAATGTGCAAGACGGAATTGCTCTGCACGCAGTAGAGGGGAATCGGGCCTCATCTCGCGGCGAGGGGGAAGTCTCATGGTTTTTCTGGAGTTGCGGCGGGAACCTGGGGTATATTCTCGAGTTACGACGGGGATGGCCCTTCCCCACACGTGTTTGTTCAGCGACGTCAGGACTCCTGCCTAGTTGCGAGGGACAACTCGAGATTCTCCTCGAGGCTTGGCAGGGCAATTGGGACGCCTCTCCAGGTGAGGCGGGAGACCAAGGGTCCCTTTCAACGTGCCACAGGAATTCTGGGACTCCTATCAAGTTTCACGAGGAGTCAGGCATCGTCTCATTTGGAGGCACTGATCTCCGCATACCTCTGGAATTTTCAAAGAATGTGAGGCCTCCGGTCGCGATTAGGTGGGGAACTAGTTCTTTTTCTGTGGTCTCCACAGGGGAGTCAGACATCCTTTCGTCTTGGGAGATGCAAGACGAGCCTGCATTCAAGTCACTGCAGGGATATCCGGCCTTATTTCGAGTCAGGGCATCGCGGTGTCCATTCCACTTGAGGCCGCAAATCAGGGTCCCTCTCACATACCTAGAGCTGAGAGAAGCCTCCTCTTCAGGTGCTTGTGGTAAGGTGATATTCCTCTGGAGTCGAAGCCAGGGACTAAGCTCTCATCACGAGTTCATTTTTGGTCCACGGAGCTCTTTCCTGTTGCTACAGTGACCTCAGGATCCCTCTAGCCTTGAAACAGTGTTCTTGGGATTTCGTTGGAGTGCCGTCAAGGAAATCCAGGGTCCTTTCATGTGTGATGTGCAACACGGAATTGCTCTGCACGCAGTGAGGGAAATCGGGCCTCATCTCGCGGCGAGGGGGAAGTCTCATGGTTTTTCTCGAGTTGCGGCGGGAACCTGGGGTATATTCTCGAAGTACGACGGGGATGGCCCTTCCAACCACGTGTTTGTTCAGCGACGTCAGGACTCCTGCCTAGTTGCGAGGGACAACTCGGGATTCTCCTCGAGGCTTGCCAGGGCAATTGGGATGCCTCTCCAGCTGAGGCGGGAGACCAAGGGTCCCTTTCCACGTGCCACAGGAATCCTGGGACTCCTATCAAGTTTCACGAGGAGTCAGCCATCGTCTCCTTTGGAGGCACTGATCTCCGCGTACCTCTGGAGTTTTCAAAGGATGTGAGGCCTCTGGTCGTGATGAGGTGGGGAACTAGGTCTTTTTCTATGGTATCCACAGGGGATTCAGACATCCTTTCGTCTTGGGAGATGCAAGACGAGCCTGCATTCAAGTCACTGCAAGGATATCCGGCCTTATTTCGAGTCAGGGCATCACGGTGTCCATTTCACTTGAGGCCGCAAACTCAGGGTCCCTCTCAGATACCTAGAGATGAGAGAAGCCTCCTCTTGAGGTGCTTGTGGTAAGGTGGTATTCCTCTGGAGTCGAAGCCAGGGACTAACCTCTCATCTCGAGTTGATTTTTGGTCCACGGAGCTCTTTAGTGTGGCTACAGTGACCTCAGGATCCCTCTAGCCTTGGAACAGTGTTCTTGGGGTTTGCTTGGAGTGCCATCAAGGAAAATAAGGCTCCTTTCATGTGTGATGTGCAACACGGAATTACTCTGCATGCAGTGCAGGGGAATCGGGCCTCATCTCGCGGCGAGGGTGAAGTCTCATGGTTTTTCTCGAGTTGCGGAGGAAACCTGTGGTATATTCTCGCGTTATGACGGGGATGGCCCTTCCACCCACGTGTTTTTTCAGCCACGTCAGGACTCCTGCCTAGTTGCGAGGGACAACTCGGGATTCTCCTCGAGGCTTGGCAGGGCAATTGGGACGCCTCTCCAGGTGAGGCGGAAGACCAAGTGTCCCTTTCCCCGTGCCACAGAAATCCTGGGACTCCTATCAAGTTTCACGAGGAGTCAGGCATCGTCTGCTTTGGAGGCACTGATCTCCGCGTACCTCTGGAGTTTTCAAAGAATGAGAGGCTTCCGGTCGCGATGAGGTGGGGAACTAGTTCTTTTTCTGTGGTCTCCACAGGGGAGTCAGACATCCTTTCGTCTTGGGAGATACTAGACGAGCCTGCATTCAAGTCACTGCAGGGATATCCGGCCTTATTTCGAGTCAGGGCATCGCGGTGTCCATTCCAATTGAGGCCGCAAATCAGGGTCCCTCTCACATACCTAGAGCTGAGAGAAGCCTCCTCTTGAGGTGCTTCTGGTAAGGTGATATTCTTCTGGAGTCGAAGCCAGGGACTAACCTCTCATCTCGAGTTGATTTTTGGTCCACGGAGCTCTTTCGTGTTGCTACAGTGACCTCAGGATCCCTCTAGCCTTGAAACAGTGTTCTTGGGGTTTTTCTGGAGTGCCATCAAGGAAATCAAGGCTCCTTTCATGTGTGATGTGCAACACGGAATTGCTCTGCACGCAGTGCAGGGGAATTGGGCCTCATCTCGCGGCGAGGGGGATGTCTCATGGTTTTTCTCGTGTTGCGGCGGGAACCTGGGGTATATTCTCGAGTTACGACGGGGATGGCCCTTCCACCCACGTGTTTGTTCAGCGACGTCAGGACTCCTGCCTAGTTGTGAGGGACAACTCGGGATTCTACTGGGGGCTTGGCAGGGCAATTGGGACGCCTCTCCAGCTGAGGCGGGAGACCAAGGGTCCCTTTCCATGTGCCACAGGAATCCTGGGACTCCTATCAAGTTTCACGAGGAGTCAGGCATCGTCTCCTTTGGAGGCACTGATCTCCGCGTACCTCTGGAGTTTTCAAAGGATGTGAGGCATCCGGTCGCGATGAGGTGGGGAATTAGGTCTTTCTCTGTGGTCTCCACAGGGGATTCAGACATCCTTTCATCTTGGGAGATGCAAGACGAGCCTTCATTCAAGTCACTGCAGGGATATTCGGCCTTATTTCGAGTCAGGGCATCACGGTGTCCATTCCACTTGGGGCCGCAAACTCAGGGTCCCTCTCACATATCTAGAGCTGAGAGAAGCCTCCTCTTGAGGTGCTTGTGGTAAGGTGGTATTCCTCTGGAGTCGAAGCCAGGGACTAACCTCTCAACTCGAGTTGATTTTTGGTCCACGGAGCTCTTTTGTGTGGCTACAGTGACCTCAGGATCCCTCTACTTTGAAACAGTGTTCTTGGGGTTTCTCTGGAGTGCCATCAAGGAAATCAAGGCTCCTTTCTTGTGTGATGTGCAAGACGGAATTGCACTGCACGCAGTGCAGGGGAATCGGGCCTCATCTCGCGGCGAGGGGGAAGTCTCATTGTTTTTCTCGAGTTGCGGCGGGAACCTGGGGTATATTCTCGAGTTAGGACGGGGATGGCCCTTCCACCCACGTGTTTGTTCAGCCACGTCAGGACTCCTGCCTAGTTGCGAGGGACAACTCGGGATTCTCCTCGAGGCTTGGCAGGGCAATTGGGACGCCTCTCCATGTGAGGCGGGAGACCAAGGGTCCCTTTCCCCGTGCCACAGGTATCCTGGGACTCCTATCAAGTTTCACGAGGAGTCAGGCATCGTCTCCTTTGGAGGCACTGATCTTCGCGTACCTCTGGGATTTTCAAAGAATATGAGGCCTCCGGTTGCGATGAGGTGGGGAACTAGTTCTTTTTCTGTGGTCTCCACAGGGGAGTCAGACATCCTTTCGTCTTGGGAGATGCAAGACGAGCCTGCATTCAAGTCACTGCAGGAATATCCGGCCTTATTTCGAGTCAGGGCATCGCGGTGTCCATTCCACTTGAGGCCGCAAATCAGGGTCCCTCTCACATACCTAGAGCTGAGAGAAGCCTCCTCTTGAGGTGCTTCTGTTAAGGTAATGTTCTTCTGGAGTCGAAGCCAGGGACTAACCTCTCATCTCGAGTTGATTTTTGGTCCACGGAGCTCTTTCGTGTGGCTACAGTGACCTCAGGATCCCTCTAGCCTTGAAACAGTGTTCTTGGGGTTTCTCTGGAATGCCATCAAGGAAATCAAGGCTCCTTTCATGTGTGATGTGCAACATGGAATTGCCTTGCACGCAGTGCAGGGGAATCGGGCCTCATCTCGCGGCGAGGGGGAAGTATCATGGTTTTTCTCGAGTTGCGGCGGGAACCTGGGGTATATTCTCGAGTTACGAAGGGGATGGCCCTTCCACACACGTGCTTGTTCAGCGACGTCAGGACTCCTGCCTAGTTGCGAGGGACAACTCAGGATTCTCCTCGAGGCTTGGCAGGGAAATTGGGACGCCTCTCCAGCTGAGGGGGGAGACCAACTGTCCCTTTCCACGTGCCACAGGAATCTTGGGACTCCTATCAAGTTTCACGAGGAGTCAGGCATCGTCTCCTTTGGAGGCACTGATCTCCGCGTACCTCTGGAGTTTTCAAAGGATGTGAGCCCTCCGGTCGCGATGAAGTGGGGAACTATGTCTTTCTCTGTGGTCTCCACAGGGGATTCAGACATCCTTTCGTCTTGGGAGATGCAAGACGAGCCTGCATTCAAGTCACTGCAGGGATATCCGGCCTTATTTCGAGTCAGGGCATCGCCGTGTCCATTCCACTTGAGGCCACAAACTCAGGGTCCCTCTCACATACCTAGAGCTGAGAGAAGCCTCCTCTTGAGGTGCTTGTGGTAAGGTGGTATTCCTCTGGAGTCGAAGCCAGGGACTAACCTCTCATCTCGAGTTGATTTTTGGTCTACGGAGCTCTTTCTTGTTGCTACAGTGACCTCAGGATCCCTCTAGCCTTGAAACAGTGATCTTGGGGTTTCTCTGGAGTGCCATCAAGGAAATCAAGGCTCCTTTCATGTGTGATGTGCAACACGGAATTGCTGTGCACGCAGTGCAGGGGAATCGGGCCTCATCTCGCGGCGAGGGGGAAGTCTCATGGTTTTTCTCGAGTTGCGGCCGGAACCTGGGGTATATTCTCGAGTTACGACGTGGATGGCCCTTCCACACACGTGTTTGTTCAGCGACGGCAGGACTCCTGCCTAGTTGCGAGGGAGAACTCGGGATTCTCCTCGAGGCTTGGCAGGGCAATTGGGACGCCTCTCCAGCTGAGGCGGGAGACCAAGGGTCCCTTTCCACGTGCCACAGGAATCCTGGGACTCCTATCAAGTTTCACGAGGAGCCAGGCATCGTCTCCTTTGGAGGCACTGATCTCCGCGTACCTCTGGAGTTTTCATAGGATGTGAGGCCTCCGGTCGCGATGAGGTGGGGAACTATGTCTTTCTCTGTGGTCTCCACAGGGGAGTCAGACATCCTTTCGTCTTGGGAGATGCAAGACGAGCCTGCATTCAAGTCACTGCAGGAATATACGGCCTTATTTCGAGTCAGGGCATCGCGGTGTCCATTCCACTTGAGGCCGCAAACTCAGGTTCCCTCTCACATATCTAGAGCTGAGAGAAGCCTCCTCTTGAGGTGCTTGTCGTAAGGTGGTAGTCCTCTGGAGTCGAAGCCAGGGACTAACCTCTCATCTCGAGTTGATTTTTGGTCCACGGAGCTCTTTTGTGTTTCTACAGTGACCTCAGGATCCCTCTACCTTGAAACAGTGTTCTTGGGGTTTCTCTGGAGTGCCATCAAAGAAATCAAGCCTCCTTTGATGTGTAATGTGCAAGACGGAATTGCTCTGCACGCAGTACAGGGGAATCGGGCCTCATCTCGCGGCGAGGGGGAAGTCTCATGGTTTTTCTCGAGTTGCGGCGGGAACCTGGGGTATATTCTCGAAGTACGACGGGGATGGCCCTTCCAACCACGTGTTTGTTCAGCGACGTCAGGACTCCTGCCTAGTTGCGAGGGACAACTCGGGGTTTTCCTCGAGGCTTGGCAGGGCAATTGGGACGCCTCTCCAGGTGAGGCGGGAGACCAAGGGTCCCTTTCCCCGTGCCACAGGAATCCTGGGACTCCTATCAAGTTTCACGAGGAGTCAGGCATCGTCTCCTTTGGAGGCACTGATCTCCGCATACCTCTGGAATTTTCAAAGGATGTGAGGCCTCCGGTCGCGATTAGGTGGGGAACTAGTTCTTTTTCTGTGGTCTCCACAGGGGAGTCAGACATCCTTTCGTCTTGGGAGATGCAAGACCAGCCTGCATTCAAGTCACTGCAGGGATATCCGGCCTTATTTCGAGTCAGGGCATCGCGGTGTCCATTCCACTTGAGGCCGCAAATCAGGGTCCCTCTCACATACATAGAGCTGAGAGAAGCCTCCTCTTGAGGTGCTTGTGGTAAGGTGATATTCCTCTGGAGTCGAAGCCAGGGACTAAGCTCTCATCACGAGTTGATTTTTGGTCCACGGAGCTCTTTCGTGTTGCTACAGTGACCTCAGGATCCCTCTAGCCTTGAAACAGTGTTCTTGGGATTTCGTTTGAGTGCCGTCAAGGAAATCCAGGCTCCTTTCATGTGTGATGTGCAACACGGAATTGCTCTGCACGCAGTGAGGGAAATCGGGCCTCATCTCGCGGCGAGGGGGAAGTCTCATGGTTTTTCTCGAGTTGCGGCGGGAACCTGGGGTATATTCTCGAGTTACGACGGGGATGGCCCTTCCACCCACGTGTTTGTTCAGCGACGTCAGGACTCCTGCCTAGTTGCGAGGGACAACGCGGGATTCTCCTCGAGGCTTGGCAGGGCAATTGGGACGCCTCTCCAGCTGAGAGGGGAGACCAAGGGTCCCATTCCACGTGCCACAGGAATCCTGGGACTCGTATCAAGTTTCACGAAGAGTCAGGCATCGTCTCCTTTGGAGGCACTGATCTCCGCGTACCTCTGGAGTTTTCAAAGGATGTGAGCCCTCCGGTCGCAATGAAGTGGGGAACTATGTCTTTCTCTGTGGTCTCCACAGGGGATTCAGACATCCTTTCGTCTTGGGAGATGCAAGACGAGCCTGCATTCAAGTCACTGCAGGGATATCCGGCCTTATTTCGAGTCAGGGCATCGCGGTGTCCATTCCACTTGAGGCTGCAAACTCAGGGTCCCTCTCACATACCTAGAGCTGAGAGAAGCCTCCTCTTGAGGTGCTTGTGGTAAGGTGGTATTCCTCTGGAGTCGAAGCCAAGGACTAACCTCTCAACTCGAGTTGATTTTTGGTCCACGGAGCTCTTTGGTGTTGCTACAGTGACCTCAGGATCCCTCTAGCCTTGAAACAGTGTTCTTGGGGTTTCTCTGGAATGCCATCAAGGAAATCAAGGCTCCTTTCATATGTGATGTGCAACACGGAATTGCTGTGCACGCAGTGCAGGGGAATCGGGCCTCATCTCGCGGCGAGGTGGAAGTCTCATGGTTTTTCTCGAGTTGCGGCGGGAACATGGGGTATATTCTCGAGTTATGACGGGGATGGCCCTTCCACACACGTGTTTGTTCAGCGATGGCAGGACTCCTGCCTAATAGCGAGGGACAACTCGGGATTTTCCTCGAGGCTTGGCAGGGCAATTGGGACTCCTCTCAATCTGAGGCGGGAGACCAAGGATCCCTTTCCACGTGCCACAGGAATTCTGGGACTCCTATCAAGTTTCACGAGGAGTCAGGCATCGTCTCCTTTGGAGGCACTGATCTCCGCGTACCTCTGGAGTTTTCAAAGGATGTGAGGCCTCCGGTCGCCATGATGTGGGGAGCTAGGTCTTTCTCTGTGGTCTCCACAGGGGATTCAGACATCCTTTCATCTTGGGAAATGAAAGACGAGCCTGCATTCAAGTCACTGCAGGGATGTCCGGCCTTATTTCGCGTCAGGGCATCGCAGTGTCCATTCCACTTGAGGCCGCAAAATCAGGGTACCTCTCACATACCTAGAGCTGAGAAAACCCTCCTCTTGAGGTGCTTGTGGTAAGGTGGTATTCCTCTGGAGTAGAAGCCAGGGACTAACCTCTCATCTCGAGTTGATTTTTGGTCTACGGAGCTCTTTCTTGTTGCTACAGTGACCTCAGGATCCCTCTAGCCTTGAAACAGTGTTCTTGGGGTTTCTCTGGAGTGCCATCAAGGAAATCAAGGCTCCTTTCATGTGTGATGTGCAACACGGAATTGCTCTGCACGCAGTGCAGGGGAATCGGGCCTCATCTCGCGGCGAGGGGGAAGTCTCATGGTTTTTCTCGAGTTGCGGCCGGAACCTGGGGTATATTCTCGAGTTACGACGGGGATGGCCCTTCCACACACGTGTTTGTTCAGCGACGTCAGGACTCCTGCCTAGTTGCGAGGGACAACTCGGGATTCTCCTCGAGGCTTGGCAGGGCAATTGGGACGCCTCTCCAGGTGAGGCGGGAGACCAAGGGTCCCTTTCCAGGTGCCACAGGAATCCTGGGACTCCTATCAAGTTTCACGAGGAGTCAGGCATCGTCTCCTTTGGAGGCACTGATCTCCGCGTACCTCTGGAGTTTTCAAAGGATGTGAGGCCTCCGGTCGCGAGGAGGTGGGGAACTATGTCTTTCTCTGTGGTCTCCACAGGGGAGTCAGACATCCTTTCGTCTTGGGAGATGCAAGACGAGCCTGCATTCAAGTCACTGCAGGGATATCCGGCCTTATTTCGAGTCAGGGCATCGCGGTCTCCATTCCACTTGAGGCCGCAAACTCAGGGTCCCTCTCACATACCTAGAGCTGAGAGAAGCCTCCTCTTGAGGTGCTTGTGGTAAGGTGGTATTCCTCTGGAGTCGAAGCCAGGGACTAACCTCTCAACTCGAATTGATTTTTGGTCCACGGAGCTCTTTTGTGTTTCTACAGTGACCTCAGGATCCCTCTACCTTGAAACAGTGTTCTTGGGGTTTCTCTGGAGTGCCATCAAAGAAATCAAGCCTCCTTTGATGTGTAATGTGCAAGACGGAATTGCTCTGCACGCAGTACAGGGGAATTGGGCCTCATCTCGCGGCGAGGGGGAAGTCTCATGGTTTTTCTCGAGTTGCGGCGGGAACCTGGGGTATATTCTCGAAGTACGACGGGGATGGCCCTTCCAACCACGTGTTTGTTCAGCGACGTCAGGACTCCTGCCTAGTTGCGAGGGACAACTCGGGATTCTCCTCGAGGCTTGGCAGGGCAATTGGGACGCCTCTCCAGCTGAGGCGGGAGACCAAGGGTCCCTTTCCACGTGCCACAGGAATCCTGGGACTCCTATCAAGTTTGACGAGGAGTCAGGCATCGTCTCCTTTGGAGGCACTGATCTCTGCGTACCTCTGTAGTTTTCAAAGGATGTGAGGCCTCCGGTCGCGATGAGGTGGGGAACTAGTTCTTTCTCTATGGTCTCCACAGGGGAGTCAGTCATCCTTTCATCTTGGGAGATGCAAGACGAGCCTGCATTCAAGTCACTGCAGGGATATCCGGCCTTATATCGAGCCAGGGCATCGCGGTGTCCATTCCACTTGAGGCCGCAAAATCAGGGTCCCTCTCACATACCTAGAGCTGAGAGAAGCCTCCTCTTGAGGTGCTTGTGGTAAGGTGGTATTCCTCTGGAGTCGAAGCCAGGGACTAACCTCTCATCTCGATTTGATTTTTGGTCCACGGAGCTCTTTCGTGTTGCTACAGTGACCTCAGGATCCCTCTAGCCTTGAAACAGTGTTCTTGGGGTTTCTCTGGAATGCCATCAAGGAAATCAAGGCTCCTTTCATGTGTGATGTGCAACACGGAATTGCTCTGCACCCAGTACAGGGGAATAGGGCGTCATCTCGCGGCGAGGGGGAAGTCTCATGGTTTTTCTCGAGTTGCGGCGGGAACATGGGGTGTATTCTCGAGTTACGACGGGGATGGCCCTTCCACACACGTGTTTTTTCAGCGATGGCAGGACTCCTGCCTAGTTGCGAGGGACAACTCGGGATTCTCCTCGAGGCTTGGCAGGGCAATTGGGACTCCTCTCAATCTGAGGCGGGAGACCAAGGGTCCCTTTCCACGTGCCACAGGAATTCTGGGACTCCTATCAAGTTTCACAAGGAGTCAGGCATCGTCTCCTTTGGAGGCACTGATCTCCGCGTACCTCTGGAGTTTTCAAGGGATGTGAGGCCTCCGGTCGCCATGATGTGGGGAACTAGGTCTTTCTCTGTGGTCTCCACAGGGGATTCAGACATCCTTTCATCTGGGGAAATGCAAGACGAGCCTGCATTCAAGTCACTGCAGGGATATCCGGCCTTATTTCGCGTCAGGGCATCGCAGTGTCCATTCCACTTGAGGCCGCAAAATCAGGGTACCTCTCACATACCTAGAGCTGAGAAAACCCTCCTCTTGAGGTGCTTGTGGTAAGGTGGTATTCCTCTGGAGTAGAAGCCAGGGACTAACCTCTCATCTCGAGTTGATTTTTGGTCCACGGAGCTCTTTCGTGTTGCTACAGTGACCTCAGGATCCCTCTAGCCTTGAAACAGTGTTCTTGGGGTTTCTCTGGAGTGCCATCAAGGAAATCAAGGCTCCTTTCATGTGTGATGTGCAACACGGAATTGCTCTGCACGCATTGCAGGGGAATCAGGCCTCATCTCGCGGCGAGGGGGAAGTCTCATGGTTTTTCTCGAGTTGCGGCGGGAACCTGGGGAATATTCTCGAGTTACGACGGCGATGGCCCTTCCACACACGTTTTTGTTCAGCGACGTCAGGACTCCTGCCTAGTTGCGAGGGACAACTCGGGATTCTCCTCGAGGCTTGGCAGGGCAATTGGGACGCCTCTCCAGCTGAGGCGGGAGACCAAGGGTCCCTTTCCACGTGCCGCAGGAATCTTGGGACTCCTATCAAGTTTCACGAAGAGTCAGGCATCGTCTCCTTTGGAGGCACTGATCTCCGCGTACCTCTGGAGTTTTCAAAGGATGTGAGGCCTCCGGGCGCGATGAAGTGGGGAACTATGTCTTTCTCTGTGGTCTCCACAGGGGATTCAGACATCCTTTCGTCTTGGGATATGCAAGACGAGCCTGCATTCAAGTCACTGCAGGGATATCCGGCCTTATTTCGAGTCAGGGCATCGCGGTGTCCATTCCACTTGAGGCCGCAAATCAGGGTCCCTCTCACATACCTAGAGCTGAGAGAAGCCTCCTCTTGAGGTGCTTGTGGTAAGGTGATATTCCTGTGGAGTCGAAGCCAGGGACTAAGCTCTCATCACGAGTTGATTTTTGGTCCAAGGAGCTCTTTCGTGTTGCTACAGTGACCTCAGGATCCCTCTAGCCTTGAAACAGTGTTCTTGGGGTTTCGTTGGAGTGCCGTCAAGGAAATCCAGGCTCCTTTCATGTGTGATGTGCAACACGGAATTGCTCTGCACGCAGTGAGGGAAATCGGGCCTCATCTCGCGGCGAGGGGGAAGTCTCATGGTTTTTCTCGAGTTGCGGCGGGAACCTGGGGTATATTCTCAAAGTACGATGGGGATGGCCCTTCCAACCACGTGTTTGTTCAGCGACGTCAGGACTTCTGCCTAGTTGCGAGGGACAACTCGGGGTTTTCCTCGAGGCTTGGCAGGGCAATTGGGACGCCTCTCCAGCTGAGGCGGGAGACCAAGGGTCCCTTTCCACGTGCTACAGGAATCCTGGGAATCCTATCAAGTTTCACGAGGAGTCAGGGATCGTCTCCTTTGGAGGCACTGATCTCCGTGTACCTCTGGAGTTTTCAAAGGATGTGAGGCCTCCGGTCGTGATGAGGTGGGGAACTAGGTCTTTCTCTGTGGTCTCCACAGGGGATTCAGACATCCTTTCGTCTTGGGAGATGCAACACGAGCCTGCATTCAAGTCACTGCAGGGATATCCAGCCTTATTTCGAGTCAGGGCATCGCGGTCTCCATTCCACTTGAGGCCGCAAAATCAGGGTCCCTCTCACATACCTAGAGCTGAGAGAAGCCTCCTCTTGAGGTGCTTGTGGTAAGGTGGTATTCCTCTGGAGTCGAAGCCAGGGACTAACCTCTCATCTCGAGTTGATTTTTGGTCCACGGAGCTCTTTCGTGTTGCTACAGTGACCTCAGGATCCCTCTAGCCTTGAAACAGTGTTCTTGGGGTTTCTCTGGAGTGCCATCAAGGAAATCAAGGCTCCTTTCATGTGTGATGTGCAACACGGAATTGCTCTGCACGCAGTGCAGGGGAATCGGGCCTCATCTCGCGGCGAGGGGGAAGTCTCATGGTTTTTCTCGAGTGGCGGCGGGAACCTGGGGTATATTCTCGAGTTACGACGGGGATGACCCTTCCACACACGTGCTTGTTCAGTGACGTCAGGACTCCTGCCTAGTTGCGAGGGACAACTCGGGATTCTCCTCGAGGCTTGGCAGGGCAATTCGGACGCCTCTCCAGGTGAGGCGGGAGACTAAGTGTCCCTTTCCACGTGCCACAGGAATCCTGGGACTCCTATCAAGTTTCACGAGGAGTCAGGCATCGTCTCCTTTGGAGGCACTGATCTCCGCGCACCTCTGAAGTTTTCAAAGGATGTGAGGCCTCCGGTCGCCATGATGTGGGGAACTAGGTCTTTCTCTGTGGTCTCCACAGGGGATTCAGACATCCTTTCATCTTGGGAAATGCAAGACGAGCCTGCATTCAAGTCACTGCAGGGATATCCGGCCTTATTTCGCGTCAGCGCATCGCAGTGTCCATTCCACTTGAGGCCGCAAAATCAGGGTACCTCTCACATACCTAGAGCTGAGAAAACCCTCCTCTTGAGGTGCTTGTGGTAAGGTGGTATTCCTCTGGAGTCGAAGCCAGGGACTAACCTCTCATCTCGAGTTGATTTTTGGTCCACGGAGCTCTTTCGTGTTGCTACAGTGACCTCAGGATCCCTCTAGCCTTGAAACAGTGTTCTTGGGGTTTCTCTGGAGTGCCGTCAAGGAAATCAAGGCTCCTTTCATGTGTGATGTGCAACACGGAATTGCTCTGCACGCAGTGCAGGGGAATCGGGCCTCATCTCGCGGCGAGGGGGAAGTCTCATTGTTTTTCTCGAGTTGCGGCGGGAACCTGGGGAATATTCTCGAGTTACGACGGGGATGGCCCTTCCACCCACGTGTTTGTTCAGCGACGTCAGGACTCCTGCCTAGTTGCGAGGGACAACTCGGGATTCTCCTCGAGGCTTGGCAGGGCAATTGGGACGCCTCTCCAGCTGAGGCGGGAGACCAAGGGTCCCTTTCCACGTGCCTCAGGAATCTTGGCACTCCTATCAAGTTTCACGAAGAGTCAGGCATCGTCTCCTTTGGAGGCACTGATCTCCGCGTACCTCTGGAGTTTTCAAAGGATGTGAGGCCTCCGGGCGCGATGAAGTGGGGAACTATGTCTTTCTCTGTGGTATCCACAGGGGATTCAGACATCCTTTCGTCTTGGGAGATGTAAGACGAGCCTGCATTTAAGTCACTGCAGGGATATCCGACCTTATTTCGAGTCAGGGCATCGCGGTGTCCATTCCACTTGAGGCCGCAAACTCAGGGTCCCTCTCACATACCTAGAGCTGAGAGAAGCCTCCTCTTGTGGTGCTTGTGGTAAGGTGGTATTCCTCTGGAGTCGAAGCCAGGGACTAACCTCTCATCTCGAGTTGAATTTTGGTCTACGGAGCTCTTTCTTGTTGCTACAGTGACCACAGGATCCCTCTAGCCTTGAAACAGTGTTCTTTGGGTTTCTCTGGAGTGCCATCAAGGATATCAAGGCTCCTTTCATGTGTGATGTGCAACACGGAATTGCTGTGCACGCAGTGCAGGGGAATCGGGTCTCATCTGGCGGCGAGGGGGAAGTCTCATGGTTTTTCTCGAGTTGCGGCGGGAACCTGTGGTATATTCTCGAGTTACGACGTGGATGGCCCTTCCACACACGTGTTTGTTCAGGGACGGCAGGACTCCTGCCTAGTTGCGAGGGACAACTGGGGATTCTCCTCGAGGCTTGGCAGGGCAATTGCGACGCCTCTCCAGGTGAGGCGGGAGACCAAGGGTCCCTTTCCACGTGCCACAGGAATCCTGGGACTCCTATCAAGTTTCACGAGGAGTCAGGCATCGTCTCCTTTGGTGGCACTGATCTCCGCGTACCTCTGGAGTTTTCAAAGGATGTGAGGCCTCCGGTCGCGATGAGGTGGGGAACTATGTCTTTCTCTGTGGTCTCCACAGGGGAGTCAGACAACCTTTCGTCTTGGGAGATGCAAGACGAGCCTGCATTCAAGTCACTGCAGGGATATCCGGCCTTATTTCGAGTCAGGGCATCGCGGTGTCCATTCCACTTGAGGCCGCAAACTCAGGGTCCCTCTCACATATCTAGAGCTGAGAGAAGCCTCCTCTTGAGGTGCTTGTGGTAAGGTGGTATTCCTCTGGAGTCGAAGCCAGGGACTAACCTCTCAACTCGAATTGATTTTTGGTCCACGGAGCTCTTTTGTGTTTCTACAGTGACCTCAGGATCCCTCTACCTTGAAGCAGTGTTCTTGGGGTTTCTCTGGAGTGCCATCAAAGAAATCAAGCCTCCTTTGATGTGTAATGTGCAAGACGGAATTGCTCTGCACGCAGTACAGGGGAATCGGGCCACATCTCGCGGCGAGGGGGAAGTCTCATGGTTTTTCTCGAGTTGCGGCGGGAACCTGGGGTATATTCTCGAGTTACGATGGGGATGGCCCTTCCACCCACGTGTTTGTTCAGCCACGTCAGGACTCCTGCCTAGTTGCGAGGGACAACTCGGGATTCTCCTCGAGGCTTGGCAGGGCAATTGGGACGCCTCTCCAGGTGAGGCGGGAGACCAAGGGTCCCTTTCCCCGTGCCACAGGAATCCTGGGACTCCTATCAAGTTTCACGAGGAGTCAGGCATCGTCTCCT
Source organism: Cervus elaphus (assembly GCF_910594005.1). Taxonomy (NCBI): domain Eukaryota; kingdom Metazoa; phylum Chordata; class Mammalia; order Artiodactyla; family Cervidae; genus Cervus; species Cervus elaphus. The sequence goes on along the minus strand of NW_025316681.1, from coordinate 865,826 downwards.
TTGAAGGCACTGATCTCCGCATACCTCTGGAATTTTCAAAGAATGTGAGGCCTCAGGTCGCGATTAGGTGGGGAACTAGTTTTTTTTCTGTGGTCTCCACAGGGGAGTCAGACATCCTTTCGTCTTGGGAGATGCAAGTCGAGCCTGCATTCAAGTCACTGCAGGGATATCCGGCCTTATTTCGAGTCAGGGCATCGCGGTGTCCATTCCACTTGAGGCCGCAAATCAGGGTCCCTCTCACATACCTAGAGCTGAGAGAAGCCTCCTCTTGAGGTGCTTGTGGTAAGGTGATATTCCTCTGGAGTCGAAGCCAGGGACTAAGCTCTCATCACGAGTTGATTTTTGGTCCACGGAGCTCTTTCGTGTTGCTACAGTGACCTCAGGATCCCTCTAGCCTTGAAACAGTGTTCTTGGGGTTTCGTTGGAGTGCCGTCAAGGAAATCCAGGCTCCTTTCATGTGTGATGTGCAACACGGAATTGCTCTGCACGCAGTGAGGGAAATCGGGCCTCATCTCGCGGCGAGGGGGAAGTCTCATGGTTTTTCTCGAGTTGCGGCGGGAACATGGGGTATATTCTCGAAGTACGACGGGGATGGCCCTTCCAACCACGTGTTTGTTCAGCGACGTCAGGACTCCTGCCTAGTTGCGATGGACAACTCGGGGTTTTCCTCGAGGCTTGGCAGGGCAATTGGGACGCCTCTCCAGCTGAGGCGGTAGACCAAGGGTCCCTTTCCACGTGCTACAGGAATCCTGGGAATCCTATCAAGTTTCACGAGGAGTCAGGGATCATCTCCTTTGGAGGCACTGATCTCCGTGTACCTCTGGAGTTTTCAAAGGATGTGAGGCCTCCGGTCGTGATGAGGTGGGGAACTAGGTCTTTCTCTGTGGTCTCCACAGGGGATTCAGACATCCTTTCGTCTTGGGAGATGCAACACGAGCCTGCATTCAAGTCACTGCAGGGATATCCGGCCTTATTTCGAGTCAGGGCATCGCGGTCTCCATTCCACTTGAGGCCACAAAATCAGGGTCCCTCTCACATACCTAGAGCTGAGAGAAGCCTCCTCTTGAGGTGCTTGTGGTAAGGCGGTATTCCTCTGGAGTCGAAGCCAGGGACGAACCTCTCATCTCTAGTTGATTTTTGGTCCACGGAGCTCTTTCGTGTTGCTACAGTGACCTCAGGAACCCTCTAGCCTTGAAACAGTGTTCTTGGGGTTTCTCTGGAGTGCCATCAAGGAAATCAAGGCTCCTTTCATGTGTGATGTGCAACACGGAATTGCTCTGCACGCAGTGCAGGGGAATCGGGCCTCATCTCGCCGCGAGGGGGAAGTCTCATGGTTTTTCTCGAGTTGCGGCGGGAACCTGGGGTATATTCTCGAGTTACGACGGGGATGGCCCTTCCACCCACGTGTTTCTTCAGCGACGTCAGGACTCCTGCCTAGTTGCGAGGGACAACTCGGGATTCTCCTCGAGGCTTGGCAGGGCAATTGGGACGCCTCTCCAGCTGAGAGGGGAGACCAAGGGTCCCTTTCCACGTGCCACAGGAATCCTGGGACTCCTATCAAGTTTGACGAGGAGTCAGGCATCGTCTCCTTTGGAGGCACTGATCTCTGCGTACCTCTGTAGTTTTCAAAGGATGTGAGGCCTCCGGTCGCGATGAGGTGGGGAACTAGTTCTTTCTCTATGGTCTCCACAGGGGATTCAGTCATCCTTTCATCTTGGGAGATGCAAGACGAGCCTGCATTCAAGTCACTGCAGGGATATCCGGCCTTATATCGAGTCAGGGCATCCCGGTGTCCATTCCACTTGAGGCCGCAAACTCAGGGTCCCTCTCACATACCTAGAGCTGAGAGAAGCCTCCTCTTAAGGTGCTTGTGGTAAGGTGGTATTCCTCTGGAGTCGAAGCCAGGGACTAACCTCTCATCTCGAGTTGATTTTTGGTCCACGGAGCTCTTTCGTGTTGCTACAGTGACCTCAGGATCCCTCTAGCCTTGAAACAGTGTTCTTGGGGTTTCTCTGGAATGCCATCAAGGAAATCAAGGCTCCTTTCATGTGTGATGTGCAACACGGAATTGCTCTGCACACAGTACAGGGGAATCGGGCGTCATCTCGCGGCGAGGGGGAAGTCTCATGGTTTTTCTCGAGTTGCGGCGGGAACATGGGGTGTATTCTCGAGTTACGACGGGGATGGCCCTTCCACACACGTGTTTTTTCAGCGATGGCAGGACTCCTGCCTAGTTGCGAGGGACAACTCGGGATTCTCCTCGAGGCTTGGCAGGGCAATTGGGACTCCTCTCAATCTGAGGCGGGAGAGCAAGGGTCCCTTTCCACGTTCCACAGGAATTCTGGGACTCCTATCAAGTTTCACAAGGAGTCAGGCATCGTCTCCTTTGGAGGCACTGATCTCCGCGTACCTCTGGAGTTTTCAAGGGATGTGAGGCCTCCGGTCGCCATGATGTGGGGAACTAGGTCTTTCTCTGTGGTCTCCACAGGGGATTCAGACATCCTTTCATCTTGGGAAATGCAAGACGAGCCTGCATTCAAGTCACTGCAGGGATATTCGGCCTTATTTCGCGTCAGGGCATCGCAGTGTCCATTCCACTTGAGGCCGCAAAATCAGGGTCCCTCTCACATACCTAGAGCTGAGAAAACCCTCCTCTTGAGGTGCTTGTGGTAAGGTGGTATTCCTCTGGAGTAGAAGCCAGGGACTAACCTCTCATCTCGAGTTGATTTTTGGTCCACGGAGCTCTTTCGTGTTGCTACAGTGACCTCAGGATCCCTCTAGCCTTGAAACAGTGTTCTTGGGGTTTCTCTGGAGTGCCACCAAGGAAATCAAGGCTCCTTTCTTGTGTGATGTGCAACACGGAATTGCTCTGCACGCAGTGCAGGGGAATCGGGCCTCATCTCGCCGCGAGGGGGAAGTCTCATGGTTTTTCTCGAGTTGCGGCGGGAACCTGGGGAATATTCTCGAGTTACGACGGGGATGGCCCTTCCACAAACGTGTTTGTTCAGCGACGTCAGGACTCCTGCCTAGTTGCGAGGGACAACTCTGGATTCTCCTCGAGGCTTGGCAGGGCAATTGGGACGCCTCTCCAGCTGAGGCGGGAGACCAAGGGTCCCTTTCCACGTGCCGCAGGAATCTTGGGACTCCTATCAAGTTTCACGAAGAGTCAGGCATCGTCTCCTTTGGAGGCACTGATCTCCGCGTACCTCTGGAGTTTTAAAAGGATGTGAGGCCTCCGGGCGCGATGAAGTGGGGAACTATGTCTTTCTCTGTGGTATCCACAGGGGAGTCAGACATCCTTTCGTCTTGGGAGATGCAAGACGAGCCTGCATTTAAGTCACTGCAGGGATTACGGCCTTATTTCGAGTCAGGGCATCGCGGTGTCCATTCCACTTGAGGCCGCAAACTCAGGGTCCCTCTCACATAGCTAGAGCTGAGAGAAGCCTCCTCTTGAGGTGCTTGTGGTAAGGTGGTATTCCTCTGGAGTCGAAGCCAGGGACTAACCTCTCATCTCGAGTTGATTTTTGGTCCACGGAGCTCTTTCTTGTTGCTACAGTGACCTCAGGATCCCTCTAGCCTTGAAACAGTGTTCTTGGGGTTTCTCTGGAGTGCCATCAAGGAAATCAAGGCTCCTTTCATGTGTGATGTGCAACACGGAATTGCTCTGCACGCAGTGCAGGGGAATCGGGCCTCATCTCGCCGCGAGGGGGAAGTCTCATGGTTTTTCTCGAGTTGCGGCGGGAACCTGGGGAATATTCTCGAGTTACGACGGGGATGGCCCTTCCACACACGTGTTTGTTCAGCGACGTCAGGACTCCTGCCTAGTTAAGAGGGACAACTCGGTATTCTCCTCGAGGCTTGGCAGGGCAATTGGGACGCCTCTCCAGCTGAGGCGGGAGACCAAGGGTCCCTTTCCACGTGCCGCAGGAATCTTGGGACTCCTATCAAGTTTCACGAAGAGTCAGGCATCGTCTCCTTTGGAGGCACTGATCTCCGCGTACCTCTGGAGTTTTAAAAGGATGTGAGGCCTCCGGGCGCGATGAAGTGGGGAACTATGTCTTTCTCTGTGGTATCCACAGGGGAGTCAGACATCCTTTCGTCTTGGGAGATGCAAAACGAGCCTGCATTTAAGTCACTGCAGGGATTACGGCCTTATTGCGAGTCAGGGCATCGCGGTGTCCATTCCACTTGAGGCCGCAAACTCAGGGTCCCTCTCACATAGCTAGAGCTGAGAGAAGCCTCCTCTTGAGGTGCTTGTGGTAAGGTGGTATTCCTCTGGAGTCGAAGCCAGGGACTAACCTCTCATCTCGAGTTGATTTTTGGTCCACGGAGCTCTTTCTTGTTGCTACAGTGACCTCAGGATCCCTCTAGCCTTGAAACAGTGTTCGTGGGGTTTCTCTGGAGTGCCATCAAGGAAATCAAGGCTCCTTTCATGTGTGATGTGCAACACGGAATTGCTCTGCACGCAGTGCAGGGGAATCGGGGCTCATCTAGCGGCGAGGTGGAAGTCTCATGGTTTTTCTCGAGTTGCGGCGGGAACCTGGGGTATATTCTCGAGTTACGACGGGGATGGCCCTTCCACACACGTGTTTGTTCAGCGAAGTCAGGACTCCTGCCTAGTTGCGAGGGACAACTCGGGATTCTCCTCGAGGCTTGGCAGGGCAATTGGGACGCCTCTCCAGCTGAGGCGGAAGACCAAGGGTCCCTTTCCACGTGCCACAGGAATCCTGGGACTCCTATCAAGTTTCACGAGGAGTCAGGCATCGTCTCCTTTAGAGGCACTGATCTCCGCATACCTCTGGAGTTTTCAAAGGATGTGAGGCCTCCGGTCGCGATGAGGTGGGGAACTAGGTTTTTCTCTATGGTCTCCACAGGGGATTCAGACATTCTTTCGTCTTGGGAGATGCAAGACGAGCCTGCATTCAAGTCACTGCAGGGATATCCGGCCTTATTTCGCGTCAGGGCATCGCGGTCTCCATTCCACTTGAGGCCGCAAATTCAGGGTCCCTCTCACATACCTCGAGCTGAGAGAAGCCTCCTCTTGAGGTGCTTGTGGTAAGGTGGTATTCCTCTGGAGTCGAAGCCAGGGACTAAACTCTCATCTCGAGTTGATTTTTGGTCCACGGAGCTCTTTCGTGTTGCTACAGTGACCTCAGGATCCCTCTAGCCTTGAAACAGTGTTCTTGGGGTTTCTCTGGAGTGCCTTCAAGGAAATCAAGGCTCCTTTCATGTGTGATGTGCAACACGGAATTGCACTGCATGCAGTGCAGGGGAATCGGGCCTCATCTAGTGGTGAGGGGGAAGTCTCATGGTTTTTCTCGAGTTGCGGCGGGAACCTGGGGAATATTCTCGAGTTACGATGGGGATTGATCTTCCACACACGTTTTTGTTCAGCGACGTCAGGACTCCTGCCTAGTTGCGACGGACAACTCGGGATTCTCCTCGAGGCTTGGCAGGGCAATTGGGACGCCTCTCCAGCTGAGGCGGGAGACCAAGGGTCCCTTTCCACGTGCCACAGGAATCCTGGGACTCCTATCAAGTTTCACGAGGAGTCAGGCATCGTCTCCTTAGGAGGCACTGATCTCCGCGTACCTCTGGAGTTTTCAAAGGATGTGAGGCCTCCGGTCGCGATGAGGTGGGGAACTAGGTCTTTCTTTGTGGTCTCCACAGGGGATTCAGACATCCTTTCGTCTTGGGAGATGCAAGACGAGCCTGCATTCAAGTCACTGTAGGGATATCCGGCCTTATTTCACGTCAGGGCATCGCGGTGTCCATTCCACTTGAGGCCGCAAACTCAGGGTCCCTGTCACATACCTAGAGCTGAGAGAAGCCTCCTCTTGAGGTGCTTGTGGTAAGGTGGTATTCCTCTGGATCGAAGCCATTGACTAACCTCTCATCTCTAGTTGATTTTTCGTGCACGGAGCTCTTTTGTGTTGCTACAGTGACCTCAGGATCCCTCTAGCCTTGAAACAGTGTTCTTGGGGTTTCTCTGGAGTGCCATCAAGGAAATCAAGGCTCCTTTCATGTGTGATGTGCAACACGAAATTGCTCTGCACGCAGTGCAGGGGAATCTGGCCTCATCTCGCGGCGAGGGGGAAGTCTCATGGTTTTTCTCGAGTTGCGGCGGGAACCTGGGGTATATTCTCGAGTTACGACGGGGATGGCCCTTCCACCCACGTGTTTGTTCAGCGACGTCAGGACTCCTGCCTAGTTGCGAGGGACAACTCGGGATTCTCCTCGAGGCTTGGCAGGGCAATTGGGACGCCTCTCCAGCTGAGTCGGGAGACCAAGGGTCCCTTTCCACGTGCCACAGGAATCCTGGGACTCCTATCAAGTTTCACGAGGAGTCAGGCATCGTCTCCTTTGGAGGCACTGATCTCCCCATACCTCTGGAGTTTTCATAGGATGTGAGGCCTCCGGTCGCGATGAGGTGGGGAACTAGGTCATTCTCTGTGGTCTCCACAGGGGATTCAGACATCCTTTCGTCTTGGCAGATGCAAGACGAGCCTGCATTCAAGTCACTGCAGGGATATCCGGCCTTATTTCGCGTCAGGGAATCGCGGTGTCCATTCCACTTGAGGCCGCAAAATCAGGGTCCCTCTCACATACCTAGAGCTGAGAGAAGCCTCCTCTTGAGGTGCTTGTGGTAAGGTGGTAATCCTCTGGAGTCGAATCCAGGGACTAACCTCTCATCTCGAGTTGATTCATGGTCCACGGAGCTCTTTCGTGCTGCTACAGGGACCTCAGGATCCCTCCAGCCTTGAAACAGTGTTCTTGGGTTTTCTCTGGAGTGCCATCAAGGAAATCAAGGCTCCTTTCATGTGTGAAGTGCAACTCGGAATTGCTCTGCACGCAGTGCAGGGGAATCGGGCCTCATCTCGCGGCGAGGGGGAAGTCTCATAGTTTTCTCGAGTTGCGGCGGGAACCTGCGGTATATTCTCGAGTTACGACGGGGATGGCCCTTCCACACACGTGTTAGTTCAGCGACGGCAGGACTCCTGCCTAGTTGCGAGGGACAACTCGGGATTCTCCTCGAGGCTTGGCAGGGCAATTGGGACGCCTCTCCAGCTGAGGCGGGAGACCAAGGGTCCCTTTCCATGTGCCACAGGAATCCTGGGACTCCTATCAAGTTTCACGAGGAGTCAGGCATCGTCTCCTTTGGAAGCACTGATCTCCACGTACCTATGTAGTTTTCAAAGGATGTGAGGCCTCCCGTCGCGATGAGGTGGGGAACTTGGTCTTTCTCTGTGGTCTCCACAGGGGATTCAGACATCCGTTCATCTTGGGAGATGCAAGCCGAGCCTGCATTCAAGTCAATGCAGGGATATCCGGCCTTATTTTGCGTCAGGGCATTGCAGTGACCATTCCACTTGAGGCCGCAAAATCAGGGCCCTGTCACATATCTAGAGCTGAGAGAAGCCTCCTCTTGAGGTGCTTGTGGTAGGGTGGTATTCCCCTGGAGTCGAAGCCAGGGACTAACCTCTCATCTCGAGTTGATTTTTGGTCCATGGAGCTCTTTCATGTTGCTACAGTGACCTCAGGATTCCTCTAGCCTTGAAACAGTGTTTTTGGGGATTCTCTGGAGTGCCATCAGGGAAATCAAGGCTCCTTTCATGTGTGATGTGCAACACGGAATTGCTCTGCACGCAGTGCAGGGGAATCTGGCCTCATATCGCGGCGAGGGGGAAGTCTCATGGTTTTTCTCGAGTTGCGGCGGGAACCTGGGGTATATTCTCGAGTTACGACGGGGATGGCCCTTCCACCCACGTGTTTGTTCAGCGACGTCAGGACTCCTGCCTAGTTGCGAGGGACAACTCGGGATTCTCCTCGAGGCTTGGCAGGGCAATTGGGACGCCTCTCCAGCTGAGGCGGGAGACCAAGGGTCCCTTTCCACGTGCCACAGGAATCCTGGGACTCCTATCAAGTTTCACGAGGAGTCAGGCATCGTCTCCTTTGGAGACACTGATCTCCGCGTACCTCTGGAGTTTTCAAAGGATGTGAGGCCTCCGGTCGCGATGAGGTGGGGAACTAGGTCATTCTCTGTGGTCTCCACAGGGGATTCAGACATCCTTTCGTCTTGGGAGATGCAAGACGAGCCTGCATTCAAGTCACTGCAGGGATATCCGGCCTTATTTCGCGTCAGGGAATCGCGGTGTCCATTCCACTTGAGGCCGCAAAATCAGGGTCCCTCTCACATACCTAGAGCTGAGAGAAGCCTCCTCTTGTGGTGCTTGTGGTAAGGTGGTATTCCTCTGGAGTCGAAGCCAGGGACTAACCTCTCATCTCGAGTTGATTTTTGGTCCACGGAGCTGTTTCGTGTTGCTATAGTGACCTCAGGATCCCTCAACCTTGAAACAGTGTTCTTGGGGTTTCTCTGGAGTGCCATCAAGGAAATCAAGGCTCCTTTCATGTGTGATGTGCAACACGGAATTGCTCTGCACGCAGTACAGGGGAATCGGGCCTCATCTCGCCGCGAGGGGGAAGTCTCATGGTTCTTCTCGAGTTGTGGCGGGAACCTGGGGTATATTATCAAGTTACGACGGGAATGGCCCTTCCACCCACGTGTTTGTTCAGCGACGTCAGGACTCCTGCCTAGTTGCGAGGGACAACTCGGGATTCTCCTCGAGGCTTGGCAGGGCAATTGGGACGCCTCTCCAGCTGAGGTGGGAGACCAAGGGTCCCTTTCCACGTGCCACAGGAATCCTGGGTCTCCAATCAAGTTTCACGAGGAGTCAGGCATCGTCTCCTTTGGAGGCACTGATCTCCGCGTACCTCTGGAGTTTTCAAAGGATGTGAGGCCTCCGGTCGCGATGAGGTGGTGAACTAGGTCTTTCTCTGTGGTCTCCACAGGGGATTCAGATATCCTTTCGTCTTGGGAGATGCAAGACGAGCCTGCATTCAAGTCACTGCAGGGATATCCGGCCTTATTTCGAGTCAGGGCATCGCGGTCTCCATTCCACTTGAGGCCGCAAACTCAGGGTCCCTCTCACATAGCTAGAGCTGAGAGAAGCCTCCTCTTGAGGTGCTTGTGGTAAGGTGGTATTCCTCTGGAGTCGAAGCCAGGGACTAACCTCTCATCTCGAGTTGATTTTTGGTCCATGGAGCTCTTTCGTGTTGCTACAGTGACCTCAGGATCCCTCAACCTTGAAACAGTGTTCTTGGGGTTTCTCTGGAGTGCCATCAAGGAAATCAAGACTCCTTTCTTGTGTGATGTGCAAACACGGAATTGCTCTGCACGCAGTGCAGGGTATCGGGCCTCATTTTGCGGCGAGGGGGAAGTCTAATGGTTTTTCTCGAGTTGCGATTGGAACCTGGGGTATATTCTCGAGTTACGACGGGGATGGCCCTTCCACCCACGTGTTTGTTCAGCGACGTCAGACTCCTGTCTTGTTGCGAGGGACAACTCGGGATTCTCCTCGAGGCTTGGCAGGGCAATTGGGACGCCTCTCCAGCTGAGGCGGGAGACCAAGGGTCCCTTTCCACATGCCACAGGAATCCTGGAACTCCTATCAAGTTTCACGAGGAGTCAGGCATCGTCTCCTTTGGAGGCAATGATCTCCGTGTACCTCTGGAATTTTCAAAGGATGTGAGGCCTCCGGTCGCGATGAGGTGGGGAACTAGGTCTTTCTCTGTGGTCTCCACAGGGGATTCAGACATCCTTTCGTCTTGGGAGATGCAAGACGAGCCTGCATTCAAGTCACTGCAGGGATATCCGGCCTTATTTCGCGTCAGGGCATCGCGGTGTCCATTCGACTTGAGGCCGCAAACTCAGGGTCCCTCTCACATACCTAGAGCAGAGAGAAGCCTCCTCTTGAGGTGCTTGTGGTAAGGTGGTATTCCTCTGGATTCGAAGCCAGGGACTAACCTCTCATCTCGAGTTGATTCATGGTCCACGGAGCTCTTTCGTGCTGCTACAGGGACCTCAGGATCCCTCCAGCCTTGAAACAGTGTTCTTGGGGTTTCTCTGGAGTGCCATCAAGGAAATCAAGGCTCCTTTCATGTGTGATGTGCAACACGGAATTGCTCTGCACGCAGTGCAGGGGAATCGGGCCTCATCTCGCGGCGAGGGGAAAGTCTCATGGTTTTTCTCAAGTTGCGGCGGGAACCTGGGGTATATTCTCGAGTTACGACGGGGATGGCCCTTCCACCCACGTGTTTGTTCAGCGACGTCAGGACTCCTGCCTAGTTGCGAGGGACAACTCGGGATTCTCCTCGAGGCTTGGCAGGGCAATTGGGACGCCTCTCCAGCTGAGGTGGGAGACCAAGGGTCCCTTTCCACGTGCCACAGGAATCCTGGGACTCCAATCAAGTTTCACGAGCAGTCAGGCATCGTCTCCTTTGGAGGCACTGATCTCCGCGTACCTCTGAAGTTTTCAAAGGATGTGAGGCCTCCGGTCGCGATGAGGTGGTGAACTAGGTCTTTCTCTGTGGTCTCCACAGGGGATTCAGACATCCTTTCGTCTTGGGAGATGCAAGACGAGCCTGCATTCAAGTCACTGCAGGGATATCCGGCCTTATTTCGAGTCAGGGCATCGCGGTCTCCATTCCACTTGAGGCCGCAAACTCAGGGTCCCTCTCACATAGCTAGAGCTGAGAGAAGCCTCCTCTTGAGGTGCTTGTGGTAAGGTGGTATTCCTCTGGAGTCGAAGCCAGGGACTAACCTCTCATCTCGAGTTGATTTTTGGTCCACGGAGCTTTTTCGTGTTGCTACAGTGACCTCAGGATCCCTCAACCTTGAAACAGTGTTCTTGGGGTTTCTCTGGAGTGCCATCAAGGAAATCAAGGCTCCTTTCTTGTGTGATGTGCAACAAGGAATTGCTCTGCACGCAGTGCAGGGGAATCGGGCCTCATCTCGCGGTGAGGGGGAAGTCTCATGGTTTTTCTCGAGTTGCGGCGGGAACCTGGGGTATATTCTCGAGTTACGACGGGGATGGCCCTTCCACACACGTGCTTCTTCAGCGACGTCAGGACTCCTGCCTAGTTGCGAGGGACAACTCGGGATTCTCCTCGAGGCTTGGCAGGGCAATTGGGACGCCTCTCCAGCTGAGGCGGGAGACCAAGGGTCCCTTTCCACGTGCCACAGGAATCCTGGGACTCCTATCAAGTTTCACGAGGAGTCAGGCATCGTCTCCTTTGGAGGCACTGATCTCCGCGTACCTCTGGAGTTTTCAAAGGATGTGAGGCCTCCGGTCGCGATGAGGTGGGGAACTAGGTCTTTCTCTGTGGTCTCCACAGGGGATTCAGACATCCTTTCTTCTTGGGAGATGCAAGACGAGCCTGCATTCAAGTCACTGCAGGGATATCCGGCCTTTTTTCGAGTCAGGGCATCGCGGTGTCCATTCCACTTGAGGCCGCAAACTCAGGGTCCCTCTCACATACCTAGAGCTGAGAGAAGCCTCCTCTTGAGGTGCTTGTGGTAAGGTGGTATTCCTCTGGAGTCGAAGCCAGGGACTAACCTCTCATCTCGAGTTGGTTTTTGGTCCACGGAGCTCTTTCTTGTTGCTACAGTGACCTCAGGATCCCTCAACCTTGAAACAGTGTTCTTGGGGTTTCTCTGGAGTGCCATCAAGGAAATCAAGGCTCCTTTCATGTGTGATGTGCAACACGGAATTGCTCTGCACGCAGTGCAGGGGAAGCGGGCCTCATCTCGCGGCGAGGGGGAAGTCTCATGGTTTTTCTCGAGTTGGGGCGGGAACCTGGGGTATATTCTCAAGTTACGACGGGGATGGCCCTTCCCCACACGTGTTTGTTCAGCGACGTCAGGACTCCTGCCTAGTTGCGAGGGACAACTCGGGATTCTCCTCGAGGCTTGGCAGGGCAATTGGGACGCCTCTCCAGCTGAGGCGGGAGACCAAGGGTCCCTTTCCATGTGCCACAGGAATCCTGGGACTCCTATCAAGTTTCACGAGGAGTCAGGCATCGTCTCCTTTGGAGGCACTGATCTCCGCGTACCTCTGGAGTTTTCAAAGGATGTGAGGCCTCCGGTCGCGATGAGGTGGGGAACTAGGTCTTTCTCTGTGGTCTCCACAGGGGATTCAGACATCCTTTCGTCTTGGGAGATGCAAGACGAGCCTGCATTCAAGTCACTGCAGGGATATCCGGCCTTATTTCGCGTCAGGGCATCGCGGTGTCCATTCCACTTGAGGCCGCAAACTCAAGGTCCCTCTCACATACATAGAGCTGAGAGAAGCCTCCTCTTGAGGGCTTGTGGTAAGGTGGTATTCCTCTGGAGTCGAAGCCAGGGACTAACCTCTCATCTCGAGTTGATTTTTGGTCACGGAGCTCTTTCGTGTTGCTACAGTGACCTCAGGATCCCTCAACCTTGAAACAGTGTTCTTGGGGTTTCTCTGGAGTGCCATCAAGGAAATAAAATCTCCTTTCATGTGTGATGTGCAACACGGAATTGCTCTGCATGCAGAGCAGGGGAATCGGGCCTCATCTATCGGCGAGGGGGAAGTCTCATGGTTTTTCTCGAGTTGGGGCGGGAACCTGGGGTATATTCTCGAGTTACGACTGGGATGGCCCTTCCACCTATGTGTTTGTTCAGCGACGTCAGGACTCCTGCCTAGTTGCGAGGGACAACTCGGGATTCTCCTCGAGGCTTGGCAGGGCAATTGCGACGCCTCTCGAGCTGTGGCGGGAGACCAAGGGTCCCTTTCCACGTGCCACAGCAATCCTGGGACTCCTATCAAGTTTCACGAGGAGTCAGGCGTCGTCTCCTTTGGAGGCACTGATCTCCGCATACCTCTGGAGTTTTCAAAGGATGTGAGGTCTCCGGTCGCGATGAGGTGGGGAACTAGGTCTTTCTCTGTGGTCTCCACAGGGGATTCAGACATCCTTTCGTCTTGGGAGATGCAAGACGGGCCTGCATTCAAGTCACTGCAGGGATATCCGGCCTTATTTCGCGTCAGGGCATCGCGGTGTCCGTTCCACTTGAGGCCGCAAACTCAGGGTCCCTCTCACATACCTAGAGCTGAGAGAAGCCTCCTCTTGAGGTGCTTGTGGTAAGGTGGTATTCCTCTGGAGTCGAAGCCAGGGACTAACCTCTCATCTCGAGTTGATTCATGGTCCACGGAGCTCTTTCGTGCTGCTACAGGGACCTCAGGATCCCTCCAGCCTTGAAACAGTGTTCTTGGGGTTTCTCTGGAGTGCCATCAAGGAAATCAAGGCTCCTTTCATGTGTGATGTGCAACACGGAATTGCTCTGCACGCAGTGCAGGGGAATCGGGCCTCATCTCGCGGCGAGGGGGAAGTCTCATGGTTTTTCTCGAGTTGCGGCGGGAACCTGGGGTATATTCTCGAGTTACGACGGGGATGGCCCTTCCACCCACGTGTTTGTTCAGCGACGTCAGGACTCCTGCCTAGTTGCGAGGGACAACTCGGGATTCTCCTCGAGGCTTGGCAGGGCAATTGCGACGCCTCTCGAGCTGAGGCGGGAGACCAAGGGTCCCTTTCCACGAGCCACAGGAATCCTGGGACTCCTATCAAGTTTCACGAGGAGTCAGGCATCGTCTCCTTTGGAGGCACTGATCTCCGCGTACCTCTGGAGTTTTCAAATGATGTGAGGCCTCCGGTCGCGATGAGGTGGTGAACTAGGTCTTTCTCTGTGGTCTCCACAGGGGATTCAGACATCCTTTCGTCTTGGGAGATGCAAGACGAGCCTGCATTCAAGTCACTGCAGGGATATCCGGCCTTATTTCGAGTCAGGGCATCGCGGTCTCCATTCCACTTGAGGCCGCAAACTCAGGGTCCCTCTCACATAGCTAGAGCTGAGAGAAGCCTCCTCTTGAGGTGCTTGTGGTAAGGTGGTATTCCTCTGGAGTCGAAGCCAGGGACTAACCTCTCATCTCGAGTTGATTTTTGGTCCACGGAGCTTTTTCGTGTTGCTACAGTGACCTCAGGATCCCTCAACCTTGAAACAGTGTTCTTGGGGTTTCTCTGGAGTGCCATCAAGGAAATCAAGGCTCCTTTCTTGTGTGATGTGCAACACGGAATTGCTCTGCACGCAGTGCAGGGGAATCGGGCCTCATCTCGTGGCGAGGGGGAAGTCTCATGGTTTTTCTGGAGTTGCGGCGGGAACCTGGGGTATATTCTCGAGTTACGACGGGGATGGCCCTTCCACCCACGTGTTTGTTCAGCGACGTCAGGACTCCTGCCTAGTTGCAAGGGACAACTCGGGATTCTCCTCGAGGCTTGGCAGGGCAATTGGGACGCTCTCCAGCTGAGGCGGGAGACCAAGGGTCCCTTTCCACGTGCCACAGGAATCCTGGGACTCCTATCAAGTTTCACGAGGAGTCAGGCATCGTCTCCTTTGGAGGCACTGATCTCCGCGTACCTCTGGAGTTTTCAAAGGATGTGAGGCCTCCGGTCGCCATGACGTGGGGAACTAGGTCTTTCTCTGTGGTCTCCATAGGGGATTCAGACATCCTTTCATTTTGGGAGATGCAAGACGAGCCTGCATTCAAGTCACTGCAGGGATATTCGGCCTTATTTCGAGGCAGGGCATCGCGGTGTCCATTCCACTTGAGGCCGCAAACTCAGGGTCCCTCTCACATACCTAGAGCTGAGAGAAGCCTCCTCTCGAGGTGCTTGTGGTAAGGTGGTATTGCTCTGGAGTCGAAGCCAGGGACTAAGCTCTCATCTCGGAGTTGATTTTTGGTCCACGGAGCACTTTTGTGTTCCTACAGTGACCTCAGGATCCCTCTAGCCTTGAAACAGTGTTCTTGAGGTTTCTCTGGAGTGCCATCAAGGAAATCAAGGCTCCTTTCATCTGTGATGTGCAACACGGAATTGCTCTGCAAGCAGTGCAGGGTATCGGGCCTCATTTCGCGGCGAGGGGGAAGTCTCATGGTTTTTCTCGAGTTGCGGCGGGAACCTGGGTTATCTTCTCGAGTTACGACGGGGATGGCCCTTCCACCCACGTGTTTGTTCAGCGACGTCAGGACTCCTGCCTAGTTGCGAGGGACAACTCGGGATTCTCCTCGAGGCTTGGCAGGGCAATTGGGACGCCTCTCCAGCTGAGGCGGGAGACCAAGGGTCCCTTTCCATGTGCCACAGGAATCCTGGGACTCCTATCAAGTTTCACGAGGAGTCAGGCATCGTCTCCTTTGGAGGCACTGATCTCCGCGTACCTATGGAGTTTTCAAAGGATGTGAGGCCTCCGGTCGCGATGAGGTGGGGAACATGGTCTTTCTCTGTGGTCTCCACAGGGGATTCAGACATCCGTTCATCTTGGGAGATGCAAGACGAGCCTGCATTCAAGTCACTGCAGGGATATCCGGCCTTATTTTGCGTCAGGGCATTGCAGTGACCATTCCACTTGAGGCCGCAAAATCAGGGTCCCTGTCACATATCTAGAGCTGAGAGAAGCCTCCTCTTGAGGTGCTTGTGGTAAGGTGGTATTCCCGTGGAGTCGAAGCCAGGGACTAACCTCTCATCTCGAGTTGATTTTTGGTCCACGGAGCTCTTTCGTGTTGCTACAGTGACCTCAGGATCCCTCTAGCCTTGAAACAGTGTTCTTGGGGATTCTCTGGAGTGCCATCAAGGAAATCAAGGCTCCTTTCATGTGTGATGTGCAACACGGAATTGCTCTGCACGCAGTACAGGGGAATCGGGCCTCATCTCGCCGCGAGGGGGAAGTCTCATGGTTCTTCTCGAGTTGTGGCGGGAACCTGGGGTATATTATCAAGTTACGACGGGAATGGCCCTTCCACCCACGTGTTTGTTCAGCGACGTCAGGACTCCTGCCTAGTTGCGAGGGACAACTCGGGATTCTCCTCGAGGCTTGGCAGGGCAATTGGGACGCCTCTCCAGCTGAGGTGGAAGACCAAGGGTCCCTTTCCACGTGCCACAGGAATCCTGGGTCTCCAATCAAGTTTCACGAGGAGTCAGGCATCGTCTCCTTTGGAGGCACTGATCTCCGCGTACCTCTGGAGTTTTCAAAGGATGTGAGGCCTCCGGTCGCGATGAGGTGGTGAACTAGGTCTTTCTCTGTGGTCTCCACAGGGGATTCAGATATCCTTTCGTCTTGGGAGATGCAAGACGAGCCTGCATTCAAGTCACTGCAGGGATATCCGGCCTTATTTCGAGTCAGGGCATCGCGGTCTCCATTCCACTTGAGGCCGCAAACTCAGGGTCCCTCTCACATAGCTAGAGCTGAGAGAAGCCTCCTCTTGAGGTGCTTGTGGTAAGGTGGTATTCCTCTGGAGTCGAAGCCAGGGACTAACCTCTCATCTCGAGTTGATTTTTGGTCCATGGAGCTCTTTCGTGTTGCTACAGTGACCTCAGGATCCCTCAACCTTGAAACAGTGTTCTTGGGGTTTCTCTGGAGTGCCATCAAGGAAATCAAGACTCCTTTCTTGTGTGATGTGCAAACACGGAATTGCTCTGCACGCAGTGCAGGGTATCGGGCCTCATTTTGCGGCGAGGGGGAAGTCTAATGGTTTTTCTCGAGTTGCGATTGGAACCTGGGGTATATTCTCGAGTTACGACGGGGATGGCCCTTCCACCCACGTGTTTGTTCAGCGACGTCAGACTCCTGTCTTGTTGCGAGGGACAACTCGGGATTCTCCTCGAGGCTTGGCAGGGCAATTGGGACGCCTCTCCAGCTGAGGCGGGAGACCAAGGGTCCCTTTCCACATGCCACAGGAATCCTGGAACTCCTATCAAGTTTCACGAGGAGTCAGGCATCGTCTCCTTTGGAGGCAATGATCTCCGTGTACCTCTGGAATTTTCAAAGGATGTGAGGCCTCCGGTCGCGATGAGGTGGTGAACTAGGTCTTTCTCTGTGGTCTCCACAGGGGATTCAGACATCCTTTCGTCTTGGGAGATGCAAGACGAGCCTGCATTCAAGTCACTGCAGGGATATCCGGCCTTATTTCGCGTCAGGGCATCGCGGTGTCCATTCGACTTGAGGCCGCAAACTCAGGGTCCCTCTCACATACCTAGAGCAGAGAGAAGCCTCCTCTTGAGGTGCTTGTGGTAAGGTGGTATTCCTCTGGATTCGAAGCCAGGGACTAACCTCTCATCTCGAGTTGATTCATGGTCCACGGAGCTCTTTCGTGCTGCTACAGGGACCTCAGGATCCCTCCAGCCTTGAAACAGTGTTCTTGGGGTTTCTCTGGAGTGCCATCAAGGAAATCAAGGCTCCTTTCATGTGTGATGTGCAACACGGAATTGCTCTGCACGCAGTGCAGGGGAATCGGGCCTCATCTCGCGGCGAGGGGAAAGTCTCATGGTTTTTCTCAAGTTGCGGCGGGAACCTGGGGTATATTCTCGAGTTACGACGGGGATGGCCCTTCCACCCACGTGTTTGTTCAGCGACGTCAGGACTCCTGCCTAGTTGCGAGGGACAACTCGGGATTCTCCTCGAGGCTTGGCAGGGCAATTGGGACGCCTCTCCAGCTGAGGTGGGAGACCAAGGGTCCCTTTCCACGTGCCACAGGAATCCTGGGACTCCAATCAAGTTTCACGAGCAGTCAGGCATCGTCTCCTTTGGAGGCACTGATCTCCGCGTACCTCTGAAGTTTTCAAAGGATGTGAGGCCTCCG
This sequence comes from Cervus elaphus, assembly GCF_910594005.1. Classification (NCBI taxonomy): domain Eukaryota; kingdom Metazoa; phylum Chordata; class Mammalia; order Artiodactyla; family Cervidae; genus Cervus; species Cervus elaphus. The sequence goes on along the minus strand of NW_025316681.1, from coordinate 848,277 downwards.
GTCGCGATGAGGTGGTGAACTAGGTCTTTCTCTGTGGTCTCCACAGGGGATTCAGACATCCTTTCGTCTTGGGAGATGCAAGACGAGCCTGCATTCAAGTCACTGCAGGGATATCCGGCCTTATTTCGAGTCAGGGCATCGCGGTCTCCATTCCACTTGAGGCCGCAAACTCAGGGTCCCTCTCACATAGCTAGAGCTGAGAGAAGCCTCCTCTTGAGGTGCTTGTGGTAAGGTGGTATTCCTCTGGAGTCGAAGCCAGGGACTAACCTCTCATCTCGAGTTGATTTTTGGTCCACGGAGCTTTTTCGTGTTGCTACAGTGACCTCAGGATCCCTCAACCTTGAAACAGTGTTCTTGGGGTTTCTCTGGAGTGCCATCAAGGAAATCAAGGCTCCTTTCTTGTGTGATGTGCAACAAGGAATTGCTCTGCACGCAGTGCAGGGGAATCGGGCCTCATCTCGCGGTGAGGGGGAAGTCTCATGGTTTTTCTCGAGTTGCGGCGGGAACCTGGGGTATATTCTCGAGTTACGACGGGGATGGCCCTTCCACACACGTGCTTCTTCAGCGACGTCAGGACTCCTGCCTAGTTGCGAGGGACAACTCGGGATTCTCCTCGAGGCTTGGCAGGGCAATTGGGACGCCTCTCCAGCTGAGGCGGGAGACCAAGGGTCCCTTTCCACGTGCCACAGGAATCCTGGGACTCCTATCAAGTTTCACGAGGAGTCAGGCATCGTCTCCTTTGGAGGCACTGATCTCCGCGTACCTCTGGAGTTTTCAAAGGATGTGAGGCCTCCGGTCGCGATGAGGTGGTGAACTAGGTCTTTCTCTGTGGTCTCCACAGGGGATTCAGACATCCTTTCTTCTTGGGAGATGCAAGACGAGCCTGCATTCAAGTCACTGCAGGGATATCCGGCCTTTTTAGAGTCAGGGCATCGCGGTGTCCATTCCACTTGAGGCCGCAAACTCAGGGTCCCTCTCACATACCTAGAGCTGAGAGAAGCCTCCTCTTGAGGTGCTTGTGGTAAGGTGGTATTCCTCTGGAGTCGAAGCCAGGGACTAACCTCTCATCTCGAGTTGGTTTTTGGTCCACGGAGCTCTTTCTTGTTGCTACAGTGACCTCAGGATCCCTCAACCTTGAAACAGTGTTCTTGGGGTTTCTCTGGAGTGCCATCAAGGAAATCAAGGCTCCTTTCATGTGTGATGTGCAACACGGAATTGCTCTGCACGCAGTGCAGGGGAAGCGGGCCTCATCTCGCGGCGAGGGGGAAGTCTCATGGTTTTTCTCGAGTTGGGGCGGGAACCTGGGGTATATTCTCAAGTTACGACGGGGATGGCCCTTCCCCACACGTGTTTGTTCAGCGACGTCAGGACTCCTGCCTAGTTGCGAGGGACAACTCGGGATTCTCCTCGAGGCTTGGCAGGGCAATTGGGACGCCTCTCCAGCTGAGGCGGGAGACCAAGGGTCCCTTTCCATGTGCCACAGGAATCCTGGGACTCCTATCAAGTTTCACGAGGAGTCAGGCATCGTCTCCTTTGGAGGCACTGATCTCCGCGTACCTCTGGAGTTTTCAAAGGATGTGAGGCCTCCGGTCGCGATGAGGTGGGGAACTAGGTCTTTCTCTGTGGTCTCCACAGGGGATTCAGACATCCTTTCGTCTTGGGAGATGCAAGACGAGCCTGCATTCAAGTCACTGCAGGGATATCCGGCCTTATTTCGCGTCAGGGCATCGCGGTGTCCATTCCACTTGAGGCCGCAAACTCAAGGTCCCTCTCACATACATAGAGCTGAGAGAAGCCTCCTCTTGAGGGCTTGTGGTAAGGTGGTATTCCTCTGGAGTCGAAGCCAGGGACTAACCTCTCATCTCGAGTTGATTTTTGGTCACGGAGCTCTTTCGTGTTGCTACAGTGACCTCAGGATCCCTCAACCTTGAAACAGTGTTCTTGGGGTTTCTCTGGAGTGCCATCAAGGAAATAAAATCTCCTTTCATGTGTGATGTGCAACACGGAATTGCTCTGCATGCAGTGCAGGGGAATCGGGCCTCATCTATCGGCGAGGGGGAAGTCTCATGGTTTTTCTCGAGTTGGGGCGGGAACCTGGGGTATATTCTCGAGTTACGACTGGGATGGCCCTTCCACCTATGTGTTTGTTCAGCGACGTCAGGACTCCTGCCTAGTTGCGAGGGACAACTCGGGATTCTCCTCGAGGCTTGGCAGGGCAATTGCGACGCCTCTCGAGCTGTGGCGGGAGACCAAGGGTCCCTTTCCACGTGCCACAGCAATCCTGGGACTCCTATCAAGTTTCACGAGGAGTCAGGCGTCGTCTCCTTTGGAGGCACTGATCTCCGCATACCTCTGGAGTTTTCAAAGGATGTGAGGTCTCCGGTCGCGATGAGGTGGGGAACTAGGTCTTTCTCTGTGGTCTCCACAGGGGATTCAGACATCCTTTCGTCTTGGGAGATGCAAGACGGGCCTGCATTCAAGTCACTGCAGGGATATCCGGCCTTATTTCGCGTCAGGGCATCGCGGTGTCCGTTCCACTTGAGGCCGCAAACTCAGGGTCCCTCTCACATACCTAGAGCTGAGAGAAGCCTCCTCTTGAGGTGCTTGTGGTAAGGTGGTATTCCTCTGGAGTCGAAGCCAGGGACTAACCTCTCATCTCGAGTTGATTCATGGTCCACGGAGCTCTTTCGTGCTGCTACAGGGACCTCAGGATCCCTCCAGCCTTGAAACAGTGTTCTTGGGGTTTCTCTGGAGTGCCATCAAGGAAATCAAGGCTCCTTTCATGTGTGATGTGCAACACGGAATTGCTCTGCACGCAGTGCAGGGGAATCGGGCCTCATCTCGCGGCGAGGGGGAAGTCTCATGGTTTTTCTGGAGTTGCGGCGGGAACCTGGGGTATATTCTCGAGTTACGACGGGGATGGCCCTTCCACCCACGTGTTTGTTCAGCGACGTCAGGACTCCTGCCTAGTTGCGAGGGACAACTCGGGATTCTCCTCGAGGCTTGGCAGGGCAATTGCGACACCTCTCGAGCTGAGGCGGGAGACCAAGGGTCCCTTTCCACGTGCCACAGGAATCCTGGGACTCCTATCAAGTTTCACGAGGAGTCAGGCATCGTCTCCTTTGGAGGCACTGATCTCCGCGTACCTCTGGAGTTTTCAAATGATGTGAGGCCTCCGGTCGCGATGAGGTGGTGAACTAGGTCTTTCTCTGTGGTCTCCACAGGGGATTCAGACATCCTTTCGTCTTGGGAGATGCAAGACGAGCCTGCATTCAAGTCACTGCAGGGATATCCGGCCTTATTTCGAGTCAGGGCATCGCGGTCTCCATTCCACTTGAGGCCGCAAACTCAGGGTCCCTCTCACATAGCTAGAGCTGAGAGAAGCCTCCTCTTGAGGTGCTTGTGGTAAGGTGGTATTCCTCTGGAGTCGAAGCCAGGGACTAACCTCTCATCTCGAGTTGATTTTTGGTCCACGGAGCTTTTTCGTGTTGCTACAGTGACCTCAGGATCCCTCAACCTTGAAACAGTGTTCTTGGGGTTTCTCTGGAGTGCCATCAAGGAAATCAAGGCTCCTTTCTTGTGTGATGTGCAACACGGAATTGCTCTGCACGCAGTGCAGGGGAATCGGGCCTCATCTCGTGGCGAGGGGGAAGTCTCATGGTTTTTCTGGAGTTGCGGCGGGAACCTGGGGTATATTCTCGAGTTACGACGGGGATGGCCCTTCCACCCACGTGTTTGTTCAGCGACGTCAGGACTCCTGCCTAGTTGCAAGGGACAACTCGGGATTCTCCTCGAGGCTTGGCAGGGCAATTGGGACGCTCTCCAGCTGAGGCGGGAGACCAAGGGTCCCTTTCCACGTGCCACAGGAATCCTGGGACTCCTATCAAGTTTCACGAGGAGTCAGGCATCGTCTCCTTTGGAGGCACTGATCTCCGCGTACCTCTGGAGTTTTCAAAGGATGTGAGGACTCCGGTCGCCATGACGTGGGGAACTAGGTCTTTCTCTGTGGTCTCCATAGGGGATTCAGACATCCTTTCATTTTGGGAGATGCAAGACGAGCCTGCATTCAAGTCACTGCAGGGATATTCGGCCTTATTTCGAGGCAGGGCATCGCGGTGTCCATTCCACTTGAGGCCGCAAACTCAGGGTCCCTCTCACATACCTAGAGCTGAGAGAAGCCTCCTCTCGAGGTGCTTGTGGTAAGGTGGTATTGCTCTGGAGTCGAAGCCAGGGACTAAGCTCTCATCTCGGAGTTGATTTTTGGTCCACGGAGCACTTTTGTGTTCCTACAGTGACCTCAGGATCCCTCTAGCCTTGAAACAGTGTTCTTGAGGTTTCTCTGGAGTGCCATCAAGGAAATCAAGGCTCCTTTCATCTGTGATGTGCAACACGGAATTGCTCTGCAAGCAGTGCAGGGTATCGGGCCTCATTTCTCGGCGAGGGGGAAGTCTCATGGTTTTTCTCGAGTTGCGGCGGGAACCTGGGTTATCTTCTCGAGTTACGACGGGGATGGCCCTTCCACCCACGTGTTTGTTCAGCGACGTCAGGACTCCTGCCTAGTTGCGAGGGACAACTCGGGATTCTCCTCGAGGCTTGGCAGGGCAATTGGGACGCCTCTCCAGCTGAGGCGGGAGACCAAGGGTCCCTTTCCATGTGCCACAGGAATCCTGGGACTCCTATCAAGTTTCACGAGGAGTCAGGCATCGTCTCCTTTGGAGGCACTGATCTCCGCGTACCTATGGAGTTTTCAAAGGATGTGAGGCCTCCGGTCGCGATGAGGTGGGGAACATGGTCTTTCTCTGTGGTCTCCACAGGGGATTCAGACATCCGTTCATCTTGGGAGATGCAAGACGAGCCTGCATTCAAGTCACTGCAGGGATATCCGGCCTTATTTTGCGTCAGGGCATTGCAGTGACCATTCCACTTGAGGCCGCAAAATCAGGGTCCCTGTCACATATCTAGAGCTGAGAGAAGCCTCCTCTTGAGGTGCTTGTGGTAAGGTGGTATTCCCGTGGAGTCGAAGCCAGGGACTAACCTCTCATCTCGAGTTGATTTTTGGTCCACGGAGCTCTTTCGTGTTGCTACAGTGACCTCAGGATCCCTCTAGCCTTGAAACAGTGTTCTTGGGGATTCTCTGGAGTGCCATCAGGGAAATCAAGGCTCCTTTCATGTGTGATGTGCAACACGGAATTGCTCTGCACGCAGTGCAGGGGAATCTGGCCTCATATCGCGGCGAGGGGGAAGTCTCATGGTTTTTCTCGAGTTGCGGCGGGAACCTGGGGTATATTCTCGAGTTACGACGGGGATGGCCCTTCCACCCACGTGTTTGTTCAGCGACGTCAGGACTCCTGCCTAGTTGCGAGGGACAACTCGGGATTCTCCTCGAGGCTTGGCAGGGCAATTGGGACGCCTCTCCAGCTGAGGCGGGAGACCAAGGGTCCCTTTCCACGTGCCACAGGAATCCTGGGACTCCAATCAAGTTTCACGAGCAGTCAGGCATCGTCTCCTTTGGAGGCACTGATCTCCGCGTACCTCTGAAGTTTTCAAAGGATGTGAGGCCTCCGGTCGCGATGAGGTGGTGAACTAGGTCTTTCTCTGTGGTCTCCACAGGGGATTCAGACATCCTTTCGTCTTGGGAGATGCAAGACGAGCCTGCTTTCAAGTCACTGCAGGGATATCCGGCCTTATTTCGAGTCAGGGCATCGCGGTCTCCATTCCACTTGAGGCCGCAAACTCAGGGTCCCTCTCACATAGCTAGAGCTGAGAGAAGCCTCCTCTTGAGGTGCTTGTGGTAAGGTGGTATTCCTCTGGAGTCGAAGCCAGGGACTAACCTCTCATCTCGAGTTGATTTTTGGTCCACGGAGCTTTTTCGTGTTGCTACAGTGACCTCAGGATCCCTCAACCTTGAAACAGTGTTCTTGGGGTTTCTCTGGAGTGCCATCAAGGAAATCAAGGCTCCTTTCTTGTGTGATGTGCAACAAGGAATTGCTCTGCACGCAGTGCAGGGGAATCGGGCCTCATCTCGCGGTGAGGGGGAAGTCTCATGGTTTTTCTCGAGTTGCGGCGGGAACCTGGGGTATATTCTCGAGTTACGACGGGGATGGCCCTTCCACACACGTGCTTCTTCAGCGACGTCAGGACTCCTGCCTAGTTGCGAGGGACAACTCGGGATTCTCCTCGAGGCTTGGCAGGGCAATTGGGACGCCTCTCCAGCTGAGGCGGGAGACCAAGGGTCCCTTTCCACGTGCCACAGGAATCCTGGGACTCCTATCAAGTTTCACGAGGAGTCAGGCATCGTCTCCTTTGGAGGCACTGATCTCCGCGTACCTCTGGAGTTTTCAAAGGATGTGAGGCCTCCGGTCGCGATGAGGTGGGGAACTAGGTCTTTCTCTGTGGTCTCCACAGGGGATTCAGACATCCTTTCATCTTGGGAGATGCAAGACGAGCCTGCATTCAAGTCACTGCAGGGATATCCGGCCTTTTTTCGAGTCAGGGCATCGCGGTGTCCATTCCACTTGAGGCCGCAAACTCAGGGTCCCTCTCACATACCTAGAGCTGAGAGAAGCCTCCTCTTGAGGTGCTTGTGGTAAGGTGGTATTCCTCTGGAGTCGAAGCCAGGGACTAACCTCTCATCTCGAGTTGGTTTTTGGTCCACGGAGCTCTTTCTTGTTGCTACAGTGACCTCAGGATCCCTCAACCTTGAAACAGTGTTCTTGGGGTTTCTCTGGAGTGCCATCAAGGAAATCAAGGCTCCTTTCATGTGTGATGTGCAACACGGAATTGCTCTGCACGCAGTGCAGGGGAAGCGGGCCTCATCTCGCGGCGAGGGGGAAGTCTCATGGTTTTTCTCGAGTTGGGGCGGGAACCTGGGGTATATTCTCAAGTTACGACGGGGATGGCCCTTCCCCACACGTGTTTGTTCAGCGACGTCAGGACTCCTGCCTAGTTGCGAGGGACAACTCGGGATTCTCCTCGAGGCTTGGCAGGGCAATTGGGACGCCTCTCCAGCTGAGGCGGGAGACCAAGGGTCCCTTTCCATGTGCCACAGGAATCCTGGGACTCCTATCAAGTTTCACGAGGAGTCAGGCATCGTCTCCTTTGGAGGCACTGATCTCCGCGTACCTCTGGAGTTTTCAAAGGATGTGAGGCCTCCGGTCGCGATGAGGTGGGGAACTAGGTCTTTCTCTGTGGTCTCCACAGGGGATTCAGACATCCTTTCGTCTTGGGAGATGCAAGACGAGCCTGCATTCAAGTCACTGCAGGGATATCCGGCCTTATTTCGCGTCAGGGCATCGCGGTGTCCATTCCACTTGAGGCCGCAAACTCAAGGTCCCTCTCACATACATAGAGCTGAGAGAAGCCTCCTCTTGAGGGCTTGTGGTAAGGTGGTATTCCTCTGGAGTCGAAGCCAGGGACTAACCTCTCATCTCGAGTTGATTTTTGGTCACGGAGCTCTTTCGTGTTGCTACAGTGACCTCAGGATCCCTCAACCTTGAAACAGTGTTCTTGGGGTTTCTCTGGAGTGCCATCAAGGAAATAAAATCTCCTTTCATGTGTGATGTGCAACACGGAATTGCTCTGCATGCAGTGCAGGGGAATCGGGCCTCATCTATCGGCGAGGGGGAAGTCTCATGGTTTTTCTCGAGTTGCGGCGGGAACCTGGGGTATATTCTCGAGTTACGACTGGGATGGCCCTTCCACCTATGTGTTTGTTCAGCGACGTCAGGACTCCTGCCTAGTTGCGAGGGACAACTCGGGATTCTCCTCGAGGCTTGGCAGGGCAATTGCGACGCCTCTCGAGCTGTGGCGGGAGACCAAGGGTCCCTTTCCACGTGCCACAGCAATCCTGGGACTCCTATCAAGTTTCACGAGGAGTCAGGCGTCGTCTCCTTTGGAGGCACTGATCTCCGCATACCTCTGGAGTTTTCAAAGGATGTGAGGTCTCCGGTCGCGATGAGGTGGGGAACTAGGTCTTTCTCTGTGGTCTCCACAGGGGATTCAGACATCCTTTCGTCTTGGGAGATGCAAGACGGGCCTGCATTCAAGTCACTGCAGGGATATCCGGCCTTATTTCGCGTCAGGGCATCGCGGTGTCCGTTCCACTTGAGGCCGCAAACTCAGGGTCCCTCTCACATACCTAGAGCTGAGAGAAGCCTCCTCTTGAGGTGCTTGTGGTAAGGTGGTATTCCTCTGGAGTCGAAGCCAGGGACTAACCTCTCATCTCGAGTTGATTCATGGTCCACGGAGCTCTTTCGTGCTGCTACAGGGACCTCAGGATCCCTCCAGCCTTGAAACAGTGTTCTTGGGGTTTCTCTGGAGTGCCATCAAGGAAATCAAGGCTCCTTTCATGTGTGATGTGCAACACGGAATTGCTCTGCACGCAGTGCAGGGGAATCGGGCCTCATCTCGCGGCGAGGGGGAAGTCTCATGGTTTTTCTCGAGTTGCGGCGGGAACCTGGGGTATATTCTCGAGTTACGACGGGGATGGCCCTTCCACCCACGTGTTTGTTCAGCGACGTCAGGACTCCTGCCTAGTTGCGAGGGACAACTCGGGATTCTCCTCGAGGCTTGGCAGGGCAATTGCGACGCCTCTCGAGCTGAGGCGGGAGACCAAGGGTCCCTTTCCACGTGCCACAGGAATCCTGGGACTCCTATCAAGTTTCACGAGGAGTCAGGCATCGTCTCCTTTGGATGCACTGATCTCCGCGTACCTCTGGAGTTTTCAAATGATGTGAGGCCTCCGGTCGCGATGAGGTGGTGAACTAGGTCTTTCTCTGTGGTCTCCACAGGGGATTCAGACATCCTTTCGTCTTGGGAGATGCAAGACGAGCCTGCATTCAAGTCACTGCAGGGATATCCGGCCTTATTTCGAGTCAGGGCATCGCGGTCTCCATTCCACTTGAGGCCGCAAACTCAGGGTCCCTCTCACATAGCTAGAGCTGAGAGAAGCCTCCTCTTGAGGTGCTTGTGGTAAGGTGGTATTCCTCTGGAGTCGAAGCCAGGGACTAACCTCTCATCTCGAGTTGATTTTTGGTCCACGGAGCTTTTTCGTGTTGCTACAGTGACCTCAGGATCCCTCAACCTTGAAACAGTGTTCTTGGGGTTTCTCTGGAGTGCCATCAAGGAAATCAAGGCTCCTTTCTTGTGTGATGTGCAACACGGAATTGCTCTGCACGCAGTGCAGGGGAATCGGGCCTCATCTCGTGGCGAGGGGGAAGTCTTATGGTTTTTCTGGAGTTGCGGCGGGAACCTGGGGTATATTCTCGAGTTACGACGGGGATGGCCCTTCCACCCACGTGTTTGTTCAGCGACGTCAGGACTCCTGCCTAGTTGCAAGGGACAACTCGGGATTCTCCTCGAGGCTTGGCAGGGCAATTGGGACGCTCTCCAGCTGAGGCGGGAGACCAAGGGTCCCTTTCCACGTGCCACAGGAATCCTGGGACTCCTATCAAGTTTCACGAGGAGTCAGGCATCGTCTCCTTTGGAGGCACTGATCTCCGCGTACCTCTGGAGTTTTCAAAGGATGTGAGGCCTCCGGTCGCGATGAGGTGGGGAACTAGGTCTTTCTCTGTGGTCTCCACAGGGGATTCAGACATCCTTTCTTCTTGGGAGATGCAAGACGAGCCTGAATTCAAGTCACTGCAGGGATATCCGGCCTTTTTTCGAGTCAGGGCATCGCGGTGTCCATTCCACTTGAGGCCGCAAACTCAGGGTCCCTCTCACATACCTAGAGCTGAGAGAAGCCTCCTCTTGAGGTGCTTGTGGTAAGGTGGTATTCCTCTGGAGTCGAAGCCAGGGACTAACCTCTCATCTCGAGTTGGTTTTTGGTCCACGGAGCTCTTTCTTGTTGCTACAGTGACCTCAGGATCCCTCAACCTTAAAACAGTGTTCTTGGGGTTTCTCTGGAGTGCCATCAAGGAAATCAAGGCTCCTTTCATGTGTGATGTGCAACACGGAATTGCTCTGCACGCAGTGCAGGGGAAGCGGGCCTCATCTCGCGGCGAGGGGGAAGTCTCATGGTTTTTCTCGAGTTGGGGCGGGAACCTGGGGTATATTCTCGAGTTACGACGGGGATGGCCCTTCCCCACACGTGTTTGTTCAGCGACGTCAGGACTCCTGCCTAGTTGCGAGGGACAACTCGGGATTCTCCTCGAGGCTTGGCAGGGCAATTGGGACGCCTCTCCAGCTGAGGCGGGAGACCAAGGGTCCCTTTCCATGTGCCACAGGAATCCTGGGACTCCTATCAAGTTTCACGAGGAGTCAGGCATCGTCTCCTTTGGAGGCACTGATCTCCGCGTACCTCTGGAGTTTTCAAAGGATGTGAGGCCTCCGGTCGCGATGAGGTGGGGAACTAGGTCTTTCTCTGTGGTCTCCACAGGGGATTCAGACATCCTTTCGTCTTGGGAGATGCAAGACGAGCCTGCATTCAAGTCACTGCAGGGATATCCGGCCTTATTTCGCGTCAGGGCATCGCGGTGTCCATTCCACTTGAGGCCGCAAACTCAAGGTCCCTCTCACATACATAGAGCTGAGAGAAGCCTCCTCTTGAGGGCTTGTGGTAAGGTGGTATTCCTCTGGAGTCGAAGCCAGGGACTAATCTCTCATCTCGAGTTGATTTTTGGTCACGGAGCTCTTTCGTGTTGCTACAGTGACCTCAGGATCCCTCAACCTTGAAACAGTGTTCTTGGGGTTTCTCTGGAGTGCCATCAAGGAAATAAAATCTCCTTCATGTGTGATGTGCAACACGGAATTGCTCTGCATGCAGTGCAGGGGAATCGGGCCTCATCTATCGGCGAGGGGGAAGTCTCATGGTTTTTCTCGAGTTGCGGCGGGAACCTGGGGTATATTCTGGAGTTACGACTGGGATGGCCCTTCCACCTATGTGTTTGTTCAGCGACGTCAGGACTCCTGCCTAGTTGCGAGGGACAACTCGGGATTCTCCTCGAGGCTTGGCAGGGCAATTGCGACGCCTCTCCAGCTGAGGCGGGAGACCAAGGGTCCCTTTCCACGTGCCACAGGAATCCTGGGACTCCTATCAAGTTTCACGAGGAGTCAGGCATCGTCTCCTTTGGAGGCACTGATCTCCGCGTACCTCTGGAGTTTTCAAAGGATGTGAGGCCTCCGGTCGCGATGAGGTGGTTAACTAGGTCTTTCTCTGTGGTCTCCACAGGGGATTCAGACATCCTTTCGTCTTGGGAGATGCAAGACGAGCCTGCATTCAAGTCACTGCAGGGATATCCGGCCTTATTTCGAGTCAGGGCATCGCAGTCTCCATTCCACTTGAGGCCGCAAACTCAGGGTCCCTCTCACATACATAGAGCTGAGAGAAGCCTCCTCTTGAGGTGCTTGTGGTAAGGTGGTATTCCTCTGGAGTCGAAACCAGGTACTAACCTCTCATCTCGAATTGATTCATGGTCCACGGAGCTCTTTCGTGCTGCTACAGGGACCTCAGGATCCCTCCACCCTTGAAACAGTGTTCTTGGGGTTTCTCTGGAGTGCCATCAAGGAAATCAAGGCTCCTTTCATGTGTGATGTGCAACACGGAATTGCTCTGCACGCAGTTGAGGGGAATCGGGCCTCATCTCGCGGCGAGGGGGAAGTCTCATGGTTTTTCTCGAGTTGCGGCGGGAACCTGGGGTATATTCTCGAGTTACGACGGGGATGGCCCTTCCACCCACGTGTTTGTTCAGCGACGTCAGGACTCCTGCCTAGTTGCGAGGGACAACTCGGGATTCTCCTCGAGGCTTGGCAGGGCAATTGCGACGCCTCTCGAGCTGTGGCGGGAGACCAAGGGTCCCTTTCCACGTGCCACAGGAATCCTGGGACTCCAATCAAGTTTCACGAGGAGTCAGGCGTCGTCTCCTTTGGATGCACTGATCTCCGCATACCTCTGGAGTTTTCAAAGGATGTGAGGTCTCCGGTCGCGATGAGGTGGGGAACTAGGTCTTTCTCTGTGGTCTCCACAGGGGATTCAGACATCCTTTCGTCTTGGGAGATGCAAGACGAGCCTGCATTCAAGTCACTGCAGGGATATCCGGCCTTATTTCGCGTCAGGGCATCGCGGTGTCCGTTCCACTTGAGGCCGCAAACTCAGGGTCCCTCTCACATACCTAGAGCTGAGAGAAGCCTCCTCTTGAGGTGCTTGTGGTAAGGTGGTATTCCTCTGGAGTCGAAGCCAGGGACTAACCTCTCATCTCGAGTTGATTCATGGTCCACGGAGCTCTTTCGTGCTGCTACAGGGACCTCAGGATCCCTCCAGCCTTGAAACAGTGTTCTTGGGGTTTCTCTGGAGTGCCATCAAGGAAATCAAGGCTCCTTTCATGTGTGATGTGCAACACGGAATTACTCTGCACGCAGTGCAGGGGAATCGGGCCTCATCTCGCGGCGAGGGGGAAGTCTCATGGTTTTTCTCGAGTTGCGGCGGGAACCTGGGGTATATTCTCGAGTTACGACGGGGATGGCCCTTCCACCCACGTGTTTGTTCAGCGACGTCAGGACTCCTGCCTAGTTGCGAGGGACAACTCGGGATTCTCCTCGAGGCTTGGCAGGGCAATTGCGACGCCTCTCGAGCTGAGGCGGGAGACCAAGGGTCCCTTTCCACGTGCCACAGGAATCCTGGGACTCCTATCAAGTTTCACGAGGAGTCAGGCATCGTCTCCTTTGGAGGCACTGATCTCCGCGTACCTCTGGAGTTTTCAAATGATGTGAGGCCTCCGGTCGCGATGAGGTGGTGAACTAGGTCTTTCTCTGTGGTCTCCACAGGGGATTCAGACATCCTTTCGTCTTGGGAGATGCAAGACGAGCCTGCATTCAAGTCACTGCAGGGATATCCGGCCTTATTTCGAGTCAGGGCATCGCGGTCTCCATTCCACTTGAGGCCGCAAACTCAGGGTCCCTCTCACATAGCTAGAGCTGAGAGAAGCCTCCTCTTGAGGTGCTTGTGGTAAGGTGGTATTCCTCTGGAGTCGAAGCCAGGGACTAACCTCTCATCTCGAGTTGATTTTTGGTCCACGGAGCTTTTTCGTGTTGCTACAGTGACCTCAGGATCCCTCAACCTTGAAACAGTGTTCTTGGGGTTTCTCTGGAGTGCCATCAAGGAAATCAAGGCTCCTTTCTTGTGTGATGTGCAACACGGAATTGCTCTGCACGCAGTGCAGGGGAATCGGGCCTCATCTCGTGGCGAGGGGGAAGTCTCATGGTTTTTCTGGAGTTGCGGCGGGAACCTGGGGTATATTCTCGAGTTACGACGGGGATGGCCCTTCCACACACGTGTTTGTTCAGCGACGTCAGGACTCCTGCCTAGTTGCAAGGGACAACTCGGGATTCTCCTCGAGGCTTGGCAGGGCAATTGGGACGCTCTCCAGCTGAGGCGGGAGACCAAGGGTCCCTTTCCACGTGCCACAGGAATCCTGGGACTCCTATCAAGTTTCACGAGGAGTCAGGCATCATCTCCTTTGGAGGCACTGATCTCCGCGTACCTCTGGAGTTTTCAAAGGATGTGAGGCCTCCGGTCGCCATGACGTGGGGAACTAGGTCTTTCTCTGTGGTCTCCATAGGGGATTCAGACATCCTTTCATTTTGGGAGATGCAAGACGAGCCTGCATTCAAGTCACTGCAGGGATATTCGGCCTTATTTCGAGGCAGGGCATCGCAGTGTCCATTCCACTTGAGGCCGCAAACTCAGGGTCCCTCTCACATACCTAGAGCTGAGAGAAGCCTCCTCTTGAGGTGCTTGTGGTAAGGTGGTATTGCTCTGGAGTCGAAGCCAGGGACTAAGCTCTCATCTCGGAGTTGATTTTTGGTCCACGGAGCTCTTTTGTGTTCCTACAGTGACCTCAGGATCCCTCTAGCCTTGAAACAGTGTTCTTGAGGTTTCTCTGGAGTGCCATCAAGGAAATCAAGGCTCCTTTCATCTGTGATGTGCAACACGGAATTGCTCTGCAAGCAGTGCAGGGTATCGGGCCTCATTTCGCGGCGAGGGGGAAGTCTCATGGTTTTTCTCGAGTTGCGGCGGGAACCTGGGTTATCTTCTCGAGTTACGACGGGGATGGCCCTTCCACCCACGTGTTTGTTCAGCGACGTCAGGACTCCTGCCTAGTTGCGAGGGACAACTCGGGATTCTCCTCGAGGCTTGGCAGGGCAATTAGGACGCCTCTCCAGCTGAGGCGGGAGACCAAGGGTCCCTTTCCATGTGCCACAGGAATCCTGGGACTCCTATCAAGTTTCACGAGGAGTCAGGCATCGTCTCCTTTGGAGGCACTGATCTCCGCGTACCTATGGAGTTTTCAAAGGATGTGAGGCCTCCGGTCGCGATGAGGTGGGGAACATGGTCTTTCTCTGTGGTCTCCACAGGGGATTCAGACATCCGTTCATCTTGGGAGATGCAAGACGAGCCTGCATTCAAGTCACTGCAGGGATATCCGGCCTTATTTTGCGTCAGGGCATTGCAGTGACCATTCCACTTGAGGCCGCAAAATCAGGGTCCCTGTCACATATCTAGAGCTGAGAGAAGCCTCCTCTTGAGGTGCTTGTGGTAAGGTGGTATTCCCGTGGAGTCGAAGCCAGGGACTAACCTCTCATCTCGAGTTGATTTTTGGTCCACGGAGCTCTTTCGTGTTGCTACAGTGACCTCAGGATCCCTCTAGCCTTGAAACAGTGTTCTTGGGGATTCTCTGGAGTGCCATCAGGGAAATCAAGGCTCCTTTCATGTGTGATGTGCAACACGGAATTGCTCTGCATGCAGTGCAGGGGAATCGGGCCTCATATCGCGGCGAGGGGGAAGTCTCATGGTTTTTCTCGAGTTGCGGCGGGAACCTGGGGTATATTCTCGAGTTACGACGGGGATGGCCCTTCCACCCACGTGTTTGTTCAGTGACGTCAGGACTCCTGCCTAGTTGCGAGGGACAACTCGGGATTCTCCTCGAGGCTTGGCAGGGCAATTGGGACGCCTCTCCAGCTGAGGCGGGAGACCAAGGGTCCCTTTCCACGTGCCACAGGAATCCTGGGACTCCTATCAAGTTTCACGAGGAGTCAGGCATCGTCTCCTTTGGAGGCACTGATCTCCGCATACCTCTGGAGTTTTCAAAGGATGTGAGGCCTCCGGTCGCGATGAGGTGGGGAACTAGGTCATTCTCTGTGGTCTCCACAGGGGATTCAGACATCCTTTCGTCTTGGGAGATGCAAGACGAGCCTGCATTCAAGTCACTGCAGGGATATCCAGCCTTATTTCGCGTCAGGGAATCGCGGTGTCCATTCCACTTGAGGCCACAAAATCAGGGTCCCTCTCACATACCTAGAGCTGAGAGAAGCCTCCTCTTGAGGTGCTTGTGGTAAGGTGGTAATCCTCTGGAGTCGAATCCAGGGACTAACCTCTCATCTCGAGTTGATTCAAGGTCCACGGAGCTCTTTCGTGCTGCTACAGGGACCTCAGGATCCCTCCAGCCTTGAAACAGTGTTCTTGGGGTTTCTCTGGAGTGCCATCAAGGAAATCAAGGCTCCTTTCATGTGTGAAGTGCAACTCGGAATTGCTCTGCACGCAGTGCAGGGGAATCGGGCCTCATCTCGCGGCGAGGGGGAAGTCTCATGGTTTTTCTCGAGTTGCGGCGGGAACCTGCGGTATATTCTCGAGTTACGACGGGGATGGCCCTTCCACACACGTGTTAGTTCAGCGACGGCAGGACTCCTGCCTAGTTGCGAGGGACAACTCGGGATTCTCCTCGAGGCTTGGCAGGGCAATTGGGACGCCTCTCCAGCTGAGGCGGGAGACCAAGGGTCCCTTTCCATGTGCCACAGGAATCCTGGGACTCCTATCAAGTTTCACGAGGAGTCAGGCATCGTCTCCTTTGGAAGCACTGATCTCCACGTACCTATGGAGTTTTCAAAGGATGTGAGGCCTCCCGTCGCGATGAGGTGGGGAACTTGGTCTTTCTCTGTGGTCTCCACAGGGGATTCAGACATCCGTTCATCTTGGGAGATGCAAGCCGAGCCTGCATTCAAGTCACTGCAGGGATATCCGGCCTTATTTTGCGTCAGGGCATTGCAGTGACCATTCCACTTGAGGCCGCAAAATCAGGGCCCTGTCACATATCTAGAGCTGAGAGAAGCCTCCTCTTGAGGTGCTTGTGGTAGGGTGGTATTCCCCTGGAGTCGAAGCCAGGGACTAACCTCTCATCTCGAGTTGATTTTTGGTCCATGGAGCTCTTTCGTGTTGCTACAGTGACCTCAGGATTCCTCTAGCCTTGAAACAGTGTTTTTGGGGATTCTCTGGAGTGCCATCAGGGAAATCAAGGCTCCTTTCATGTGTGATGTGCAACACGGAATTGCTCTGCACGCAGTGCAGGGGAATCTGGCCTCATATCGCGGCGAGGGGGAAGTCTCATGGTTTTTCTCGAGTTGCGGCGGGAACCTGGGGTATATTCTCGAGTTACGACGGGGATGGCCCTTCCACCCACGTGTTTGTTCAGCGACGACAGGACTCCTGCCTAGTTGCGAGGGACAACTCGGGATTCTCCTCGAGGCTTGGCAGGGCAATTGGGACGCCTCTCCAGCTGAGGCGGGAGACCACGTGTCCCTTTCCACGTGCCACAGGAATCCTGGGACTCCTATCAAGTTTCACGAGGAGTCAGGCATCGTCTCCTTTGGAGACACTGATCTCCGCGTACCTCTGGAGTTTTCAAAGGATGTGAGGCCTCCGGTCGCGATGAGGTGGGGAACTAGGTCATTCTCTGTGGTCTCCACAGGGGATTCAGACATCCTTTCGTCTTGGGAGATGCAAGACGAGCCTGCATTCAAGTCACTGCAGGGATATCCGGCCTTATTTCGCGTCAGGGAATCGCGGTGTCCATTCCACTTGAGGAAGCAAAATCAGGGTCCCTCTCACATACCTAGAGCTGAGAGAAGCCTCCTCTTGAGGTGCTTGTGGTAAGGTGGTAATCCTCTGGAGTCGAATCCAGGGACTAACCTCTCATCTCGAGTTGATTCATGGTCCACGGATCTCTTTCGTGCTGCTACAGGGACCTCAGGATCCCTCCAGCCTTGAAACAGTGTTCTTGGGGTTTCTCTGGAGTGCCATCAAGGAAATCAAGGCTCCTTTCATGTGTGATGTGCAACTCGGAATTGCTCTGCACGCAGTGCAGGGGAATCGGGCTCATCTCGCGGCGAGGGGGAAGTCTCATGGTTTTTCTCGGGTTGCGGCGGGAACCTGGGGTATATTCTCGAGTTACGACGGGGATGGCCCTTCCACCCACGTGTTTGTTCAGCGACATCAGGACTCCTGCCTAGTTGCGAGGAGCAACTCGGGATTTTCCTCGAGGCTTGGCAGGGCAATTGGGACGCCTCTCCAGCTGAGGCGGGAGACCAAGGGTCCCTTTCCACGTGCCACAGGAATCCTGGGACTCCTATCAAGTTTCTCGAGGAGTCAGGCATCGTCTCCTTTGGAGGCACTATCTCCGCGTACCTCTGGAGTTTTCAAAGGATGTGAGGCCTCCGGTCGCGATGAGGTGGTGAACTAGGTCTTTCTCTGTGGTCTCCACAGGGGATTCAGATATCCTTTCGTCTTGGGAGATGCAAGACGAGCCTGCATTCAAGTCACTGCAGGGATATCCGGCCTTATTTCGAGTCAGGGCATCGCGGTCTCCATTCCACTTGAGGCCGCAAACTCAGGGTCCCTCTCACATAGCTAGAGCTGAGAGAAGCCTCCTCTTGAGGTGCTTGTGGTAAGGTGGTATTCCTCTGGAGTCGAAGCCAGGGACTAACCTCTCATCTCGAGTTGATTTTTGGTCCATGGAGCTCTTTCGTGTTGCTACAGTGACCTCAGGATCCCTCAACCTTGAAACAGTGTTCTTGGGGTTTCTCTGGAGTGCCATCAAGGAAATCAAGACTCCTTTCTTGTGTGATGTGCAAACACGGAATTGCTCTGCACGCAGTGCAGGGTATCGGGCCTCATTTTGCGGCGAGGGGGGAGTCTAATGGTTTTTCTCGAGTTGCGATTGGAACCTGGGGTATATTCTCGAGTTACGACGGGGATGGCCCTTCCACCCACGTGTTTGTTCAGCGACGTCAGACTCTTGCCTTGTTGCGAGGGACAACTCGGGATTCTCCTCGAGGCTTGGCAGGGCAATTGGGACGCCTCTCCAGCTGAGGCGGGAGACTAAGGGTCCCTTTCCACATGCCACAGGAATCCTGGGACTCCTATCAAGTTTCACGAGGAGTCAGGCATCGTCTCCTTTGGAGGCAATGATCTCCGTGTACCTCTGGAATTTTCAAAGGATGTGAGGCCTCCGGTCGCGATGAGGTGGGGAACTAGGTCTTTCTCTGTGGTCTCCACAGGGGATTCAGACATCCTTTCGTCTTGGGAGATGCAAGACGAGCCTGCATTCAAGTCACTGCAGGGATATCCGGCCTTATTTCGCGTCAGGGCATCGCGGTGTCCATTCGACTTGAGGCCGCAAACTCAGGGTCCCTCTCACATACCTAGAGCAGAGAGAAGCCTCCTCTTGAGGTGCTTGTGGTAAGGTGGTATTCCTCTGGATTCGAAGCCAGGGACTAACTTCTCATCTCGAGTTGATTCATGGTCCACGGAGCTCTTTCGTGCTGCTACAGGGACCTCAGGATCCCTCCAGCCTTGAAACAGTGTTCTTGGGGTTTCTCTGGAGTGCCATCAAGGAAATCAAGGCTCCTTTCATGTGTGATGTGCAACACGGAATTGCTCTGCACGCAGTGCAGGGGAATCGGGCCTCATCTCGCGGCGAGGGGAAAGTCTCATGGTTTTTCTCGAGTTGCGGCGGGAACCTGGGGTATATTCTCGAGTTACGACGGGGATGGCCCTTCCACCCACGTGTTTGTTCAGCGACGTCAGGACTCCTGCCTAGTTGCGAGGGACAACTCGGGATTCTCCTCGAGGCTTGGCAGGGCAATTGGGACGCCTCTCCAGCTGAGGCGGGAGACCAAGGATCCCTTTCCACGTGCCACAGGAATCCTGGGACTCCAATCAAGTTTCACGAGCAGTCAGGCATCGTCTCCTTTGGAGGCACTGATCTCCGCGTACCTCTGAAGTTTTCAAAGGATGTGAGGCCTCCGGTCGCGATGAGGTGGTGAACTAGGTCTTTCTCTGTGGTCTCCACAGGGGATTCAGACATCCTTTCGTCTTGGGAGATGCAAGACGAGCCTGCATTCAAGTCACTGCAGGGATATCCGGCCTTATTTCGAGTCAGGGCATCGCGGTCTCCATTCCACTTGAGGCCGCAAACTCAGGGTCCCTCTCACATAGCTAGAGCTGAGAGAAGCCTCCTCTTGAGGTGCTTGTGGTAAGGTGGTATTCCTCTGGAGTCGAAGCCAGGGACTAACCTCTCATCTCGAGTTGATTTTTGGTCCACGGAGCTTTTTCGTGTTGCTACAGTGACCTCAGGATCCCTCAACCTTGAAACAGTGTTCTTGGGGTTTCTCTGGAGTGCCATCAAGGAAATCAAGGCTCCTTTCTTGTGTGATGTGCAACAAGGAATTGCTCTGCACGCAGTGCAGGGGAATCGGGCCTCATCTCGCGGCGAGGGGGAAGTCTCATGGTTTTTCTCGAGTTGCGGCGGGAACCTGGGGTATATTCTCGAGTTACGACGGGGATGGCCCTTCCACACACGTGCTTCTTCAGCGACGTCAGGACTCCTGCCTAGTTGCGAGGGACAACTCGGGATTCTCCTCGAGGCTTGGCAGGGCAATTGGGACGCCTCTCCAGCTGAGGCGGGAGACCAAGGGTCCCTTTCCACGTGCCACAGGAATCCTGGGACTCCTATCAAGTTTCACGAGGAGTCAGGCATCGTCTCCTTTGGAGGCACTGATCTCCGCGTACCTCTGGAGTTTTCAAAGGATGTGAGGCCTCCGGTCGCGATGAGGTGGGGAACTAGGTCTTTCTCTGTGGTCTCCACAGGGGATTCAGACATCCTTTCTTCTTGGGAGATGCAAGACGAGCCTGCATTCAAGTCACTGCAGGGATATCCGGCCTTTTTTCGAGTCAGGGCATCGCGGTGTCCATTCCACTTGAGGCCACAAAATCAGGGTCCCTCTCACATACCTAGAGCTGAGAGAAGCCTCCTCTTGAGGTGCTTGTGGTAAGGTGGTAATCCTCTGGAGTCGAATCCAGGGACTAACCTCTCATCTCGAGTTGATTCAAGGTCCACGGAGCTCTTTCGTGCTGCTACAGGGACCTCAGGATCCCTCCAGCCTTGAAACAGTGTTCTTGGGTTTTCTCTGGAGTGCCATCAAGGAAATCAAGGCTCCTTTCATGTGTGAAGTGCAACTCGGAATTGCTCTGCACGCAGTGCAGGGGAATCGGGCCTCATCTCGCGGCGAGGGGGAAGTCTCATGGTTTTTCTCGAGTTGCGGCGGGAACCTGCGGTATATTCTCGAGTTACGACGGGGATGGCCCTTCCACACACGTGTTAGTTCAGCGACGGCAGGACTCCTGCCTAGTTGCGAGGGACAACTCGGGATTCTCCTCGAGGCTTGGCAGGGCAATTGGGACGCCTCTCCAGCTGAGGCGGGAGACCAAGGGTCCCTTTCCACGTGCCACAGGAATCCTGGGACTCCTATCAAGTTTCACGAGGAGTCAGGCATCGTCTCCTTTGGAAGCACTGATCTCCACGTACCTATGGAGTTTTCAAAGGATGTGAGGCCTCCCGTCGCGATGAGGTGGGGAACTTGGTCTTTCTCTGTGGTCTCCACAGGGGATTCAGACATCCGTTCATCTTGGGAGATGCAAGCCGAGCCTGCATTCAAGTCACTGCAGGGATATCCGGCCTTATTTTGCGTCAGGGCATTGCAGTGACCATTCCACTTGAGGCCGCAAAATCAGGGCCCTGTCACATATCTAGAGCTGAGAGAAGCCTCCTCTTGAGGTGCTTGTGGTAGGGTGGTATTCCCCTGGAGTCGAAGCCAGGGACTAACCTCTCATCTCGAGTTGATTTTTGGTCCATGGAGCTCTTTCGTGTTGCTACAGTGACCTCAGGATTCCTCTAGCCTTGAAACAGTGTTTTTGGGGATTCTCTGGAGTGCCATCAGGGAAATCAAGGCTCCTTTCATGTGTGATGTGCAACACGGAATTGCTCTGCACGCAGTGCAGGGGAATCTGGCCTCATATCGCGGCGAGGGGGAAGTCTCATGGTTTTTCTCGAGTTGCGGCGGGAACCTGGGGTATATTCTCGAGTTACGACGGGGATGGCCCTTCCACCCACGTGTTTGTTCAGCGACGACAGGACTCCTGCCTAGTTGCGAGGGACAACTCGGGATTCTCCTCGAGGCTTGGCAGGGCAATTGGGACGCCTCTCCAGCTGAGGCGGGAGACCAAGGGTCCCTTTCCACGTGCCACAGGAATCCTGGGACTCCTATCAAGTTTCACGAGGAGTCAGGCATCGTCTCCTTTGGAGACACTGATCTCCGCGTACCTCTGGAGTTTTCAAAGGATGTGAGGCCTCCGGTCGCGATGAGGTGGGGAACTAGGTCATTCTCTGTGGTCTCCACAGGGGATTCAGACATCCTTTCGTCTTGGGAGATGCAAGACGAGCCTGCATTCAAGTCACTGCAGGGATATCCGGCCTTATTTCGCGTCAGGGAATCGCGGTGTCCATTCCACTTGAGGCCGCAAAATCAGGGTCCTTCTCACATACCTAGAGCTGAGAGAAGCCTCCTCTTGAGGTGCTTGTGGTAAGGTGGTAATCCTCTGGAGTCGAATCCAGGGACTAACCTCTCATCTCGAGTTGATTCATGGTCCACGGATCTCTTTCGTGCTGCTACAGGGACCTCAGGATCCCTCCAGCCTTGAAACAGTGTTCTTGGGGTTTCTCTGGAGTGCCATCAAGGAAATCAAGGCTCCTTTCATGTGTGATGTGCAACTCGGAATTGCTCTGCACGCAGTGCAGGGGAATCGGGCCTCATCTCGCGGCGAGGGGGAAGTCTCATGGTTTTTCTCGAGTTGCGGCGGGAACCTGGGGTATATTCTCGAGTTACGACGGGGATGGCCCTTCCACCCACGTGTTTGTTCAGCGACGTCAGGACTCCTGCCTAGTTGCGAGGGACAACTCGGGATTTTCCTCGAGGCTTGGCAGGGCAATTGGGACGCCTCTCCAGCTGAGGCGGGAGACCAAGGGTCCCTTTCCACGTGCCACAGGAATCCTGGGACTCCTATCAAGTTTCTCGAGGAGTCAGGCATCGTCTCCTTTGGAGGCACTATCTCCGCGTACCTCTGGAGTTTTCAAAGGATGTGAGGCCTCCGGTCGCGATGAGGTGGTGAACTAGGTCTTTCTCTGTGGTCTCCACAGGGGATTCAGATATCCTTTCGTCTTGGGAGATGCAAGACGAGCCTGCATTCAAGTCACTGCAGGGATATCTGGCCTTATTTCGAGTCAGGGCATCGCGGTCTCAATTCCACTTGAGGCCGCAAACTCAGGGTCCCTCTCACATAGCTAGAGCTGAGAGAAGCCTCCTCTTGAGGTGCTTGTGGTAAGGTGGTATTCCTCTGGAGTCGAAGCCAGGGACTAACCTCTCATCTCGAGTTGATTTTTGGTCCATGGAGCTCTTTCGTGTTGCTACAGTGACCTCAGGATCCCTCAACCTTGAAACAGTGTTCTTGGGGTTTCTCTGGAGTGCCATCAAGGAAATCAAGACTCCTTTCTTGTGTGATGTGCAAACACGGAATTGCTCTGCACGCAGTGCAGGGTATCGGGCCTCATTTTGCGGCGAGGGGGAAGTCTAATGGTTTTTCTCGAGTTGCGATTGGAACCTGGGGTATATTCTCGAGTTACGACGGGGATGGCCCTTCCACCCACGTGTTTGTTCAGCGACGTCAGACTCCTGCCTTGTTGCGAGGGACAACTCGGGATTCTCCTCGAGGCTTGGCAGGGCAATTGGGACGCCTCTCCAGCTGAGGCGGGAGACCAAGGGTCCCTTTCCACATGCCACAGGAATCCTGGGACTCCTATCAAGTTTCACGAGGAGTCAGGCATCGTCTCCTTTGGAGGCAATGATCTCCGTGTACCTCTGGAGTTTTCAAAGGATGTGAGCCCTCCGGTCGCGATGAGGTGGGGAACTAGGTCTTTCTCTGTGGTCTCCACAGGGGATTCAGACATCCTTTCGTCTTGGGAGATGCAAGACGAGCCTGCATTCAAGTCACTGCAGGGATATCCGGCCTTATTTCGCGTCAGGGCATCGCGGTGTCCATTCGACTTGAGGCCGCAAACTCAGGGTCCCTCTCACATACCTAGAGCAGAGAGAAGCCTCCTCTTGAGGTGCTTGTGGTAAGGTGGTATTCCTCTGGATTCGAAGCCAGGGACTAACCTCTCATCTCGAGTTGATTCATGGTCCACGGAGCTCTTTCGTGCTGCTACAGGGACCTCAGGATCCCTCCAGCCTTGAAACAGTGTTCTTGGGGTTTCTCTGGAGTGCCATCAAGGAAATCAAGGCTCCTTTCATGTGTGATGTGCAACACGGAATTGCTCTGCACGCAGTGCAGGGGAATCGGGCCTCATCTCGCGGCGAGGGGAAAGTCTCATGGTTTTTCTCGAGTTGCGGCGGGAACCTGGGGTATATTCTCGAGTTACGACGGGGATGGCCCTTCCACCCACGTGTTTGTTCAGCGACGTCAGGACTCCTGCCTAGTTGCGAGGGACAACTCGGGATTCTCCTCGAGGCTTGGCAGGGCAATTGGGACGCCTCTCCAGCTGAGGTGGGAGGCCAAGGGTCCCTTTCCACGTGCCACAGGAATCCTGGGACTCCAATCAAGTTTCACGAGCAGTCAGGCATCGTCTCCTTTGGAGGCACTGATCTCCGCGTACCTCTGAAGTTTTCAAAGGATGTGAGGCCTCCGGTCGCGATGAGGTGGTGAACTAGGTCTTTCTCTGTGGTCTCCACAGGGGATTCAGACATCCTTTCGTCTTGGGAGATGCAAGACGAGCCTGCATTCAAGTCACTGCAGGGATATCCGGCCTTATTTCGAGTCAGGGCATCGCGGTCTCCATTCCACTTGAGGCCGCAAACTCAGGGTCCCTCTCACATAGCTAGAGCTGAGAGAAGCCTCCTCTTGAGGTGCTTGTGGTAAGGTGGTATTCCTCTGGAGTCGAAGCCAGGGACTAACCTCTCATCTCGAGTTGGTTTTTGGTCCACGGAGCTCTTTCTTGTTGCTACAGTGACCTCAGGATCCCTCAACCTTGAAACAGTGTTCTTGGGGTTTCTCTGAGGTGCCATCAAGGAAATCAAGGCTCCTTTCATGTGTGATGTGCAACACGGAATTGCTCTGCACGCAGTGCAGGGGAAGCGGGCCTCATCTCGCGGCGAGGGGGAAGTCTCATGGTTTTTCTCGAGTTGGGGCGGGAACCTGGGGTATATTCTCAAGTTACGACGGGGATGGCCCTTCCCCACACGTGTTTGTTCAGCGACGTCAGGACTCCTGCCTAGTTGCGAGGGACAACTCGGGATTCTCCTCGAGGCTTGGCAGGGCAATTGGGACGCCTCTCCAGCTGAGGCGGGAGACCAAGGGTCCCTTTCCATGTGCCACAGGAATCCTGGGACTCCTATCAAGTTTCACGAGGAGTCAGGCATCGTCTCCTTTGGAGGCACTGATCTCCGCGTACCTCTGGAGTTTTCAAAGGATGTGAGGCCTCCGGTCGCGATGAGGTGGGGAACTCGGTCTTTCTCTGTGGTCTCCACCGGGGATTCAGACATCCTTTCGTCTTGGGAGATGCAAGACGAGCCTGCATTCAAGTCACTGCAGGGATATCCGGCCTTATTTCGCGTCAGGGCATCGCGGTGTCCATTCCACTTGAGGCCGCAAACTCAAGGTCCCTCTCACATACATAGAGCTGAGAGAAGCCTCCTCTTGAGGGCTTGTGGTAAGGTGGTATTCCTCTGGAGTCGAAGCCAGGGACTAACCTCTCATCTCGAGTTGATTTTTGGTCACGGAGCTCTTTCGTGTTGCTACAGTGACCTCAGGATCCCTCAACCTTGAAACAGTGTTCTTGGGGTTTCTCTGGAGTGCCATCAAGGAAATAAAATCTCCTTTCATGTGTGATGTGCAACACGGAATTGCTCTGCATGCAGTGCAGGGGAATCGGGTCTCATCTATCGGCGAGGGGGAAGTCTCATGGTTTTTCTCGAGTTGCGGCGGGAACCTGGGGTATATTCTCGAGTTACGACTGGGATGGCTCTTCCACCTATGTGTTTGTTCAGCGACGTCAGAACTCCTGCCTAGTTGCGAGGGACAACTCGGGATTCTCCTCGAGGCTTGGCAGGGCAATTGCGACGCCTCTCCAGCTGAGGCGGGAGACCAAGGGTCCCTTTCCACGTGCCACAGGAATCCTGGGACTCCTATCAAGTTTCACGAGGAGTCAGGCATCGTCTCCTTTGGAGGCACTGATCTCCGCGTACCTCTGGAGTTTTCAAAGGATGTGAGGCCTCCGGTCGCGATGAGGAGGGGAACTAGGTCTTGCTCTGTGGTCTCCACAGGGGATTCAGACATCCTTTCGTCTTGGGAGATGCAAGACGAGCCTGCATTCAAGTCACTGCAGGGATATCCGGCCTTATTTCGAGTCAGGGCATCGCAGTCTCCATTCCACTTGAGGCCGCAAACTCAGGGTCCCTCTCACATACATAGAGCTGAGAGAAGCCTCCTCTTGAGGTGCTTGTGGTAAGGTGGTATTCCTCTGGAGTCGAAACCAGGTACTAACCTCTCATCTCGAATTGATTCATGGTCCACGGAGCTCTTTCGTGCTGCTACAGGGACCTCAGGATCCCTCCACCCTTGAAACAGTGTTCTTGGGGTTTCTCTGGAGTGCCATCAAGGAAATCAAGGCTCCTTTCATGTGTGATGTGCAACACGGAATTGCTCTGCACGCAGTTGAGGGGAATCGGGCCTCATCTCGCGGCGAGGGGGAAGTCTCATGGTTTTTCTCGAGTTGCGGCGGGAACCTGGGGTATATTCTCGAGTTACGACGGGGATGGCCCTTCCACCCACGTGTTTGTTCAGCGACGTCAGGACTCCTGCCTAGTTGCGAGGGACAACTCGGGATTCTCCTCGAGGCTTGGCAGGGCAATTGCGACGCCTCTCGAGCTGTGGCGGGAGACCAAGGGTCCCTTTCCACGTGCCACAGGAATCCTGGGACTCCTATCAAGTTTCACGAGGAGTCAGGCATCGTCTCCTTTGGAGGCACTGATCTCCGCGTACCTCTGGAGTTTTCAAATGATGTGAGGCCTCCAGTCGCGATGAGGTGGTGAACTAGGTCTTTCTCTGTGGTCTCCACAGGGGATTCAGACATCCTTTCGTCTTGGGAGATGCAAGACGAGCCTGCATTCAAGTCACTGCAGGGATATCCGGCCTTATTTCGAGTCAGGGCATCGCGGTCTCCATTCCACTTGAGGCCGCAAACTCAGGGTCCCTCTCACATAGCTAGAGCTGAGAGAAGCCTCCTCTTGAGGTGCTTGTGGTAAGGTGGTATTCCTCTGGAGTCGAAGCCAGGGACTAACCTCTCATCTCGAGTTGATTTTTGGTCCACGGAGCTTTTTCGTGTTGCTACAGTGACCTCAGGATCCCTCAACCTTGAAACAGTGTTCTTGGGGTTTCTCTGGAGTGCCATCAAGGAAATCAAGGCTCCTTTCTTGTGTGATGTGCAACACGGAATTGCTCTGCACGCAGTGCAGGGGAATCGGGCCTCATCTCGCGGCGAGGGGGAAGTCTCATGGTTTTTCTGGAGTTGCGGCGGGAACCTGGGGTATATTCTCGAGTTACGACGGGGATGGCCCTTCCACCCACGTGTTTGTTCAGCGACGTCAGGACTCCTGCCTAGTTGCAAGGGACAACTCGGGATTCTCCTCGAGGCTTGGCAGGGCAATTGGGACGCTCTCCAGCTGAGGCGGGAGACCAAGGGTCCCTTTCCACGTGCCACAGGAATCCTGGGACTCCTATCAAGTTTCACGAGGAGTCAGGCATCGTCTCCTTTGGAGGCACTGATCTCCGCGTACCTCTGGAGTTTTCAAAGGATGTGAGGCCTCCGGTCGCGATGAGGAGGGGAACTAGGTCTTGCTCTGTGGTCTCCACAGGGGATTCAGACATCCTTTCGCCTTGGGAGATGCAAGACGAGCCTGCATTCCAGTCACTGCAGGGATATCCGGCCTTATTTCGAGTCAGGGCATCGCGGTGTCCATTCCACTTGAGGCCGCAAACTCAGGGTCCCTCTCACATACATATAGCTGAGAGAAGCCTCCTCTTGAGGTGCTTGTGGTAAGGTGGTATTCCTCTGGAGTCGAAGCCAGGGACTAACCTCTCATCTCGAGTTGATTTTTGGTCCACGGAGCTCTTTCGTGTTGCTACAGTGACCTCAGGAACCCTCCAGCCTTGAAACAGTGTTCTTGGGGTTTCTCTGGAGTGCCATCAAGGAAATCAAGGCTCCTTTCATGTGTGATGTGCAACACGGAATTGCTCTGCACGCAGTGCAGGGGAATCGGGCCTCATCTCGCGGCGAGGGCGAAGTCTCATGGTTTTTCTCGAGTTGCGGCGGGAACCTGGGGTATATTCTCGAGTTATGACGGGGATGGCCCTTCCACCCACGTGTTTGTTCAGCGACGTCAGGACTCCTGCCTATTTGCGAGGGACAACTCGGGATTCTCCTCGAGGCTTGGCAGGGCAATTGGGACGCCTCTGCAGCTGAGGCGGGAGACCAAGGGTCCCTTTCCACGTGCCACCGGAATCCTGGGACTCATATCAAGTTTCACGAGGAGTCAGGCATCGTCTCCTTTGGAGGCACTGATCTCCGCGTAGCTCTGTAGTTTTCAAAGGATGTGAGGCCTCCGGTCGCGATGAGGTGGGGAACTAGGTCTTTCTTTGTGATCTCCATAGGGGATTCAGACATCCTTTCGTCTTGGGAGATGCAAGACGAGCCTGCATTCAAGTCACTGCAGGGATATCCGGCCATATTTCGCGTCAGGGCATCGCGGTGTCCATTCCACTTGAGGCCGCAAACTCAGGGTCCCTCTAACATACCTAGAGCTGAGAGAAGCCTCCTCTTGAGGTGCTTGTGGTAAGGTGGTATTCCTCTGGAGTCGAAGCCAGGGACTAACCTCTCATCTCGAGTTGATTTTTGTTCCACTGAGCTCTTTCGTGCTGCTACAGGGACCTCAGGATCCCTCTAGCCTTGAAACAGTGTTCTTGGGGTTTCTCTGGAGTGCCATCAAGGAAATCAAGGCTCCTTTCATGTGTGATGTGCAACACGGAATTGCTCTGCACGCAGTGCAGGGGAATCGGGCCTCATCTCGCGGCGAGGGGGAAGTCTTATGGTTTTTCTCGAGTTGCGGCGGGAACCTGGGGTATATTCTCGAGTTACGACGGTGATGGCCCTTCCACACACGTGTTTGTTCAGCAACGTCAGGACTCCTGCCTAGTTGCGAGGGACAACTCGGGATTCTCCTCGAGGCTTGGCAGGGCAATTGGGACGCCTCTCCAGCTGAGGCGGGAGACCAAGGGTCCCTTTCCACGTGCCACAGGAATCCTGGGACTCCTATCAAGTTTCACGAGGAGTCAGGCATCGTCTCCTTTGGAGGCACTGATCTCCGCATACCTCTGGAGTTTTCAAAGGATGTGAGGCCTCCGCTCGCCATGAGGTGGGGAACTAGGTCTTGCTCTGTGGTCTCCACAGGGGATTCAGACATCCTTTCGTCTTGGGATATGCAAGACGAGCCTGCATTCAAGTCACTGCAGGGATATCCGGCCTTATTTCGCGTCAGGGCATCGCGGTGTCCATTCCACTTGAGGCCGCAAACTCAGTGTCCCTCTCACATACCTAGAGCTGAGAGAAGCCTCCTCTTGAGGTGCTTGTGGTAAGGTGGTATTCCTCTGGAGTCGAAGCCAGGGACTAACCTCTCATCTCGAGTTGATTCATGGTCCACGGAGCTCTTTCGTGCTGCTACAGGGACATCAGGATCCCTCCAGCCTTGAAACAGTGTTCTTGGGGTTTCTCTGGAGTGCCATCAAGGAAATCAAGGCTCCTTTCATGTGTGATGTGCAACACGGAATTGCTCTGCACGCAGTGCAGGGGAATCGGGCCTCATCTCGCGGCGAGGGGGAAGTCTCATGGTTTTTCTGGAGTTGCGGCGGGAACCTGGGGTATATTCTCGAGTTACGACGGGGATTGCCCTTCCACCCACGTGTTTGTTCAGCGACGTCAGGACTCCTGCCTAGTTGCAAGGGACAACTCGGGATTCTCCTCGAGGCTTGGCAGTGCAATTGGGACGCCTCTCCAGCTGTGGCGGGAGACCAAGGGTCCCTTTCCACGTGCCACAGGAATCCTGGGACTCCTATCAAGTTTCACGGGGAGTCAGGCATCGTCTCCTTTGGAGGCACTGATCTCCGCGTACCTCTGGAGTTTTCAAAGGATGTGAGGCCTCCGGTCGCGATGAGGAGGGGAACTAGGTCTTGCTCTGTGGTCTCCACAGGGGATTCAGACATCCTTTCGTCTTGGGAGATGCAAGACGAGCCTGCATTCAAGTCACTGCAGGGATATCCGGCCTTATTACGAGTCAGGGCATCGCGGTCTCCATTCCACTTGAGGCCGCAAACTCAGGGTCCCTCTCACATACATAGAGCTGAGAGAAGCCTCCTCTTGAGGTGCTTGTGGTAAGGTGGTATTCCTCTGGAGTCAAAGCCAGGGACTAACCTCTCATCTCGAGTTGATTTTTGGTCCACGGAGCTCTTTCGTGTTGCTACAGTGACCTCAGGATCCCTCAAGCTTGAAACAGTGTTCTTGGGGTTTCTCTGGAGTGCCATCAAGGAAATCAAGGCTCCTTTCATGTGTGATGTGCAACTCGGAATTGCTCTGCACGCAGTGCAGGGGAATCGTGCCTCATCTCGCGGCGAGGGGGAAGTCTCATGGTTTTTCTCGAGTTGCGGCGGGAACCTGGGGTATATTCTCGAGTTACGACGGGGATGGCCCTTCCACCCACGTGTTTGTTCAGCAACGTCAGGACTCCTGCCTAGTTGCGAGGGACAACTCGGGATTCTCCTCGAGGCTTGGCAGGGCAATTGGGACGCCTCTCCAGCTGAGGCGGGAGACCAAGGGTCCCTATCCACGTGCCACAGGAATCCTGGGACTCCTATCAAGTTTCACGAGGAGTCAGGCATCGTCTCCTTTGGAGGCACTGATCTCCGCATACCTCTGGAGTTTTCAAAGGATGTGAGGCCTCCGCTCGCCATGAGGTGGGAAACTAGGTCTTTCTCTGTGGTCTCCACAGGGGATTCAGACATTCGTTCATTTTGGGAGATGCAAGACAAGCCGGATTCAAGGTACTGCAGGGATATCCGGCCTTATTTTGCGTCAGGGCATTGCAGTGTCCATTCCACTTGAGGCCGCAAAATCAGGGTCCCTCTCACATACCTAAAGCTGAGAGAAGCCTCCTCTTGAGGTGCTTGTGGTAAGGTGGTATTCCTCTGGAGTCGAAGCCAGGGACTAACCTCTCATCTCGAGTTGATTCTTGGTCCACGGAGCTCTTTTATGTTGCTAGAGTGACCTCAGGATCCCTCTAGCCTTGAAACAGTGTTCTTGGGGTTTCTCTGGAGTGCCATCAAGGAAATCAAGGCTCCTTTCATGTCTGATGTGCAACACGGAATTGCTCTGCACGCAGTGGAGGGGAATCGGGCCTCATCTCGCGGCGAGGGGGAAGTCTTATGGTTTTTCTCGAGTTGTGGCGGGAACCTGGGGTATATTCTCGAGTTACGACGGGGATGGCCCTTCCACCCACGTGTTTGTTCAGCGACGTCAGGACTCCTGCCTAGTTGCGAGGGACAACTCGGGATTCTCCTCGAGGCTTGGCAGGGCATTTGGGACGCCTCTCCAGCTGAGGCGGGAGACCAAGGGTCCCTTTCCATGTGCCACAGGAATCCTGGGACTCCTATCAAGTTTCACGAGGAGTCAGGCATCGTCTCCTTTGGAGGCACCGATCTCCGCGTACCTCTGGAGTTTTCAAAGGATGTGAGGCCTCCGGTCGCCATGAGGTGGGGAACTAGGTCTTTCTCTGTGGTCTCCACAGTGGATTCAGACATCCTTTCATCTTGGGAGATGCACGACGAGCCTGCATTCAAGTCACTGCAGGGATATCCGGCCTTATTTCGCGTCAGTGCATCGCAGTGTCCATTCCACTTGAGGCCGCAAAATCAGGGTCCCTCTCACATACCTAGAGCTGAGAGAAGCCTCCTCTTGAGGTGCTTGTGGTAAGGTGGTATTCCTCTGGAGTCGAAGCAAGGGACAAACCTCTCATCTCGAGTTGATTTATGGTCCACGGACCTCTTTCGTGTTGCTACAGTAACCTCAGGATCCCTCTAGCCTTGATACAGTGTTCTTGGGGTTTCTCTGGAGTGCCAACAAGGAAATCAAGGCTCCTTTCATGTTTGATGTGCAATACGGAATTGCTCTCCATGCAGTGCAGTAGAATCGGGACTCATCTCGCGGAGAGGGGGAAGTCTCATGGTTTTTCTCGAGTTGTGGCGGGACCCTGGGGTATATTCTCGAGTTATGACGGGGATGGCCCTTCTACCCACGTGCTTGTTCAGCAACGTCAGGACTCCTGCCTATTTGCGAGGGATAACTCGGGATTCTCCTCGAGGCTTGGCAGGGCAATTGGAACGCCTCTCCAGCTGAGGCGGGAGACCAAGGGTCCCTTTCCACGTGCCACAGGAATCCTGGGACTCCTATCAAGTTTCACGAGGAGTCAGGCATCGTCTCCTTTGGATGCACTGATCTCCGCGTACCTCTGGAGTTTTCAAAGGATGTGAGGCCTCTGGTCGCGATGAGGTGGGGAACTAGATCTTTCTCTGAGGTCTCCACAGGGGATTCAGACATCCTTTCATCTTGGGAGATGCAAGACGCGCCTGCATTCAAGTCACTGCAGGGATATCCGGCCTTATTTCGAGTCAGGGCATCGCGGTGTCCATTCCAATTGAGGCCGCGAACTCAGGGTCCCTCTCACATACCTAGAGCTGAGAGAAGCCTCCTCTTGAGGTGCTTGTGGTAAAGTGGTATTCCCCTGGAGTCGAAACCAGGGACTAACCTCTCATCTCGAGTTGATTTTTGGTCCTCGGAGCTCTTTCGTGTTACTACCGTGACCTCAGGATCCCTCTAGCCTTGAAACAGTGTTCTTGGGTTTTCTCTGGAGTGCCATCAAGGAAATCAAGGCTCCTTTCATGTGTGATGTGCAACACGGAATTGCTCTGCACGCAGTGCAGGGGAATCGGGCCTCATCTCGCGGCGAGGGGGAAGTCTCATGGTTTTTCTCGAGTTGTGGCGGGAACCTGGGGTATATTCTCGAGTTACGACGGGGATGGCCCTTCCACCCACGTGTTTGTTCAGCGACGTCAGACTCCTGCCTATTTGCGAGGGACAACTCGGGATTCTCCTCGAGGCTTGGCAGGGCAATTGGGACGCCTCTGCAGCTGAGGCGGGAGACCAAGGGTCCCTTTCCACGTGCCACAGGAATCCTGGAACTCATATCAAGTTTCACGAGGAGTCAGGCATCGTCTCCTTTGGAGGCACTGATCTCCGCGTACCTCTGGAGTTTTCAAAGGATGTGAGGCCTCCGGTCGCGATGAGGTGGGGAACTAGGTCTTTCTTTGTGATCTCCATAGGGGATTCAGACATCCTTTCGTCTTGGGAGATGCAAGACGAGCCTGCATTCAAGTCACTGCAGGGATATCCGGCCATATTTCGCGTCAGGGCATCGCGGTGTCCATTCCACTTGAGGCCGCAAACTCAGGGTCCCTCTCACATACCTAGAGCTGAGAGAAGCCTCCTCTTGAGGTGCTTGTGGTAAGGTAGTATTCCTCTGGAGTCGAAGCCAGGGACTAACCTCTCATTTCGAGTTGATTTTTGTTCCACGGAGCTCTTTCGTGCTGCTACAGGGACCTCAGGATCCCTCTAGCCTTGAAACAGTGTTCTTGGGGTTTCTCTGGAGTGCCATCAAGGAAATCAAGGCTCCTTTCATGTGTGATGTGGAACACGGAATTGCTCTGCACGCAGTGCAGGGGAATCGGGCCTCATCTCGCGGCGAGGGGGAAGTCTCATGGTTTTTCTCGAGTTGCGGCGGGAACCTGGGGATTATATTCTCGAGTTATGACGGGGATGGCCCTTCCACACACGTGTTTGTTCAGCAACGTCAGGACGCCTGCCTAGTTGCGAGGGACAACTCGGGATTCTCCTCGAGGCTTGGCAGGGCAATTGGGACGCCTCTGCAGCTGAGGCGGGAGACCAAGGGTCCCTTTCCACGTGCCACAGGAATCCTGGGACTCCTATCAAGTTTCACGAGGAGTCAGGCATCGTCTCCTTTGGAGGCACTGATCTCCGCGTACCTCTGGAGTTTTCAAAGGATGTGAGGCCTCCGGTCGCGATGAGGTGGGGAACTAGGTCTTTCTCTGTGGTCTCCACAGGGGATTCAGACATCCTTTCGTCTTGGGAGATGCAAGACGAGCCTGCATTCAAGTCACTGCAGGGATATCCGGCCTTATTTTGCGTCAGGGCATCGCGGTGTCCATTCCACTTGAGGCCGCAAACTCAGGGTCCCTCTCACATACCTAGAGCTGAGAGAAGCCTCCTCTTGAGGTGCTTGTGGTAAGGTGGTATTCCTCTGGAGTCGAAGCCAGGGACTAACCTCTCATCTCGAGTTGATTCATGGTCCACGGAGCTCTTTCGTGCTGCTACATGGACCTCAGGATCCCTCCAGCCTTAAAACAGTGTTCTTGGGGTTTCTCTGGAGTGCCATCAAGGAAATCAAGGCTCCTTTCATGTGTGATGTGCAACACGGAATTGCTCTGCACGCAGTGCAGGGGAATCGGGCCTCATCTCGTGGCGAGGGGGAAGTCTCATGGTTTTTCTCGAGTTGCGGCGGGAACCTGGGGTGTATTCTCGAGTTACGACGGGGATGGCCTTTCCACCCACGTGTTTGTTCAGCGACGTCAGGACTCCTGCCTAGTTGCGAGGGACAACTCGGGATTCTCCTCGAGGCTTGGCAGGGCAATTGGGACGCCTCTCCAGCTGAGGCGGGAGACCAAGGGTCACTTTCCACGTGCCACAGGAATCCTGGGACTGCTATCAAGTTTCACGAGGAGTCAGGCATCGTCTCATTTGGAGGCACTGATCTCCGCGTACCTCTGGAGTTTTCAAAGGATGTGAGGCCTCCGGTTGCGATGAGGTGGGGAACTAGGTCTTTCTCTGTGGTCTCCACAGGGGATTCAGACATCCTTTCGTCTTGGGAGATGCAAGACGAGCCTGCATTCAAGTCACTGCAGGGATATCCGGCCTTATTTCGAGTCACGGCATCGGGGTGTCCATTCCACTTGAGGCCGCAAACTCAGGGTCCCTCTCACATAGCTAGAGCTGAGAGAAGCCTCCTCTTGAGGTGCTTGTGGTAAGGTGGTATTCCTCTGGAGTCGAAGCCAGGGACTAACCTCTCATTTCGAGTTGATTCTTGTTCCACGGAGCTCTTTCGTGCTGCTACAGGGACCTCAGGATCCCTCTAGCCTTGAAACAGTGTTCTTGGGGTTTCTCTGGAGTGCCATCAAGGAAATCAAGGCTCCTTTCATGTGTGATGTGCAACACGGAATTGCTCTTCATGCAGTGCAGGGGAATCGGGCCTCATCTCGCGGCGAGGGGGAAGTCTCATGGTTTTTCTCGAGTTGCGGCGGGAACCTGGGGTATATTCTCGAGTTACGACGGGGATGGCCCTTCCACCCACGTGTTTGTTCAGCGACGTCAGGACTCCTGCCTAGTTGCGAGGGACAACTCGGGATTCTCTTCGAGGCTTGGCAGGGCAATTGCGACGCCTCTCGAGCTGAGGCGGGAGACCAAGGGTCCCTTTCCACGTGCCACAGGAATCCTGGAACTCCTATCAAGTTTCACGAGGAGTCAGGCATCGTCTCCTTTGGAGGCACTGATCTCCGCGTACCTCTGGAGTTTTCAAAGGATGTGAGGCCTCCGGTCGCGATGAGGTGGGGAACTAGGTCTTTCTCTGTGGTCTCCACAGGGGATTCAGACATCCTTACGTCTTGGGAGATGCAAGACGAGCCTGCATTCAAGTCACTGCAGGGATATCCGGCCTTATTTCGCGTCAGGGCATTGCAGTGTCCATTCCACTTGAGGTCGCAAACTCAGGGTCCCTGTCACATACCTAGAGCTGAGAGAAGCCTCCTCTTGAGGTGCTTGTGGTAAGGTGGTATTCCTCTGGAGTCGAAGCCAGGGACTAACCTCTCATCTCGAGTTGATTTGTGGTCCACGGAGCTCTTTCGTGTTGCTACAGTGACCTCAGGATCCCTCTAGCCTTGAAACAGTGTTCTTGGGGTTTCTCTGGAGTGCCATCAAGGAAATCAAGGCTCCTTTCATGTGTGATGTGCAACACGGAATTTCTCTGCATGCCGTGCAGGGAAATCGGGCCTCATCTCGCGGCGAGGGGGAAGTCTCATGGTTTTTCTCGAGTTGCGGCGGGAACCTGGGGTATATTCTCGAGTTACGACGGGGATGGCCCTTCCACACACGTGTTTGTTCAGCGAAGTCAGGACTCCTCCCTAGTTGCGAGGGACAACTCGGGATTCTCCTTGAGGCTTGGCAGGGCAATTGGTACGCCTTTCCAGCTGAGGCGGGAGACCAAGGGTCCCTTTCCACGTGCCACAGGAATCCTGGGACTCCTATCAAGTTTCACGAGGAGTCAGGCATCGTCTCCTTTGGAGGCACTGATCTCCGAGTACCTCTGGAGTTTTCAAAGGATGTGAGGCCTCCGGTCGCGATGAGGTGGGGAACTAGGTCTTTCTCTGCGGGCTCCACAGGGGATTCAGACATCCGTTCATCTTGGGAGATGCAAGACGAGCCTGCATTCAAGTCACTGCAGGGATATCCGGCCTTATTTCGCGTCAGGGCATTCCAGTGTCCATTCCACTTGAGGCCGCAAACTCAGGGTCCCTCTCACATACCTAGAGCTGAGAGAAGCCTCCTCTTGAGGTGCTTGTGGTAAGGTGGTATTTCCCTGGAGTCGAAGCCACGGACTAACCTCTCATCTCGAGTTGATTTTTGGTCCTCGGAGCTCTTTCGTGTTACTACAGTGACCTCAGGATCCCCCTAGCCTTGAAACAGTGTTCTTGGGTTTTCTCTGGAGTGCCATCAAGGAAATCAAGGCTCCTTTCATGTGTGATGTGCAACACGGTGTTGCTCTGCACGCAGTGCAGGGGAATCAGGCCTCATCTCGCGGCGAAGGGGAAGTCTCATGGTTTTTCTCGTGTTGCGGCGGGAACCTGGGGTATATTCTCGAGTTACGACGGGGATGGCCCTTCCACACACGTGTTTGTTCAGCGACGTCAAGACTCCTGCCTAGTTGCGAGGGACAACTCGGGATTCTCCTCGAGGCTTGGCAGGGCAATTGGGACGCCTCTCCAGCTGAGGCGGGAGACCAAGGGTCCCTATCCACGTGCCACAGGAATCCTGGGACTCCTATCAAGTTTCACGAGGAGTCAGGCATCGTCTCCTTTGGAGGCACTGATCTCCGCATACCTCTGGAGTTTTCAAAGGATGTGAGGCCTCCGCTCGCCATGAGGTGGGAAACTAGGTCTTTCTCTGTGGTCTCCACAGGGGATTCAGACATTCGTTCATTTTGGGAGATGCAAGACGAGCCTGCATTCAAGGCACTGCAGGGATATCCGGCCTTATTTTGCGTCAGGGCATCGCAGTGACCATTCCACTTGAGGCCGCAAAATCAGGGTCCCTCTCACATACCTAGAGCTGAGAGAAGCCTCCTCTTGAGGTGCTTGTGGTAAGGTGGTATTCCTCTGGAGTCGAATCCAAGGACTAACCTCTCATCTCGAGTTGATTCTTGGTCCACGGAGCTCTTTCATGTTGCTAGAGTGACCTCAGGATCCCTCTAGCCTTGAAACAGTGTTCTTGGGGTTTCTCTGGAGTGCCATCAAGGAAATCAAGGCTCCTTTCATGTCTGATGTGCAACACGGAATTGCTCTGCACGCAGTGGAGGGGAATCGGGCCTCATCTCGCGGCGAGGGGGAAGTCTCATGGTTTTTCTCGAGTTGCGGCGGGAACCTGGGGTATATTCTCGAGTTACGACGGGGATGGCCCTTCCACCCACATGTTTGTTCAGCGACGTCAG
Source organism: Cervus elaphus (assembly GCF_910594005.1). Taxonomy (NCBI): domain Eukaryota; kingdom Metazoa; phylum Chordata; class Mammalia; order Artiodactyla; family Cervidae; genus Cervus; species Cervus elaphus. The sequence goes on along the minus strand of NW_025316681.1, from coordinate 811,125 downwards.
GACTCCTGCCTAGTTGCGAGGGACAACTCGGGATTCTCTTCGAGGCTTGGCAGGGCAATTGCGACGCCTCTCGAGCTGAGGCGGGAGACCAAGTGTCCCTTTCCACGTGCCACAGGAATCCTGGAACTCCTATCAAGTTTCGCGAGGAGTCAGGCATCGTCTCCTTTGGAGGCACTGATCTCCGCGTACCTCTGGAGTTTTCAAAGGATGTGAGGCCTCCGGTCGCGATGAGGTGGGGAACTAGGTCTTTCTCTGTGGTCTCCACACGGGATTCAGACATCCTTACGTCTTGGGAGATGCAAGACGAGCCTGCATTCAAGTCACTGCAGGGATATCCGGCCTTATTTCGCGTCAGGGCATTGCAGTGTCCATTCCACTTGAGGTCGCAAACTCAGGGTCCCTGTCACATACCTAGAGCTGAGAGAAGCCTCCTCTTGAGGTGCTTGTGGTAAGGTGGTATTCCTCTGGAGTCGAAGCCAGGGACTAACCTCTCATCTCGAGTTGATTTTTGGTCCACGGAGCTCTTTCGTGTTGCTACAGGGACCTCAGGATCCCTCTAGCCTTGAAACAGTGTTCTTGGGGTTTCTCTGGAGTGCCATCAAGGATATCAAGGCTCCTTTCATGTGTGATGTGAAACACGGAATTGCTCTGCACGCAGTGCAGGGGAATCGGGCCTCATCTCATGGCGAGGGGGAAGTCTCATGGTTTTTCTCGAGTTGCGGCGGGAACCTGGGGTATATTCTCGAGTTATGATGGGGATGGCCCTTCCACACACGCGTTTGTTCAGCGACGTCAGGACTCCTGCCTAGTTGCGAGGGACATCTCGGGATTCTCCTCGACGCTTGGCAGGGCAATTGGGACGCCTCTCCAGCTAAGGCGGAAGACCAAGGGTCCCTTTCCACGTGCCACAGGAATCCTGGGACTCCTATCAAGTTTCACGAGGAGTCAGGCATCGTCTCCTTTGGAGGCACTGATCTCCGCGTACCTCTGGAGTTTTCAAATGATATGAGGCCTCCGGTCGCAATGAGGTGGGGAACTAGGTCTTTCTCTGTAGTCTCCACAGGGGATTCAGACATCCTTTCATCTTGGGAGATGCAAGACGAGCCTGCATTCAAGTCACTGCAGGGATATCCGGCCTTATTTCGCGTCAGGGCATCGCAGTGTCCATTCCACTTGAGGCCGCAAACTCAGGGTCCCTCTCACATACCTAGAGCTGAGAGAAGCCTCCTCTTGAGGTGCTTGTGGTAAGGTGGTATTCCTCTGGAGTCGAAGCCAGGGACTAACCTCTCATCTCGAGTTGATTTGTGGTCCACGGAGCTCTTTCGTGTTGCTACAGTGACCTCAGGATCCCTCTAGCCTTGAAACAGTGTTCTTGGGGTTTCTCTGGAGTGCCATCAAGGAAATCAAGGCTCCTTTCATGTCTGATGTGCAACACGGAATTTCTCTGCATGCCGTGCAGGGAAATCGGGCCTCATCTCGCGGCGAGGGGGAAGTCTCATGGTTTTTCTCGAGTTGCGGCGGGAACCTGGGCTATATTCTCGAGTTACGACGGGGATGGCCCTTACACACACGTGTTTGTTCAGCGAAGTCAGGACTCCTCCCTAGTTGCGAGGGACAACTCGGGATTCTCCTTGAGGCTTGGCAGGGCAATTGGTACGCCTTTCCAGCTGAGGCGGGAGACCAAGGGTCCCTTTCCACGTGCCACAGGAATCCTGGGACTCCTATCAAGTTTCACGAGGAGTCAGGCATCGTCTCCTTTGGAGGCACTGATCTCCGAGTACCTCTGGAGTTTTCAAAGGATGTGAGGCCTCCGTTCGCGATGAGGTGGGGAACTAGGTCTTTCTCTGCGGTCTCCACAGGGGATTCAGACATCCGTTCATCTTGGGAGATGCAAGACGAGCCTGCATTCAAGTCACTGAAGGGATATCCGGCCTTATTTCGCGTCAGGGCATTCCAGTGTCCATTCCACTTGAGGCCGCAAACTCAGGGTCCCTCTCACATACCTAGAGCTGAGAGAAGCCTCCTCTTGAGGTGCTTGTGGTAAGGTGGTATTTCCCTGGAGTCGAAGCCACGGACTAACCTCTCATCTCGAGTTGATTTTTGGTCCTCGGAGCTCTTTCGTGTTACTACAGTGACCTCAGGATCCCTCTAGCCTTGAAACAGTGTTCTTGGGTTTTCTCTGGAGTGCCATCAAGGAAATCAAGGCTCCTTTCATGTGTGATGTGCAACACGGTGTTGCTCTGCACGCAGTGCAGGGGAATCAGGCCTCATCTCGCGGCGAGGGGGATGTCTCATGGTTTTTCTCGTGTTGCGGCGGGAACCTGGGGTATATTCTCGAGTTACGACGGGGATGGCCCTTCCACACACGTGTTTGTTCAGCGACGTCAAGACTCCTGCCTAGTTGCGAGGGACAACTCGGGATTCTCCTCGAGGCTTGGCAGGGCAATTGGGACGCCTCTCCAGCTGAGGCGGGAGACCAAGGGTCCCTATCCACGTGCCACAGGAATCCTGGGACTCCTATCAAGTTTCACGAGGAGTCAGGCATCGTCTCCTTTGGAGGCACTGATCTCCGCATACCTCTGGAGTTTTCAAAGGATGTGAGGCCTCCGCTCGCCATTAGGTGGGAAACTAGGTCTTTCTCTGTGGTCTCCACAGGGGATTCAGACATTCGTTCATTTTGGGAGATGCAAGACGAGCCTGCATTCAAGGCACTGCAGGGATATCCGGCCTTATTTTGCGTCAGGGCATCGCAGTGTCCATTCCACTTGAGGCCGCAAAATCAGGGTCCCTCTCACATACCTAGAGCTGAGAGAAGCCTCCTCTTGAGGTGCTTGTGGTAAGGTGGTATTCCTCTGGAGTCGAATCCAAGGACTAACCTTTCATCTCGAGTTGATTCTTGGTCCACGGAGCTCTTTCATGTTGCTAGAGGAACCTCAGGATCCCTCTAGCCTTGAAACAGTGTTCTTGGGGTTTCTCTGGAGTGCCATCAAGGAAATCAAGGCTCCTTTCATGTCTGATGTGCAACACGGAATTGCTCTGCACGCAGTGGAGGGGAATCGGGCCTCATCTCGCGGCGAGGGGGAAGTCTTATGGTTTTTCTCGAGTTGTGGCGGGAACCTGGGGTATATTCTCGAGTTACGACGGGGATGGCCCTTCCACCCACGTGTTTGTTCAGCGACGTCAGGACTCCTGCCTAGTTGAGAGGGACAACTCGGGATTCTCCTCGAGGCTTGGCAGGGCATTTGGGACGCCTCTCCAGCTGAGGCGGGAGACCAAGGGTCCCTTTCCATGTGCCACAGGAATCCTGGGACTCCTATCAAGTTTCACGAGGAGTCAGGCATCGTCTCCTTTGGAGGCACCGATCTCCGCGTACCTCTGGAGTTTTCAAAGGATGTGAGGCCTCCGGTCGCGATGAGGTGGGGAACTAGGTCTTTCTCTGTGGTCTCCACAGGGGATTCAGACATCCTTTCGTCTTGGGAGATGCAAGACGAGCCTGCATTCAAGTCACTGCAGGGATATCCGGCCTTATTTCGCGTCAGGGCATCGCGGTGTCCATTCCACTTGAGGCCGCAAACTCAGGGTCCCTCTCACATACCTAGAGCTGAGAGAAGCCTCCTCTTGAGGTGCTTGTGGTAAGGTGGTATTCCTCTGGAGTCGAAGCCAGGGACTAACCTCTCATCTCGAGTTGATTCATGGTCCACGGAGCTCTTTCGTGCTGCTACATGGACCTCAGGATCCCTCCAGCCTTAAAACAGTGTTCTTGGGGTTTCTCTGGAGTGCCATCAAGGAAATCAAGGCTCCTTTCATGTGTGATGTGCAACACGGAATTGCTCTGCACGCAGTGCAGGGGAATCGGGCCTCATCTCGTGGCGAGGGGGAAGTCTCATGGTTTTTCTGGAGTTGCGGCGGGAACCTGGGGTATATTCTCGAGTTACGACGGGGATGGCCTTTCCACCCACGTGTTTGTTCAGCGACGTCAGGACTCCTGCCTAGTTGCGAGGGACAACTCGGGATTCTCCTCGAGGCTTGGCAGGGCAATTGGGACGCCTCTCGAGCTGAGGCGGGAGACCAAGTGTCCCTTTCCACGTGCCACAGGAATCCTGGGACTCCTATCAAGTTTCACGAGGAGTCAGGCATCGTCTCCTTTGGAGGCACTGATCTCCGCGTACCTCTGGAGTTTTGAAAGGATGTGAGGCCTCCGGTCGCGATGAGGAGGGGAACTAGGTCTTGCTCTGTGGTCTCCACAGGGGATTCAGACATCCTTTCGTCTTGGGAGATGCAAGACGAGCCTGCATTCAAGTCACTGCAGGGGTATCCGGCCTTATTTCGAGTCAGGGCATCGCGGTCTTCATTCCACTTGAGGCCGCAAACTCAGGGTCCCTCTCACATACATAGAGCTGAGAGAAGCCTCCTCTTGAGGTGCTTGTGGTAAGGTGGTATTCCTCTGGAGTCGAAGCCAGGGACTAACCTCTCATCTCGAGTTGATTTTTGGTCCACGGAGCTCTTTCGTGTTGCTACAGTGACCTCAGGATCCCTCTAGCCTTGAAACAGTGTTCTTGGGGTTTCTCTGGAGTGCCATCAAGGAAATCAAGGCTCCTTTCATGTGTGATGTGCAACACGGAATTGCTCTGCACGCAGTGCAGGGGAATCGGGCCTCATCTCGTGGCGAGGGGGAAGTCTCATGGTTTTTCTGGAGTTGCGGCGGGAACCTGGGGTATATTCTCGAGTTACGACGGGGATGGCCTTTCCACCCACGTGTTTGTTCAGCGACGTCAGGACTCCTGCCTAGTTGCGAGGGACAACTCGGGATTCTCCTCGAGGCTTGGCAGGGCAATTGGGACGCCTCTCGAGCTGAGGCGGGAGACCAAGTGTCCCTTTCCACGTGCCACAGGAATCCTGGGACTCCTATCAAGTTTCACGAGGAGTCAGGCATCGTCTCCTTTGGAGGCACTGATCTCCGTGTACCTCTGGAGTTTTCAAAGGATGTGAGGCCTCCGGTCGCGATGAGGAGGGGAACTAGGTCTTGCTCTGTGGTCTCCACAGGGGATTCAGACATCCTTTCGTCTTGGGAGATGCAAGACGAGCCTGCATTCAAGTCACTGCAGGGGTATCCGGCCTTATTTCGAGTCAGGGCATCGCGGTCTTCATTCCACTTGAGGCCGCAAACTCAGGGTCCCTCTCACATACATAGAGCTGAGAGAAGCCTCCTCTTGAGGTGCTTGTGGTAAGGTGGTATTCCTCTGGAGTCGAAGCCAGGGACTAACCTCTCATCTCGAGTTGATTTTTGGTCCACGGAGCTCTTTCGTGTTGCTACAGTGACCTCAGGATCCCTCTAGCCTTGAAACAGTGTTCTTGGGGTTTCTCTGGAGTGCCATCAAGGAAATCAAGGCTCCTTTCATGTGTGATGTGCAACACGGAATTGCTCTGCACGCAGTGCAGGGGAATCGGGCCTCATCTCACGGCGAGGGGGAAGTCTCATGGTTTTTCTCGAGTTGTGGCGGGAACCTGGGGTATATTCTCGAGTTACGACGGGGATGGCCCTTCCACCCACGTGTTTGTTCAGCGACGTCAGGACTCCTGCCTAGTTGCGAGGGACAACTCGGGATTCTCCTCGAGGCTTGGCAGGGCAATTGGGACGCCTCTCCAGCTGAGGCGGGAGACCAAGGGTCCCTTTCCACGTGCCACAGGAATCCTGGGACTGCTATCAAGTTTCACGAGGAGTCAGGCATCGTCTCATTTGGAGGCACTGATCTCCGCGAACCTCTGGAGTTTTCAAAGGATGTGAGGCCTCCGGTTGCGATGAGGTGGGGAACTAGGTCTTTCTCTGTGGTCTCCACAGGGGATTCAGACATCCTTTCGTCTTGGGAGATGCAACACGAGCCTGCATTCAAGTCACTGCAGGGATATCAGGCCTTATTTCGAGTCAGGGCATCGGGGTGTCCATTCCACTTGAGGCCGCAAACTCAGGGTCCCTCTCACATAGCTAGAGCTGAGAGAAGCCTCCTCTTGAGGTGCTTGTGGTAAGGTGGTATTCCTCTGGAGTCGAAGCCAGGGACTAACCTCTCATCTCGAGTTGATATTTGGTCCACGGAGCTCTTTCGTGTTGCTACAGTGACCTCAGGATCCCTCTAGCCTTGAAACAGTGTTCTTGGGGTTTCTCTGGAGTGCCATCAAGGAAATCAAGGCTCCTTTCATGTGTGATGTGCAACACGGAATTGCTCTGCACGCAGTGCAGGGGAATCGGGCCTCATCTCGCGGCGAGGGGGAAGTCTCATGGTTTTTCTCGAGTTGCGGCGGGAACCTGGGATATATTCTCGAGTTACGACGGGGATGGCCCTTCCACCCACGTGTTTGTTCAGCGACGTCAGGACTACTGCCTAGTTGCGAGGGACAACTCGGGATTCTCCTCGAGGCTTGGCAGGGCAATTGGGACGCCTCTCCAGCTGAGGTGGGAGACCAAGGGTCCCTTTCCACGTGCCACAGGAATCCTGGAACTCATATCAAGTTTCACGAGGAGTCAGGCATCGTCTCCTTTGGAGGCACTGATCTCCGCGTAGCTCTGTAGTTTTCAAAGGATGTGAGGCCTCCGGTCGCGATGAGGTGGGGAACTAGGTCTTTCTTTGTGATCTCCATAGGGATTCAGACATCCTTTCGTCTTGTGAGATGCAAGACGAGCCTGCATTCAAGTCACTGCAGGGATATCCGGCCATATTTCGCGTCAGGGCATCGCGGTGTCCATTCCACTTGAGGCCGCAAACTCAGGGTCCCTCTCACATACCTAGAGCTGAGAGAAGCCTCCTCTTGAGGTGCTTGTGGTAAGGTGGTATTCCTCTGGAGTCGAAGCCAGGGACTAACCTCTCATTTCGAGTTGATTCTTGTTCCACGGAGCTCTTTCGTGCTGCTACAGGGACCTCAGGATCCCTCTAGCCTTGAAACAGTGTTCTTGGGGTTTCTCTGGAGTGCCATCAAGGAAATCAAGGCTCCTTTCATGTGTGATGTGCAACACGGAATTGCTCTGCACGCAGTGCAGGGGAATCGGGCCTCATCTCGCGGCGAGGGGGAAGTCTCATGGTTTTTCTCGAGTTGCGGCGGGAACCTGGGGTATATTCTCGAGTTACGACGGGGATGGCCCTTCCACCCACGTGTTTGTTCAGCGACGTCAGGACTCCTGCCTAGTTGCGAGGGACAACTCGGGATTCTCCTCGAGGCTTGGCAGGGCAATTGGGACGCCTCTCGAGCTGAGGCGGGAGACCAAGTGTCCCTTTCCACGTGCCACAGGAATCCTGGGACTCCTATCAAGTTTCACGAGGAGTCAGGCATCGTCTCCTTTGGAGGCACTGATCTCCGCGTACCTCTGGAGTTTTCAAAGGATGTGAGGCCTCCGGTCGCGATGAGGTGGTGAACTAGGTCTTTCTCTGTGGTCTCCACAGGGGATTCAGACATCCTTTCGTCTTGGGAGATGGTAGACGAGCCTGCATTCAAGTCACTGCAGGGATATCCGGCCTTATTTCGAGTCAGGGCATCGCGGTGTCCATTCCACTTGAGGCCGCAAACTCAGGGTCCCTCTCACATACATAGAGCTGAGAGAAGCCTCCCCTTGAGGTGCTTGTGGTAAGGTGGTATTCCTCTGGAGTCGAAGCCAGGGACTAACCTCTCATCTCGAGTTGATTCATGGCCCACGGAGCTCTTTCGTGCTGCTACATGGACCTCAGGAGCCCTCCAGCCTTGAAACAGTGTTCTTGGGGTTTCTCTGGAGTGCCATCAAGGAAATCAAGGCTCCTTTCATGTGTGATGTGCAACACGGAATTGCTCTGCACGCAGTGCAGGGGAATCGGGCCTCATCTCGCGGCGAGGGGGAAGTCTCATGGTTTTTCTGGAGTTGCGGCGGGAACCTGGGGTATATTCTCGAGTTACGACGGGGATGGCCCTTCCACCCACGTGTTTGTTCAGCGACGTCAGGACTCCTGCCTAGTTGCAAGGGACAACTCGGGATTCTCCTCGAGGCTTGGCAGGGCAATTGGGACGCCTCTCCAGCTGAGGCGGGAGACCAACGGTCCCTTTCCACGTGCCACAGGAATCCTGGGACTCCTATCAAGTTTCACGAGGAGTCAGGCATCGTCTCCTTTGGAGGCACTGATCTCCGCGTACCTCTGGAGTTTTCAAAGGATGTGAGGCCTCCGGTCGCGATGAGGAGGGGAACTAGGTCTTGCTCTGTGGTCTCCACAGGGGATTCAGACATCCTTTCGTCTTGGGAGATGCAAGACGAGCCTGCATTCAAGTCACTGCAGGGATATCCGGCCTTATTTCGAGTCAGGGCATCGCGGTCTCCATTCCACTTGAGGCCGCAAACTCAGGGTCCCTCTCACATACATAGAGCTGAGAGAAGCCTCCTCTTGAGGTGCTTGTGGTAAGGTGGTATTCCTCTGGAGTCGAAGCCAGGGACTAACCTCTCATCTCGAGTTGATTTTTGGTCCACGGAGCTCTTTCATGTTGCTACAGTGACCTCAGGATCCCTCAACCTTGAAACAGTGTTCTTGGGGTTTCTCTGGAGTGCCATCAAGGAAATCAAGGCTCCTTTCATGTGTGATGTGCAACACGGAATTGCTCTGCACGCAGTGCAGGGGAATCGGGCCTCATCTCGCGGCGAGGGGGAAGTCTCATGGTTTTTCTCGAGTTGCGATTGGAACCTGGGGTATAATCTCGAGTTACGACGGGGATGGCCCTTCCACCCACGTGTTTGTTCAGCGAAGTCAGACTCCTGCCTAGTTGCGAGGGACAACTCGGGATTCTCCGCGAGGCTTGGCAGGGCAATTGGGACGCCTCTCCAGCTGAGGCGGGAAACCAAGGGTCCCTTTCCACGTTCCACAGGAATCCTGGGACTCCTATCAAGTTTCACGAGGATTCAGGCATCGTCTCCTTTGGAGGCACTGATCTCTGCGTACCTCTGGAGTTTTTCAAGGATGTGAGGCCTCAGGTCGCGATGAGGTGGGGAACTAGGTCTTTCTCTGTGGTCTCCACAGGGAATTCAGACATCCTTTCGTCTTGGGAGATGCAAGACGAGCCTGCATTCAAGTCACTGCAGGGATATCCGGCCTGATTTCGAGTCAGGGCATCGCGGTGTCCATTCCACTTGAGGCCGCAAACTCAGGGTCCCTCTCACATACCTAGAGCTGAGAGAAGCCTCCCCTTGAGGTGCTTGTGGTAAGGTGGTATTCCTCTGGAGTCGAAGCCAGGGACTAACCTCTCATCTCGAGTTGATTCATGGTCCACGGAGCTCTTTCGTGTTGCTACAGTGACCTCAGGATCCCTCAACCTTGAAACAGTGTTCTTGGGGTTTCTCTGGAGTGCCATCAAGGAAATCAAGGCTCCTTTCATGTGTGATGTGCAACACGGAATTGCTCTGCACGCAGTGCAGGGGAATCGGGCCTCATCTCGCGGCGAGGGGGAAGTCTTATGGTTTTTCTCGAGTTGCGGCGGGAACCTGGGGTATATTCTCGAGTTACGACGGGGATGGCCCTTCCACACACGTGTTTGTTCAGCAACGTCAGGACTCCTGCCTAGTTGCGAGGGACAACTCGGGATTCTCCTCGAGGCTTGGCAGGGCAATTGGGACGCCTCTCCAGCTGAGGCGGGAGACCAAGGGTCCCTTTCCACGTGCCACAGGAATCCTGGGACTCCTATCAAGTTTCACGAGGAGTCAGGCATCGTCTCCTTTGGAGGCACTGATCTCCGCATACCTCTGGAGTTTTCAAAGGATGTGAGGCCTCCGGTCGCGATGAGGTGGGGAACTAGGTCTTACTCTGTGGTCTCCACAGGGGATTCAGACATCCTTTCGTCTTGGGATATGCAAGACGAGCCTGCATTCAAGTCACTGCAGGGATATCCGGCCTTATTTCGCGTCAGGGCATCGCGGTGTCCATTCCACTTGAGGCCGCAAACTCAGTGTCCCTCTCACATACCTAGAGCTGAGAGAAGCCTCCTCTTGAGGTGCTTGTGGTAAGGTGGTATTCCTCTGGAGTAGAAGCCAGGGACTAACCTCTCATCTCGAGTTGATTCATGGTCCACGGAGCTCTTTCGTGCTGCTACAGGGACATCAGGATCCCTCCAGCCTTGAAACAGTGTTCTTGGGGTTTCTCTGGAGTGCCATCAAGGAAATCAAGGCTCCTTTCATGTGTGATGTGCAACACGGAATTGCTCTGCACGCAGTGCAGGGGAATCGGGCCTCATCTCGCGGCGAGGGGGAAGTCTCATGGTTTTTCTCGAGTTGCGGCGGGAACCTGGAGTATATTCTCGAGTTACGACGGGGATGGACCTTCCACCCACGTGTTTATTCAGCGACGTCAGGACTCCTGCCTAGTTGCGAGGGACAACTCGGGATTCTCCTCGAGGCTTGGCAGGGCAATTGGGACGCCTCTCCAGCTGAGGCGGGAGACCAAGGGTCCCTTTCCACGTGCCACAGGAATCCTGGGACTCCTATCAAGTTTCACGAGGAGTCAGGCATCGTCTCCTTTGGAGGCACTGATCTCCGCGTACCTCTGGAGTTTTCAAAGGATGTGAGGCCTCCGGTCGCGATGAGGTGGGGAACTACGTCTTTCTCTGTGGTCTCCACAGGGGATTCGGACAACCTTTCGTCTTGGGAGATGCAAGATGAGCCTGCATTCAAGTCACTGCAGGGATATCCGGCATTATTTCGAGTCAGGGCATCGCGCTGTCCATTCCACTTGAGGCCGCAAACTCAGCACATAGCTAGAGCTGAGAGAAGCCTCCTCTTGAGGTGCTTGTGGTAAGGTGGTATTCCTCTGGATTCGAAGCCAGGGACTAACCTCTCATCTCGAGTTGATTGTTGGTCCACGGAGCTCTTTCGTGTTGCTACAGTGACCTCAGGATCCCTCTAGCCTTGAAACAGTGTTCTTGGGGTTTCTCTGGAGTGCCATCAAGGAAATCAAGGCTCCTTTCATGTGTGATGTGCAACACGGAATTGCTCTGCACGCAGTGCAGGAGAATCGGGCCTCATATCGCGGCGAGGGGGAAGTCTCATGGTTTTTCTCGAGTTGCGGCGGGAACCTGGGGTATATTCTCGAGTTATGACGGGGATGGCCCTTCCAACCACGTGTTTGTTCAGCGACGGCAGGACTCCTGCCTAGTTGCGAAGGACAACTCGGGATTCTCCTCGAGGCTTGGCAGGGCAATTGGGACGCCTCTCCAGCTGAGGCGGGAGACCAAAGGTCCCTTTCCACGTGCAGAGGAATCCTGGGACTCCTATCAAGTTTCAGGAGGAGTCAGGCATCGTCTCCTTTGGAGGCACTGATCTCTGCGTACCTCTGGAGTTTTCAAAGGATGTGAGGCCTCCGGTCGCGATGAGGTGGGGAACTAGGTCTTTTTCTGTGGTCTCCACAGGGGATTCAGACATCCTTTCATCTTGGGAGATGCAAGACGAGCCTGCGTTCAAGTCACTGCAGGGATATCCGGCCTTATTTCGAGTCAGGGCATCGCGGTGTCCATTCCACTTGAGGCCGCAAACTCAGGGTCCCTCTGACATAGCTAGAGCTGAGAGAAGCCTCCTCTTGAGGTGCTTGTGGTAAGTTGGTATTCCTCTGGATTCGAAGCCAGGGACTAACCTCTCATCTCGAGTTGATTTTTGGTCCACGGAGCTCTTTCTTGTTGCTACAGTAACCTCAGAATCCCTCTAGCCTTGAAACAGTGTTCTTGGGGTTTCTCTGGAGTGCCATCAAGGAAATCAAGGCTCCTTTCATGTTTGATGTGCAACACGGAATTGCTCTGCATGCAGTGCAGGAGAATCGAGCCTCATCTCGCGGGAGGGGGAAGTCTCATGGTTTTTCTCGAGTTGCAGCGGGACCCTGGGGTATATTCTCAAGTTATGACGGGGATGGGCCTTCCAGCCACGTGTTTGTTCAGCGACTTCAGGACTCCTGCCTAGTTGCGAGGGACAACTCCGGATTCTCCTCGAGGCTTGGCAGGGCAATTGGGATGCCTCTCCAGCTAAGGCGGGAGGCCAAGTGTCCTTTTCCACGTGCCACAGGAATCCTGGGACTCCTATCAAGTTTCCCGAGGAGTCAGGCATCGTCTCCTTTGGAGGCACTGATCTCCGCATACCTCTGGAGTTTTCAAAGGATGTGAGGCCTCCGGTCGCGATGAGGTGGGGAACTAGGTCTTTCCTGTGGTCACCACAGGGAATTCAGACAACCTTTCGTCTTGGGAGATGCAAGACGGGCCTGCATTCAAGTCACTGCAGGGATATCCTGCCTTATTTCGAGTCAGGGCATCGCAGTGTCCATTCCACTTGAGGCCGCAAAATCAGGGTCCCTCTCACATACCTAGAGCTGAGAGAAGCCTCCTCTTGAGGTGCTTGTGGTAAGGTGGTATTCCTCTGGAGTCGAAGCCAGGGACTAACCTCTCATCTCGAGTTGATTTTTGGTCCACGGAGCTCTTTCGTGTTGCTACAGTGACCTCAGGATCCCTCTAGCCTTGAAACAGTGTTCTTGGGGTTTCTCTGGAGTGCCATCAAGGAAATCAAGGCTCCTTTCATGTGTGATGTGCAACACGGAATTGCTCTGCATGCAGTGCAGGGGAATCGGGCCTCATCTCGCGGCGAGGGGGAAGTCTCATGGTTTTTCTCGAGTTGCGGCGGGAACCTGGGGTATATTCTCGAGTTACGACGGGGATGGCCCTTCCACCCACGTGTTTGTTCAGCGACGTCAGGACTCCTGCCTAGTTGCGAGGGACAACTCGGGATTCTCCTCGAGGCTTGGCAGGGCAATTGGGACGCCTCTCCAGCTGAGGCGGGAGACCAAGAGTCCCATTCCACGTGCCACAAGAATCCTGGGACTCCTATCAAGTTTCACGAGGAGTCAGGCATCGTCTCCTTTGGAGGCACTGATCTCCGCGTACCTCTGGAGTTTTCATAGGATGTGAGGCCTCCGGTCGCGATGAGGTGGGGAACTAGGTCTTTCTCTGTGGTCTCCACAGGGGATTCAGACATCCTTTCGTCGGGAGATGCAAGACGAGCCTGCATTCAAGTCACTGCAGGGATATCCGGCCTTATTTCGAGTCAGGGCATCGCGGTGTCCATTCCACTTGAGGCCGCAAGCTCAGGGTCCCTCTCACATAGCTAGAGCTGAGAGAAGCCTCCTCTTGAGGTGCTTGTGGTAAGGTGGTATTCCTCTGGAGTCGAAGCCAGGGACTAACCTCTCATCTCGAGTTGATTTTTGGTCCACGGAGCTCTTTCGTGTTGCTACAGTGACCTCAGGATCCCTCTAGCCTTGAAACAGTGTTCTTGGGGTTTCTCTGGAGTGCCATCAAGGAAATCAAGGCTCCTTTCATGTGTGTTGTGCAACACGGAATTGCTCTGCACACAGTGCAGGGGAATCGGGCCTCATCTCGCGGCGAGGGGGAAGTCTCATGGTTTTTCTCGAATTGCGGCGGGAACCTGGGGTATATTCTCGAGTTACGTCGGGGATGGCCCTTCCACACACGTGTTTGTTCAGCGACGTCAGGACTCCTGCCTAGTTGCGAGGGACAACTCGGGTTTTCCTCGAGGCTTGGCAGGGCAATTGGGACGCCTGTCCAGCTGAGGCGGGAGACCAAGGGTCCCTTTCCACGTGCCACAGGAATCCTGGGACTCCTATCAAGTTTCACGAGAAGTCAGGCATCGTCTCCTTTGGAGGCACTGATCTCCGCGTACCTCTGGAGTTTTCAAAGGATGTGAGGCCTCAGGTCGCGATGAGGTGGGGAACTAGGTCTTTCTCTGTGGTCTCCACAGGGGATTCAGACATCCTTTCGTCTTGGGAGATGCAAGACGAGCCTGCATTTATGTCAATGTAGGGATATCCGGCCTTATTTCGAGTCAGGGCATTGCATGTCCATTCCACTTGAGGCTGCAAACTCAGGGTCCCTCTCAGATACCTAAAGCTGCGAGAAGCCTCCTCTTGAGGTACTTGTGGTTAGGTGGAATTCCTCAGGAGTCGAAGTTAGGGACTAACATCTCATCTCGAGTTGATTTTTGGTCCACGGAGTTCTTTCGTGTTGCTACAGTAACCTCAGGATCCCTCTAGCCTTGAAACAGTGTTCTTGGGGTTTCTCTGGAGTGCCATCAAGGAAATCAAGGCTCCTTTCATGTGTGATGTGCAACACGGAATTGCTCTGCACGCAGTGCAGGGGAATCGGGCCTCATCTCGCGGCGAGGGGGAAGTCTCATGGTTTTTCTCGAGTTGCGGCGGGAACCGGGGCTATATTATCGAGTTACGATGGGGATGGCGCATCCACCCACGTGTTTGTTCAGCGACGTCAGGACTCCTGCCTAGTTGCGAGGGACAACTCGGGATTCTCCTCGAGGCTTGGCAGGGCAATTGGGACTCCTCTCCAGCTGAGGCGGGAGACCAAGCGTCCCTTTCCACGTGCCACAGGAATCCTGGGTCCTATCAAGTTTCACGAGGAGTCAGGCATCCTCTCCTTTGGAGGCACTGATCTCCGCGTACCTCTGGAGTTTTCAAAGGATGTGAGGCCTCCGGTCGCGATGAGGTGGGGAACTAGGTCTTTCTCTGTGGTCTGCACAGGGGATTCAGACATCCTTTCGTCTTGGGAGATGCAAGACGAGCCTACATTCAAGTCACTGCAGGGATATCCGGCCTTATTTCGAGTCAGGGCATCGCGGTGTCCATTCCACTTGAGGCCGCAAACTCAGGGTCCCTCTCACATACCTAGAGCTGAGAGAAGCCTCCTCTTGAGGTGCTTGTGGTAAGGTGGTATTCCTCTGGAGTCGAAGCCAGGGACTAACCTCTCATCTCGAGTTGATTTTTGGTCCACGGAGCTCTTTCGTGTTGCTACAGGGACCTCAGGATCCCTCTAGCCTTGAAACAGTGTTCTTGGGGTTTCTCTGGAGTGCCATCAAGGAAATCAAGGCTCCTTTCATGTGTGATGTGCAACACTGAATTGCTCTGCACGCAGTGCAGGGGAATCGGGCCTCATCTCGCGGCGAGGGGGAAGTCTCATGGTTTTTCTCGAGTTGCGGCGGGAACCTGGGGTATATTCTCGAGTTACGACGGGGATGGCCCTTCAACCCACGTGTTTGTTCAGCGACGTCGGGACTCCTGCCTAGTTGAGAGGGACAACTCGGGATTCTCCTCGAGGCTTGGCAGGGCAATTGGGACGCCTCTCCAGCTGAGGCGGAAGACCAAGCGTCCCTTTCCACGTGCCACAGGAATCCTGGGACTCCTATCAAGTTTCACGAGGAGTCAGGCATCGTCTCCTTTGGAGGCACTGATCTCCGCGTACCTCTGGAGTTTTCAAAGGATGTGAGGCCTCCGGTCGCGATGAGGTGGGGAACTAGGTCTTTCTCTGTGGTCTGCACAGGGGATTCAGACATCCTTTCGTCTTGGGAGATGCAGGACGAGCCTGCATTAAACTCACTGCAGGGATATCCGGCCTTATTTTCAGTCAGGGCATCGCGGTGTCCATTCCACTTGAGGCCGCAAACTCAGGGTCCCTCTCACATACCTAGAGCTGAGAGAAGCCTCCTCTTGAGGTGCTTGTGGTAAGGTGGTATTCCTCTGGAGTCGAAGCCAGGGACTAACCTCTCATCTCGAGTTGATTTTTGGTCCACGGAGCTCTTTCGTGTTGCTACAGTGACCTCAGGATCCCTCTAGCCTTGAAACAGTGTTCTTGGGGTTTCTCTGGAGTGCCATCAAGGAAATCAAGGCTCCTTTCATGTGTGATGTGCAACACGGAATTTCTCTGCCCGCAGTGCAGGGGAATCGGGCCTCATCTCGCGACGAAGGGGAAGTCTCATGGTTTTTCTCGAGTTGCGGCGGGAAGCGGGGCTATATTATCGAGTTACGATGGGGATGGCGCATCCACCCACGTGTTTGTTCAGCGACGTCAGGACTCCTGCCTAGTTGCGAGGGACAACTCGGGATTCTCCTCGAGGCTTGGCAGGGCAATTCGGACGCCTCTCCAGCTGAGGCGGGAGACCAAGCGTCCCTTTCCACGTGCCACAGGAATCCTGGGACTCCTATCAAGTTTCACGAGGAGTCAGGCATCGTCTCCTTTGGAGGCACTGATCTCCGCGTACCTCTGGAGTTTTCAAAGGATGTGAGGCCTCCGGTCGCGATGAGGTGGGGAACTAGGTCTTTCTCTGTGGTCTCCACAGGGGATTCAGACATCCTTTCATCTTGGGAGATGCAAGACGTGCCTGCATTCAAGTCACTGCAGGGATATCCGGCCTTATTTCGCGTCAGGGCATCACGGTGTCCATTCCACTTGAGGCCGCAAACTCAGGGTCCCTCTCACATACCTAGAGCTGAGAGAAGCCTCCTCTTGAGGTGCTTGTGGTAAGGTGGTATTCCTCTGGAGTCAAAGCCAGGGACTAACCTCTCATCTCGAGTTGATTTTTGGTCCACGGAGCTCTTTCGTGTTGCTACAGTGACCTCAGGATCCCTCTAGCCTGGAAACAGTGTTCTTGGGGTTTCTCTGGAGTGCCATCAAGGAAATCAAGGCTCCTTTCATGTGTGATGTGCAACACGGAATTGCTCTGCACACAGTGCAGGGGAATCAGGCCTCATCTCGCGGCGAGGGGGAAGTCTCATGGTTTTTCTCGACTTGCGGCGGGAACCTGGGGTATATTCTCGTGTTACAACGGGGATGGCTCTTCCACCCACGTGTTTGTTCAGCGACGTCAGGACTCCTGCCTAGTTGCGAGGGACAACTCGGGATTCTCCTCGAGGCTTGGCAGGGCAATTGGGACGCCTCTCCAGCTGAGGCGGGAGACCAAGGGTCCCTTTCCACGTGCCACAGGAATCCTGGGACTCCTATCAAGTTTCACGAGGAGTCAGGCATCGTCTCCTTTGGAGGCACTGATCTCCGCGTACCTCTGGAGTTTTCAAAGGATGTGAGGCCTCCGGTCGCGATGAGGTGGGGAACTAGGTCTTTCTCTGTGGTCTCCACAGGGGATTCAGACATCCTTTCGTCTTGGGAGATGCAAGACGAGCCTGCATTCAAGTCAGTGCAGGGATATCCGGCCTTATTTCGAGTCAGGGCATCGCGGTGTCCATTCCACTTGAGGCCGCAAACTCAGGGTCCCTCTCACATACCTAGAGCTGAGAGAAGCCTCCTCTTGAGGTGCTTGTGGTAAGGTGGTATTCCTCTGGAGTCGAAGCCAGGGTCTAACCTCTATTCTCGAGTTGATTTTTGGGCCACGGAGTTCTTTCGTGTTGCTACATTGACCTCAGGATCCCTCTAGCCTTGAAACAGTGTTCTTGGGGTTTCTCTGGAGTGCCATCAAGGAAATCAAGGCTCCTTTCATGTTTGATGTGCAACACGGAATTGCTCTGCATGCAGTGCAGTGGAGTCGGGCCTCATCTCGCGGCGAGGGGGAAGTCTCATGGTTTTCCTCGAGTTGCGGCGGGAACCTGGTGTATATTCTCGAGTTACGACGGGGATGGCCCTTCCACCCACGTGTTTGTTCAGCGACGTCAGGACTCCCGCCTAGTTGCGAGGAACAACTCCGGATTCTCCTCGAGGCTTGGCAGGGCAATTGGGACGCCTCTCCAGCTGAGGCGGGAGACCAAGAGTCCCTTTCCACGTGCCACAGGAATCCTGGGACTCCTATCAAGTTTCACGAGGAGTCAGGCATTGGCTCCTTTGGAGGCACTGATCTCCGCGTAGCTCTGGAGTTTTCAAAGGATGTGAGGCCTCCGGTCGCGATGAGGTGGGGAACTAGGTCTTTCTCTGTGGTCTCCACAGGGGATTCAGACATCCTTTCATCTTGGGAGATGCAAGACGAGCCTGCATTCAAGTCACTGCTGGGATATCCGGCCTTATTTCGAGTCAGGGCATCGCAGTGTCCATTCCACTTTAGGCCGCAAAATCAGGGTCCCTCTCACATACTTAGAGCTCAGAGAAGCCTCCTCTTGAGGTGCTTGTGGTAAGGTGGTATTCCTCTGGAGTCGAAGCCAGGGACTAACCTCTCATATCGAGTTGATTTTTGGTCCACGGAGCTCTTTCGTGTTGTTACAGTGACCTCAGGATCGCTCTAGCCTTGAAACAGTGTTCTTGGGGTTTCTCTGGAGTGCCATCAAGGAAATCAAGGCTCCTTTCATGTTTGATGTGCAACACGGAATTGCTCTGCATGCAGTGCAGGGGAAAAGGGCCTCATCTCGCGGCGAGGGGGAAGTCTCATGGTTTTTCTCGAGTTGCGATTGGAACCTGGGGTATATTCTCGAGTTATGACGGGAATGGCCCTTCCACCCACGTGTTTGTTCAGCGACGTCAGGACTCCTGCCTAGTTGCGAGGGACAACTCGGGATTCTCCTCGAGGCTTGGCAGGGCAATTGGGACGCCTCTCCAGCTGAGGCGGGAGACCAAGGGTCCCTTTCCACGTGCCACAGGAATCCTGGGACTCCTATCAAGTTTCACGAGGAGTCAGGCATCGTCTCCTTTGGAGGCACTGATCTCCGCGTACCTCTGGAGTTTTCAAAGGATGTGAGGCCTCCGGTCGCGATGAGGTGGGGAACTAGGTCTTTCTCTGTGGTCTCCACAGGGGATTCAGACATCCTTTCGTCTTGGGAGATGCAAGACGAGCCTGCATTCAAGTCACTGCAGGGATATCCGGCCTTATTTCGAGTCAGGGCATCGCGGTGTCCATTCCACTTGAGGCCGCAAACTCAGGGTACCTCTCACATACCTAGAGCTGAGAGAAGCCTCCTCTTGAGGTGCTTGTGGTAAGGTGGTATTCCTCTGGAGTCGAAGCCAGGGACTAACCTCTCTTCTCGAGTTGATTTTTGGGCCACGGAGCTCTTTCGTGTTGCTACATTGACCTCAGGATCCCTCTAGCCTTGAAACAGTGTTCTTGGGGTTTCTCTGGAGTGCCATCAAGGAAATCAAGGCTCCTTTCATGTGTGATGTGCAACACGGAATTGCTCTGCACGCAGTACAGGGGAATCGGGCCTCATCTCGCGGCGAGGGGGAAGTCTCATGGTTTTTCTCGAGTTGCGGCGGGAACCTACGGTATATTCTCGAGTTACGACGGGAATGGCCCTTCCACCCACGTGTTTGTTCAACGACGTCAGGACTCCTGCCTAGTTGCGAGGGACAACTCGGGATTCTCCTCGAGGCTTGGCAGGGCAATTGGGACGCCTCTCCAGCTGAGGCGGGAGACCAAGGGTCCCTTTCCACGTGCCACAAGAATCCTGGGACTCCTATCAAGTTTCACGAGGAGTCAGGCATCGTCTCCTTTGGCGGCACTGATCTCCGCGTACCTCTGGAGTTTTGAAAGGATGTGAGGCCTCCGGTCGCCATGAGGTGGGGAACTAGTTCTTTCTTTGTGGTCTCCACAGGGGATTCAGACATCATTTCGTCTTGGGAGATGCAAGACGAGCCTGCATTCAAGTCACTGCAGGTATATCCGGCCTTATTTCGAGCCAGGGCATCACGGTGTCCATTCCACTTGAGGCCGCAAACTCAGGGTCCCTCTCACATACCTAGAGCTGAGAGAAGCCTCCTCTTGAGGTGCTTGTGGTAAGGTGGTATTCCTCTGGAGTCGAAGCCAGGGACTAACCTCTCATCACGAGTTGATTCTTGGTCCACGGAGCTCTTTCGTGTTGCTACAGTGACCTCAGGATCCCTCTAGCCTTGAAACAGTGTTCTTGGGGTTTCTCTGGAGTGCCATCAAGGAAATCAAGGCTCCTTTCATGTGTGATGTGCAACACGGAATTGCTCTGAACGCAGTGCAGGGGAATCGGGCCTCATCTCGCGGCGAGGGGTAAGTCTCATGGTTTTTCTCGAGTTGCGGCGGGAACCTGGGTTATATTCTCGAGTTACGACGGGGATGGCCCTTCCACCCACGTGTTTGTTCAGCGACGTCAGGACTCCTGCCTAGTTGCGAGGGACAACTCGGGATTCTCCTCGAGGCTTGGCAGGGCAATTGGGACGCCTCTCCAGTTGAGGCGGGAGACCAAGGGTCCCTTTCCACGTGCCATAGGAATCCTGGGACTCCTATCAAGTTTCATGAGGAGTCAGGCATCGTTTCCTTTGGAGGCACTGATCTCCGCGTACCTCTGGAGTTTTCAAAGGATGTGAGGCCTCCGGTCGCGATGAGGCGGGGAACTAGGTCTTTCTCTGTGGTCTCCACAGAGGATTCAGACATCCTTTCGTCTTGGGAGATGCAAGACGAGCTTGCATTTAGGTCAATTCAGGGATATCCAGCCTTATTTTGAGTCAGGGCATTGCGGTGTCCTTTCCACTTGAGGCTGCAAACTCACGGTCCCTCTCACATACCTAAAGCTACGAGAAGCCTCCTCTTTAGATGCTTGTGGTTAGGTGGTATTCCTCTGGAGTCGAAGTTAGGGACTAACCTCTCATCTCGAGTTGATTTTTGGTCCACGGAGTTCTTTCGTGTTGCTACAGTGACCTGAGGATCCCTCTAGCCTTGAAACAGTGTTCCTGGGGTTTCTCTGGAGTGCCATGAAGGAAATCAAGGCTCCTTTCATGTGTGATGTGCAACACGGAATTGCTCTGCACGCAGTGCAGGGGAATCGGGCCTCATCTCGCGGCGAGGGGGAAGTCTCATGGTTTTTCTCGAGTTGCGGCGGGAACCTGGGGTATATTCTCGAGTTACGACGGGGATGGCCCTTCCACGCACGTGTTTGTTCAGCGACGTCAGGACTCCTGCCTAGTTGCGAGGGACAACTCGGGATTCTCCTCGAGGCTTGGCAGGGCAATTGGGACGCCTCTCCAGCTGAGGCGGGAGACCAAGGGTCCCTTTAAACGTGCCACAGGAATCCTGGGACTCCTATCAAGTTTCACGAGGAGTCAGGCATCGTCTCCTTTGGAGGCACTGATCTCCGCGTACCTCTGGAGTTTTCAAAGGATGTGAGGCCTCCGGTCGCGATGAGGTTGGGAACTAGATCTTTCTCTGTGGTCTCCACAGGGGATTCAGACATCCTTTCGTCTTGGGAGATGCAAGACGAGCCTGCATTCAAGTCACTGCAGGGATATCCGGCCTTATTTCGAGTCAGGGCATCGCGGTGTCCATTCCACTTGAGGCCGCAAACTCAGGGTCCCTCTCACATACCTAGAGCTGAGAGAAGCCTCCTCTTGAGGTGCTTGTGGTAAGGTGGTATTCCTCTGGAGTCGAAGCCAGGGACTAACCTCTCTTCTCGAGTTGATTTTTGGGCCACGGAACTCTTTCGTGTTGCTTCATTGACCTCAGAATCCCTCTAGCTTTAAAACAGTGTTCTTGGTGTTTCTCTGGAGTGCCATCAAGGAAATCAAGGCTCCTTTCATGTGTGATGTGCCACACGGAATTGCTCTGCACGCAGTGCAGGGGAATCGGGCCTCATCTCGCGGCGAGGGGTAAGTCTCATGGTTTTTCTCGAGTTCCGGCGGGAACCTGGGGTATATTCTCGAGTTACAACGGGGATGGCCCTTCCACCCACGTGTTTGTTCAGCGACGTCAGGACTCCTGCCTAGTTGCGAGGGACAACTCGGGATTCTCCTCGAGGCTTGGCAGGGCAATTGGGACGCCTCTCCAGCTGAGGCGGGAGACCAAGGGTCCCTTTCCACGTGCCACAGGAATCCTGGGACTCCTATTAAGTTTCACGAGGAGTCAGGCATCGTCTCCTTTGGAGGCACTGATCTCCGCGTACCTCTGGAGTTTTCAAAGGATTTGAGGCCTCCGGTCGCCATGAGGTGGGGAACTAGGTCTTTCTCTGTGGTCTCCACAGGGATTCAGACATCCTTTCGTCTTGGGAGATGCAAGACGAGCCTGCATTCAAGTCACTGCAGGTACATCCGGCCTTATTTCGAGCCAGGGCATCGCGGTGTCCATTCCACTTGAGGCCGCAAACTCAGGGTCCCTCTCACATAGCTAGAGCTGAGAGAAGCCTCCTTTTGAGGTGCTTGTGGTAAGGTGGTATTCCTCTGGAGTCGAAGCCAGGGACTAACCCCTCATCTCGAGTTGCTTTTTGGTCCACGGAGCTCTTTCGTGTTGCTACAGTGACCTCAGGATCCCTCTAGCCTTGAAACAGTGTTCTTGGGGTTTCTCTGGAGTGCCATCAAGGAAATCAAGGCTCCTTTCATGTGTGATGTGCCACACGGAATTGCTCTGCACGCAGTGTAGGGGCTCGGGCCTCATCTCGCGGAGAGGGGGAAGTCTCATGGTTTTTCTCGAGTTTGCGGCGGGAACCTGGGGTATATTCTCCTGTTACAACGGGGATGGCCCTTCCACCCACGTGTTTGTTCAGCGACGTCAGGACTCCTGCCTAGTTGCGAGGGACAACTCGGGATTCTCCTCGAGGCTTGGCAGGGCAATTGGGACGCCTCTCCAGCTGAGGCGGGAGACCAAGGGTCCCTTTCCACGTGCCACAGGAATCCTGGGACTCCTATCAAGTTTCACGAGGAGTCAGGCATTGGCTCCTTTGGAGGCACTGATCTCCGCGTACCTCTGGAGTTTTCAAAGGATGTGAGGCCTCCGGTCGCGATGAGGTGGGGAACTAGGTCTTTCTCTGTGGTCTCCACAGGGGATTCAGACATCCTTTCGTCTTGGAAAATGCAAGACGAGCCTGCATTCAAGTCACTGCAGGGATATCCGGCCTTATATCGAGTCAGGGCATCGTGGTGTCCATTCCACTTGAGGCTGCAAACTCAGGGTCCCTCTCACATACCTAGAGCTGAGAGAAGCCTCCTCTTGAGGTGCTTGTGGTAAGGTGGTATTCCTCTGGAGTCAAAGCCAGGGACTAACCTCTCATCTCGAGTTGATTTTTGGTCCACGGAGCTCTTTCCTGTTGGTACAGTGACCTCAGGATCCCTCTAGCCTGGAAACAGTGTTCTTGGGGTATCTCTGGAGTGCCATCAAGGAAATCAAGGCTCCTTTCATGTGTGATGTGCAACACGGAATTGCTCTGCACACAGTGCAGGGGAATCAGGCCTCATCTCGTGGCGAGGGGGAAGTCTCATGGTTTTTCTCGAGTTGCGGCGGGAACCTGGGGTATATTCTCGTGTTACAACGGGGATGGCCCTTCCACCCACGTGTTTGTTCAGCGACGTCAGGACTCCTGCCTAGTTGCGAGGGACAACTCGGGATTCTCCTCGAGGCTTGGCAGGGCAATTGGGACGCCTCTCCAGCTGAGGCGGGAGACCAAGGGTCCCTTTCCACGTGCCACAGGAATCCTGGGACTCCTATCAAGTTTCACGAGGAGTCAGGCATCGTCTCCTTTGGAGGCACTGATCTCCGCGTACCTCTGGAGTTTTCAAAGGATGTGAGGCCTCCGGTCGCGATGAGGTGGGGAACTAGGTCTTTCTCTGTGGTCTCCACAGGGGATTCAGACATCCTTTCGTCTTGGGAGATGAAAGACGAGCCTGCATTCAAGTCACTGCAGGGATATCCGTCCTTATTTCGAGTCAGGGCATCGCGGTGTCCATTCCACTTGAGGCCGCAAACTCAGGGTCCCTCTCACATACCTAGAGCTGAGAGAAGCCTCCTCTTGAGGTGCTTGTGGTAAGGTGGTATTCCTCTGGAGTCGAAGCCAGGGTCTAACCTCTATTCTCGAGTTGATTTTTGGGCCACGGAGTTCTTTCGTGTTGCTACATTGACCTCAGGATCCCTCTAGCCTTGAAACAGTGTTCTTGGGGTTTCCCTGGAGTGCCATCAAGGAAATCAAGGCTCCTTTCATGTTTGATGTGCAACACGGAATTGCGCTGCATGCAGTGCAGTGGAGTCGGGCCTCATCTCGCGGCGAGGGGGAAGTCTCATGGTTTTCCTCGAGTTGCGGCGGGAACCTGGGGTATATTCTCGAGTTACGACGGGGATGGCCCTTCCACCCACGTGTTTGTTCAGCGACGTCAGGACTCCCGCCTAGTTGCGAGGAACAACTCGGGATTCTCCTCGAGGCTTGGCAGGGCAATTGGGACGCCTCTCCAGCTGAGGCGGGAGACCAAGAGTCCCTTTCCACGTGCCACAGGAATCCTGGGACTCCTATCAAGTTTCACGAGGAGTCAGGCATTGGCTCCTTTGGAGGCACTGATCTCCGCGTAGCTCTGGAGTTTTCAAAGGATGTGAGGCCTCCGGTCGCGATGAGGTGGGGAACTAGGTCTTTCTCTGTGGTCTCCACAGGGGATTCAGACATCCTTTCGTCTTCGGAGATGCAAGACGAGCCAGCATTCATGTCACTGCACGGATATCCGGCCTTATTTCGAGTCAGGGCATCGCGGTGCCCATTCCACTTGAGGCCGCAAACTCAGGGTCCCTCTCACATACCTAGAGCTGAGAGAAGCCTCCTCTTGAGGTGCTTGTGGTAAGGTGGTATTCCTCTGGAGTCGAAGCCAGGGACTAACTTCTCTTCTCGAGTTGATTTTTGGGCCACGGAGCTCTTTCGTGTTGCTACATTGACCTCAGGATCCCTCTAGCCTTGAAACAGTGGTCTTGGGTTTTCTCTGGAGTGCCATCAAGGAAATCAAGGCTCCTTTCATGTGTGATGTGTGACACTGAATTGCTCTGCACGCAGTGAAGGGGAATCGTGCCTCATCTCGCGGCGAGGGGGAAGTCTCATGGTTTTTCTCGAGTTGCGGTGGGAACCTAGGGTATATTCTCGAGTTACGACGGACATGGTCCTGCCACAGACGTGTTTGTTCAGCGACGTCAGGACTCCTGCCTAGTTGCGAGGGACAACTCGGGATTCTCCTCGAGGCTTGGCAGGGCAATTGGGATGCCTCTCCAGTTGAGGCGGGAGACCAAGGGTCCCTTTCCACGTGCCATAGGAATCCTGGGACTCCTATCAAGTTTCACGAGGAGTCAGGCATCGTCTCCTTTGGAGGCACTGATCTCCGCGTACCTCTGGAGTTTTGAAAGGATGTGAGGCCTCCGGTCGCGATGAGGTGGGGAACTAGGTCTTTCTCTGTGGTCTCCACAGGGGGTTCAGACATCATTTCGTCTTGGGAGATGCAAGACGAGCCTGCATTCAAGTCACTGCAGGTATATCCGGCCTTATTTCGAGCCAGGGCATCACGGTGTCCATTCCACTTGAGGCCGCAAACTCAGGGTCCCTCTCACATACCTAGAGCTGAGAGAAGCCTCCTCTTGAGGTGCTTGTGGTAAGGTGGTATTCCTCTGGAGTCGAAGCCAGGGACTAACCTCTCATCACGAGTTGATTCTTGGTCCACGGAGCTCTTTCTTGTTGCTACAGTGACCTCAGGATCCCTCTAGCCTTGAAACAGTGTTCTTGGGGTTTCTCTGGAGTGCCATCAAGGAAATCAAGGCTCCTTTCATGTGTGATGTGCAACACGGAATTGCTCTGAACGCAGTGCAGGGGAATCGGGCCTCATCTCGCGGCGAGGGGTAAGTCTCATGGTTTTTCTCGAGTTGCGGCGGGAACCTGGGGTATATTCTCGAGTTACGACGGGGATGGCCCTTCCACCCACGTGTTTGTTCAGCGACGTCAGGACTCCTGCCTAGTTGCGAGGGACAACTCGGGATTCTCCTCGAGTCTTGGCAGGGCAATTGGGACGCCTCTCCAGTTGAGGCGGGAGACCAAGGGTCCCTTTCCACGTGCCACAGGAATCCTGGGACTCCTATCAAGTTTCATGAGGAGTCAGGCATCGTCTCCTTTGGAGGCGCTAATCTCTGCGTACCTCTGGAGTTTTCCAAGGATGTGAGGCCTCCGGTCGCGATGAGGTGGGGAACTAAGTCTTTCTCTGTGGTCTCCACAGGGGATTCAGACATCCTTTCGTCATGGGAGATGCAGGACGAGCCTCCATTCAAGTCACTGCAGGGATATCCGGCCTTATTTCGAGTAAGGGCATCGCGGTGTCCATTCCACTTGAGGCCACTAACTCAGGGTCCCTCTCACATACCTAGAGCTGAGAGAAGCCTCCTCTTGAGGTGCTTGTGGTATGGTGGTATTCCTCTGGAGTCGAAGCCAGGGACTAATCCCTCATCTCGAGTTGCTTTTTGGTCCACGGAGCTCTTTCGTGTTGCTACAGTGACCTCAGGATTCCTCTAGCCTTGAAACAGTGTTCTTGGGGTTTCTCTGGAGTGCCATTAAGGAAATCAATGCTCCTTTCATGTGTGATGTGCCACACCGAATTGCTCTGCACGCAGTGCAGGGGCTCGGGCCTCATCTCGCGGCGAGGGGGAAGTCTCATGGTTTTTCTCGAGTTGCGGCGGGAACCTGGGGTATATTCTCGAGTTACGACGGGGATGGGCCTTCCACCCACGTGTTTGTTCAGCGACGTCAGGACTCCTGCCTAGTTGCGAGGGACAACTCAGGATTCTCCTCGAGGCTTGGCAGGGCAATTTGAATGCCTCTCCAGCTGAGGCGGGAGACCAAGGGTCCCTTTCCACATGCCACAGGAATCCTGGGACTCCTATCAAGTTTCACGAGGAGTCAGGCATCGTCCCCTTTGGAGGCACTGATCTCCGCGTACCTCTGGAGTTTTCAAAGTATGTGAGGCCTCCGGTCGCGATGAGGTGGGGAACTAGGTCTTTCTCTATGGTCTCCACAGGGGATTCAGACATTCTTTCTTCTTGGGAGATGCAGGACGAGCCGGCATTCAAGTCACTGCAGGGATATCCGGCCTTATTTCACGTCAGGGAATCGCGGTGTCCATTCCACTTGAGGCCGCAAACTCAGGGTCCCTTTCACATACCTAGAGCTGAGAGAAGCCTCCTCTTGAGGTGCTTGCACTAAGGTGGTATTCCTCTGGAGTCGAAGCCAGGGACTAACCTCTCATCTCGAGTTGATTTTTGGTCCACGGAGCTCTTTCGTGTGGCTACAGTGACCTCAGGATCCCTCTAGCCGTGAAACAGTGTTCTTGGGGTTTCTCTGGAGTGCCATCAAGGAAATCAAGGCTCCTTTCATGTGTGATGTGCAACACGGAATTGCTCTGCACGCAGTGCAGGGGAATCGGGCCTCATCTCGCGGCGAGGGGGAAGTCTCATGGTTTTTCTCGAGTTGCGGCGGGAACCGGGGGTATATTCTCGAGTTACGACGGGGATGGCCCTTCCACACACGTGTTTGTTCAGCGACGTAAGGACTCCTGCCTAGTTGCGAGGGACAACTCGGGATTCTCCTCGAGGCTTGGCAGGGCAATTGGGACGCCTCTCCAGCTGAGGCGGGAGACCAAGGGTCCTTTTCCACGTGCCACAGGAATCCTGGGACTCGTATCAAGTTTCACGAGGAGTCAGGCATCGTCTCCTTTGGAGGCACTGATCTCCGTGTACCTCTGGAGTTTTCAAAGGATGTGAGGCCTCCGGTCACGATGAGGTGGGAAACTAGGTATTTCTCTGTGTTCTCCACAGGGGATTCAGACATCCTTTCATCTTGGGAGATGCAAGACGAGCCTGCCCTCAAGTCACTGCAGGCATATCCGGCCTTATTTCCCGTCAGGGCATCGCAGTGTCCATTCCACTTGAGGCCGCAAAATCAGGGTCCCTCTCACATACCTAGAGCTGAGAGAAGCCTCCTCCTGAGGTGCTTGTGGTAAGGTGGTATTCCTCTGGAGTCGAAGCCAGGGACTAACCTCTCATCTCGAGTTGATTTTTGGTCCACGGAGCTCTTTCGTGTTGCTACAGTGACCTCAGGATCCCTCTAGCCTTGAAACAGTGTTCTTGGGGTTTCTCTGGAGTGCCATCAAGGAAATCAAGGCTCCTTCCATGTTTGATGTGCAATACGGAATTGCCCTGCATTCAGTGCAGGGGAATGGGGCCTCATCTCGCGGCGAGGGGGAAGTCTCATGGTTTTCTCAAGTTGCGGCGGGAACCTGGGGTATATTCTCGAGTTACGACGGGAATGGCCCTTCCACCCACGTGTTTGTTCAGCGACGTCAGGACTCCTGCCTAGTTGCGAGGGACAACTCGGGATTCTCCTCGAGGCTTGGCAGGGCAATTGGGACGCCTCTCCAGCTGAGGCGGGAGACCAAGGGTCCCTTTCCACGTGCCACAGGAATCCTGGGACTCCTATCAAGCTTCTCGAGGAGTCAGGCATCGTCTCCTTTGGAGGCACTGATCTCCGCGTACCTCTGGAGTTTTCAAAGGATGTGAGGCCTCCCGTCGCGATGAGGTGGGGATCTAGGTCTTTCTCTGTGGTCTCCACAGGGGATTCAGACATCCTTTCATCTTGGGAGATGCAAGACGAGTCTGCATTCAAGTCACTGCAGGGATATCCGGCCTTAATTCGAATCAGGGCATCGCGGTGTCCATTCCACTTGAGGCCGCAAAATCAGGGTCCCTCTCACATACCTAGAGCTGAGAGAAGCCTACTCTTGAGGTGCTTGTGGTAAGGTGGTATTCCTCTGGAGTCGAAGCCAGGGACTAACCTCTCATCTCGAGTTGATTTGTGGTCCACGGAGCTCTTTCGTGTGGCTACAGTGACCTCAGAATGCCTCTAGCCTTGAAACAGTGTTCTTGGGGTTTCTCTGGAGTGCCATCAAGGAAATCAAGGCTCCTTTCATGTGTGATGTGCAGCACGGAATTGCTCTGTATGCAGTGCAGGGGAATCGGGCCTCATCTCGCGGTGAGGGGGAAGTCTCATGGTTTTTCTCGAGTTGCGGCGGGAACCTGGGGCATATTCTTGAGTTACGACGGGGATGGCCCTTCCACCCACGTGTTTGTTCAGCGACGTCAGGACTCCTGCCTAGTTGCGAGGGACAACTCGGGATTCTCCTCGAGGCTTGGCAGGGCAATTGGGACGCCTCTCCAGCTGAGGCGGAAGACCAAGGGTCCCTTTCCACGTGCCACAGGAATCCTGGGACTCCTATCATGTTTCACGAGGAGTCAGGCATCGTCTCCTTTGGAGGCACTGATCTCCGCGTACCTCTGGAGTTTTCAAAGGATGTGAGGCCTCCGGTCACGATGATGTGGGGAACTAGGTCTTTCTCTGTGATTTCCACAGGGGATTCAGACATCCTTTCGTCTTGGGAGATGCAAGACGAGCCTGCACTCAAATCACTGCAGGGATATCCGGACTTATTTCGCGTCAGGACATCACAGTGTCCATTCCACTTGAGGCCGCAAAATCAGGGTCCCTCTCACATACCTATAGCTGAGAGAAGCCTCCTCCTGAGGTGCTGTGGAAATGTGGTATTCCTCTGGAGTCGAAGCCAGGGACTAACCTCTCATCTCGAGTTGATTTTTGTCAACGGAGCTCTTTCGTGTTGCTACAGTGACCTCAGGATCCCTCTAGCCTTGAAACAGTGTTCTTGGGGTTTCTCTGGAGTGCCATCAAGGAAATCAAGGCTCCTTCCATATTTGATGTGCAACACGGAATTGCTCTGCATTCAGTGCAGGGGAATGGGGCCACATCTCGCGGCGAGGGGAAAGTCTCATGGTTTTTCTCGAGGTGCGGCGGGAACCTGGGGTATATTCTCGAGTTACGACGGGGATGGCCCTTCCACACACGTGTTTGTTCAGCGACGTCAGGACTCCTTCATAGTTGCGAGGGACAACTCGGGATTCTCCTCGAGGCTTGGCAGGGTAATTGGGAAGCCTCTCCAGCTGAGGCGGGAGACCAAGAGTCCCTTTCCACGTGCCACAGGAATCCTGGGACTCCTATCAAGTTTCACGAGGAGTCAGGCATCGTCTCCTTTGGAGGCACTGATCTCCGCGTACCTCTGGAGTTTTCAAAGGATGTGAGGCCTCCGGTCGCGATGAGGTGCGGAACTAGGTCTTTCTCTGTGGTGTGCACAGGGGATTCAGACATCCTTTCGTCTTGGGAGATGCAAGACGAGTCTGCATTCAAGTCACTGCCGGGATATCCGGCCTTATTTCGAATCACGGCATCGCGGTGTCCATTCCACTTGAGGCCGCAAAATCAGGGTCCCTCTCACATTCCTAGAGCTGAGAGAAGCCTCCTCTTGAGGTGCTTGTGGTAAGGTGGTATTCCTCTTGAGTCGAAGCCAGGGACTAACCTTTCATATCGAGTTGATTCTTGGTCCATGGAGCTCTTTCATGTTGCTACAGTGACCTCAGGATCCCTCTAGCCTTGAAACAGTGTTCTTGGGGTTTCTCTGGAGTGCCATCAAGGAAATCAAGGCTCCTTTCATGTGTGATGTGCAACACGGAATTGCTCTGCACGCAGTGCAGGGGATTCGGGCTTCATATCGCGGCGAGGGGGAAGTCTCATGGTTTTTCTCGAGTTGCGGCGGGAACGTGGGGTGTATTCTCGAGTTACGACGGGGATGGCCCTTCCACCCACGTGTTTGTTCAGCGACATCAGGACTCCTGCCTAGTTGCGAGGGACAACTCGGGATTCTCCTCGAGGCTTGGCAGGGCAATTGGGACTCCTCTCCAGCTGAGGCGGGAGACCAAGGGTCCCTTTCCACGTGCCACAGGAATCCTGGGACTCCTATCAAGTTTCACGAGAAGTCAGGCATCGTCTCCTTTGGAGGCACTGATCTCCGCGTACCTCTGAAGTTTTTAAAGGATGTGAGGCCTCCGGTCGCGATGAGGTCGGGAAGTAGGTCTTTCTCTGTGGTTTCCACAGGGTATTCAGACATCCTTTCGTCTTGGGAGATGCAAGACGAGCCTGCATTCAAGTCACT
Organism: Cervus elaphus; assembly: GCF_910594005.1. Lineage (NCBI taxonomy): Eukaryota > Metazoa > Chordata > Mammalia > Artiodactyla > Cervidae > Cervus > Cervus elaphus. Next base: position 780,579 of record NW_025316681.1, on the reverse strand, counting down.
GCAGGGATATCCGGCCTTATTTCGAGTCAGGGCATCGCGGTGTCCATTCCACTTGAGGCCGCAAACTCAGGGTCCCTCTCACATAGCAAGAGCTGAGAGAAGTCTCCTCTTGAGGTGCTTGTGGTAAGGTGGTATTCCTCTGGAGTCGAGGCCAGGGACTAACCTCTCATCTCGAGTTGATTTTTGGTCCACGGAGCTCTTTCGTGTTGCTACAGTGACCACGGGATCCCTCTAGCCTTAAAACAGTGTTCTTGGGGTTTCTCTGGAGTGCCATCAAGGAAATCAAGGCTCCTTTCATGTGTGATGTGCCTCACGGAATTGCTCTGCACGCAGTGCAGGGGAATCGGGCCTCCTCTCGTGGCGAGGGGGAAGTGTCATGGTTTTTCTCGAGTTGTGGCGGGAACCTGGGGTATATTCTCGAGTTACGACGGGGATGGCCCTTCCACCCACGTGTTTGTTCAGCGACGTCAGGACTCCTGCCTAGTTGCGAGGGACAACTCGGGATTCTCCTCGAGGCTTGGCAGGGCAATTGGGACGCCTCTCCAGCTGAGGCGGGAGACCAAGGGTCCCTTTCCACGTGCCACAGGAATCCTGGGACTCCTATCAGGTTTCTCGAGGAGTCAGGCATCGTCTCCTTTGGAGGCACTGAGCTCCGCGTACCTCTGGAGTTTTCAAAGGATGTGAGGCCTCCGGTCGCGATGAGGTCGGGAACTAGGTCTTTCTCTGTGGTCTCCTCAGGGGATTCAGACATCCTTTCATCTTGGGAGATGCAAGACGAGTCTGCATTCAAGTCACTGCAGGGATATCCGGCCTTATTTCGAGTCAGGTCATCGCGGTGTCCATTCCACTTGAGGCCGCAAAATCAGGGTCCCTCTCACATACCTAGAGCTGAGAGAAGCCTCCTCTTGAGGTGCTTGTGGTAAGGTGGTATTCCTCTGGAGTCGAAGCCAGGGACTAACCTCTCATCTCGAGTTGATTTTTGGTCCACGGAGCTCTTTCGTGTTGCTACAGTGACCTCAGGATCCCTCTAGCCTTGAAACAGTGTTCTTGGGGTTTCTCTGGAGTGCCATCAAGGAAATCAAGGCTCCTTCCATGTTTGATGTGCAACACGGAATTGCTCTGCATTCAGTGCAGGGGAATGGGGCCACATCTCGCGGCGAGGGGGAAGTCTCATGGTTTTTCTCGAGTTGCGGCGGGAACATGGGGTATATTCTCGAGTTACGACGGGGATGGCCCTTCCACCCACGTGTTTGTTCACCGACGTCAGGACTCCTTCCTAGTTGAGAGGGACAACTCGGGATTCTCCTCGAGGCTTGGCAGGGTAATTGGGACGCCTCTCAAGCTGAGGCGGGAGACCAAGGGTCCCTTTAAACGTGCCACAGAAATCCTGGGACTACTATCCAGTTTCTCGAGGAGTCAGGCATCGTCTCCTTTGGAGGCACTGATCTCCGCGTACCTCTGGAGTTTTCAAAGGATGTGAGGCCTCCGGTCGCGATGAGGTGGGGAACTCGGTCTTTCTCTGTGGTCTCCACAAGGGATTCAGACATCCTTTCGTCTTGGGAGATGCAAGACGAGTCTGCATTGAAGTCACTGCCGGGATATCCAGCCTTATTTCGAATCAGGGCAACGCGGTGTCCAGTCCACTTGATGCCGCAAAATCAGGGTCCCTCACACATAGCTAGAGCTGAGAGAAGCCTCCTCTTGAGGTGCTTGTGGTAAGGTGGTATTCCTCTGGAGTCGGAGCCAGGGACTAACCTCTCATCTCGAGTTGATTTTTGGTCCATGGAGCTCTTTCGTGTTGCTACAGTGACCTCAGGATCCCTCTAGCCTTGAAACAGTGTTCTTGGGGTTTCTCTGGAGTGCCATCAAGGAAATCAAGGCTACTTTCATGTGTGATGTGCAACACGGTATTGCTCTGCACTCAGTGCAGGATATCGGGCCTCATTTTGCGGCCAGGGGGAAGTCTCATGGTTTTTCTCGAGTTGCGGCGGGAACCTGGGGTATATTCTCGAGTTATGACGGGGATGGCCCTTCCACCCACGTGTTTGTTCAGCGACGTCAGGACTCCTGCCTAGTTGCGAGGGACAACTCTGGATTCTCCTCGAGGCTTGGCAGGGCAATTGGGACGCCTCTCCAGCTGAGGCGGGAGACCAAGGGTCCCTTTCCACGTGCCACAGGAATCCTGGGACTCCTATCAAGTTTCACGAGGAGTCAGGCATCCTCTCCTTTGGCGGCACTGATCTCCGCGTACCTCTGGAGTTTTCAAAGGATGTGAGGCCTCCGGTCGCGATGAGGTGGGGAACTAGGTCTTTCTCTGTGGTCTCCACAGGGGATTCAGACATCCTTTCGTCTTGGGAGATGCAAGACGAGCCTGCATTCAAGTCACTGCAGGAATATCCGGCCTTATTTCGCGTCAGGACATCGCAGTGTCCATTACACTTGAGGCCGCAAACTCAGGGTCCCTCTCACATACGTAGAGCTGAGAGACGCCTCCTCTTGAGGTGCTTGTGGTAAGGTGGTATTCCTCTGGAGTCGAAGCCAGGGACTAACCTCTCATCTCGAGTTGATTTTTGGTCCACGGAGCTCTTTCGTGTTGCTACAGTGACCTCAGGATCCCTCTAGCCTTGAAACAGTGTTCTTGGGGTTTCTCTGGAGTGCCATCAAGGAAATCAAGGCTCCTTTCATGTGTGATGTGCAACACGGAATTGCTCTGCATGCAGTGCAGGAGAATCGAGCTTAATCTCGCGGCGAGGGGGAAGTCTCATGGTTTTTCTCGAGTTGCGGCGGGAACCTGGGGTATATTCTCGAGTTACGATGGGGATGGCCCTTCCAACCACGTGTTTGTTCAGCGACGTCAGGACTCCTGCCTAGTTGCGAGGGACAACTCGGGATTCTCCTCGAGGCTTGGCAGGGCAATTGGGACGCCTCTCCAGCTGAGACGGGAGACCAAGGGTCCTTTCCACGTGCCACAGGAATCCTGGGACTCCTATCAAATTTCAGAGGATTCAGGCATCGTCTCCTTTGGAGGCACTAATTTCCGCGTACCTCTGGAGTTTTCAAAGGATGTGAGGCCTCCGGTCGCGATGAGGTGGGGAACTAGGTCTTTCTCTGTGGTCTCCACAGGGGATTCAGACATCCTTTCGTCTTGGGAGATGCAAGACGAGCCTGCATTCAAGTCACTGCAGGGATATCCGGCCTTATTTTGAGTCAGGGTATAGCGGTGGCCATTCCACTTGAGGCTGCAAACTCAGGGTCCCTCTCACATACCTAGAGCGGAGAGAAGCCTCCTCTTGAGGTGCTTGTGGTAAGGTGGTATTCCTCTGGAGTCGAAGCCAGGGACTAACCCCTCATCTCGAGTTGATTTTCGGTCCACGGAGCTCTTTCGTATTGCTACAGTAACCTCAGGATCCCTCTAGCCTTGAAACAGTGTTCTTGGGGTTTCTCTGGAGTGCCATCAAGGAAATCAAGGCTCCTTTCATGTGTGATGTGCAACACGGAATTGCTCTGCACGCAGTGCAGGGGAATCGGGCCTCATCTCGCGGCGAGGGGGAAGTTTCATGGTTTTTCTCGAGTTGCGGCGGGAACCTGGGGTATATTCTCGAGTTACAATGGGAATGGCCCTTCCAACCACGTGTTTGTTCAGCGACGGCAGGACTCCTGCCTAGTTGCGAGGGACAAATCGGGATTCTCCTCGAGGCTTGGCAGGGCAATTGGGACGCCTCTTCAGCTGAGGCGGGAGACCAAGTGTCCCTTTCCACGTGCCACAGGAATCCTGGGTCTCCTATCATGTTTCAGAGGAGTCAGGCATCGTCTCCTTTGGAGGCACTGATCTCCGCGTACCTCTGGAGTTCTCAAAGGATGAGAGGCTTCCGGTCGCGATGAGGTGGGGAACTAGGTCTTTCTCTGTGTTCTCCACAGGGGATTCAGACATCCTTTCGGCTTGGGAGATGCAATACGAGCCTGCATTCAAGTCACTGCAGGGATATCCCGCCTTATTTCGAGTCAGGGCATCGCGGTGTCCATTCCACTTGAGGCCGCAAATTCAGGGTCCCTCTCACATACCTAGAGCTGAGAGAAGCCTACTCTTGAGGTGCTTGTGGTAAGGTGGTATTCCTCTGGAGTCGAAGCCAGGGACTAACCCATCATCTCGAGTTGATTTTTGGTCCACGGTGCTCTTTGGTGTTGCTACAGTGACCTCAGGATCCCTCTAGCCTTGAAACAGTGTTCTTGGGGTTTCTCTGGAGTGCCATCAAGGAAATCAAGGCTCCTTTCATGTGTGATGTGCAACAAGGAATTTCTCTGCACGCAGTGTAGGGGAATCGGGCCTCATCTCGTGGCGAGGGGGAAGTCTCATGGTTTTTCTCGAGTTGCGGCGGGAACCTGGGGTATATTCTCGAGTTACGACAGGGATGGCCCTTCCACACACCTGTTTGTTCAGCGACGTCAGGACTCCTGCCTATTTGCGAGGAACAACTCGGGATTCTCCTGGAGGCTTGGCAGGGCAATTGGGACGCCTCTCCAGCTGAGGCGGAAGACCAAGGGTCCCTTTCCACATGCCACAGGAATCCTGGGACTCCTATCAAGTTTCAGAGGATTCAGGCATCGTCTCCTTTGGAGGCACTAATTTCCGCGTACCTCTGGAGTTTTCAAAGGATGTGAGGCCTCCGGTCGCGATGAGGTGGGGAACTAGGTCTTTCTCTGTGGTCTCCACAGGGGATTCAGACATCCTTTCGTCTTGGGAGATGCAAGACGAGCCTGCATTCAAGTCACTGCAGGGATATCCGGCCTTATTTTGAGTCAGGGTATAGCGGTGGCCATTCCACTTGAGGCTGCAAACTCAGGGTCCCTCTCACATACCTAGAGCGGAGAGAAGCCTCCTCTTGAGGTGCTTGTGGTAAGGTGGTATTCCTCTGGAGTCGAAGCCAGGGACTAACCCCTCATCTCGAGTTGATTTTCGGTCCACGGAGCTCTTTCGTATTGCTACAGTAACCTCAGGATCCCTCTAGCCTTGAAACAGTGTTCTTGGGGTTTCTCTGGAGTGCCATCAAGGAAATCAAGGCTCCTTTCATGTGTGATGTGCAACACGGAATTGCTCTGCACGCAGTGCAGGGGAATCGGGCCTCATCTCGCCGCGAGGGGGAAGTCTCATGGTTTTTCTCGAGTTGCGGCGGGAACCTGGGGTATATTCTCGAGTTACGACAGGGATGGCCCTTCCACACACCTGTTTGTTCAGCGACGTCAGGACTCCTGCCTATTTGCGAGGAACAACTCGGGATTCTCCTGGAGGCTTGGCAGGGCAATTGGGACGCCTCTCCAGCTGAGGCGGGAGACCAAGGGTCCCTTTCCACATGCCACAGGAATCCTGGGACTCCTATCAAGTTTCACGAGGAGTCAGGCATCGTCTCCTTTGGAGGCACTGATCTCCGCGTACCTCTGGAGTTTTCAAAGGATGTGAGGCCTCCGGTCGGGATGAGGTGGGGAACTAGGTCTTTCCTGTGGTCTCCACAGGGAATTCAGACATCCTTTCGGCTTGGGAGATGCAAGACGAGCCTGCATTCAAGTCACTGCAGGGATATCCGGCCTTATTTCGAGTCAGGGCATCGCGGTGTCCATTCCACTTGAGGCCGCAAATTCAGGGTCCCTCTCACATACCTAGAGCTGAGAGAAGCCTACTCTTGAGGTGCTTGTGGTAAGGTGGTATTCCTCTGGAGTCGAAGCCAGGGACTAACCCATCATCTCGAGTTGATTTTTGGTCCACGGTGCTCTTTGGTGTTGCTACAGTGACCTCAGGATCCCTCTAGCCTTGAAACAGTGTTCTTGGGGTTTCTCTGGAGTGCCATCAAGGAAATCAAGGCTCCTTTCATGTGTGATGTGCAACAAGGAATTTCTCTGCACGCAGTGTAGGGGAATCGGGCCTCATCTCGTGGCGAGGGGGAAGTCTCATGGTTTTTCTCGAGTTGCGGCGGGAACCTGGGGTATATTCTCGAGTTACGACAGGGATGGCCCTTCCACACACCTGTTTGTTCAGCGACGTCAGGACTCCTGCCTATTTGCGAGGAACAACTCGGGATTCTCCTGGAGGCTTGGCAGGGCAATTGGGACGCCTCTCCAGCTGAGGCGGGAGACCAAGGGTCCCTTTCCACATGCCACAGGAATCCTGGGACTCCTATCAAGTTTCACGAGGAGTCAGGCATCGTCTCCTTTGGAGGCACTGATCTCCGCGTACCTCTGGAGTTTTCAAAGGATGTGAGGCCTCCGGTCGGGATGAGGTGGGGAACTAGGTCTTTCCTGTGGTCTCCACAGGGAATTCAGACATCCTTTCGGCTTGGGAGATGCAAGACGAGCCTGCATTCAAGTCACTGCAGGGATATCCGGCCTTATTTCGAGTCAGGGCATCGCGGTGTCCATTCCACTTGAGGCCGCAAATTCAGGGTCCCTCTCACATACCTAGAGCTGAGAGAAGCCTACTCTTGAGGTGCTTGTGGTAAGGTGGTATTCCTCTGGAGTCGAAGCCAGGGACTAACCCATCATCTCGAGTTGATTTTTGGTCCACGGTGCTCTTTGGTGTTGCTACAGTGACCTCAGGATCCCTCTAGCCTTGAAACAGTGTTCTTGGGGTTTCTCTGGAGTGCCATCAAGGAAATCAAGGCTCCTTTCATGTGTGATGTGCAACAAGGAATTTCTCTGCACGCAGTGTAGGGGAATCGGGCCTCATCTCGTGGCGAGGGGGAAGTCTCATGGTTTTTCTCGAGTTGCGGCGGGAACCTGGGGTATATTCTCGAGTTACGACAGGGATGGCCCTTCCACACACCTGTTTGTTCAGCGACGTCAGGACTCCTGCCTATTTGCGAGGAACAACTCGGGATTCTCCTGGAGGCTTGGCAGGGCAATTGGGACGCCTCTCCAGCTGAGGCGGGAGACCAAGGGTCCCTTTCCACATGCCACAGGAATCCTGGGACTCCTATCAAGTTTCACGAGGAGTCAGGCATCGTCTCCTTTGGAGGCACTGATCTCCGCGTACCTCTGGAGTTTTCAAAGGATGTGAGGCCTCCGGTCGGGATGAGGTGGGGAACTAGGTCTTTCCTGTGGTCTCCACAGGGAATTCAGACAACCTTTCGTCTTGGGAGATGCAAGACGAGCCTGCATTCAAGTCACTGCAGGGATATCCGGCCTTATTTCAAGTCAGGGCATCGCGGTGTCCATTCCACTTGAGGCGGCAAACTCAGGGTCCCTCTCACATACCTAGAGCTGAGAGAAGCCTCCTCTTGAGGTGCTTGTGGAAAGGTGGTATTCCTCTGGAGTCGAAGCCAGGGACTAACCTCTCATCTCGAGTTGATTTTTGGTCCATGGAGCCCTTTCGTGTTGCTACAGTGACCTCAGGATCCCTCTAGCCTTGAAATAGTGTTCTTGGGGCTTCTCTGGAGTGCCATCAAGTAAATCAAGGCTCCTTTCATGTGCGATGTGCAACACGGAATTGCTCTGCACGCAGTGCAGGTGAATCGGGCCTCATCTCGCGGCGAGGGGGAAGTCTCATGGTTTTTCTCGAGTTCCGGCGGGAACCTGGGGTATATTCTCGAGTTACCTGGGGTATGGCCCTTCCACCCACGTGTTTTTTCAGCGACGTCAGGACTCCTGCCTAGTTGCGAGCGACAACTCGGGATTCTCCTCGAGGCTTGGCAGGGCAATTGGGACGGCTCTCCAGCTGAGGCGGAGATCAAGGTTCCCTTTCCACGTGCCACAGGAATCCTGGGACTCCTATCAAGTTTCACGAGGAGTCAGGCATCGTCTCCTTTGGAGGCACTGATCTCCGCGTACCTCTGGAGTTTTCAAAGGATGTGAGGCCTCCGGTCGGGATGAGTTGGGGAACTAGTTCTTTTTCTGTGGTCTCCACAGGAAATTAAGACATCCTTTCGTCTTGGGAGATGCAAGACGAACCTGCATTCAAGTCACTGCAAGGATATCCGGCCTTATTTCGAATCAGGGCATCGCAGTGTCCATTCCACTTGAGGCCGCAAACTCAGGGTCCCTCTCACATACCTAGAGCTGAGAGAAGCCTCCTCTTTAGGTGCTTATGGTAAGGTGGTATTCCTCTGGAGTCGAAGCCAGGGACTAACCTCTCATCTCGAGTTGATTTTTGGTCCACGGAGCTCTTTCGTGTTGCTACAGTGATCTCAGGATCCCTCTAGCCTTGAAACAGTGTTCTTGGGGTTTCTCTGGAGTGCCATCAAGGAAATCAAGGCTCCTTTCATGTGTGATGTGCAACACGGAATTGCTCTGCACGCAGTGCAGGGGAATCGGGCCTCATCTCGCGGCGAGGGGGAAGTCTCATGGTTTTTGTCGAGTTGCGGCGGGAACCTGGGTTATATTCTCGCGTTACGACAGGGATGGCCCTCCCACACACGTGTTTGTTCAGCGACGGCAGGACTCCTGCCTAGTTGCGAGGGACAACTCTGGATTCTCCTCGAGGCTTGGCAGGAAAATTGGGATTCCTCTCCAATTGAGGCGGGAGACCAAGGGTCCCATTCCACGTGCCACAGGAATCCTGGGACTCCTATTATGTTTCACGAGGAGTCAGGCATCGTCCCTTTGGAGGCACTGATCTCCGCGTACCTCTGGAGTTTTCAAAGTATGTGAGGCCTCCGGTCACAATGAGGTGGGGAACTAGGTTTTTCTCTGTGGTCTCCACAGGGGATTCAAACATCCTTTCATCTTGGGAGATGCAAGACGAGCCTGCATTCAAGTCACTGCAGGGATATCCGGCCTTATTTCGAGTCAGGGCATCGCGGTGTCCATTCCACTTGAGGCCGCAAAATCAGGGTCCCTCTCACTTACCTAGAGCTGAGAGAAGCCTCCTCTTGAGGTGCTTGTGGTAAGGTGGTATTCCTCTGGAGTTGAAGCCAGGGACTAACCTCTCATCTCGAGTTGATTTTTGGTCCACGGAGCTCTTTCGTGTTGCTACAGTGACCTCAGGATCCCGCTAGCCTTGAAACAGTGATCTTGGGGTTTCTCTGGAGTGCCATCAAGGAAATCAAGGCTCCTTTCATGTGTGATGTGCAACACGGAATTGCTCTGCACGCAGTGCAGGGGAATCGGGCCTCATCTCGCGGCGAGTTGGAAGTCTCATGGTTTTTCTCAGGTTTCAGCGGGAACCTGGGGTATATTCTCGAGTTACGACGGGGATGGCCCTTCCACCCACGTGTTTGTTCAGCGACGTCAGGACTCCTGCCTAGTTGCGAGGGACAACTCGGGATTCTCCTCGAGGCTTGGCAGGGCAATTGGGACGCCTCTCCAGCTGAGGCAGGAGACCAAGGGTCCCTTTCCACGTGCCACAGGAATCCTGGGACTCCTATCAAGTTTCACGAGGAGTCAGGCATCGTCTCCTTTGGAGGCACTGATCTCCGCGTACCTCTGGAGTTTTCGAAGGATGTGAGGCCTCCGGTCGCGATGAGGTGGGGAACTACGTCTTTCTCTGTGGTCTCCACAGGGGATGCAGACATCCTTTCGTCTTGGGAAATGCAAGACGAGCCTGCATTCAAGTCACTGCAGGGATATCCGGCCTTATTTCGAGTCAGGGCATCGCGGTGTCCATTCCACTTGAGGCCGCAAACTCAATTTCCCTCTCACACACCTAGAGCTGAGAGAAGCCTCCTCTTGAGGTGCTTGTGGTAAGGTGGTATTCCTCTGGAGTCGAAGCCAGGGACTAACCTCTCATCTCGAGTTGACTTTTGGTCCACGGAGCCCTTTGGTGTTGCTACAGTGACGTCAGGATCCCTCTAGCCTTGAAACAATGTTCTTGGGGTTTCTCTGGAGTGCCATCAAGGAAATCAAGGCTCCTTTAATGTTTGATGTGCAACACGGAATTGCTCTGCACGCAGTGCAGGGGAATCGAGCCTCATTTCGCGGCGAGGGGGAAGTCTCATGGTTTTTGTCGAGTTGCGGCGGGAACCTGGGGTATATTCTCGAGGTACAACGGGGATGGCCCTTCCACCCACGTGTTTGTTCAGTCACGTCAGGACTCCTGCCTAGTTGTGAGGGACAACTCGGGATTCTCCTCGAGGCTTGGCAGGGCAATTGGGACGCCTCTCCAGCTGAGGCGGGAGACCAAGAGTCCCTTTCCACTTGCCACAGGAATCCTGGGACTCCTATCAAGTTTCACGAGGAGTCAGGCATCGTCTCCTTTGGAGGCACTGATCTCCGCGTACCTCTGGAGTTTTCAAAGGATGTGAGGCCTCCGGTCGCCATGAGGTGGGGAACTAGGTCTTTCTCTTGGGTCTCCACAGGGGATTCCGACATCCTTTCGTCTTGGGAGATGCAAGACGAGCCTGCATTCAAGTCACTGCAGGGATATCTGGCCTTATTTCGAGTCAGGGCATTGCAGTGTCCATTCCACTTGAGGCCGCAAAATCAGGGCCCCTCTCACATACCTAGAGCTGAGAGAAGCTTCCTCTTGAGGTGCTTGTGGTAAGGTGATATTCCTCTGGAGTCGAAGCCAGGGACTAACCTCTAATCTCGAGTTGATCTTTGGTCCACGGAGATCTTTCGTGTTGCTACAGTGACCTCAGGATCCCTCGAGCCTTGAAACAGTGTTCTTGGGGTTTCTCTGGAGTGCCATCAAGGAAATCAAGGCTCCTTTCGTGTGTGATGTGCAACACGGAATTGCTCTGCATGTAGTGCAGGGGAATCGAGCCTCATCTCGCGACAAGTGGGAAGACTCATGGTTTTTCTCGAGTTGCGGCGGGAACCTGGGGTATATTCTCGAGTTACGACGGGGATGGCCCTTCCACCCACGTGTTTGTTCAGCGATGTCAGGACTCCTGCCTAGTTGCGAGGGACAACTCGGGATTCTCCTCGAGGCTTGGCAGGGCAATTGGGACGCCTCTCCAGCTGAGGCGGGAGACCAAGTGTACCTTTCCACGTGCCACAGGAATCCTGGGACTCCTATCAAGTTTCACGAGGAGTCAGGCATCGTCTCCTTTGGAGGCACTGATCTCCGCGTACCTCTGGTGTTTTCAAAGGATGTGAGGCCTCCGGTCGCGATGAGATGGGGAACTAGGTCTTTCTCTGTGGTCTCCACAGGGGATTCAGACATCCTTTCGTCTTGGGAGATGCTAGACGAGCCTGCATTCAAGTCACTGCAGGGATATCTGGCCTTATTTCGAGTCAGGTCATCGCGGTGGCCATTCCACTTGAGGCCGCAAACTCAGGATCCCTCTCACACACCTAGAGCTGAAAGAAGCCTCCTCTTGAGGTGCTTGTGTTAAGGTGGTATTCCTCTGGAGTCCAAGCTCAGGACTACCCTCTCATCTCGAGTTGACTTTTGGTCCACGGAGCTCTTTCGTGTTGCTACAGTGACGTCAGGATCCCTCTAGCTTTGAAAGAGTGTTCTTGGGGTTTCTCTGGAGTGCCATCAAGGAAATCAAGGCTCCTTTCATGTGTGATGGGCAACACGGAATTGCTCTGCACACAGTGCAGGGGAATCGGGCCTAATCTCGCAGCAAGGGGGAAGTCTCATGGTTTTTCTCGAGTTGCGTCGGGAACCTGGGGTATATTCTCGAGTGACGACGGGGATGGCCCTTCCACCCACGTGTTTTTTCAGCGACGTCAGGACTCCTGCCTAGTTGCGAGGGACAACTCGGGATTCTCCTCGAGGCTTGGCAGGGCAATTGGGACGCCTCTCCAGCTGAGGCGGGAGACCAAGTGTCCCTTTCCACGTGCCACAGGAATCCTGGGACTCCTATCAAGTTTCACCAGTAGTCAGGCATCTTCTCCTTTGGAGGCACTGATCTCTGCGTACCTCTGGAGTTTTCAAAGGATGTGAGGCCTCCGGTCGCGATGAGTTGGGGAACTAGGTCTTTCTCTGTGGTCTCCACAGGGGATTCAGACATCCTTTCGTCTTGGGAGATGAAAGACGAGCCTGCATTCAAGTCACTGCAGGGATATCCGGCCTTATTTCGCGTCAGGGCATCGCAGTGTCCATTCCCCTTGAGGCCGCAAACTCAGGGTCCCTCTCACATACCTAAAGCTGTGAGAAGCCTCCTCTTGAGGTGCTTGTGGTAAGGTGGTATTCCTCTGGAGTCGAAGCCAGGGACTATCCTCTAATCCCGAGTTGATCTTTGGTCCACGGAGATCTTTCGTGTTGCTACAGTGACCTCAGGATCCTTCTAGCCTTGAAACAGTGTTCCTGGGGTTTCTCTGGAGTGCCATCAAGGAAATCAAGGCTCCTTTCGTGTGTGATGTGCAACACGGAATTGCTCTGCATGTAGTGCAGGGGAATCGAGCCTCATCTCGCGACAAGTGGGAAGACTCATGGTTTTTCTCGAGTTGCGGCGGGAACCGGGGGTATATTCTCGAGTTACGACGGGGATGGCCCTTCCACAGAAGTGTTTGTTCAGCGACGTCAGGACTCCTGCCTAGTTGCGAGGGACAACTCGGGATTCTCCTCGAGGCTTGGCAGGGCAATTGGGACGCCTCTCCAGCTGAGGCCGGAGACCAAGGGTACCTTTCCACGTGCCACAGGAATCCTGGGACTCCTATCAAGTTTCACGAGGAGTCAGGCATCTTCTCCTTTGGAGGCATTGATCTCCGCGTATGTCTGGTGTTTTCAAAGGATGTGAGGCCTCCGGTCGCGATGAGGTGGGGAACTAGGTCTTTCTCTGTGGTCTCCACAGGGGATTCAGACATCCTTTCGTCTTGGGAGATGCAAGACAAGCCAGGATTCAAGTCACTGCAGGGATATCTGGCCTTATTTCGAGTCAGGGCATCGCGGTGTCCATTCCACTTGAGGCCGCAAAATCAGGGTGCCTCCCACATACCTAGAGCTGAGAGAAGCCTCCTCTTGAAGTGCTTGTGGTAAGGTGGTATTCCTCTGGAGTCGAAGCCAGGGACTAACCTCTCATCTCGAGTTGATTCTTGGTCCATGGAGCTCTTTCGTGTTACTACAGTGACGTCAGGATCCCTCTAGCCTTGAAACAGTGTTCTTGGGGTTTCTCTGGAGTGCCATCAAGGAAATCAAGGCTCCTTTCATGTGTGATGTGCAGCACGGAATTGCTCTGCACGCAGTGCAGGGTATCGGGCCTCATTTTGCGGCGAGGGGGAAGTCTCATGGTTTTTCTCGAGTTGCGGTGGGAACCTGGGGTATATTCTCGAGTTACGACGGGGATGGCCCTTCCACCCACGTGTTTGTTCAGCGACGTCAGGACTCCGATCTAGCTGCGAGGGACAACTCGGGATTCTTCTCGAGGCTTGGCAGGGCAATTGGGACGCCTCTCCAGCTGAGGCGGGAGACCAAGGGTCCCTTTCCACGTGCCACAGGAATCTTGGGACTCCTATAAAGTTTCACGAGGAGTCAGGCATCGTCTCCTTTGGAGGCTCTGATCTCCGCGTACCTCTGGAGGTTTCAAAGGATGTGAGGCCTTCGGTCGCGATGAGTTGGGGAACTAGGTCTTTCTCTGTGGTCTCCACAGGGGATTCAGACATCCTTTTGTCTTGGGTGATGCAAGACGAGCCTGCATTCAAGTCACTGCAGGGATATCCGGCCTTATTTCGAGTCAGGGCATCGCTGTGTCCATTCCACTTGAGGCCTCAAATTCAGGGTCCCTCTCACATACCTAGAGCTGAGAGAAGCCTCCTCTTGAGGTTCTTGTGGTAAGGTGGTATTCCTCTCGAGTCGAAGCCAAGGACTAACCTCTCATCTCGAGTTGATTCTTGGTCCACGGAGCTCTTTCGTGTTGCTACAGTGACCTCAGGATCCCTCTAGCATTGAAACAGTGATCTTGGCGTTTCTCTGGTGTGCCATCAAGGAAATCAAGGCTCCTTTCATGTGTGATGTGCAACACGGAATTGCTCTGCACGCAGTGCAGGGGAATCGGGCCTCATCTCGCGGCGAGGGGGAAGTCTCATGGTTTTTCTCGGGTTTCAGCGGGAACCTGGGGTATATTCTCGAGTTACGACGGGGATGGTCCTTCCACACACGTGTTTGTTCAGCGACGTCAGGACTCCTGCCTAGTTGCGAGGGACAACTCGGGATTCTCCTCGAGGCTTGGTAGGGCAATTGAGACGCCACTCCATCTGAGGCGGGAGACCAAGGGTCCCTTTCCACGTGCCACAGGAGTCCTGGGACTCCTATCAAGTTTCATGAAGAGTCAGGCATCGTCTCCTTTGGAGGCACTGATCTCCGCGTACCTCTGGAGTTTTCAAAGGATGTGAGGCCTTCGGTCGCCATGAGGTGGGAACTAGGTCTTTCTCTGTGGTTTCCCCAGGGGATTCAGACATCCTTTCGTCTTGGGAGATGCAAGACGAGCCTGCATTCAAGTCACTGCAGGGATATCCGGCCTTATTTCGAGTCAGGGCATCGGAGTGTCCATTCCACTTGAGGCCGCAAACTCAGGGTCCCTCTCACATACCTAGAGCTGAGAGAAGCCTCCTCTTGAGGTGCTTGTGGTAAGGTGGTATTCCTCTGGAGTCGAAGCCAGGGACTAACCTCTCATCTCGAGTTGATTTTTGGTCCACGGAGCTCTTTCGTGTTGCTACAGTGACGTCAGGATCCCTCTAGCCTTGAAACAGTGTTCTTGGGGTTTCTCTGGAGTGCCATCAAGGAAATCAAGGCTCCTTTCATGTGTGATGTGCAACACGGAATTGCTCTGCACGCAGTGCAGGGGAATCGGGCCTCATCTCGTGGAGAGGGGGAAGTCTCATGGTTTTTCTCGAGCTGCGGTGGGAACCTGGGGTATATTCTCGAGTTACGACGGGGATGGCCCTTCCACACACGTGTTTGTTCAGCGACGGCAGGACTCCTGCCTAGTTGCGAGGGACAACTCGGGATTCTCCTCGAGGTTTGGCAGGGCAATTGGGACGCCTCTCCAGCTGAGGCGGGAGACCAAGGGTCCCTTTCCATGTGCCACAGGAATCCTGGGACTCCTATCAAGTTTCACGAGGAGTCAGGCATCGTCTCCTTTGGAGGCACTGATATCCGCGTACCTCTGGAATTTTCAAAGGATGTGAGGCCTCCGGTCGCAATGAGGTGGGGAACTATGTCTTTCTCTGTGGTCTACACAGGGGATTCAGACATCCTTTCGTCTTGGGAGATGCCAGACGAGCTTACATTCAAGTCACTGCAGGGATATCCGGCCTTATTTCGAGCCAGGGCATCGCGGTGTCCATTCCACTTAAGGCCGCAAACTCAGGGTCCCTCTCACATACCTAGAGCTGAGAGAAGCCTCCTCTTGAGGTGCTTGTGGTAAGGTGGTATTCCTCTGGAGTCGAAGCCAGGGACTAACCTCTCATCTCGAGTTGATTTTTGGTCCACGGAGCTCTTTCGTGTTGCTACAGTGACCTCAGGATCACTCTAGCCTTGAAACAGTGTTCTTGGGGTTTCTCTGGAGTGCCACCAAGGAAATCAAGGTTCCTTTCATGTGTGATGTGCAAGACGGAATTGCTCTGCACGCAGTGCAGGGGAATCGGGCCTCCTCTCGCGGAGAGGGGGAAGTCTCATGGTTTTTCTCGAGTTGCGGCGGGAACCTGGGGTATACTCTCGAGTTACGACGGGGATGGCCCTTCCACCCACGTGTTTGTTCAGCGACGTCAGGACTCCTGCCTAGTTGCGAGGGACAACTCGGGATTCTCCTCGAGGCTTGGCAGGGCAATTGGGACGCCTCTCCAGCTGAGGCGGGAGACCAAGGGTCCCTTTCCACGTGCCACAGGAATCCTGGGACTCCTATCAAGTTTCACGAGGAGTCAGGCATCGTCTCCTTTGGAGGCACTGATCTCAGTGTACCTCTGGAGTTTTCAAAGGATGTGAGGCCTCCGGTCGCGATGAGGTGGGGAACTAGGTCTTTCTCTGTGGTCTCCACAGGGGATTCAGACATCCTTTCGTCTTGGGAGATACAAGACGAGCCTGCATTCGTGTCACTGCAGGGATATCCGGCCTTATTTCGAGCCAGGGAATCGCGGTGTCCATTCCACTTGAGGCCGCAAACTCAGGGTCCCTCTCACATACCTAGAGCTGAGAGAAGCCTCCTCTTGAGGTGCTTGTGGTAAGGTGGTATTCCTCTGGAGTCGAAGCCAGGGACTAACCTCTCATCTCGAGTTGATTTTTGGTCCACGGAGCTCTTTCGTGTTGCTACAGTGACCTCAGGATCCCTCTAGCCTTGAAACAGTGTTCTTGGGGTTTCTCTGGAGTGACATCAAGGAAATCAAGCCTCCTTTCATGTGTGATGTGCAACACGGAATTGCTCTGCACGCACTGCAGGGGAATCGGGGATCATTTCGCGGCGAGGGGGAAGTCTCATGGTTTTTCTCGAGTTGCGGCGGGAACCTGGGGTATATTCTCGAGTTCCGACGGGGATGGCCCTTCCACCCACGTGTTTGTTCAGCGACGTCAGGACTCCTGCCTAGTTGCGAGGGACAACTCGGGATTCTCCTCGAGGCTTGGCAGGGCAATTGGGACGCCTCTCCATCTGAGGCGGGAGACTCAGGCTCCCTTTCCACGTGCCACAGGAATCCTGGGACTCCTATCAAGTTTCACGAGGAGTCAGGCATCATCTCCTTTGGAGGCACTGATCTCCGCATACCTCTGGAGTTTTCAAAGGATGTGAGGCCTCCGGTCGCGATGAGGTGGGGAACTAGGTCTTTCTCTGTGGTCTCCACAGGGGATTCAGACATCCTTTCGTCTTGGGAGATGCAAGACGAGCCTGCATTCAAGTCACTGCAGGGATATCCGGCCTTATTTCGAGTCAGGGCATCGCGGTGTCCATTCCACTTGAGGCCGCAAACTCAGGGTACCTCTCACATACCTAGAGCTGAGAGAAGCCTCCTCTTGAGGTGCTTGTGGTAAGGTGGTATTCCTCTGGAGTCGAAGCCAGGGACTAACCTCTCATCTCGAGTTGATTTTTCGTCCACGGAGCTCTTTCGTGTTGCTACAGTGACCTCAGGATCCCTCTAGCCTTGAAACAGTGTTCTTGGGGTTTCTCTGGAGTGTCATCAAAGAAATCAAGGCTCCTTCCATGTGTGATGTGCAACACGGAATTGCTCTGCACGCAGTGCAGGGGAATCAGGCCTCATATCGGTGCGACGGGGAAGTCTCATGGTTTTTCTCGAGTTGCGGCGGGAACCTGGGGTATATTCTCGAGTTACGACGGGGATGGCCCTTCCACACACGTGTTTGTTCAGCGACGTCAGGACTCCTTCCTAGTTGCGAGGGACAACTCGGGATTCTCCTCGAGGCTTGACAGGGCAATTGGGACGCCTCTCCAGCTGAGGCGGGAGACCAAGTGTCCCTTTCCATGTGTCACAGGAATCCTGGGACTCCTATCAAGTTTCACGAGGAGTCAGGCATCGTCTCCTTTGGAGGCACTGATCTCCGCGTACCTCTGGAGTTTTCAAAGGATGTGAGGCCTCCGGTCGCCATGAGGTGGGGAACTAGGTCTTTCTCTGTGGTCTCCACAGGGGATTCAGACATCCTTTCGTCTTGGGAGATGCAAGAAGAGCCGGCATTCAAGTCACTGCAGGGATATCCGGCCTTATTTCGAGCCAGGGCATCGCGGTGTCCATTCCACTTGAGGCCGCAAACTCAGGGTCCCTCTCACATACCTAGAGCTGAGAGAAGCCTCCTCTTGAGGTGCTTGTGGTAAGGTGGTATTCCTTTGGAGTCGAAGCCAGGGACTCACCTCTCATCTCGAGTTGATTTTTGGTCCACGGAGCTCTTTCGTGTTGCTACAGTGACCTCAGGATCCCTCTAGCCTTGAAACAGTGTTCTTGGGGTTTCTCTGGAGTGCCACCAAGGAAATCAAGGCTCCTTTCATGTGTGATGTGCAAGACGGAATTGCTCTGCACGCAGTGCAGGGGAATCGGGCCTCCTCTCGCGGAGAGGGGGAAGTCTCATGGTTTTTCTCGAGTTGCGGCGGGAACCTGGGGTATACTCTCGAGTTACGACGGGGATGGCCCTTCCACACACGTGTTTGTTCAGCGACGGCAGGACTCCTGCCTAGTTGCGAGGGACAACTCGGGATTCTCCTCGAGGCTTGGCAGGGCAATTGGGTCACCTCTCCAGCTGAGGCGGGAGACCAAAGGTCCCTTTCCACGTGCCACAGGAATCCTGGGACTCCTATCAAGTTTCACGAGGAGTCAGGCATCGTCTCCTTTGGAGGCACTGATCTCCGCATACCTCTGGAGTTTTCAAAGGATGTGAGGCCTCCGGTCGCCATGAGGTGGGGAACTAGGTCTTTCTCTGTGGTCTCCACAGGGGATTCAGACATCCTTTTGTCTTGGGAGATGCAAGACGAGCCTGCATTCAAGTCACTGCAGTGATATCCAGCCTTATTTCGAGTCAGGGCATCGCGGTGTCCATTCCACTTGAGGCCGCAAACTCAGGGTCCCTCTCACATACCTAGAGCTGAGAGAAGCCTCCTCTTGAGGTGCTTGTCGTAAGGTGGTATTCCTCTGGAGTCGAAGCCAGGGACTAACCTCTCATCTCGAGGTGATTTTTGGTCCACGGAGCTCTTTCGTGTTGCTACATTGACCTCTGGATCCCTCTAGCCTTGAAAGAGTGTTTTTGGGGTTTCTCTGGAGTGCCATCAAGGAAATCAAGGCTCCTTTCATGTGTGATGTGCAACACGGAATTGCTCTGCACACAGTGCAGGGGAATCGGGCCTCATATCGCGGCGAGGGGAAAGTCTCATGGTTTTTCTCGAGTTGCGGCGGGAACCTGGGGTATATTCTCGAGTTACGACGGGTATGGCCCTTTCAACCACGTGTTTGTTCAGCGACGTCAGGACTCCTACCTAGTTGCGAGGGACAACTCGGGATTCTCCTCGAGGCTTGGCAGGGCAATTGGGACGCCTCTCCAGCTGAGGCGGGAGACCAAGGGTCCCTATCCACGTGCACAGGAATCCTGGAACTCCTATCAAGTTTCACGAGGAGTCAGGCATCGTCTCCTTTGGAGGCACTGATCTCCGTGTACCTCTGGAGTTTTCAAAGGATGTGAGGCCTCCGGTCGCGATGAGGTGGGGAACTAGGTCTTTCTCTGTGGTCTCCACAGGGGATTCAGTCATCCTTTCGTCTTCCGAGATACAAGACGAGCCTGCATTCAAGTCACTGCAGGGATATCCGGCCTTATTTCGAGTAAGGGCATCGCGGTGTCCATTCCACTTGAGGCCGCAAACTCAGGGCCCCTCTCACATACCTAGAGCTGAGAGAAGCCTCCTCTTGAGGTGCTTGTGGTAAGGTGGTATTCCTCTGGAGTCGAAGCCAGGGACTAACCTCTCATCACGAGTTGAATTTTGGTCCACGGAGCTCTTTCGTGTTGCTACAGTGACGTCAGGATCCCTCTAGCCTTGAAACAGTGTTCTTGGGGTTTCTCTGGAGTGCCACCAAGGAAATCAAGGCTCCTTTCGTGTGTGATGTGCAACACGGAATTGCTCTGCACGCAGTGCAGGGGAATCGGGCCTCATCTCGCGGCGAGGGGGAAGTCTCATGGTTTTTCTCGAGTTGCGGCGGAACCTGGGGTATATTCTCGAGTTACGACGGGGATGTCCCTTGCACACACGTGTTTGTTCAGCAACGGCAGGACTCCTGCCTAGTTGCGAGGGACAACTCGGGATTCTCCTCGAGGCTTGGCAGGGCAATTGGGACGCCTCTCCAGCTGAGGCGGGAGACCAAGGGTCCCTTTCCACGTGCCACAGGAATCCTGGGACTCCTATCAAGTTTCACGAGGAGTCAGTCATCGTCTCCTTTGGAGGCACTGATCTCCGCGTACCTCTGGAGTTTTCAAAGGATGTGAGGCCTCCGGTCGCCATGAGGTGGGGAACTAGGTCTTTCTCTGTGGTCTCCACAGGGGATTCAGACATCCTTTCGTCTTGGGAGATGCAAGACGAGCCTGCATTCAAGTCACTGCAGTGATATCCAGCCTTATTTCGAGTCAGGGCATCGCGGTGTCCATTCCACTTGAGGCCGCAAACTCAGGGTCCCTCTCACATACCTAGAGCTGAGAGAAGCCTCCTCTTGAGGTGCTTGTCGTAAGGTGGTATTCCTCTGGAGTCGAAGCCAGGGACTAACCTCTCATCTCGAGGTGATTTTTGGTCCACGGAGCTATTTTCGTGTTGCTACATTGACCTCTGGATCCCTCTTGCCTTGAAACAGTGTTCTTGGGTTTTCTCTGGAGTGCCACCAAGGAAATCAAGGCTCCTTTCATGTGTGATGTGCAACACGGAATTGCTCTGCACGCAGTGCAGGGGAATCGGGCCTCATCTCACGGCGAGGGGGAAGTCTCATGGTTTTTCTCGAGTTGCGGCGGGAACCTGGGGAATATTCTCGAGTTACGACGGGGATGGCCCTTCCACCCACGTGTTTATTCAGCAACGTCAGGACTCCTGCCTAGTTGCGAGGGACAACTCGGGATTCTCCTCGAGGCTTGGCAGGGCACTTGGAACGCCTCTCCAGCTGAGCGGGAGACCAAGGGTCCCTTTCCATGTGCCACAGGAATCATAGGACTCCTATCAAGTTTCATGAGGAATCAGGCATCGTCTCCTTTGGAGGCACTGATCTCCGCGTACCTCTGGAGTTTTCAAAGGATGTGAGGCCTCCGGTCGCGATGAGGTGGGGAACTAGGTCTTTCTCTGTGGTCTCCACAGGGGATTCAGACATCCTTTCCTCTTGGGAGATGCAAGACGAGACTCCATTCAAGTCACTGCAGGGATATCCGGCCTTATTTCGAGTCAGGGCATTGCGGTGTCCATTCCACTTGAGGCCGCAAACTCAGGGTCCCTCTCACATACCTAGAGCTGAGAGAAGCCTCCTCTTGAGTTGCTTGTGGTAAGGTGGTATTCCTCTGGATTCGAAGCCAGGGACTAACCTCTCATCTCGAGTTGATTTTTGGTCCACGGAGCTCTTTCGTGTTGCTACAGTGACCTCAGGTTCCCTCTAGCCTTGAAACAGTGTTCTTGGGTTTTCTCTGGAGTGCCATCAAGGAAATCAAGGCTCCTTTCACGTATGATGTGCAACACGGAATTGCTCTGCACGCAGTGCAGGGGAATCGGGCCTCATCTCGCGGCGAGGGGGAAGTCTCATGGTTTTTCTCGAGTTGCGGCGGGAACCTGGGGTATATTCTCGAGTTACGACGGGGATGGGCCTTCCACACACGTGTTTGTTCAGCGACGGCAGGACTCCTGCCTAGTTGCGAGGGACAACTCGGGATTCTCCTCGAGGCTTAGCAGGGCAATTGGGACGCCTCTCCAGCTGAGGCGGGATACCAAGAGTCCCTTTCCACGTGCCACAGGAATCCTGGGACTCCTATCAAGTTTCACGAGGAGTCAGGCATCGTCTCCTTTGGAGGCACTGATCTCCGCGTACCTCTGGAGTTTTCAAAGGATGTGAGGCCTGCGGTCGCGATGAGGTGGGGAACTAGGTCTTTCTCTGTGGTCTCCACAGGGGATTCAGACATCCTTTCGTCTTGGGAGATGCAAGATGAGCCTGCATTCAAGTCACTGCAGGGATATCCAGCCTTATTTCGAGTCAGGGCATCGCGGTGTCCATTCCACTTGCGGCCGCAAACTCAGGGTCCCTCTCACATACCTAAAGCTGAGAGAAGCCTCCTCTTGAGGTGCTTGTGGTAAGGTGGTATTCCTGTGGAGTCGAAGCAAGGGACTAACCTCGCATCTCGAGTTGATTTTTGGTCCACGGAGCTCTTTCGTGTTGCTACAGTGACCTCAGGATCCCTCTTGCCTTGAAACAGTGTTCTTGGGTTTTCTCTGGAGTGCCACCAAGGAAATCAAGGCTCCTTTCATGTGTGATGTGCAACACGGAATTGCTCTGCACGCAGTGCAGGGGAATCGGGCCTCATCTCACGGCGAGGGGGAAGTCTCATGGTTTTTCTCGAGTTGCGGCGGGAACCTGGGCTATATTCTCGAGTTACGACGGGGATGGCCCTTCCACCCACGTGTTTATTCAGCGACGTCAGGACTCCTGCCTAGTTGC
This sequence comes from Cervus elaphus, assembly GCF_910594005.1. Classification (NCBI taxonomy): domain Eukaryota; kingdom Metazoa; phylum Chordata; class Mammalia; order Artiodactyla; family Cervidae; genus Cervus; species Cervus elaphus. Next base: position 758,613 of record NW_025316681.1, on the reverse strand, counting down.
GAGGGACAACTCGGGATTCTCCTCGAGGCTTGGCAGGGCACTTGGAACGCCTCTCCAGCTGAGGCGGGAGACCAAGGGTCCCTTTCCACGTGCCACAAGAATCCTGGGACTCCTATCAAGTTTCACGAGGAGTCACGAATCGTCTCCTTTGGAGGCACTGATCTCTGCGTACCTCTGGAGTTTTCAAAGGATGTGAGGCCTCCGGTCGCGATGAGGTGGGGAACTAGGTCTTTCTCTGTGGTCTCCACAGGGGATTCAGACATCCTTTCGTCTTGGGAGATGCAAGACGAGCCTGCATTCAAGTCACTGCAGGGATATCCAGCCTTATTTCAAGTCAGGGCATCGCGGTGTCCATTCCACTTGAGGCCGCAAACTCAGGGTCGCTCTCACATACCTAGAGCTGAGAGAAGCCTCCTCTTGAGGTACTTGTGGTAAGGTGGTATTCCTCTGGAGTCGAAGCCAGGGACTAAACTCTCATCTCGAGTTGATTTTTGGTCCACGGAGCTCTTTCGTGTGGCTACAGTGACCTCAGGATCCCTCTAGCCTTGAAACAGTGTTCTTGGGGTTGCTCTGGAGTGCCATCAAGAAAATCAAGGCTCCTTTCAGGTGTGTTGTGCAACTCAGAATTGCTCTGCACGCAGTGCAGGGGAATCGGGCCACTTCTCGCGGCGAGGGGGAAGTCTCATGGTTTTTCTCGAGTTGCGGCGGGAACCTGGGGTATATTCTCGAGTTACGACGGGGATGGCCCTTCCACAGAAGTGTTTGTTCAGCGACGGCAGGACTCCTGCCTAGTTGCGAGGGACAACTCGGGATTCTCCTCGAGGCTTGGCAGGGCAATTGGGACGCCTCTACAGCTGAGGCGGGAGACCAAGGGTCCCTTTCCACGTGCCACAGGAATCCTGGGACTCCTATCAAGTTTGACGAGGAGTCAGGCATCATCTCCTTTGGAGGCACTGATCTCCGCGTACCTCTGGAGTTTTCAAAGGATGTGAGGCCTCCGGTCGCGATGAGGTGGGGAACTAGGTCTTTCTCTGTGGTCTCCACAGGGGTTTCAGACATCCTTTCATCTTGGGAGATGCAAGACGAGCCTGCATTGAAGTCAGTGCAGGAATAACCGGCGTTATTTCGCGTCAGGGCATCGCAGTGTCCTTTCCACTTGAGATCGCAAAATCAGGGTCCCTCTCACATACCTAGAGCTGAGAGAAGCCTCCTCTTGAGGTGCTTGTGGTAAGGTGGTATTCCTCTGGAGTCGAAGCCAGGGACTAACCTCTCATCTCGAGTTGATTTTTGGTCCACGGAGCTCTTTCGTGTTGCTACAGTGACCTCAGGATCCCTCCAGCCTTGAAACAGTGTTCTTGGGGTTTCTCTGGAGTGCCACCAAGGAAATCAAGGCTGCTTTCATGTGTGATGTTCAACACGGAATTGCTCTGCACGCAGTGCAGGGGAATCGGGCCTCATATCGCGGCGAGGGGAAAGTCTCATGGTTTTTCTCGAGTTGCGGCGGGAACCTGGGGTATATTCTCGAGTTACGACGGGGATGGCCCTTTCAATCACGTGTTTGTTCAGCGACGTCAGGACTCCTGCCTAGTTGCGAGGGACAACTCGGGATTCTCCTCGAGGCTTGGCAGGGCAATTGGGACGCCTCTCCAGCTGAGGCGGGAGACCAAGGGTCCCTATCCACGTGCACAGGAATCCTGGAACTCCTATCAAGTTTCACGAGGAGTCAGGCATCGTCTCCTTTGGAGGCACTGATCTCCGTGTACCTCTGGAGTTTTCAAAGCATGTGAGGCCTCCGGTCGCGATGAGGTGGGGAACTAGGTCTTTCTCTGTGGTCTCCACAGGGGATTCAGACATTCTTTCGTCTTCCGAGATACAAGACGAGCCTGCATTCAAGTCACTGCAGGGATATCCGGCCTTATTTCGAGTAAGGGCATCGCGGTGTCCATTCCACTTGAGGCCGCAAACTCAGGGCCCCTCTCACATACCTAGAGCTGAGAGAAGCCTCCTCTTGAGGTGCTTGTGGTAAGGTGGTATTCCTGTGGAGTCGAAGAAAGGGACTAACCTCGCATCTCGAGTTGATTTTTGGTCCACGGAGCTCTTTCGTGTTGCTACAGTGACCTCAGGATCCCTCTTGCCTTGAAACAGTGTTCTTGGGTTTTCTCTGGAGTGCCACCAAGGAAATCAAGGCTCCTTTCATGTGTGATGTGCAACACGGAATTGCTCTGCACGCAGTGCAGGGGAATCGGGCCTCATCTCACGGCGAGGGGGAAGTCTCATGGTTTTTCTCGCGTTGCGGCGGGAACCTGGGTTATATTCTCGAGTTATGACGGGGATGGCCCTTCCACCCACGTGTTTATTCAGCAACGTCAGGACTCCTGCCTAGTTGCGAGGGACAACTCGGGATTCTCCTCGAGTCTTGGCAGGGCACTTGGAACGCCTCTCCAGCTGAGGCGGGAGACCAAGGGTCCCTTTCCACGTGCCACAAGAATCCTGGGACTCCTATCAAGTTTCACGAGGAGTCACGAATCGTCTCCTTTGGAGGCACTGATCTCTGCGTACCTCTGGAGTTTTCAAAGGATGTGAGGCCTCCGGTCGCGATGAGGTGGGGAACTAGGTCTTTCTCTGTGGTCTCCACAGGGGATTCAGACATCATTTCGCCTTCGGAGATGCAAGACGAGCCTGCATTCAAGTCACTGCAGGGATATCCGACCTTATTTCCAGTCAGGGCATCGCGGTGTCCATTCCACTTGAGGTCGCAATCTCAGGGTCCCTCTCACATAGCAAGAGCTGAGAGAAGCCTCCTCTTGAGGTGCTTGTGGTAAGGTGGTATTCCTCTGGAGTCGAAGCCAGGGACTAACCTCTCATCTCGAGTTGATTTTTGGTCCACGGAGCTCTTTCGTGTTGCTACAGTGACCTCAGGATCCCTCTAGCCTTGAAACAGTGTTCTTGGGGTTTCTCTGGAGTGCCATCAAGGAAATCAAGGCTCCTTTCATGTGTGATGTGCAACACGGAATTGCTCTGCACGCAGAGCAGGGGCATCGGGCCTCATCTCGCGGCGAGGGGGAAGTCTCATGGTTTTTCTCGAGTTGCGGCGGGAACCTGGGGTATATTCTCGAGTTACGACGGGGATGGCCCTTCCACCCACGTGTTTGTTCAGCGACGTCAGGACTCCTGCCTAGTTGCGAGGGACAACTCGGGATTCTCCTCGAGGCTTGGCAGGGCAATTGGGACGCCTCTCCAGCTGAGGCGGGAGACCAAGGGTCCCTTTCCACGTGCCACAGGAATCCTGGGACTCCTATCAAGATTCATGAGGAGTCAGGAATCGTCTCCTTTGGAGGCAATGATCTCAGTGTACCTCTGGAGTTTTCAAAGCATGTGAGGCCTCCGGTCGCGATGAGGTGGGGAACTAGGTCTTTCTCTGTGGTCTCCACAGGGGATTCAGACATCCTTTCGTCTTTGGAGATGCAAGACGAGCCTGCATTCAAGTCACTGCAGGGATATCCGGCCTTATTTCGAGTCAGGGCATCGCGGTGTCCATTCCACTTGAGGCCGCAAACTCAGGGTCCCTCTCACATACCTAGAGCTGAGAGAAGCCTCCTCTTGAGGTGCTTGTGGTAAGGTGGTATTCCTCTGGAGTCGAAGCCAGGGATTAACCTCTCATCTCGAGTTGATTTTTGGTCCTCGGAGCTCTTTCGTGTGGCTACAGTTACCTCATGATCCCTCTAGCCTTGAAACAGTGTTCTTGGGGTTTCTCTGGAGTGCCATCAAGGAAATCAAGGCTCCTTTCATGTTTGATGTGCAACACGGAATTGCTCTGCACGCAGTGCAGGGGAATCGGGCCTCATCTCGCGGAGAGGGGGAAGTCTCATGGTTTTTCTCGAGTTGCGGCGAGAACCTGGGCTATATTCTCGAGTTACGACGGGAATGGCCCTTCCACACAAGTGTTTGTTCAGCGACGTCAGGACTCCTGCCTAGTTGCGAGGGACAACTCGGGATTCTCCTCGAGGCTTGGCAGGGCAATTGGGACGCCTCTCCAGATGAGGCGGGAGACCAAGCGTCCCTTTCCACGTGCCACAGGAATCTGCGACTCCTACGAAGTTTCACGAGGAGTCAGGCATCGTCTCCTTTGGAGGCACTGATCTCCGCATACCTTTGGAGTTTTCAAAGGATGTGAGGCCTCCGGTCGCGATGAAGTGGGGAACTAAGTCTTTCTCTGTGGTCTCCACAGGGGATTAAGACATCCTTTCGTCTTGGGAGATGCTAGAAGAGCCTGCATTCAAGTCACTGCAGGGATATCCGGCCTGATTTCGAGTCAGGGCATCGCGGTGTCCATTCCACTTGAGGCTGCAAAATCAGGGTCCCTCTCACATAGCTAGAGCTGAGAGAAGCCTCCTCTTGAGGTGCTTGTGGTAAGGTGGTATTCCTCTGGAGTCTAAGCCAGGGAATAACCTCTCATCTCGAGTTGATTTTTGGTCCACGGAGGTCTTTCGTGTTGCTACAGTGACCTCAGGATCCCTCTAGCCTTGAAACAGTGTTCTTGGGGATTTCTCTGGAGTGGCATCAAGGAAATCAAGGCTCCTTTCATGTGTGATGTGCAAGACGGAATTGCTCTGCACGCAGTGCAGGGGAATCGGGCCTCATCTCGCGGCGAGGGGGAAGTCTCATGGTTTTTCTCGAGTTGCGGCGGTAACCTGGGGTATATTCTCGAGTTACGACGGGGATGGCCCTTCCACCCACGTGTTTGTTCAGCGACGTCAGGACTCCTGCCTAGTTGCGAGGGACAACTCGGGATTCTCCTCGAGGCTTGGCAGGGCAATTGGGACGCCTCTCCAGCTGAGGCGGGAGACCAAGGGTCCCTTTCCACGTGCCACAGGAATCCTGGGACTCCTATCAAGTTTCACGAGGAGTCAGGAATCGTCTCCTTTGGAGGCACTGATCTCAGTGTACCTCTGGAGTTTTCAAAGTATGTGAGGCCTCCGGTCGCGATGAGGTGGGGAACTAGGTCTTTCTCTGTGGTCTCCACAGGGGATTCAGGTATCCTTTCGTCTTCGGAGATGCAAGACGAGCCTGCATTCAAGTCACTGCAGGGATATCCGGACTTATTTCGAGTCAGGGCATCGCGGTGTCCATTCCACTTGAGGCCGCAAACTCAGGGTCCCTCTCACATACCTAGAGCTGAGAGAAGCCTCCTATTGAGGTGCTTGTGGTAAGGTGGTATTCCTCTGGAGTCGAAGCCAGGGACTAACCTCTCATCTCGAGTTGATTTTTGGTCCTCGGAGCTCTTTCGTGTGGCTACAGTGACCTCAGGATCCCTCTAGCCTTGAAACAGTGTTCTTGGGGTTTCTCTGGAGTGCCATCAAGGAAATCAAGGCTCCTTTCATGTTTGATGTGCAACACGGAATTGCTCTGCACGCAGTGCAGGGGAATCGGGCCTCATCTCGCGGAGAGGGGGAACTCTCATGGTTTTTCTCGAGTTGCGGCGGGAACCTGGGGTATATTCTCGAGTTACGACGGGGATGGCCCTTCCACACAAGTGTTTGTTCAGCGACGTCAGGACTCCTGCCTAGTTGCGAGGGACAACTCGGGATTCTCCTCGAGGCTTGGCAGGGCAATTGGGACGCCTCTCCAGTTGAGGCGGGAGACCAGGTGTCCTTTTCCACGTGCCACAGGAATCCTGGGCCTCCTAAGATGTTTCACTAGGAGTCAGGCATCATCTCCTTTGGAGGCACTGATCTCCGCATACCTCTGGAGCTTTCAAAGGATGTGAGGCCTCCGGTCGCGATGAGATGGGGAACTAGGTCTTTCTCTGTGGTCTCCACATGGGATTCAGACATCCTTTCGTCTTGGGAGATGCAAGACGAGCCTGTATTCAAGTCACTGCAGGGATAACCGGCCTTATTTCGAGTCAGGGCATCGCGGTGTCCATTCCACTTGAGGCCGCAAACTCAGGGTCCCTCTGACATACCTAGAGCTGAGAGAAGCCTCCTCTTGAGGTGCTTGTGGTAAGGTGGTATTCCTCTGGAGTCGAAGCCAGGGACTAATCTCTCATCTCGAGTTGATTTTTGGTCCACGGAGCTCTTTCCTGTGGCTACAGTGACCTCAGGATCCCTCTAGCCGTGAAACAGTGTTCTTGGGGTTTCTCTGGAGTGCCATCAAGGGAATCAAGGCTCCTTTCATGTGTGATGTGCAACACATAATTGCTCTGCACGCAGTGCAGGGGAATCGGGCCTCATCTCGCGGCGAGGGGGAAGTCTCATGGTTTTTCTCGAGTTGCGGCGGGAACCTGGGGTATATTCTCGAGTTACGACGGGGATGGCCCTTCCACCCACTTGTTTGTTCAGCGACGTCAGGACTCCTGCCTAGTTGCGAGGGACAACTCGGGATTCTCCTCGAGGCTTGGCAGGGCAATTGGGACGCCTCTCCAGCTGAGGCGGGAGACCAAGGGTCCCTTTCCACGTGCCACAGGAATCCTGGGACTCCTATCAAGTTTCACGAGGAGTCAGGCATCGTCTCCTTTGGAGGCACTGATCTCCGCGTACCTCTGGAGTTTTCAAAGGATGTGAGGCCTCCGGTCGCGATGAGGTGGGGAACTAGGTCTTTCCCTGTGGTCTCCACAGGGGATTCAGACATCCTTTCTTCTTGGGAGATGCAAGACGAGCCTGCATTCAAGTCACTGCAGGGATATCCGGCGTTATTTCGCGTCAGGGCATCGCAGTGTCCATTCCACTTGAGGCCGCAAACTCACGGTCCCTCTCACATACCTAGAGCTGAGAGAAGCCTCCTCTGGAGGTGCTTGTGATAAGGTGGTATTCCTCTGGAGTCGAAGCCAGGGACTAACCTCTCATCTCGAGTTGATTTTTGGTCCTCGGAGCTCTTTCCTGTGGCTACAGTGACCTCAGGATCCCTCTAGCCTTGAAACAGTGTTCTTGGGGTTTCTCTGGAGTGCCATCAAGGAAATCAAGGCTCCTTTCATGTTTGATGTGCAACACGGAATTGCTCTGCACGCAGTGCAGGGGAATCGGGCCTCATCTCGCGGAGAGGGGGAAGTCTCATGGTTTTTCTCGAGTTGCGGCGGTAACCTGGGGTATATTCTCGAGTTACGACGGGGATGGCCCTTCCACACAAGTGTTTGTTCAGCGACGTCAGGACTCCTACCTAGTTGCGAGGGACACCTCGGGATTCTCCTCGAGGCTTGGCAGTGCAATTGGGACGCCTCTCCAGCTGAGGCGGGAGACCAAGGGTCCCTTTCCACGTGCCACAGGAATCCTGGGACTCCTATCAAGTTTCACGAGGAGTCAGGCATCGTCTCCTTTGGAGGCACTGATCTCCGCGTACCTCTGGAGTTTTCAAAGGATGTGAGGCCTCCGGTCGCGATGAGGTGGGGAACTAGGTCTTTCTCTGTGGTCTCCACAGGGGATTCAGACATCCTTTTGTCTTGGGAGATGCAAGACGAACCTGCATTCAAGTCACTGCAGGGATATCCGGCCTTATTTCGAGTCAGGGCATCGCGGTGTCCATTCCACTTGTGGCCGCAACTCAGGGTCCCTCTCGCATACCTAGAGCTGAGAGAAGCCTCCTCTTGTGGTGCTTGTGGTAAGGTGGTATTCCTCTGGAGTCGAAGCCAGGGACTAACCTCTAATCTCCAGTTGATTTATGGTCCACGGAGCTCTTTCATGTTGCTACAGTGACGTCAGGATCCCTCTAGCCTTGAAACAGTGTTTTTGGGGTTTCTCTGGAGTGCCATCAAGGAAATCAAGGCTCCTTTCATGTGTGATGTGCAACACGGAATTGCTCTGCACGCAGTGCAGGGGAATCGGGCCTCATCTCGCGGCGAGGGAGAAGTCTCATGGTTTTTCTCGAGTTGCGCCGGGAAGCTGGGGTATATTCTCGAATTACGACGGGGATGGCCCTTCCACCCACGTGTTTGTTCAGCGACGTCAGGACTCCTGCCTAGTTGCGAGGGACAAATCGGGATTCTCCTCGAGGCTTGGCAGGGCAATTGGGACGCCGCTCCAGCTGAGGCGGGAGACCAAGGGTCCCTTTCCACGTGCCACAGGAATCCTGGGACTCCTAAGAAGTTTCCCGAGGAGTCAGGCATCGTCTCCTTTGGAGGCACTGATCTCCGCGTACCTCTGCAGTTTTCAAAGGATGTGAGGCCTCCGGTCGCGATGAGGTGGGGAACTAGGTCTTTCTCTGTGTTCTCCACAGGGGATTCAGACATCCTTTAATCTTGGGAGATGCAAGACGAGCCTGCATTCAAGTCACTGCAGGGATATCCGGCGTTATTTCGCGTCAGGGCATCGCAGTGTCCATTCCACTTGAGGCCGCAAACTCAGGGTGCCTCTCACATACCTAGAGCTGAGAGAAGCCTCCTCTTGAGGTGCTTGTGGTAAGGTGGTATTCCTCTGGAGTCGAAGCCAGGGACTAACCTCTCATCTCGAGTTGATTCTTCGTCCACGGAGCTCTTTCGTGTTGCTACAGTGACCTCAGGATCCCTCTAGCCTTGAAACAGTGTTCTTGGGGTTTCTCTGGAGTGCCATCAAGGAAATCAAGGCTCCTTTCATGTGTGATGTGCAACACGGAATTGCTCTGCACGCAGTGCAGGGGAATTGGGCCTCATCTCGCGGCGAGGGGGAAGTCTCATGGTTTTTCTCGAGTTGCGGTGGGAACCTGGGGTATATTCTCGAGTTACGACGGGGATGGCCCTTCCACCCACGTGTTAGTTCAGCGACGTCAGGACTCCTGCCTAGTTGCGAGGGACAACTTGGGATTCTCCTCGAGGCTTGGCAGGGCAATTGGGACGCCTCTCCAGCTGAGGCGGGAGACCAAGGGTCCCTTTCCACGTGCCACAGGAATCCTGGGACTCCTATCAAGTTTCACGAGGAGTCAGGCATCGTCTCCTTTGGAGGCACTGATCTCCGCGTGCCTCTGGAGTTTTCAAAGTATGTGAGGCCTCCGGTCGCGATGAGGTGGGGAACTAGGTCTTTCTCTGTGGTCTCCACAGGGGATTCAGACATCCTTTCGTCTTGGGAGATGCAAGACGAGCCTGCATTCAAGTCACTGCAGGGATATCCGGCCTTATTTCGAGTCAGGGCATCGCGGTGTCCATTCCACTTGAGGCCGCAAACTCAGGGTCCCTCTCACATACCTAGATCTGAGAGAAGCCTCCTCTTGAGGTGCTTGTGGTAAGGTGGTATTCCTCTGGAGTCGAAGTCAGGGACTAACCTCTCATCTCGAGTTGATTTTTGGTCCTCGGAGCTCTTTCGTGTGGCTACAGTGACCTCAGGATCCCTCTAGTCTTCAAACAGTGTTCTTGGGGTTTCTCTGGAGGGCCATCAAGGAAATCAAGGCTCCTTTCATGTTTGATGTGCAACACGGAATTGCTCTGCACGCAGTGCAGGGGAATCGGGCCTCATCTCGCGGAGAGGGGGAAGTCTCATGGTTTTTCTCGAGTTGCGGCGAGTACCTGGGGTATATTCTCGAGTTACGACGGGGATGGCCCTTCCACACAAGTGTTTGTTCAGCGACGTCAGGACTCCTGCCTAGTTGCGAGGGACAACTCGGGATTCTCCTCGAGGCTTGGCAGTGCAATTGGGACGCCTCTCCAGCTGAGGCGGGAGACCAAGTGTCCCTTTCCACGTGCCACAGGAATCCTGGGACTCCTATCAAGTTTCACGAGGAGTCAGGCATCGTCTCCTTTGGAGGCACTGATCTCCGCGTACCTCTGGAGTTTTCAAAGGATGTAAGGCCTCCGGTCGCGATTAGGTGGGGAACTAGGTCTTTCTCTGTGGTCTCCACAGGGGATTCATACATCCTTTTGTCTTGGGAGATGCAAGACAAGCCTGCATTCAAGTCACTGCAGGGATATCCGGCCTTATTTCGAGTCAGGACATCGCGGTGTCCATTCCACTTGTGGCCGCAAACTCAGGGTCCCTCTCACATACCTAGAGCTGAGAGAAGCCTCCTCTTGTGGTGCTTGTGGTAAGGTGGTATTCCTCTGGAGTCGAAGCCAGGGACTAACCTCTAATCTCCAGTTGATTTATGGTCCATGGAGCTCTTTCATGTTGCTACAGTGACCTCAGGATCCCTCTAGCCTTGAAACAGTGTTCTTGGGGTTTCTCTGGAGTGCCATCAAGGAAATCAAGGCTCCTTTCATGTGTGATGTGCAACACGGAATTGCTCTGCACGCAGTGCAGGGGAATCGGGCCTCATCTCGCGGCGAGGGGGAAGTCTCATGGTTTTTCTCGAGTTGCGGCGGGAACCTGGGGTATATTCTCGAGTTACGACGGGGATGGCCCTTCCACCCACGTGTTTGTTCAGCGACGTCAGGACTCCTGCCTAGTTGCGAGGGACAACTCGGGATTCTCCTCGACGCTTGGCAGGGCAATTGGGAAGCCTATCCAGCTGAGGCGGGAGACCAAGTGTCCCTTTCCACGTGCCACAGGAATCCTGGGACTCCTATCAAGTTTCAGAGGAGTCAGGCATCGTCTCCTTTGGAGGCACTGATCTCCGCGTACCTATGGAGTTTTCAAAGGATGTGAGGCCTCCGGTCGCGATGAGGTGGGGAACTAGGTCTTTCTCTGTGGTCTCCACAGGGGATTCAGACATCCTTTCGTCTTGGGAGATGCAAGACGAGCCTGTATTCAAGTCATTGCAGGGATATCCGGCCTTATTTCGAGTGAGGGCATCGCGGTGTCCATTCCACTTGAGGCCGCAATCTAAGGGTCCCTCTCACATACCTAGAGCTGAGAGAAGCCTCCTCTTGAGGTGCTTGTGGTAAGGTGGTATTCCTCTGGAATCGAAGCCAGGGACTACCCTCTCATCTCGAGTTGATTTTTGGTCCACGGAGCTCTTTCGTGTTGCTACAGTGACCTGAGGATCCCTCTAGCCTTGAAACAGTGTTCTTGGGTTTTCTCTGGAGTGCCATCAATTAAATCAAGGCTCCTTTCATGTGTGATGTGCAACACGGAATTGCTCTGCATGCAGTGCAGGGGAATCGGGCCTCATCTCGCGGCGAGGGGGAAGTCTCATGGTTTTTCTCGAGTTGCGGCGGGAACCTGGGGTATATTCTCGAGTTACGACGGGGATGGCCCTTCCACCCACGTGTTTGTTCAGCGACGTCAGGACTCCTGCCTAGTTGCGAGGGACAACTCGGGATTCTCCTCGAGGCTTGGCAGGGCAATTGGGACGCCTCTCCAGCTGAGGCGGGAGACCAAGGGTCCCTTTCCACGTGCCACAGGAATCCTGGGACTCCTATCAAGTTTCACGAGGAGTCAGGCATCGTCTCCTTTGGAGGCACTGATCTCCGCGTGCCTCTGGAGTTTTCAAAGTATGTGAGGCCTCCGGTCGCGATGAGGTGGGGAACTAGGTCTTTCTCTGTGGTCTCCACACGGGATTCAGACATCCTTTCGTCTTGGGAGATGCAAGACGAGCCTGCATTCAAGTCACTGCAGGGATATCCGGCCTTATTTCGAGTCAGGGCATCGCGGTGTCCATTCCACTTGAGGCCGCAAACTCAGGGTCCCTCTCACATACCTAGATCTGAGAGAAGCCTCCTCTTGAGGTGCTTGTGGTAAGGTGGTATTCCTCTGGAGTCGAAGTCAGGGACTAACCTCTCATCTCGAGTTGATTTTTGGTCCTCGGAGCTCTTTCGTGTGGCTACAGTGACCTCAGGATCCCTCTAGTCTTCAAACAGTGTTCTTGGGGTTTCTCTGGAGGGCCATCAAGGAAATCAAGGCTCCTTTCATGTTTGATGTGCAACACGGAATTGCTCTGCACGCAGTGCAGGGGAATCGGGCCTCATCTCGCGGAGAGGGGGAAGTCTCATGGTTTTTCTCGAGTTGCGGCGAGAACCTGGGGTATATTCTCGAGTTACGACGGGGATGGCCCTTCCACACAAGTGTTTGTTCAGCGACGTCAGGACTCCTGCCTAGTTGCGAGGGACAACTCGGGATTCTCCTCGAGGCTTGGCAGTGCAATTGGGACGCCTCTCCAGCTGAAGCGGGAGACCAAGTGTCCCTTTCCACGTGCCACAGGAATCCTGGGACTCCTATCAAGTTTCACGAGGAGTCAGGCATCCTCTCCTTTGGAGACACTGATCTCCGCGTACCTCTGGAGTTTTCAAAGGATGTGAGGCCTCCGGTCGCGATGAGGTGGGGAACTAGGTCTTTCTCTGTGGTCTCCATAGGGGATTCATACATCCTTTTGTCTTGGGAGATGCAAGACGAACCTGCATTCAAGTCACTGCAGGGATATCCGGCCTTATTTCGAGTCAGGGCATCACGGTGTCCATTCCACTTGTGGCCGCAAACTCATGGTCCCTCTCACATACCTAGAGCTGAGAGAAGCCTCCTCTTGTGGTGCTTGTGGTAAGGTGGTATTCCTCTGGAGTCGAAGCCAGGGGCTAACCTCTAATCTCCAGTTGATTTATGGTCCATGGAGCTCTTTCATGTTGCTACAGTGACCTCAGGATCCCTCTACCCTTGAAACAGTGTTTTTGGGGTTTCTCTGGAGTGCCATCAAGGAAATCAAGGCTCCTTTCATGTGTGATGTGCAACACGGAATTGCTCTGCACGCAGTGCAGGGGAATCGGGCCTCATCTCGCGGCGAGGGGGAAGTCTCATGGTTTTTCTCGAGTTGCGGCGGGAACCTGGGGTATATTCTCGAGTTACGACGGGGATGGCCCTTCCACCCACGTGTTTGTTCAGCGACGTCAGGACTCCTGCCTAGTTGCGAGGGACAACTCGGGATTCTCCTCGAGGCTTGGCAGGGCAATTGGGAAGCCTATCCAGCTGAGGCGGGAGACCAAGTGTCCCTTTCCACGTGCCACAGGAATCCTGGGACTCCTATCAAGTTTCAGAGGAGTCAGGCATCGTCTCCTTTGGAGGCACTGATCTCCGTGTACCTATGGAATTTTCAAAGGATGTGAGGCCTCCGGTCGCGATGAGGTGGGGAACTAGGTCTTTCTCTGTGGTCTCCACAGGGGATTCAGACATCCTTTCGTCTTGGGAGATGCAAGACGAGCCTGCATTCAAGTCACTGCAGGGATATCCGGCCTTATTTCGAGTCAGGGCATCGTGGTGTCCATTCCACTTGAGGCTGCAAACTCAGGGTTCCTCTCACATAGCTAGAGCTGAGAGATGCCTCCTCTTGAGGTGCTTGTGGTAAGGTGGTATTCCTCTGGAGTCGAAGCCAGGGACTAACCTCTCATCTCGAGTTGATTTTTAGTCCATGGAGCTCTTTAGTGTGGCTAGAGTGACCTCAGGATCCCTCTAGCCTTGAAACAGTGTTCTTGGGGTTTCTCTGGAGTGCCATCAAGGAAATCAAGGCTCCTTTCATGTGTGATGTGCAATACGGAATTGCTCTGCACGCAGTGCAGGGGAATCGGGCCTCATCTCGCGGCGACGGGGAAGTCTAATGGTTTTTCTCGAGTTGTGGCGGGAACCTGGGGTATATTCTCGAGTTACGACGGGGATGGCCCTTCCACACACGTGTTTGTTCAGTGACGTCAGGACTCCTGCCTAGTTGCGAGGGACAACTCGGGATTCTCCTCGAGGCTTGGCAGGGCACTTGGGACGCCTCTCCAGCTGAGGCGGGAGACCAAGGGTCCCTTTCCACGTGCCACAGGAATCCTGGGACTCCTATCAAGTTTCACGAGGAGTCAGGCATCGTCTCCTTTGGAGGCACTGATCTCAGTGTACTTCTGGAGTTTTCAAAGTATGTGAGGCCTCCGGTCGCGATGAGGTGGGGAACTAGGTCTTTCTCTGTGGTCTCCACAGGGGATTCAGACATCCTTTCGTCTTGGGAGATGCAAGACGAGCCTGCATTCAAGTCACTGCAGGGATATCCGACCTTATTTCGAGTCAGGGCATCGCGGTGTCCATTCCACTTGAGGCCGCAATCTCAGGGTCCCTCTCACATAGCTAGAGCTGAGAGAAGCCTCCTCTTGAGGTGCTTGTCGTAAGGTGGTATTCCTCTGGAGTCGAAGCCAGGGACTAACCTCTAATCTCGAGTTGATTTTTGGTCCACGGAGCTCTTTCGTGTTGCTACAGTGACCTGAGGATCCCTCTAGCCTTGAAACAGTGTTCTTGGGTTTTCTCTGGAGTGCCATCAATTAAATCAAGGCTCCTTTCATGTGTGATGTGCAACACGGAATTGCTCTGCATGCAGTGCAGGGGAATCGGGCCTCATCTCGCGGCGAGGGGGAAGTCTCATGGTTTTTCTCGAGTTGCGGCGGGAACCTGGGGTATATTCTCGAGTTACGACGGGGATGGCCCTTCCACCCACGTGTTTGTTCAGCGACGTCAGGACTCCTGCCTAGTTGCGAGGGACAACTCGGGATTCTCCTCGAGGCTTGGCAGGGCAATTGGGACGCCTCTCCAGCTGAGGCGGGAGACCAAGGGTCCCTTTCCACGTGCCACAGGAATCCTGGGACTCCTATCAAGTTTCACGAGGAGTCAGGCATCGTCTCCTTTGGAGGCACTGATCTCCGCGTGCCTCTGGAGTTTTCAAAGTATGTGAGGCCTCCGGTCGCGATGAGGTGGGGAACTAGGTCTTTCTCTGTGGTCTCCACACGGGATTCAGACATCCTTTCGTCTTGGGAGATGCAAGACGAGCCTGCATTCAAGTCACTGCAGGGATATCCGGCCTTATTTCGAGTCAGGGCATCGCGGTGTCCATTCCACTTGAGGCCGCAAACTCAGGGTCCCTCTCACATACCTAGATCTGAGAGAAGCCTCCTCTTGAGGTGCTTGTGGTAAGGTGGTATTCCTCTGGAGTCGAAGTCAGGGACTAACCTCTCATCTCGAGTTGATTTTTGGTCCTCGGAGCTCTTTCGTGTGGCTACAGTGACCTCAGGATCCCTCTAGTCTTCAAACAGTGTTCTTGGGGTTTCTCTGGAGGGCCATCAAGGAAATCAAGGCTCCTTTCATGTTTGATGTGCAACACGGAATTGCTCTGCACGCAGTGCAGGGGAATCGGGCCTCATCTCGCGGAGAGGGGGAAGTCTCATGGTTTTTCTCGAGTTGCGGCGAGAACCTGGGGTATATTCTCGAGTTACGACGGGGATGGCCCTTCCACACAAGTGTTTGTTCAGCGACGTCAGGACTCCTGCCTAGTTGCGAGGGACAACTCGGGATTCTCCTCGAGGCTTGGCAGTGCAATTGGGACGCCTCTCCAGCTGAAGCGGGAGACCAAGTGTCCCTTTCCACGTGCCACAGGAATCCTGGGACTCCTATCAAGTTTCACGAGGAGTCAGGCATCCTCTCCTTTGGAGACACTGATCTCCGCGTACCTCTGGAGTTTTCAAAGGATGTGAGGCCTCCGGTCGCGATGAGGTGGGGAACTAGGTCTTTCTCTGTGGTCTCCATAGGGGATTCATACATCCTTTTGTCTTGGGAGATGCAAGACGAACCTGCATTCAAGTCACTGCAGGGATATCCGGCCTTATTTCGAGTCAGGGCATCGCGGTGTCCATTCCACTTGTGGCCGCAAACTCAGGGTCCCTCTCACATACCTAGAGCTGAGAGAAGCCTCCTCTTGTGGTGCTTGTGGTAAGGTGGTATTCCTCTGGAGTCGAAGCCAGGGGCTAACCTCTAATCTCCAGTTGATTTATGGTCCATGGAGCTCTTTCATGTTGCTACAGTGACCTCAGGATCCCTCTACCCTTGAAACAGTGTTTTTGGGGTTTCTCTGGAGTGCCATCAATTAAATCAAGGCTCCTTTCATGTGTGATGTGCAACACGGAATTGCTCTGCACGCAGTGCAGGGGAATCGGGCCTCATCTCGCGGCGAGGGGGAAGTCTCATGGTTTTTCTCGAGTTGCGGCGGGAACCTGGGGTATATTCTCGAGTTACGACGGGGATGGCCCTTCCACCCACGTGTTTGTTCAGCGACGTCAGGACTCCTGCCTAGTTGCGAGGGACAACTCGGGATTCTCCTCGAGGCTTGGCAGGGCAATTGGGAAGCCTATCCAGCTGAGGCGGGAGACCAAGTGTCCCTTTCCACGTGCCACAGGAATCCTGGGACTCCTATCAAGTTTCAGAGGAGTCAGGCATCGTCTCCTTTGGAGGCACTGATCTCCGTGTACCTATGGAGTTTTCAAAGGATGTGAGGCCTCCGGTCGCGATGAGGTGGGGAACTAGGTCTTTCTCTGTGGTCTCCACAGGGGATTCAGACATCCTTTCGTCTTGGGAGATGCAAGACGAGCCTGCATTCAAGTCACTGCAGGGATATCCGGCCTTATTTCGAGTCAGGGCATCGTGGTGTCCATTCCACTTGAGGCTGCAAACTCAGGGTTCCTCTCACATAGCTAGAGCTGAGAGAAGCCTCCTCTTGAGGTGCTTGTGGTAAGGTGGTATTCCTCTGGAGTCGAAGCCAGGGACTAACCTCTCATCTCGAGTTGATTTTTAGTCCATGGAGCTCTTTAGTGTGGCTAGAGTGACCTCAGGATCCCTCTAGCCTTGAAACAGTGTTCTTGGGGTTTCTCTGGAGTGCCATCAAGGAAATCAAGGCTCCTTTCATGTGTGATGTGCAATACGGAATTGCTCTGCACGCAGTGCAGGGGAATCGGGCCTCATCTCGCGGCGACGGGGAAGTCTAATGGTTTTTCTCGAGTTGCGGCGGGAACCTGGGGTATATTCTCGAGTTACGACGGGGATGGCCCTTCCACCCACGTGTTTGTTCAGTGACGTCAGGACTCCTGCCTAGTTGCGAGGGACAACTCGGGATTCTCCTCGAGGCTTGGCAGGGCACTTGGGACGCCTCTCCAGCTGAGGCGGGAGACCAAGGGTCCCTTTCCACGTGCCACAGGAATCCTGGGACTCCTATCAAGTTTCACGAGGAGTCAGGCATCGTCTCCTTTGGAGGCACTGATCTCAGTGTACTTCTGGAGTTTTCAAAGTATGTGAGGCCTCCGGTCGCGATGAGGTGGGGAACTAGGTCTTTCTCTGTGGTCTCCACAGGGGATTCAGACATCCTTTCGTCTTGGGAGATGCAAGACGAGCCTGCATTCAAGTCACTGCAGGGATATCCGACCTTATTTCGAGTCAGGGCATCGCGGTGTCCATTCCACTTGAGGCCGCAATCTCAGGGTCCCTCTCACATAGCTAGAGCTGAGAGAAGCCTCCTCTTGAGGTGCTTGTCGTAAGGTGGTATTCCTCTGGAGTCGAAGCCAGGGACTAACCTCTAATCTCGAGTTGATTTTTGGTCCACGGAGCTCTTTCGTGTTGCTACAGTGACCTCAGGATCCCTCTAGCCTTGAAACAGTGTTCTTGGGGTTTCTCTGGAGTGCCATCAAGGAAATCAAGTCTCCTTTCATGTGTGATGTGCAACACGGAATTGCTCTGCACGCAGAGCAGGGGAATCGGGCCTCATCTCGCGGCGAGGGGGAAGTCTCATGGTTTTTCTCGAGTTGCGGCAGAACCTGGGGTATATTCTCGAGTTACGACGGGGATGGCCCTTCCACACACGTGTTTGTTCAGCGACGTCAGGACTCCTGCCTAGTTGCGAGGGACAACTCGGGATTCTCCTCGAGGCTTGGCAGGGCAATTGGAGACGCCTCTCCAGCCGAGGCGGGAGACCAAGTGTCCCTTTCCACGTGCCACAGGAATCCTGGGACTCCTAAGAAGTTTCACGAGGAGTCAGGCATCGTCTCCTTTGGAGGCACTGATCTCCGCGTACCTCTGGAGTTTTCAAAGGATGTGAGGCCTCCGGTCGCGATGAGGTGGGGAACTAGGTCTTTCTCTGTGGTCTCCACAGGGGATTCAGACATCCTTTCATCTTGGGAGATGCAAGACGAGCCTGCATTCAAGTCAGTGCAGGGATATCCGGCGTTATTTCGCGTCAGGGCATCGCAGTGTCCATTCCACTTGAGATCGCAAAATCAGGGTCCCTCTCACATACCTAGAGCTGAGAGAAGCCTCCTCTTGAGGTGCTTGTGGTAAGGTGGTATTCCTCTGGAGTCGAAGCCAGGGACTAACCTCTCATCTCGAGTTGATTTTTGGTCCACGGAGCTCTTTCGTGTTGCTACAGTGACGTCAGGATCCCTCTAGCCTTGAAACAGTGTTCTTGGGGTTTCTCTGGAGTGCCATCAAGGAAATCAAGGCTCCTTTCATGTTTGATGTGCAACACGGAATTGCTTTGAATGCAGTGCAGGGGAATCGGGCCTCATCTTGCGGCGAGGGGGAAGTCTCATGGTTTTTCTCGAGTTGCGGCGGGAACCTAGGGTATATTCTCGAGTTACGACGGGGATGGCCCTTCCACACACGTGTTTGTTCAGCGACGTCAGGACTCCTGCCTAGTTGCGAGGGACAACTCGGGATTCTCCTCGAGGCTTGGCAGGGCAATTGGGACGCCTCTTCAGCTGAGTCGGGAGACCAAGGGTCCCTTTCCACGTGCCACAGGAATCCTGGGACTCCTATCAAGTTTCACGAGGAGTCAGGCATCGTCTCCTTTGGAGGCACTGATCTCAGTGTACCTCTGGAGTTTTCAAAGGATGTGAGGCCTCCGGTCGCGATGAGGTGGGGAACTAGGTCTTTCTCTGTGGTCTCCTCAGGGGATTCAGACATCCTTTCGTCTTGGGAGATGCAAGACGAGACTGCATTCAAGTCACTTCAGGGATATCCGGCCTTATTTCGAGTCAGGGTGTCGCGGTGTCCATTCCACTTGAGGCTGCAAACTCAGGGTCCCTCTCACATAGCTAGAGCTGAGAGAAGCCTCCTCTTGAGGTGCTTGTGGTAAGGTGGTATTCCTCTGGAGTCGAAGCCAGGGACTAACCTCTCATCTCGAGTTGATTTTTAGTCCACGGAGCCCTTTCGTGTGGCTACAGTGACCTCAGGATCCCTCTAGCCTTGAAACAGTGTTCTTGGGGTTTCTCTGGAGTGCCATCAAGGAAATCAAGGCTCCTTTCATGTGTGATGTGCAATACGGAATTGCTCTGCACGCAGTGCAGGGGAATCGGGCCTCATCTCGCGGCGACGGGGAAGTCTCATGGTTTTTCTCGAGTTGCGGCGGGAACCTGGGGTATATTCTCGAGTTACGACGGGGATGGCCCTTCCACACACGTGTTTGTTCAGCGACGTCAGGACTCCTGCCTAGTTGCGAGGGACAACTCGGGATTCTCCTCGAGGCTTGGCAGGGCACTTGGGACGCCTCTCCAGCTGAGGCGGGAGACCAAGGGTCCCTTTCCACGTGCCACAGGAATCCTGGGACTCCTATCAAGTTTTACGAGGAGTCAGGCATCGTCTCCTTTGGAGGCACTGATCTCCGCGTACCTCTGGAGTTTTCAAAGGATATGAGGCCTCCGGTCGCGATGAGGTGGGGAACTAGGTCTTTCTCTGTGGTCTCCACAGGGGATTCAGACATCCTTTCGTCTTGGGAGATGCAAGACGAGCCTGCATTCAAGTCACTGCAGGGATATCCGACCTTATTTCGAGTCAGGGCATCGCGGTGTCCATTCCACTTGAGGCCGCAATCTCAGGGTCCCTCTCACATAGCTAGAGCTGAGAGAAGCCTCCTCTTGAGGTGCTTGTGGTAAGGTGGTATTCCTCTGGAGTCGAAGCCAGGGACTAACCTCTCATCTCGAGTTGATTTTTCGTCCACGGAGCTCTTTCGTGTTGCTACAGTGACCTCAGGATCCCTCTAGCCTTGAAACAGTGTTCTTGGGGTTTCTCTGGAGTGCCATCAAGGATATCAAGGCTCCCTTCATGTTTGATGTGCAACACGAAATTGCTTTGAATGCAGTGCAGGGGAATCGGGCCTCATCTTGCGGCGAGGGGGAAGTCTCTTGGTTTTTCTCGAGTTGCGGCGGGAACCTAGGGTATATTCTCGAGTTACGACGGGGATGGCCCTTCCACCCACGTGTTTGTTCAACGATGTCAGGACTCCTGCCTAGTTGCGAGGGACAACTCGGGATTCTCCTCGAGGCTTGGCAGGGCAATTGGGACGCCTCTTCAGCTGAGGCGGGAGACCAAGGGTCCCTTTCCACGTGCCACAGGAATCCTGGGACTCCTATCAAGTTTCACGAGGAGTCAGGCATCGTCTCCTTTGGAGGCACTGATCTCAGTGTACTTCTGGAGTTTTCAAAGTATGTGAGGCCTCCGGTCGCGATGAGGTGGGGAACTAGGTCTTTCTCTGTGGTCTGCACAGGGGATTCAGACATCCTTTCGTCTTGGGAGATGCAAGACGAGCCTGCATTCAAGTCACTGCAGGGATATCCGACCTTATTTCGAGTCAGGGCATCGCGGTGTCCATTCCACTTGAGGCCGCAAGCTCAGGGTCCCTCTCACATAGCTAGAGCTGAGAGAAGCCTCCTCTTGAGGTGCTTGTCGTAAGGTGGTATTCCTCTGGAGTCGAAGCCAGGGACTAACCTCTCATCTCGAGTTGATTTTTGGTCCACGGAGCTCTTTCGTGTTGCTACAGTGACCTCAGGATCCCTCTAGCCTTGAAACAGTGTTCTTGGGGTTTCTCTGGAGTGCCATCAAGGAAATCAAGTCTCCTTTCATGTGTGATGTGCAACACGGAATTGCTCTGCACGCAGAGCAGGGGAATCGGGCCTCATCTCGCGGCGAGGGGGAAGTCTCATGGTTTTTCTCGAGTTGCGGCGGGAACCTAGGGTATATTCTCGAGTTACGACGGGGATGGACCTTCCACCCACGTGTTTGTTCAGCGACGTCAGGACTCCTGCCTAGTTGCGAGGGACAACTCGCGATTCTCCTCGAGGCTTGGCAGGGCAATTGGGACGCCTATCCAGCTGAGGCGGGAGACCAAGGGTCCCTTTCCACGTGCCACAGGAATCCTGGGACTCCTATCAAGTTTCAGAGGAGTCAGGCATCGTCTCCTTTGGAGGCACTGATCTCCGCGTACCTCTGGAGTTTTCACAGGATGTGAGGCCTCCGGTCGCGATGAGGTGGGGAACTAGGTTTTTCTCTGTGGTCTCCACAGGGGATTCAGACATCCTTTCGTCTTGGGAGATGCAAGACGAGCCTGCATTCAAGTCATTGCAGGGATATCCGGCCTTATTTCGAGTCAGGGCATCGCGGTGTTTATTCCACTTGAGGCCGCAATCTCAGGGTCCCTCTCACATAGCTAGAGCTGAGAGAAGCCTCCTATTGAGGTGCTTGTGGTAAGGTGGTATTCCTCTGGAATCGAAGCCAGGGACTAACCTCTCATCTCGAGTTGATTTTTGGTCCACGGAGCTCTTTCGTGTTGCTACAGTGACCTCAGGATTCCTCTAGCCTTGAAACAGTGTTCTTGGGGTTTCTCTGGAGTGCCATCAAGGAAATCAAGGCTCCTTTCATGTGTGATGTGCAACACGGAATTGCTCTGCATGCAGTGCAGGGGAATCGGGCCTCATCTCGCGGCGAGGTGGAAGTCTCATGGTTTTTCTCGAGTTGCGGTGGGAACCTGGGGTATATTCTCGAGTTACGATGGGGATGGCCCTTCCACCCACGTGTTTGTTCAGTGACGTCAGGACTCCTGCCTAGTTGCGAGGGACAACTCGGGATTCTCCTCGAGGCTTGGCAGGGCAATTGGGACGCCTCTCCAGCTGAGGCGGGAGACCAAGGGTCCCTTTCCACGTGCCACAGGAATCCTGGGACTCCTATCAAGTTTCACGAGGATTCAGGAATCGTCTCCTTTGGAGGCACTGATCTCCTCGTGCCTCTGGAGTTTTCAAAGTATGTGAGGCCTCCGGTAGCGATGAGGTGGGGAACTAGGTCTTTCTCTGTGGTCTCTACAGGGGATTCAGACATCCTTTCGTCTTGGGAGATGCAAGACGAGCCTGCATTCAAGTCACTGCAGGGATATCCGGCCTTATTTCGCGTCAGGGCATCGCAGTGTCCATTCCACTTGACATCGCAAAATCAGGGTCCCTCTCACATACCTAGAGCTGAGAGAAGCCTCCTCTTGAGGTGCTTGTGTTAAGGTGGTATTCCTCTGGAGTCGAAGCCAGGGACTAACCTCTCATCTCGAGTTGATTTTTGGTCCACGGAGCTCTTTCGTGTTGCTACAGTGACCTCAGGATCCCTCTAGCCTTGAAACAGTGTTCTTGGGGTTTCTCTGGAGTGCCATCAAGGAAATCAAGGCTCCTTTCATGTTTGATGTGCAACACGGAATTGCTTTGAATGCAGTGCAGGGGAATCGGGCCTCATCTTGTGGCGAGGGGGAAGTCTCATGGTTTTTCTCGAGTTGCGGCGGGAACCTAGGGTATATTCTCGAGTTACGACGGGGATGGCCCTTCCACCCACGTGTTTGTTCAGCGACGTCAGGACTCCTGCCTAGTTGCGAGGGACAACTCGGGATTCTCCTCGAGGCTTGGCAGGGCAAATGGGACGCCTCTTCAGCTGAGGCGGGAGACCAAGGGTCCCTTTCCACGTGCCACAGGAATCCTGGGACTCCTATCAAGTTTCACGAGGAGTCAGGCATCGTCTCCTTTGGAGGCACTGATCTCAGTGTACCTCTGGAGTTTTCAAAGTATGTGAGGCCTCCGGTCGCGATGAGGTGGGGAACTAGGTCTTTCTCTGTGGTCTCCACAGGGGATTCAGACATCCTTTCGTCTTGAGAGATGCAAGACGAGCCTGCATTCAAGTCACTGCAGGGAAATCCGGCCTTATTTCGAGTCAGGGCATCGCGGTGTCCATTCCACTTGAGGCCGCAAACTCAGGGTCCCTCTCACATACCTAGAGCTGAGAGAAGCCTCCTCTTGAGGTGCTTGTGGTAAGGTGGTATTCCTCTGGAGTCGAAGCCAGGGACTAACCTCTCATCTCGAGTTGATTTTTGGTCCACGGAGCTCTTTCGTGTTGCTACAGTGACCTCAGGATCCCTCTAGCCTTGAAACAGTGTTCTTGGGGTTTCTCTGGAGTGCCATCAAGGAAATCAAGGCTCCTTTCATGTGTGATGTGCAACACGGAATTGCTCTGCACGCAGTGCAGGAGAATCGGGCCTCATCTCGCGGCGAGGGGGAAGTCTCATGGTTTTTCTCGAGTTGCGGCGGGAACCTGGGGTATAATCTCGAGTTACGACAGGGATGGCCCTTCCACACACGTGTTTGTTCAGCGACGTCAGGACTCCTGCCTAGTTGCGAGGGACAACTCGGGATTCTCCTCGAGGCTTGGCAGGGCAATTGGGACGCCTCTCCAGCTGAGGCGGGAGACCAAGGGTCCCTTTCCACGTGCCACAGGAATCCTGGGACTCCTATCAAGTTTCACGAGGAGTCAGGCGTCGTCTCCTATGGAGGCACTGATCTCCGCGTACCTCTGGAGTTTTCAAAGGATGTGAGGCCTCCGGTCGCGATGAGGTGGGGAACTAGGTCTTTCTCTGTGGTCTCCACAGGGGATTCACACATCCTTTCGTCTTGGGAGATGCAAGATGAGCCTGCATTCAAGTCACTGCAGGGATATCCGGCCTTATTTCGAGTCAGGGCATCGCGTGTCCATTCCACTTGAGGCCGCAAACTCAGGGTCCCTCTCACATACCTAGAGCTGAGAGAAGCCTCCTCTTGAGATGCTTGTGGTAAGGTGGTATTCCTCTGGAGTCGAAGCCAGGGACTAACCTCTCATCTCGAGTTGATTTTTGGTCCACGGAGCTCTTTCTTGTTGCTACAGTGACGTCAGGATCCCTCTAGCCTTGAAAGAGTGTTCTTGGGGTTTCTCTGGAGTGCCATCAAGGAAATCAAGGCTCCTTTCATGTGTGATGTGCAAGACGGAATTGCTCTGCACGCAGTGCAGGGGAATCGGGCCTCATCTCGCGGCGAGGGGGAAGTCTCATGGTTTTTCTGGAGTTGCGGCGGGAACCTGGGGTATATTCTCGAGTTACGACGGGGATGGCCCTTCCACCCACGTGTTTGTCCAGCGACGTCAGGACTCCTGTCTAGTTGCGAGGGACAACTCGGGATTCTCCTCGAGGCTTGGCAGGGAAATTGGCACGCCTCTCCAGCTGAGGCGGGAGACCAAGGGTCCCTTTCCACGTGCCGCAGGAATCCTGGGACTCCTATCAAGGTTCACGAGGAGTCAGGCATCGTCTCCTTTGGAGGCACTGATCTCCGCGTACCTCTGGTGTTTTCAAAGGATGTGAGGCCTCCGGTCGTGATGAGGTGGGGAACTAGGTCTTTCTCTGTGGTCTCCACAGGGGATTCAGACATCCTTTCGTCTTGGGAGATGCAAGACGAACCTGCATTCAAGTCACTGCAGGGATATCCGGCCTTATTTCGAGTCAGGGCATCGCGGTGTCCATTCCACTAGTGGCCGCAAACTCAGGGTCCCTCTCACATACCTAGAGCTGAGAGAAGCCTCCTCTTGTGGTGCTTGTGGTAAGGTGGTATTCCTCTGGAGTCGAAGCCAGGGACTAACCTCTAATCTCCAGTTGATTTATGGTCCATGGAGCCCTTTCATGTTGCTACAGTGACCTCAGGATCCCTCTAGCCTTGAAAGAGTGTTCTTGGTGTTTCTCTGGAGTGCCATCAAGGAAATCAAGGCTCCTTTCATGTGTGATGTGCAAGACGGAATTGCTCTGCACGCAGTGCAGGGGAATCGGGCCTCATCTCGCGGCGAGGGGGAAGTCTCATGGTTTTTCTCGAGTTGCGCCGGGAACCTGGGGTATATTCTCGAGTTACGACGGGGATGGCCCTTCCACCCACGTGTTTGTTCAGCGACGTCAGGACTCCTGCCTAGTTGCGAGGGACAACTCGGGATTCTCCTCGAGGCTTGGCAGGGCTATTGGGACGCCTCTCCAGCTGAGGTGGGAGACCAAGGGTCCCTTTATACGTGCCACAGGAATCCTGGGACTCCTAAGAAGTTTCACGAGGAGTCAGGCATCGTCTCCTTTGGAGGCACTGATCTCCGCGTACCTCTGGAGTTTTCAAAGGATGTGAGGCCTCCGGTCGCGATGAGGTGGGGAACTAGGTCTTTCTCTGTGGTCTCCACAGGGGATTCAGACATCCTTTCATCTTGGGTGATGCAAGACGAGCCTGCATTCAAGTCACTGCAGGGATATCCGGCGTTATTTCGAGTCAGGGCATCGCAGTGTCCATTCCACTTGAGGCCGCAAAATCAGGGTCCCTCTCACATACCTAAAGCTGAGAGAAGCCTCCTCTTGAGGTGCTTGTGGTAAGGTGGTATTCGTCTGGAGTCGAAGCCAGGGACTAACCTCTCATCTCGAGTTGATTTTTGGTCCACGGAGCTCTTTCGTGTTGCTACAGTGACCTCAGGATCCCTCTAGCCTTGAAACAGTGTTCTTGGGGTTTCTCTGGAGTGCCGTCAAGGAAATCAAGGCTCCTTTCATGTTTGATGTGCAACACGGAATTGCTCTGCATGCAGTGCAGGGGAATCGGGCCTCATCTTGCGGCAAGGGGTAGTCTCATGGTTTTTCTCGAGTTGCGTTGGGAACCTGGGGTATATTCTCGAGTTACGACGGGGATGGCCCTTCCACACACGTGTTTGTTCAGCGACGTCAGGACTCCTGCCTAGTTGCGAGGGACAACTCGGGATTCTCCTCGAGGCTTGGCAGGGCAATTGGGACGCCTCTCCAGCTGAGGCGGGAGACCAAGGGTCCCTTTCCACGTGCCACAGGAATCCTGGGACTCCTATCAAGTTTCAGAGGAGTCAGGCATCGTCTCCTTTGGAGGCACTGATCTCCGCGTACCTCTGGAGCTTTCAAAGTATGTGAGGCCTCCGGTCGCGATGAGGTGGGGAACTAGGTCTTTCTCTGTGGTCTCCACATGGGATTCAGACATCCTTTCGTCTTGGGAAATGCAAGACGAGCCTGTATTCAAGTCACTGCAGGGATAACCGGCCTTATTTCGAGTCAGGGCATCGCGGTGTCCATTCCACTTGAGGCCGCAAACTCAGGGTCCCTCTCACATACCTACAGCTGAGAGAAGCCTCCTCTTGAGGTGCTTGTGGTAAGGTGGTATTCCTCTGGAGTCGAAGCCAGGGACTAACCTCTCATCTCGAGTTGATTTTTGGTCCACGGAGCTCTTTCCTGTGGCTACAGTGACCTCAGGATCCCTCTAGCCTTGAAACAGTGTTCTTGGGGTTTCTCTGGAGTGCCATCAAGGGAATCAAGGCTCCTTTCATGTGTGATGTGCAACACGGAATTGCTCTGCACGCAGTGCAGGGGAATCGGGCCTCATCTCGCGGCGAGGGGGAAGTCTCATGGTTTTTCTCGAGTTGCGGCGGGAACCTGGGGTATATTCTCGAGTTACGACGGGGATGGCCCTTCCACCCACGTGTTTGTTCAGCGACGTCAGGACTCCGGCCTAGTTGCGAGGGACAACTCGGGATTCTCCTCGAGGCTTGGCAGGGCAATTGGGACGCCTCTCCAGCTGAGGCGGGAGACCAAGGGTCCCTTTCCACGTGCCACAGGAATCCTGGGACTCAAATCAAGTTTCACGAGGAGTCAGGCATCGTCTCCTTTGGAGGCACTGATCTCCGCGTACCTCTGGAGTTTTCAAAGGATGTGAGGCCTCTGGTCGCCATGAAGTGGGGAACTAGGTCTTTCTCTGTGGTCTCCACAGGGGATTCAGACATCCTTTCGTCTTGGGAGATGTAAGACGAGCCTGCATTCAAGTCACTGCAGGGATATCCGGCGTTATTTCGCGTCAGGGCATCGCAGTGTTCATTCCACTTGAGGCCGCAAACTCAGGGTCCCTCTCACATAGCTAGAGCTGAGAGAAGCCTCCTATTGAGGTGCTTGTGGTAAGGTGGTATTCCTCTGGAGTCGAAGCCAGGGACTAACCTCTCATCTCGAGTTGATTTTTGGTCCACGGAGCTCTTTCGTGTTGCTACAGTGACCTCAGGATCCCTCTAGCCTTGAAACAGTGTTCTTGGGGTTTCTCTGGAGTGCCATCAAGGAAATCAAGGCTCCTTTCATGTGTGATGTGCAACACGGAATTGCTCTGCACGCAGTGCAGGGGAATCGGGCCTCATCTCGCGGCGAGGGGGAAGTCTCATGGTTTTTCTCGAGTTGCGGTGGGAACCTGGGGTATATTCTCGAGTTACGACGGGGATGGCCCTTCCACCCACGTGTTTGTTCAGCGACGTCAGGACTCCTGTCTAGTTGCGAGGGACAACTCGGGATTCTCCTCGAGGCTTGGCAGGGCAATTGGGACGCATATCCAGCTGAGGCGGGAGACCAAGGGTCCCTTTCCACGTGCCACAGGAATCCTGGGACTCCTATCAAGTTTCACGAGGAGTCAGGCATCGTCTCCTTTGGAGGCACTGATCTCCGCGTACCTCTGGAGTTTTCAAAGGATGTGAGGCCTCCGGTCGCGATGAGGTGGGGAACTAGGTCTTTCTCTGTGGTCTCCACAGGGGATTCAGACATCCTTTCATCTTGGGAGATGCAAGACGAGCCTGCATTCAAGTCACTGCAGGGATATCCGGCCTTATATCGAGTCAGGGCATCGAGGTGCCCTTTCCACTTGAGGCCGCAAACTCAGGGTCCCTCTCACATAGTTAGAGCTGAGAGAAGCCTCCTCTTGAGGTGCTTGTGGTAAGGTGGTATTCCTCTGGAGTCGAAGCCAGGGACTAACCTCTCATCTCGAGTTGATTCTTGGTCCACAGAGCTCTTTCGTGTTGCTACAGTGACCTCAGGATCCCTCTAGCCTTGAAACAGTGTTCTTGGGGTTTCTCTGGAGTGACATCAAGGAAATCAAGGCTCCTTTCATGTGTGATGTGCAACACGGAATAGCTCTGCACGCAGTGCAGGGGAATCGGGCCTCATCTCGCGGCGAGGGGGAAGTCTCATGGTTTTTCTCGAGTTGCGGCGGGAACCTGGGGTATATTCTCGAGTTACGACGGGGATGTCCCTTCCACCCACGTGTTTGTTCAGCGACGTCAGGACTCCTGCCTAGTTGCGAGGGACACCTCGCGATTCTCCTCGAGGCTTGGCAGGGCAATTGGGACGCCTATCCAGCTGAGGCGAGAGACCAAGGGTCCCTTTCCACGTGCCACAGTAATCCTGGGACTCCTATCAAGTTTCAGAGGAGTCAGGCATCGTCTCCTTTGGAGGCACTGATCTCCGCGTACCTCTGAAGCTTTCAAAGGATGTGAGGCCTCCGGTCGCGATGAGGAGGGGAACTAGGTCTTTCTCTGTGGTCTCCACATGGGATTCAGACATCCTTTCGTCTTGGGAAATGCAAGACGAGCCTGTATTCAAGTCACTGCAGGGATAACCGGCCTTATTTCGAGTCAGGGAATCGCGGTGTCCATTCCAATTGAGGCCGCAAACTCAGGGTCCCTCTCACATACCTACAGCTGAGAGAAGCCTCCTCTTGAGGTGCTTGTGGTAAGGTGGTATTCCTCTGGAGTCGAAGCCAGGGACTAACCTCTCATCTCGAGTTGATTTTTGGTCCACGGAGCTCTTTCCTGTGTCTACAGTGACCTCAGGATCCCTCTAGCCTTGAAACAGTGTTCTTGGGGTTTCTCTGGAGTGCCATCAAGGGAATCAAGGCTCCTTTCATGTGTGATGTGCAACACGTTATTGCTCTGCACGCAGTGCAGGGGAATCTGGCCTCATCTCGTGGCCAGGGGGAAGTCTCATGGTTTTTCTCGAGTTGCGCCGGGAACCTGGGGTATATTCTCGAGTTACGACGGGGATGGCCCTTCCACCCACGTGTTTGTTCAGCGACGTCAGGACTCCTGCCTAGTTGCGAGGGACAACTCGGGATTCTCCTCGAGGCTTGGCAGTGCAATTGGGACGCCTCTCCAGCTGAGGCGGGAGACCAAGTGTCCCTTTCCACGTGCCACAGGAATCCTGGGACTCCTATCAAGTTTCACGAGGAGTCAGGCATCGTCTCCTTTGGAGGCACTGATCTCCGCGTACCTCTGGAGTTTTCAAAGGATGTGAGGCCTCTGGTCGCCATGAAGTGGGGAACTAGGTCTTTCTCTGTGGTCTCCACAGGGGATTCAGACATCCTTTCATCTTGGTAGATGCAAGACGATCCTGCATTCAAGTCACTGCAGGGATATCCGGCGTTATTTCGCGTCAGGGCATCGCAGTGTTCATTCCACCTGAGGCTGCAAACTCAGGGTCCCTCTCACATAGCTAGACCTGAGAGAAGCCTCCTATTGAGGTGCTTGTGGTAAGGTGGTATTCCTCTGGAGTCGAAGCCAGGGACTAACCTCTCATCTCGAGTTGATTTTTGGTCCACGGAGCTCTGTCGTGTTGCTACAGTGACCTCAGGATCCCTCTAGCCTTGAAACAGTGTTCTTGGGGTTTCTCTGGAGTGCCATCAAGGAAATCAAGGCTCCTTTCATGTGTGATGTGCAAGACGGAATTGCTCTGCACGCAGTGCAGGGGAATCGGGCCTCATCTCGCGGCGAGGGGGAAGTCTCATCGTTTTTCTCGAGTTGCGGCGGGAACCTGGGGTATATTCTCGAGTTCCGACGGGGATGGCCCTTCCACCCACGTGTTTGTTCAGTGACGTCAGGACTCCTGCCTAGTTGCGAGGGACAACTCGGGATTCTCCTCGAGGCTTGGCAGGGCAATTGGGACGCCTCTCCAGCTGAGGCGGGAGACCAAGGGTCCCTTTCCACGTGCCACAGGAATCCTGGGACTCCTAAGAGGTTTCACGAGGAGTCAGGCATCGTCTCCTTTGGAGGCACTGATCTCCGCGTACCTCTGGAGTTTTCAAAGGATGTGAGGCCTCCGGTCGCGATGAGGTGGGGAACTAGGTCTTTCTCTGTGGTCTCCACAGGGGATTCAGACATCCTTTCGCCTTGGGAGATGCAAGACGAGCCTGCATTCAAGTCACTGCAGGGATATCCGGCGTTATTTCGCGTCAGGGCATCGCAGTGTCCATTCCACTTGAGGGCGCAAACTCAGGATCCCTCTCACATACCTAGAGCTGAGAGAAGAATCCTCTTGAGGTGCTTGTGGTAAGGTGGTATTCCTCTGGAGTCGAAGCCAGGGAGTAACCTCTCATCTCGAGTTGATTCTTGGTCCACAGAGCTCTTTCGTTTTGCTACAGTGACCTCAGGATCCCTCTGGCCTTAAAACAGTGTTCTTGGGGTTTCTCTGGAGTGCCATCAAGGAAATCAAGGCTCCTTTCATGTGTGATGTGCAACACGGAATTGCTCTGCACGCAGTGCAGGGGAATCGGGCCTCATCTTGCGGCGAGGGGGAAGTCTCACGGTTTTTCTCGAGTTGCGGCGGGAACCTGGGGTATATTCTCGAGTTACGACGGGGATGGCCCTTCCACCCACGTGTTTGTTCAGCGACGTCAGGACTCCTGCCTAGTTGCAATGGACAACTCGGGATTCTCCTCGAGGTTTGGCAGGGCAATTGGGACGCCTCTCCAGATGAGGCGGGAGAGCAAGGGTCCCTTTCCACGTGCCACAGGAATCCTGGGACTCCTATCAAGTTTCAGAGGAGTCAGGCATCGTCTCCTTTGGAGGCAGTGATCTCCGCGTACCTCTGGAGTTTTCAAAGGATGTGAGGCGTCCTGTCGCGATGAGGTGGGGAACTAGGTCTTTCTCTGTGGTCTCCTCATGGGATTCAGACATCCTTTCGTCTTGGGAGATGCAAGACGAGCCTGCATTCAAGTCACTGCAGGGATATCCGGCCTTATTTCGAGTCAGGGCATCGCGGTGTCCATTCCACTTGAGGCCGCAATCTCAGGGTCCCTCTCACATACCTAGAGCTGAGAGAAGCCTCCTCTTGAGGTGCTTGTGGTAAGGTGGTATTCCTCTGGAGTCGAAGCCAGGGACTAACCTCTCATCTCGAGTTGATTTTTGGTCCACGGAGCTCTTTCTTGTTGCTACAGTGACGTCAGGATCCCTCTAGCCTTGAAACAGTGTTCTTGGGTTTTCTCTGGAGTGCCATCAAGGAAATCAAGGCTCCTTTCATGTGTGATGTGCAAGACGGAATTGCTCTGCACCAGTGCAGGGGAATCGGGCCTCATCTCGCGGCGAGGGGGAAGTCTCATGGTTTTTCTCGAGTTGCGGCGGGAACCTGGGGTATATTCTCGAGTTACGACGGGGATGGCCCTTCCACCCACGTGTTTGTCCAGCGACGTCAGGACTCCTGCCTAGTTGCGAGGGACAACTCGGGATTCTCCTCGAGGCTTGGCAGGGCAATTGGGACGCCTCTCCAGCTGAGGCGGGAGACCAAGGGTCCCTTTCCACGTGCCACAGGAATCCTGGGACTCCTATCAAGATTCACGAGGAGTCAGGCATCGTCTCCTTTGGAGGCACTGATCTCCGCGTACCTCTGGTGTTTTCAAAGGATGTGAGGCCTCCGGTCGCGATGAGGTGGGGAACTAGGTCTTTCTCTGTGGTCTCCACAGGGGATTCAGACATCCTTTCGTCTTGGGAGATGCAAGACGAACCTGCATTCAAGTCACTGCAGGGATATCCGGCCTTATTTCGAGTCAGGGCATCGCGGTGTCCATTCCACTAGTGGCCGCAAACTCAGGGTCCCTCTCACATACCTAGAGCTGAGAGAAGCCTCCTCTTGTGGTGCTTGTGGTAAGGTGGTATTCCTCTGGAGTCGAAGCCAGGGACTAACCTCTAATCTCCAGTTGATTTATGGTCCATGGAGCTCTTTCATGTTGCTTCAGTGACCTCAGGATCCCTCTAGCCTGAAAGAGTGTTCTTGGGGTTTCTCTGGAGTGCCATCAAGGAAATCAAGGCTCCTTTCATGTGTGATGTGCAAGACGGAATTGCTCTGCACGCAGTGCAGGGGAATCGGGCCTCATCTCGCGGCGAGGGGGAAGTCTCATGGTTTTTCTCGAGTTGCGGCGGGAACCTGGGGTATATTCTCGAGTTACGACGGGAATGGCCCTTCCACCCACGTGTTTGTTCAGCGACGTCAGGACTCCTGCCTAGTTGCGAGGGACAACTCGGGATTCTCCTCGAGGCTTGGCAGGGCAATTGGCACGCCTCTCCAGCTGAGGCGGGAGACCAAGGGTCCCTTTCCACGTGCCACAGGAATCCTGGGACTCCTATCAAATTTCACGAGGAGTCAGGCATCGTCTCCTTTGGAGGCACTGATCTCCGCGTACCTCTGGAGTTTTCAAAGGATGTGAGGCCTCCGGTCGCGATGAGGTGGGGAACTAGGTCTTTCTCTGTGGTCTCCACAGGGGATTCAGACATCCTTTCGTCTTGGGAGATGCAAGACGAGCCTGCATTCAAGTCACTGCAGGGATATCCGGTCTTATTTCGAGTCAGGGCATCGCAGTGTCCATTCCACTTGAGGCCGCAAACTCAGGGTCCCTCTCACATAGCTAGAGCTGAGAGAAGCCTCCTCTTGAGGTGCTTGTGGTAAGGTGGTATTCCTCTGGAATCGAAGCCAGGGACTAACCCCTCATCTCGAGTTGATTTTTAGTCCACGGAGCTCTTTCGTGTGGCTACAGTGACCTCAGATTCCTCTAGCTTTGAAACAGTGTTCTTGGTGTTTCGCTGGAGTGCCATCAAGGAAATCAAGGCTCCTTTCATTTTTGATGTGCAACACGGTATTGCTCTGCATGCAGTGCAGGGGAATCGGACCTCATCTCACGGCGAGGGGGAAGTCGCATGGTATTTCTCGAGTTGCAGCGGGAACCTGGGGTATATTCTCGAGTTATGACGGGGATGGCCCTTCCACCCACGTGTTTGTTCAGCGACGTCAGG
Organism: Cervus elaphus; assembly: GCF_910594005.1. Classification (NCBI taxonomy): domain Eukaryota; kingdom Metazoa; phylum Chordata; class Mammalia; order Artiodactyla; family Cervidae; genus Cervus; species Cervus elaphus. The sequence continues at coordinate 726,007 of NW_025316681.1, read as the reverse complement.
ACTCCTGTCTAGTTGCAAGGGACAACTCGGTATTCTCCTCGAGGCTTGGCAGGGCAATGGGGACGCCCCTCCAGCTGAGGCGGGAGACCAAGGGTACCTTTCCACGTGCCACAGGAATCCTGGGACTCCTATCAAGTTTCACGAGGAGTCAGGCATCGTCTCCTTTGGAGGCACTGATCTCCGCGTACCTCTGGAGTTTTCAAAGGATGTGAGGCCTCCGGTCGCGATGAGGTGGGGAACTAGGTCTTTCTCTGTTGTCTCCACAGGGGATTCAGACATCCTTTCGTCTTGGGAGATGCAAGACGGGCCTGCATTCAAGTCACTGCAGGGATATCCGGCCTTATATCGAGTCAGGGCATCGAGGTGCCCTTTCCACTTGAGGCCGCAAACTCAGGGTCCCTCTCACATAGTTAGAGCTGAGAGAAGCCTCCTCTTGAGGTGCTTGTGGTAAGGTGGTATTCCTCTGGAGTCAAAGCCAGGGACTAACCTTTCATCGCGAGTTGATTCTTGGTCCACAGAGCTCTTTCGTGTTGCTACAGTGACCTCAGGATCCCTCTAGCCTTGAAACAGTGTTCTTGGGGTTTCTCTGGAGTGCCATCAAGGAAATCAAGGCTCCTTTCATGTGTGATGTGCAACACGGAATTGCTCTGCACGCAGTGCAGGGGAATCGGGCCTCATCTCGCGGCGAGTCGGAAGTCTCATGGTTTTTCTCGAGTTGTGGCGGGAACCTGGGGTATATTCTCGAGTTACGACGGGGATGGCCCTTCCACCCACGTGTTTGTTCAGCGACGTCAGGACTCCTGCCTAGTTGCGAGGGACAACTCGGGATTCTCCTCGAGGCTTGGCAGGGCAATTGGGACGCCTCTCCAGCTGAGGCGGGAGACCAAGGGTCCCTTTCCACGTGCCACAGGAATCCTGGGACTCCTATCAAGTTTCACGAGGAGTCAGGAATCGTCTCCTTTGGAGGCACTGATCTCCGCGTACCTCTGGAGTTTTCAAAGGATGTGAGGCCTCCGGTCGCGATGAGGTGGGGAACTAGGTCTTTCTCTGTGGTCTCCACAGGGGATTCAGACATCCTTTCATCTTGGGAGATGCAAGACGAGCCTGCATTCAAGTCACTGCAGGGATATCCGGCCTTATTTCGAGTCAGGGCATCGCGGTGTCCATTCGACTTGAGGCCACAATCTCAGGGTCCCTCTCACATAGCTAGAGCTGAGAGAAGCCTCCTCTTGAGGTGCTTGTGGTAAGGTGGTATTCCTCTGGAGTCGAAGCCAGGGACTAACCTCTCATCTCGAGTTGACTTTTGGCCAACGGAGCTCTTTCGTGTTGCTACAGTGACCTCAGGATCCCTCTAGCCGTGAAACAGTGTTCTTGGGGTTTCTCTGGAGTGCCATCAAGGAAATCAAGGCTCCTTTCATGTGTGATGTGCAACACGTAATTGCTCTGCATGCAGTGCAGGGGAATCGGGCCTCATCTCGCGGCGAGGGGGAAGTCTCATGGTTTTTCTCGAGTTGCGGCGGGAACCTGGGGTATATTCTCGAGTTACGACAGGGATGGCCCTTCCAACCACGTGTTTGTTCAGTGACGTCAGGACTCCTGCCTAGTTGCGAGGGACAACTCGGGATTCTCCTCGAGGCTTGGCAGGGCAATTGGGACGCCTCTCCAGCTGAGGCGGGAGACCAAGGGTCCCTTTCCACATGCCACAGGAATCCTGGGACTCCTATCAAGTTTCACGAGGAATCAGGCATCGTCTCCTTTGGAGGCACTGATCTCCGCGTATCTCTGGAGTTTTCAAAGGATGTGAGGCCTCCGGTCGCGATGAGGTGGGGAACTAGGTCTTTCTCTGTGGTCTCCACAGGGAATTCAGACATCCTTTTGTCTTGGGAGATGCAAGACGAGCCTGCATTCAAGTCACTGCAGGGATATCCGGCCTTATTTCGCGTCAGGGCATCCCAGTGTCCATTCGACTTGAGGCCGCAATCTCAGGGTCCCTCTCACATACCTAGAGCTGAGAGAAGCCTCCTCTTGAGGTGCTTGTGGTAAGGTGGTATTCCTCTGGAGTCGAAGCCAGGGACTAACCTCTCATCTCGAGTTGATTTTTGGTCCACGGAGCTCTTTCGTGTTGCTACAGTGACCTCAGGATCCCTCTAGCCTTGAAACAGTGTTCTTGGGGTTTCTCTGGAGTGCCATCAAGGAAATCAAGGCTCCTTTCATGTTTGATGTGCAATACGGAATTGCTTTGAATGCAGTGCAGGGGAATCGGGCCTCATCTTGCGGCGAGGGGGAAGTCTCATGGTTTTTCTGGAGTTGCGGTGGGAACCTGGGGTATATTCTCGAGTTACGACGGGGATGGCCCTTCCACACACGTGTTTGTTCTGTGACGTCAGGACTCCTGCCTAGTTGCGAGGGACAACTCGGGATTCTCCTCGAGGCTTGACAGGGCAATTGGGACGCCTCTCCAGCTGAGGCGGGAGACCAAGGGTCCCTTTCCACGTGCCACAGGAATCCTGGGACTCCTATCAAGTTTCACGAGGAGTCAGGCATCGTCTCCTTTGAAGGCACTCATCTCCGCGTGCCTCTGGAGTTTTCAAAGGATGTGAGGCCTCCGGTCACGATGAGGTGGGGACCTAGGTCTTTCTCTGTGGTCTCCACAGGGGATTCAGACATCCTTTCGTCTTGGGAGATGCAAGACGAGCCTGCATTCAAGTCACTGCAGGGATATCCGGCCTTATTTCGAGTCAGGGCATCGCGGTGTCCATTTCACTTGAGGCCGCAAACTCAGGGTCCCTCTCACATACGTAAAGCTGAGAGAAGCCTCCTCTTGAGGTGCTTGTGGTAAGGTGGTATTCGTCTGGAGTCGAAGCCAGGGACTAACCTCTCATCTCGAGTTGATTTTTGGTCCACGGAGCTCTTTTGTGTTGCTATAGTGACCTCAGGAGACCTCTAGCCTTGAAACAGTGTTCTTGGGGTTTCTCTGGAGTGCCATCAAGGAAATCAAGGTTCCTTTCATGTGTGATGTGCAACACGGAATTGTTCTGCCCGCAGTGCAGGGGAATCGGGCCTCCTCTCGCTGAGAGGGGGAAGTCTCATGGTTTTTCTCGAGTTGCGGCGAGAACCTGGGGTATATTCTCGAGTTACGACGGGAATGGCCCTTCCACACACGTGTTTGTTCAGTGACGTCAGGACTCCTGCCTAGTTGCGAGGGACAACTCAGGATTCTCCTCGAGGCTTGGCAGGGCAATTTGGACGCCTCTCCAGCTGAGGCGGGAGACCAAGGGTCCCTTTCCACGTGCCACAGGAATCCTGGGACTCCTATCAAGTTTCACGAGGAGTCAGGCATCGTCTCCTTTGGAGGCACTGATCTCCGCGTACCTCTGGAGTTTTCAAAGGATGTGAGGCCTCCGGTCGCGATGAGGTGGGGAACTAGGTCTTTCTCTGTGGTCTCCACAGGGGATTCAGACATCCTTTCGTCTTGGGAGATGCAAGACGAGCCTGCATTCAAGTCACTGCAGGGATATCCGGCGTTATTTCGAGTCAGGGCGTCGCGGTGTCCATTTCACTTGAGGCCACAAACTCAGGGTCCCTCTCACATAGCTAGAGCTGACAGAAGCCTCCTCTTGAGGTGCTTGTGGTAAGGTGGTATTCCTCTGGAGTCCAAGCTAGGGACTACCCTCTCATCTCGAGTTGATTTTTGGTCCACGGAGCTCTTTCGTGTTGCTACAGTGACCTCAGGATCCCTCTAGCCTTGAAACAGTGTTCTTGGGGTTTCTCTGGAGTGCCATCAAGGAAATCAAGGCTCCTTTCATGTGTGATGTGCAACACGGAATAGCTCTGCACGCAGTGCAGGGGAATCGGGCCCCATCTCGCGACGAGGGGGAAGTCTCATGGTTTTTCTCGAGTTGCGGCGGGAACCTGGGGTATATTCTCGAGTTACGACGGGGATGGCCCTTCCAACCACGTGTTTGTTCAGTGACGTCAGGACTCCTGCCTAGTTGCGAGGGACAACTCGAGATTCTCCTCGAGGCTTGGCAGGGCAATTGGGACGCTTCACCAGCTGAGGCGGGAGACCAAGGGTCCCTTTCCACATGCCACAGGAATCCTGGGACTCCTATCAAGTTTCACGAGGAGTCAGGCATCGTCTCCTTTGGAGGCACTGATCTCCGCGTATCTCTGGAGTTTTCAAAGGATGTGAGGCCTCCGTTCGCGATGAGGTGGGGAACTAGGTCTTTCTCTGTGGTCTCCACAGGGGATTCAGACATCCTTTCATCTTGGGAGATGCAAGACGAGCCTGCATTCAAGTCACTGCAGGGATATCCGGCCTTATTTCGAGTCAGGGCATCGCGGTGTCCATTCCACTTGAGGCCACAAACTCAGGGTCCCTCTCACATAGCTAGAGCTGAGAGAAGCCTCCTCTTGAGGTGCTTGTGGTCAGGTGGTATTCCTCTGGAGTCGAAGCCAGGGACTACCCTCCCATCTCAATTTGATTTTTGGTCCACGGAGCTCTTTCGTGTTGCTACAGTGACCTCAGGATCCCTCTAGCCTTGAAACAGTGTTCTTTGGGTTTCCCTGGAGTGCCATCAAGGAAATCAAGGCTCCTTTCATGTTTGATGTGCAATACGGAATTGCTTTGAATGCAGTGCAGGGGAATCGGGCCTCATCTTGCGGCGAGGGGGAAGTCTCATGGTTTTTCTGGAGTTGCGGCGGGAACCTGGGGTATATTCTCGAGTTACGACGGGGATGGCCCTTCCACCCACGTGTTTGTTCTGCGACGTCAGGACTCCTGCCTAGTTGCGAGGGACAACTCGGGATTCTCCTCGAGGCTTGGCAGGGCAATTGGGACGCCTCTCCAGCTGAGGCGGGAGACCAAGGGTCCCTTTCCTCGTGCCACAGGAATCCTGGGACTCCTATCAAGTTTCACGAGGAGTCAGGCATCGTCTCCTTTGAAGGCACTGATCTCCACGTGCCTCTGGAGTTTTCAAAGGATGTGAGGCCTCCGGTCACGATGAGGTGGGGAACTAGGTCTTTCTCTGTGGTCTCGACAGGGGATTCAGACATCCTTTCGTCTTGGGAGATGCAAGAAGAGCCTGCATTCAAGTCACTGCAGGGATATCCGGCCTTATTTCGAGTCAGGGCATCGCGGTGTCCATTCCACTTGAGGCTGCAAACTCAGGGTCCCTCTCACATACCTAAAGCTGAGAGAAGCCTCCTCTTGAGGTGCTTGTGGTAACGTGGTATTCCTCTGGAGTCGATGCCAGGGACTAACCTCTCATCTCGAGTTGATTTTTGGTCCACGGAGCTCTTTCGTGTTGCTACAGTGACCTCAGGAGACCTCTGGCCTTGAAACAGTGTTCTTGGGGTTTCTCTGGAGTGCCATCAAGGAAATCAAGGCTCCTTTCATGTGTGATGTGCAACACTGTATTGCTCTGCACGCAGTGCAGGGGAATCGGGCCTCCTCTCGCGGTGAGGGGGAAGTCTCATGGTTTTTCTCGAGTTGCGGCGGGAACCTGGGGTATATTCTCGAGTTACGACGGGAATGGCCCTTCCACACACGTGTTTGTTCAGTGACGTCAGGACTCCTGCCTAGTTTCGAGGGACAACTCGGGATTCTCCTCGAGGCTTGGCAGGGCAATTTGAACGCCTCTCCAGCTGTGGCGGGAGACCAAGGGTCCCTTTCCAGGTGCCACAGGAATCCTGGGACTCCTATCAAGTTTCACGAGGAGTCAGGCATCGTCTCCTTTGGAGGCACTGATCTCCGCGTACCTCTGGAGTTTTCAAAGGATGTGAGGCCTCCGGTCGCGATGAGGTGGGGAACTAGGTCTTTCTCTGTGGTCTTCACAGGGGATTCAGACATTCTTTCGTCTTGGGAGATGCAAGACGAGCCTGCATTCAAGTCACTGCAGGGATATCCGGCCTTATTTCGAGCCAGGGCGTCGCGGTGTCCATTTCACTTGAGGCCACAAACTCAGGGTCCCTCTCACATAGCTAGAGCTGACAGAAGCCTCCTCTTGAGGTGCTTGTGGTAAGGTGGTATTCCTCTGGAGTCTAAGCCAGGGACTACCCTCTCATCTCGAGTTGATTTTTGGTCCACGGAGCTCTTTCGTGTTGCTACAGTGACCTCAGGATCCCTCTAGCCTTGAAACAGTGTTCTTGGGGTTTCTCTGGAGTGCCATCAAGGAAATCAAGGCTCCTTTCATGTGTGATGTGCAACACGGAATAGCTCTGCACGCAGTGCAGGGGAATCGGGCGTCATCTCGCGGCGAGGGGGATGTCTCATGGTTTTTCTCGAGTTGCGGCGGGAACCTGGGGTATATTCTCGAGTTACGACGGGGATGGTCGTTCCACCCACGTGTTTGTTCAGCGACGTCAGGACTCCTGCCTAGTTGCGAGGGACAACTCGGGATTCTCCTCGAGGCATGGCAGGGCAATTGGGACGCCTCTCCAGCTGAGGCGGGAGACCAAGTGTCCCTTTCCACGTGCCACAGGAATCCTGGGACTCCTATCAAGTTTCACGAGGAGTCAGGCATCGTCTCCTTTGGAGGCACTGATCTCCCCGTACCTCTGGAGTTTTCAAAGGATGTGAGGCCTCCGGTCGCCATGAAGTGGGGAACTAGGTCTTTCTTTGTGGTCTCCACAGGGGATTCAGACATCCTTTCATCTTGGGAGATGCAAGACGAGCCTGCATTCAAGTCACTGCAGGGATATCCGGCCTTATTTCGCGTCAAGGCATCGCAGTGTCCATTCCACTTGAGGCCGCAAACTCAGGGTCCCTCTCACATAGCTAGAGCTGAGAGAAGCCTCCTCTTGAGGTGCTTGTGGTAAGGTGGTATTCCTCTGAAGTCGAAGCCAGGGACTAACCTCTCATCTCGAGTTGACTTTTGGTCGACGGAGCTCTTTCGTGTTGCTACAGTGACCTCAGGATCCCTCTAGCCTTGAAACAGTGTTCTTGGGGTTTCTCTGGAGTGCCATCAAGGAAATCAAGGCTCCTTTCATGTGTGATGTGCAACACGGAATAGCTCTGCACGCAGTGCAGGGGAATCGGGCCTCATCTCGCGGCGAGGGGGAAGTCTCATGGTTTTTCTCGAGTTGCGGCGGGAACCTGGGGTATATTCTCGAGTTACGACGGGGATGGTCGTTCCACCCACGTGTTTGTTCAGCGATGTCAGGACTCCTGCCTAGTTGCGAGGGACAACTCGGGATTCTCCTCGAGGCTTGGCAGGGCAATTGGGACGCCTCTCCAGCTGAGGCGGGAGAGCAAGTGTCCCTTTCCACGTGCCACAGGAATCCTGGGACTCCTATCAAGTTTCACGAGGAGTCAGGCATCGTCTCCTTTGGAGGCACTGATCTCCCCGTACCTCTGGAGTTTTCAAAGGATGTGAGGCCTCCGGTCGCCATGAAGTGGGGAACTAGGTCTTTCTTTGTGGTCTCCACAGGGGATTCAGACATCCTTTCGTCTTGGGAGATGCAAGACGAGCCTGCATTCAAGTCACTGCAGGGATATCCGGCCTTATTTCGCGTCAAGGCATCGCAGTGTCCATTCCACTTGAGGCCGCAAACTCAGGGTCCCTCTCACATAGCTAGAGCTGAGAGAAGCCTCCTCTTGAGGTGCTTGTGGTAAGGTGGTATTCCTCTGAAGTCGAAGCCAGGGACTAACCTCTCATCTCGAGTTGACTTTTGGTCGACGGAGCTCTTTCGTGTTGCTACAGTGACCTCAGGATCCCTCTAGCCTTAAAACAGTGTTCTTGGGATTTCTCTGGAGTGCCATCAAGGAAATCAAGGCTCCTTTCATGTGTGATGTGCAACACGTAATTGCTCTGCATGCAGTGCAGGGGAATCGGGCCTCATCTCGCGGCGAGGGGGAAGTCTCATGGTTTTTCTCGAGTTGCGGCGGGAACCTGGGGTATATTCTCGAGTTACGACGGGGATGGCCCTTCCACCCACGTGTTTGTTCAGCGACGTCAGGACTCCTGCCTAGTTGCGAGGGACAACTCGGGATTCTCCTCGAGGCTTGGCAGGGCAATTGGGACGCCTCTCCAGCTGAGGCGGGAGACCAAGGGTCCCTTTCCTCGTGCCACAGGAATCCTGGGACTCCTATCAAGTTTCACGAGGAGTCAGGCATCGTCTCCATTGGAGGCACTGATCTCCGCGTACCTCTGAAGTTTTCAAAGGATGTGAGGCCTCCGGTCGCGATGAGGTGGGGAACTAGGTCTTTCTCTGTGGTCTCCACAGGTTATTCAGACATCCTTTCGTCTTCGGAGATGCACGACGAGCCTGCATTCAAGTCACTGCAGGGATATCCGGCCTTATTTCGAGTCAGGGCATCGCGGTGTCCATTCCACTTGAGGCCGCAAACTCAGGGTCCCTCTCACATACTTAGAGCTGAGAGAAGCCTCCTCTTGAGGTGCTTGTAGTAAGGTGGTATTCCTCTGGAGTTGAAGCCAGTGACTAACCTCTTATCTCGAGTTGATTCTTGGTCCACGGAGCTCTTTCGTGTTGCTACAGTGACCTCAGGATCTCTCTAGCTTTGAAACAGTGTTCTTGGGGTTTCTCTGGAGTGCCATCAAGGAAATCAAGGCTCCTTTCATGTGTGATGTGCAACACGGAATTGCTCTGCACGCAGTGCAGGGGAATCGGGCCTCATCTCGCGGCGAGGGGGAAGTCTCATGGTTTTTCTCGAGTTGCGGCGGGAACCTGGGGTATATTCTCGAGTTACGACGGGGATGGCCCTTCCACCCACGTGTTTGTCCAGCGACGTCAGGACTCCTGCCTAGTTGCGAGGGACAACTCGGGATTCTCCTCGAGGCTTGGCAGGGCAATTGGGACGCCTCTCCAGCCGAGGCGGGAGACCAAGGGTCCCTTTCCTCGTGCCACAGGAATCCTGGGACTCCTATCAAGTTTCACGAGGAGTCAGGCATCGTCTCCATTGGAGGCACTGATCTCCGCGTACCTCTGAAGTTTTCAAAGGATGTGAGGCCTCCGGTCGCGATGAGGTGGGGAACTAGGTCTTTCTCTGTGGTCTCCACAGGTTATTCAGACATCCTTTCGTCTTCGGAGATGCACGACGAGCCTGCATTCAAGTCACTGCAGGGATATCCGGCCTTATTTCGAGCCAGGGCATCGCGGTGTCCATTCCACTTGAGGCCGCAAACTCAGGGTCCCTCTCACATAGCTAGAGCTGAGAGAAGCCTCCTCTTGAGGTGCTTGTGGTAAGGTGGTTTCCTCTGGAGTCGAAGCCAGGGACTAACCTCTCATCTCGAGTTGATTTTTGGTCCACGGAGCTCTTTCTTGTTGCTACAGTGACCTCAGAATCCCTCTAGCCTTGAAACAGTGTTCTTGGGATTTCTCTGGAGTGCCATCAAGGAAATCAATGCTCCTTTCATGTTTAATGTGCAGCACGGAATTGCTCTGCACGCACTGCAGGGGAATCTGGCCTCATCTGGCGGCAAGGGGGACGTCTCATGGTTTTTCTCGAGTTGCGGCGGGAACCTGGGGTATATTCTCGAGTTAGGACGGGGATGGTCCTTCCACCCTCGTGTTTGTTCAGCGACATCACGACTCCTGCCTAGTTGCGAGGGACAACTCGGGATTCTCCTCGAGGCTTGGCAGGGCAATTGGGACGCCTCTCCAGCTGAGGCGGGAGACCAAGTGTCCCTTTCCACGTGCCACAGGAATCCTGGGACTCCTATCAAGTTTCACGAGGAGTCAGGCATCGTCTCCTTTGGAGGCACTGATCTCCGCGTACCTCTGGAGTTTTCAAAGGATGTGAGGCCTCCGGTCTCCATGATGTGGGGAACTAGGTCTTTCTCTGTGGTCTCCACGGGGGATTCAAACATCCTTTTTTCTTGGGAGATGCAAGACGAGCCTGCATTCAAGTCACTGCAGGGATATCCGGCCTTATTTCGAGCCAGGGCATCGCGGTGTCCATTCCACTTGAGGCCGCAAACTCAGGGTCCCTCTCACATACCTAGAGCTGAGAGAAGCCTCCTCTTGAGGTGCTTGTGGTAAGGTGGTATTCCTCTGGAGTCGAAGCCAGGGACTAACCTCTCATCTCGAGTTGATTTTTGGTCCACGGAGCTCTTTCTTGTTGCTACAGTGACCTCAGAATCCCTCTAGCCTTGAAACAGTGTTCTTGGGATTTCTCTGGAGTGCCATCAAGGAAATCAAGGCTCCTTTCATGTGTGATGTGCAGCACGGAATTGCTCTGCACGCACTGCAGGGGAATCTGGCCTCATCTCACGGCAAGTGGGACGTCTCATGGTTTTTCTCGAGTTGCGGCGAGAATCTGGGGTATATTCTCGAGTTACGACGGGGATGGCCCCTCCACCCACGTGTTTATTCATCGACGTCAGGACTCCTTCCTAGTTGGGAGGGACAACTCGGGATTCTCCTCGAGGCTTGGCAGGGCAATTGGAACGCCTCTCCAGCTGACGCGGGAGACCAAGAGTTCCTTTCCACGTGCCACAGGAATTCTGGGACTCCTATCAAGTTTCCCGAGGAGTCAGGCATCGTCTCCTTTGGAGGCACTGACCTCCGCGTACCTCTGGAGTTTTCAAAGGATGTGAGGCTTCCGGTCGCGATGAGGTGGGGAACTTGGTCTTTCTCTGTGGTCTTCACAGGGTATTCAGACATCCTTTCATCTTGGAAGATGCAAGACGGGCCCGCATTCAAGTCCATGCAGGGATATCCGGCCTTATTTCGCGTCAGGGCATTGCGGTGTCCATTCCACTTGAGGCCGCAAACTCAGGGTCCCTCTCACATAGCTAAAGCTGAGAGAAGCCTCCTCTTGAGGTGCTTGTGGTAAGGTGGTATCCCTCTGGAGTCGAAACCAGGGACTAACCTCTCATCTCGAGTTGATTTTTGGTCCACGGAGTTCTTTCGTGTGGCTACAGTAACCTCAAGATCCCTCTAGCCTTGAAACAGTGTTCTTCGGTTTCTCTGGAGTGCCATCAAGGAAATCAAGGCTCCTTTCATGTGTGATGTGCAACACGGAATTGCTCTGCACGCAGTGCAGGGCAATCGGGCCACATCTCGCGGTGAGGGGGAAGTCTCATGGTTTTTCTCGAGTTGCGGCGGGAACCTGGGGTATATTCTCGAGTTACGACGGGAATGGACCTTCCACACACGTGTTTGTTCAGTGACGTCAGGACTCCTGCCTAGTTGCGAGGGACAACTCGGGATTCTCCTCGAGGCTTGGCAGGGCAATTGGGACGCCTCTCCAGCTGAGGCGGGAGACCAAGCGTCCCTTTCCACGTGCCACAGGAATCCTGGCACTCCTATCAAGTTTCACGAGGAGTCAGGCATCGTCTCCTTTGGAGGCACTGATCTCCGTGTACCTCTGGAGTTTTCAAAGGATGGGAGGCCTCCGGTCGCGATCAGGTGGGGAACTAGGTCTTTCTCTGTGGTCTCCACAGGGGATTCAGACATCCTTTCGTCTTGGGAGATGCAAGACCAGCCTGCATTCAAGTCAGTGCAGGGATATCCGGCCTTATTTCGAGTCAGGGCATCGCGGTGTCCATTCCACTTGAGGCCGCAAACTCAGGGTCCCTCTCACATACCTAGAGCTGAGAGAAGCCTCCTCTTGAGGTGCTTGTGGTAAGGTGGTATTCCTCTGGAGTCGAAGCCAGGAACTAACCTCTCATCTCGAGTTGATTTTTAGTCCACGGAGCTCTTTCGTGTTTCTACAGTGACCTCAGGATCCCTCTAGCCTTGAAACAGTGTTCTTGGGGTTTCTCTGGAGTGCCATCAAGGAAATCAAGGCTCCTTTCATGTTTGATGTGCAACACAGAATTGCTCTGCATGTAGTGCAGGGGAATCGGGCCTCATCTCGCGGCGAGGGGGAAGTCTCATAGTTTTTCTCGAGTTACGGCGGGAAGCTGGGGTATATTCTCGAGTTACGACGGGGATGGTCCTTCCACCCACGTGTTTGTTCAGCGACGGCAGGACTCCTGCCTAGTTGCGAGGGACAACTCGGGATTCTCCTCGAGGCTTGGCAGGGCAATTGGGACGCCTCTCCAGCTGAGGCGGGAGACTAAGGGTCTCTTTACAAGTGCCACAGGAATCCTGCGACTCCTATCAAGTTTCACGAGGAGTCAGGCATCGTCTCCTTTGGAGGCACTGATCTCCGCGTAACTCTGGAGTTTTCAAAGGATGTGAGGCCTCCGGTCGCCATGACGTGCGGAAGTAGCTCTTTCTCTGTGGTCTCCACAGGGGATTCAGACATCCTTTCATCTTGGGAGATGCAAGACGAGCCTGCATTCAAGTCACTGCAGGGATATCCGGCCTTATATCGATTCAGGGCATCGCGGTGTCCATTCCACTTGAGACCGCAAACTCAGGGTCCCTCTCACATACCTAGAGCTGAGAGAAGCCTCCTCTTGAGGTGCTTGTGGTAAGGTGGTATTCCTCTGGAGTCGAAGCCAGGGACTAACCTCTCATCTCGAGTTGATTTTTGGTCCACGGAGCTCTTTCGTGTTGCTACAGTGACCTCAGGATCCCTCTAGCCTTTAAACAGTGTTCTTGGGGTTTCTCTGGAGTGCCATCAAGGAAATCAAGGCTCCTTTCATGTGTGATGTGCAACACGGAATTGCTCTGCACACAGTGCAGGGGAATCGGGCCTCATCTCGCGGCGAGGGGGAAGTCTCATGGTTTTTCTCGAGTTGCGGCGGGAACCTGGGTTATATTCTCGAGTTACGACAGGGATGGCCCTTCCACACACGTGTTTGTTCAACGACGTCAGGACTCCTGCCTAATTGCGAGGGACAACTCGGGATTCTCCTCGAGACTTGGGAGGGCAATTGGGACGCCTCTCCAGCTGAGGCGGGAGACCAAGGGTCCCTTTCCACGTGCCACAGGAATCCTGGGACTCCTATCAAGATTCACGAGGAGTCAGGCATCGTCTCCTTTGAAGGCACTGATCTCCGCGTGCCTCTGGAGTTTTCAAAGGATGTGAGGCCTCCGGTCGCGATGAGGTGGGGAACTAGGTCTTTCTCTGTGGTCTCCACAGGGGATTCACACATCCTTTCGTCTTGGGAGATGCAAGACGAGCCTGCATTCAAGTCACTGCAGGGATATCCGGCCTTACTTCGAGTCAGGGCGTCGCGGTGTCCATTTCAGTTGAGGCCACAAACTCAGGGTCCCTCTCACATAGCTAGAGCTGACAGAAGCCTCCTCTTGAGGTGCTTGTGGTAAGGTGGTATTCCTCCGGAGTGCAAGCCAGGGACTACCCTCTCATCTCGAGTTGATTTTTCGTCCACGGAGCTCTTTTGTGTTGCTACAGTGACCTCAGGATCCCTCTAGCCTTGAAACAGTGTTCTTGGGGGTTCTCTGGAGTGCCATCAAGGAAATCAAGGCTCCTTTCATGTGTGATGTGCAGCACGGAATTGCTCTGCACGCAGTGCAGGGGAATCGGGCCTCATCTCACGACGAGGGGGAAGTCTCATGGTTTTTCTCGAGTTGCGGCGGGAACCTGGGGTATATTCTCGAGTTACGACGGGGATGGCCCTTCCACCACGTGTTTGTTCAGCGACGGCAGGACTCCTGCCTAGTTGCGAGGGACAACTCGGGATTCTCCTCGAGGCTTGGCAGGGCAATTGGGACGCCTCTCCAGCTGAGGCGGGAGACCAAGGGTCTCTTTCCACGTGCCACAGGAATCCTGCGACTCCTATCAAGTTTCACGAGGAGTCAGGCATCGTCTCCTTTGGAGGCACTGATCTCCGCGTAACTCTGGAGTTTTCAAAGGATGTGAGGCCTCCGGTCGCCATGAGGTGCGGAACTAGCTCTTTCTCTGTGGTCTCCACAGGGGATTCAGACATCCTTTCATCTTGGGAGATGCAAGACGAGCCTGCATTCAAGTCACTGCAGGGATATCAGGCCTTATTTTGAGTCAGGGAATCGCGGTGTCCATTCCACTTGAGGCCGCAAACTCAGGGTCCCTCTCACATACCTAGAGCTGAGAGAAGCCTCCTCTTGAGGTGCTTGTGGTAAGGTGGTATTCCTCTGGAGTCGAAGCCAGGGACTAACCTCTCATGTCGATTTGATTTTTGGTCCACGGAGCTCTTTCGTGTTGCTACAGTGACCTCAGGATCCCTCTAGCCTTGAAACAGTGTTCTTGGGGTTTCTCTGGAGTGCCATCAAGGAAATCAAGTCTCCTTTCATGTGTGATGTGCAGCACGAATTTGCTCTGCATGCAGTGCATGGGAATCGGGCCTCATCTCGCGGCGAGGGGGAATTCTCATGGATTTTCTCGTGTTGCGGCGGGAACCTGGGGTATATTCTCGAGTTACGACGCGGATGGCCCTTCCACCCACGTGTTTCTTCAGCGATGTCAGGACTCCTGCCTAGTTGCGAGGGACAACTCGGGATTCTCCTCGAGGCTTGGCAGGGCAATTGGGACGCCTCTCCAGCTGAGGCGGGAGACGAAGTGTCCCTTTCCACGTGCCACAAGAATCCTGGGACTCCTATCAAGTTTCACGAGGAGTCAGGCATCGTCTCCTTTGGAGGCACTGATCTCCGCGTACCTCTGGAGTTTTCAAAGGATGTGAGGCCTCCGGTCCCCATGAAGTGGGGAACTAGGTCTTTCTCTGTGGTCTCCACAGGGGATTCAGACAACCTTTCATCTTGGAAGATGCAAGACGAGCCTGCATTCAAGTCACTGCAGGGATATCCGGCCTTATTTCGCGTCAGGGCATCGCAGTGTCCATTCCACTTGAGGCCGCAAAATCAGAGTCCCTCTCACATAGCTAGAGCTGAGAGAAGCCTGCTCTTGAGGTGCTTGTGGTAAGGTGGTTTCCTCTGGAGTCGAAGCCAGGGACTAACCTCTCATCTCGAGTTGATTTTTGGTCCAGGGAGGTCTTCCGTGTAGTTACACTGACCTCAGGATCCCTCTAGCCTTGAAACAGTGTTCTTGGGGTTTCTGTGGAGTGCCGTCAAGAAAATCAAGGCTCCTTTCATGTTTGATGTGCAATACGGAATTGCTTTGAATGCAGTGCAGGGGAATCGGGCCTCATCTTGTGGCGAGGGGGAAGTCTCATGGTTTTTCTGGAGTTGCGGCGGGAACCTTGGGTATATTCTCGAGTTACGACGGGGATGGCCCTTCCACCCTTGTGTTTGTTCAGCGACGGCAGGACTCCTGCCTAGTTGCGAGGGACAACTCGGGATTCTCCTCGAGGTTTGGCGGGGCAATTGGGACGCCTCTCCAGCTGAGGCGGGAGACCAAGTGTCCCTTTCCACGTGCCACAGGAATCCTGGGACTCCTATCAAGTTTCACGAGGTGTCAGGCATCGTCTCCTTTGAAGGCACTGATCTCCGCGTACCTCTGGAGTTTTCAAAGGATGTGAGGCCTCCGGTCACGATGAGGTGGGGAACTAGGTCTTTCTCTGTGGTCTCAACAGCGGATTCAGACATCCTTTCGTCTTGGGAGATGCAAGACGAGCCTGCATTCAAGTCACTGCAGGGATATCCGGCCTTATTTCGAGTCAGGGCGTCGCGGTGTCCATTTCACTTGAGGCCACAAACTCAGGGTCCCTCTCACATAGCTAGAGCTGACAGAAGCCTCCTCTTGAGGTGCTTGTGGTAAGGTGGTATTCCTCTGGAGTCCAAGCCAGGGACTAACCTCTCATCTCGAGTTGATTTTTGGTCCACGGAGCTCTTTCGTGTTGCTACAGTGACCTCAGGATCCCTCGAGCCTTGAAACAGTGTTCTTGGGGTTTCTCTGGAGTGCCATCAAGGAAATCAAGGCTCCTTTCATGTGTGATGTGCAACACGGAATTGCTCTGCACGCAGTGCAGGGGAATCGGGCCTCATCTCGCGGCAAGGGGGAAGTCTCATGGTTTTTCTCGAGTTGCGGCGGGAACCTGGGGTATATTCTCGAGTTACGACGGGAATGGATCTTCCACACAAGTGTTTGTTCAGTGACGTCAGGACTCCTGCCTAGTTGCGAAGGACAACTCGGTATTCTCCTCGAGGCTTGGCAGGGCAATTGGGACGCCTCTCCAGCTGAGGCGGGAGACCAAGGGTCCCTTTCCACGTGCCACAGGAATCCTGGGACTCCTATCAAGTTTCACGAGGAGTCAGGCATCGTCTCCTTTGGAGGCACTGATCTCCGCGTACCTCTGGAGTTTTCAAAGAATGTGAGGCCTCCGGTCGCGATGAGGTGGGGAACTAGGTCTTTCTCTGTGGTCTCCACAGGGGATTCAGACATCCTTTCGTCTTGGGAGATGCAAGACGAGCCTGCATTCAAGTCACTGCAGGGATATCCGGCCTTATTTCGAGTCAGGGCGTCGCGGTGTCCATTTCACTTGAGGCCACAAACTCAGGGTCCCTCTCACATAGCTAGAGCTGACAGAAGCCTCCTCTTGAGGTGCTTGTGGTAAGGTGGTATTCCTCTGGAGTCCAAGCCAGGGACTACCCTCTCATCTCGAGTTGATTTTTCGTCCACGGAGCTCTTTCGTGTTGCTACAGTGACCTCAGGATCCCTCTAGCCTTGAAACAGTGTTCTTGGGGGTTCTCTGGAGTGCCATCAAGGAAATCAAGGCTCCTTTCATGTGTGATGTGCAGCACGGAATTGCTCTGCACGCAGTGCAGGGGAATCGGGCCTCATCTCACGACGAGGGGGAAGTCTCATGGTTTTTCTCGAGTTGCGGCGGGAACCTGGGGTATATTCTCGAGTTACGACGGGGATGGCCCTTCCACCACGTGTTTGTTCAGCGACGGCAGGACTCCTGCCTAGTTGCGAGGGACAACTCGGGATTCTCCTCGAGGCTTGGCAGGGCAATTGGGACGCCTCTCCAGCTGAGGCGGGAGACCAAGGGTCTCTTTCCACGTGCCACAGGAATCCTGCGACTCCTATCAAGTTTCACGAGGAGTCAGGCATCGTCTCCTTTGGAGGCACTGATCTCCGCGTAACTCTGGAGTTTTCAAAGGATGTGAGGCCTCCGGTCGCCATGAGGTGCGGAACTAGCTCTTTCTCTGTGGTCTCCACAGGGGATTCAGACATCCTTTCATCTTGGGAGATGCAAGACGAGCCTGCATTCAAGTCACTGCAGGGATATCAGGCCTTATTTTGAGTCAGGGCATCGCGGTGTCCATTCCACTTGAGGCCGCAAACTCAGGGTCCCTCTCACATACCTAGAGCTGAGAGAAGCCTCCTCTTGAGGTGCTTGTGGTAAGGTGGTATTCCTCTGGAGTCGAAGCCAGGGACTAACCTCTCATGTCGATTTGATTTTTGGTCCACGGAGCTCTTTCGTGTTGCTACAGTGACCTCAGGATCCCTCTAGCCTTGAAACAGTGTTCTTGGGGTTTCTCTGGAGTGCCATCAAGGAAATCAAGTCTCCTTTCATGTGTGATGTGCAGCACGAAATTGCTCTGCATGCAGTGCATGGGAATCGGGCCTCATCTCGCGGCGAGGGGGAATTCTCATGGATTTTCTCGTGTTGCGGCGGAAACCTGGGGTATATTCTCGAGTTACGACGCGGATGGCCCTTCCACCCACGTGTTTCTTCAGCGATGTCAGGACTCCTGCCTAGTTGCGAGGGACAACTCGGGATTCTCCTCGAGGCTTGGCAGGGCAATTGGGACGCCTCTCCAGCTGAGGCGGGAGACGAAGTGTCCCTTTCCACGTGCCACAAGAATCCTGGGACTCCTATCAAGTTTCACGAGGAGTCAGGCATCGTCTCCTTTGGAGGCACTGATCTCCGCGTACCTCTGGAGTTTTCAAAGGATGTGAGGCCTCCGGTCGCCATGAAGTGGGGAACTAGGTCTTTCTCTGTGGTCTCCACAGGGGATTCAGACATCCTTTCATCTTGGAAGATGCAAGACGAGCCTGCATTCAAGTCACTGCAGGGATATCCGGCCTTATTTCGAGTCAGGGCATCGCGGTGTCCATTTCACTTGAGGCCACAAACTCAGGGTCCCTCTCACATAGCTAGAGCTGACAGAAGCCTCCTCTTGAGGTGCTTGTGGTAAGGTGGTATTCCTCTGGAGTCCAAGCCAGGGACTACCCTCTCATCTCGAGTTGATTTTTCGTCCACGGAGCTCTTTCGTGTTGCTACAGTGACCTCAGGATCCCTCTAGCCTTGAAACAGTGTTCTTGGGGTTTCTCTGGAGTGCCATCAAGGAAATCAAGGCTCCTTTCATGTGTGATGTGCAACACGGAATTGCTCTGCACGCAGTGCAGGGGAATCGGGCCTCATCTCACGACGAGGGGGAAGTCTCATGGTTTTTCTCGAGTTGCGGCGGAAACCTGGGGTATATTCTCGAGTTACAACGGGGATGGCCCTTCCACACACGTGTTTGTTCAACGATGTCAGGACTCCTGCCTAATTGCGAGGGACAACTCTGGATTCTCCTCGAGGCTTGGGAGGACAATTGGGACGCCTCTCCAGCTGAGGCGGGAGACCAAGGGTCCCTTTCCAGGTGCCACAGGAAACCTGGGACTCCTATCAAGTTTCACGAGGAGTCAGGCATCGTCTCCTTTGGAGGCACTGATCTCCGCGTACCTCTGGAGTTTTCAAAGGATGTGAGGCCTCCGGTCGCGATGAGGTGGGGAACTAGGTCTTTCTCTGTGGTCTCCACAGGGGATTCAGACATCCTTTCGTCTTGGGAGATGCAAGACGAGCCTGCATTCAAGTCACTGCAGGGATATCCGGCCTTATTTCGAGTCAGGGCGTCGCGGTGTCCATTTCACTTGAGGCCACAAACTCAGGATCCCTCTCACATAGCTAGAGCTGACAGAAGCCTCCTCTTGAGGTGCTTGTGGTAAGGTGGTATTCCTCTGGAGTCCAAGCCAGGGACTACCCTCTCATCTCGAGTTGATTTTTGGTCCACGGAGCTCTTTCGTGTTGCTACTGTGACCTCAGGATCCCTCTAGCCTTGAAACAGTGTTCTTGGGGTTTCTCTGGAGTGCCATCAAGGAAATCAAGGCTCCTTTCATGTGTGATGTGCAACACGGAATTGCTCTGCACGCAGTGCAGGGGAATCGGGCCTCATCTCGCGACGAAGGGGAAGTCTCATGGTTTTTCTCGAGTTGCGGCGGGAACCTGGGTTATATTCTCGAGTTACGACGAGGATGGCCCTTCCACACACGTGTTTGTTCAGCGACGTCAGGACTCCTGCCTAGTTGCGAGGGACAACTCGGGATTCTCCTCGAGGCTTGGCATGGCAATTGGGACGCCTCTGCACCTGAGGCGGGAGACCAAGGGTCCCTTTCCACGTGCCACAGGAATCCTGGGACTCCTATCAAGTTTCACGAGGAGTCAGGCATCGTCTCCTTTGGAGGCACTGATCTCCGCGTACCTCTGGAGTTTTCAAAGGATGTGAGGCCTCCGGTCGCCATGAAGTGGGGAACTAGGTCTTTCTCTGTGGTCTCCACAGGGGATTCAGACATCCTTTCATCTTGGGAAATGCAAGACGAGGCTGCATTCAAGTCAATGCAGGGATATCCGGCCTTATTTCGAGTCAGGGCATCGCGGTGTCCATTCCACTTGAGGCCGCAAAATCAGGGTCCCTCTCACATAGCTAGAGCTGAGAGAAGCCTCCTCTTGAGGTGCTTGTGGTAAGGTGGTATTCCTCTGGAGTCGAAGCCAGGGACTAACCTCTCATCTCGAGTTGATTTTTGGTCCACGGAGCTCTTTTGTGTTGCTACAGTGACCTGAGGATCCCTCTAGCCTTGAAACAGTGTTCTTGGGGTTTCTCTGGAGTGCCATCAAGGAAATCAAGGCTCCTTTCATGTGTGATGTGCAACACGGAATTGCTCTGCACGCAGTGCAGGGGAATCGGGCCTCATCTCGCGGCGAGGGGGAAGTCTCATGGTTTTTCTCGAGTTGCGGCGGGAACATGGGGTATATTCTTGATGTAGGATGGGGATGGCCCTTCCACACACGTGTTTGTTCAGCGACGTCAGGACTCCTGCCTAGTTGCGAGGGACAACTCGGGATTCTCCTCGAGGGTTGGCAGGGCAACTGGGACGCCTCTCCAGCTGAGGCGGGAGACCAAGGGTCCCTTTCCACGTGCCACAGGAATCCTGGGACTCCTATCAAGTTTCACGAGGAGTCAGGCATCGTCTCCTTTGGAGGCACTGATCTCCGCGTACCTCTGGAGTTTTCAAAGGATGTGAGGCCTCCGGTCTCCATGAAGTGGGGAACTAGGTCTTTCTCTGTGGTCTCCACAGGGGATTCAGACATCCTTTCATCTTGGGAGATGCAAGACGAGCCTGCATTCAAGTCACTGCAGGGATATCCGGCCTTATTTCGCGTCAGGGCATCGCAGTGTCCATTCCACTTGAGGCCGCAAACTCAGGGTCCCTCTCACATACCTAGAGTTGAGAGAAGCCTCCTCTTGAGGTGCTTGTGGTAAGGTGGTATTCCTCTGGAGTCGAAGCCAGGAACTAACCTCTCATCTCGAGTTGATTTTTGGTCCACGTAGCTCTTTCGTGTTGCTACAGTGACCTCAGGATCCCTCTAGCCTTGAAACAGTGTTCTTGGGGTTTCTCTGGAGTGCCATCAAGGAAATCAAGGCTCCTTTCATGTGTGATGTGCAACACGGAATTGCTCTGCATGCAGTGCAGGGGAATCGGGCCTCATCTCGTGGCGAGGGGGAAGTCTCATGGTTTTTCTCAAGTTGCGGCGGGAAGCTGGGGTATATTCTCGAGTTACGACGGGGATGGCCCTTTCACCCACGTGTTTGTTCAGCGACGTCAGGACTCCTGCCTAGCTGCGAGGGACAACTCGGGATTCTCCTCGAGGCTTGGCAGGGCAATTGGGACGCCTCTCCAGCTGAGGCGGGAGTCCAAGGGTCCCTTTCCACGTGCCACAGGAATCCTGGGACTCCTATCAAGTTTCACGAGGAGTCAGGCATCGTCTCCTTTGGAGGCACTGATCTCCGCGTACCTCTTTAGTTTTCAAAGGATGTGAGGCCTCCTGTCGCGATGAGGTGGGGAACTAGGTGTTTCTCTGTGGTCTCCACAGGGGATTCAGACATCCTTTCATCTTGGGAGATGCAAGACGAGCCTGCATTCAAGTCACTGCAGGGATAACCGGCCTTATTTCGAGTCAGGGCATCGCGGTGTCCATTCCACTTGAGGCCGCAAACTCAGGGTCCCTCTCACATACCTAGAGCTGAGAGAAGCCTTCTCTTGAGGTGCTTGTGGTAAGGTGGTATTCCTCTGGAGTAGAAGCCGGGGACTAACCTCTCATCTCGAGTTGATTTTTAGTCCACGGAGCTCTTTCGTGTTTCTACAGTGACCTCAGGAACCCTCTAGCCTTGAAACAGTGTCTTGGGGTTTCTCTGGAGTGCCATCAAGGAAATCAAGGCTCCTTTCATGTGTGATGTGCAACACGG
The DNA here is from genome assembly GCF_910594005.1 of Cervus elaphus. NCBI lineage: Eukaryota > Metazoa > Chordata > Mammalia > Artiodactyla > Cervidae > Cervus > Cervus elaphus. The sequence goes on along the minus strand of NW_025316681.1, from coordinate 704,677 downwards.
AATTGCCCTGCACGCAGTGCAGTGGAATCGGGCCTCCTCTCGCGGTGAGGGGGAAGTCTCATGGTTTTTCTCGAGTTGCGGCGGGAACCTGGGGTATATTTTCGAGTTACGACGGGAATGGCCCTTCCACACAAGTGTTTTTTCAGTGACGTCAGGACTCCTGCCTAGTTGTGAAGGACAACTCGGGATTCTCCTCGAGGCTTGGCAGGGCAATTGGGACGCCTCTCCAGCTGAGGCGGGAGACCAAGGGTCCCTTTCCACGTGCCACAGGAATCCTGCGACTCCTATCAAGTTTCACGAGGAGTCAGGCATCGTCTCCTTTGGAGGCACTGATCTCCGCGTACCTCTGGAGTTTTCAAAGAATGTGAGGCCTCCGCTCGCGATGAGGTGGGGAACTAGGTCTTTCTCTGTGGTCTCCACAGGGGATTCAGACATCCTTTCATCTTGGGAGATGCAAGACGAGCCTGCATTCAAGTCACTGCAGGGATATCCGGCCTTATTTCGAGTCAGGGCATCGCGGTGTCCATTTCACTTGAGGCCACAAACTCAGGGTCCCTCTCACATAGCTAGAGCTGACAGAAGCCTCCTCTTGAGGTGCTTGTGGTAAGGTGGTATTCCTCTGGAGTCCAAGCCAGGGACTACCCTCTCATCTCGAGTTGATTTTTCGTCCACGGAGCTCTTTTGTGTTGCTACAGTGACCTCAGGATCCCTCTAGCCTTGAAACAGTGTTCTTGGGGTTTCTCTGGAGTGCCATCAAGGAAATCAAGGCTCCTTTCATGTGTGATGTGCAACACGGAATTGCTCTGCACGCAGTGCAGGGGAATCGGGCCTCATCTCGCGACGAGGGGGAAGTCTCATGGTTTTTCTCGAGTTGCGGCGGGAACCTGGGGTATATTCTCGAGTTACGACGGGGATGGTCGTTCCACCCACGTGTTTGTTCAGCGACGTCAGGACTCCTGCCTAGTTGCGAGGGACAACTCGGGATTCTCCTCGAGGGTTGGCAGGGCAATTGGGACGCCTCTCCAGCTGAGGCGGGAGACCAAGGGTCCCTTTCCACGTGCCACAGGAATCCTGGGACTCCTATCAAGTTTCACGAGGAGTCAGGCATCATCTCCTTTGGAGGCACTGATCTCCGCGTACCTCTGGAGTTTTCAAAGGATGTGAGGCCTCCGGTCGCGATGAGGTGGGGAACTAGGTCTTTCTCTGTGGTCTCCACAGGGGATTCAGACATCCTTTCGTCTTGGGAGATGCAAGACGAGCCTGCATTCAAGTCACTGCAGGGATATCCGGCCTTATTTCGAGTCAGGGTGTCGCGGTGTCCATATCATTTGAGGCCACAAACTCAGGGTCCCTCTCACAAAGCTAGAGCTGACGGAAGCCTCCTCTTGAGGTGCTTGTGGTAAGGTGGTATTCCTCTGGAGTCCAAGCCAGGGACTACCCTCTCATCTCGAGTTGATTTTTGGTCCACGGAGCTCTTTCGTTTTGCTACAGTGACCTCAGGATCCCTCTAGCCTTGAAACAGTGTTCTTGGGGTTTCTCTGGAGTGCCATCAAGGAAATCAAGGCTCCTTTCATGTTTGACGTGCAACACAGAATAGCTCTGCATGCAGTGCAGGGGAATCGGGCCTCATCTCGCGGCGAGGGGGAAGTCTCATGGTTTTTCTCAAGTTGCGGCGGGAACCTGGGGTATATTCTCGAGTTACGACGGGGTTGGTCCTTCCACACACGTGTTTGTTCAGCGATGTCAGGACTCCTGCCTAGTTGCGAGGGAAAACTCGGGATTCTCCTCGAGGCTTGGCAGGGCAATTGGGACGCCTCTCCAGCTGAGGCGGGAGACCAAGGGTCCCTTTCCACGTGCCACAGGAATCCTGGGACTCCTATCAAGTTTGATGAGGAGTCAGGTATCGACTCCTTTGGAGGCACTGATCTCCGCGTACCTCTGGAGTTTTCAAAGGATTTGAGGCCTCCGGTCGCGATGAGGTGGGGAACTAGGTCTTTCTCTGTGGTCTCCACAGGGGATTCAGACATCCTTTCGTCTTGGAAGATGCAAGACGAGCCTGCATTCAAGTCACTGCAGGGATATCCGGCCTTATTTCGAGTCAGGGCATCGCGGTGTCCATTCCACTTTAGTCCGCAAACTCAGGGTCCCTCTCACATACCTAGAGCTGAGAGAAGCCTCCTCTTGAGGTGCTTGTGGTAAGGTGGTATACCTCTGGAGTCGAAGCCAGGGACTAACCTCTCATCTCGAGTTGATTTTTGGTCCACGGAGCTCTTTCGTGTGGCTACAGTGACCTCAGGATCCCTCTAGCCTTGAAACAGTGTTCTTGGGGATTCTCTGGAGTGACATCAAGGAAATCAAGGCACTTTTCATGTGTGATGTGCAACACGGAATTGCTCTGCATGCAGTGCAGGGGAATCGGGCCTCATCTCGCGACGAGGGGGAAGTCTCATGGTTTTTCTCGAGTTGCGGCGGGAACCTGGGGTATATTCTCGAGTTACGACGGGGATGGCCCTTCCACACACGTGTTTGTTCAGCGACGTCAGGACTCCTGCCTAGTTGCGAGGGACAACTCGGGATTCTCCTCGAGGCTTGGCAGGGCAATTGGGACGCCTCTCCAGCTGAGGCGGGAGACCAAGGGTCCCTTTCCACGTGCCATAGGAATCCTGGGACTCCTATCAAGTTTGACGAGGAGTCAGGCATTGGCTCCTTTGGAGGCACTGATCTCCGCGTACCTCTGGAGTTTTCAAAGGATGTGAGGCCTCCGGTCGCCATGAGGTGGGGAACTAGGTCTTTCTCTGTGGTCTCCACAGGGGATTCAGACATCCTTTCGTCTTGGGAGATGCAAGACGAGCCTGCATTCAAGTCACTGCAGGGATATCCGGCCTTATTTCACGTCAGGGCATCGCGGTGTCCATTCCACTTTAGTCCGCAAACTCAGGGTCCCTCTCACATACCTAGAGCTGAGAGAAGCCTCCTCTTGAGGTGCTTGTGGTAAGGTGGTATTCCTCTGGAGTCGAAGCCAGGGACTAACCTCTCATCTTGAGTTGATTTTTGGTCCACGGAGCTCTTTCGTGTTGCTACAGTGACCTCAGGATCCCTCTAGCCTTGAAACAGTGTTCTTGGGGATTCTCTGGAGTGACATCAAGGAAATCAAGGCTCTTTTCATGTGTGATGTGCAACACGGAATTGCTCTGCATGCAGTACAGGGGAATCGGGCCTCATCTCGCGGCGAGGGGGAAGTCTCATGGTTTTTCTCCAGTTTCGGCGGGAACCTGGGGTATATTCTCGAGTTACGACGGGGATGGCCCTTCCACACACGTGTTTGTTCAGCGACGTCAGGACTCCTGCCTAGTTGCGAGGGACAACTCGGGATTCTCCTCGAGGCTTGGCAGGGCAATTGGGACGCCTCTCCAGCTGAGGCGGGAGAACAAGGGTCCTTTTCCACGTTCCACAGGAATCCAGGGACTCCTATCAAGATTCACGAGGAGTCAGGCATCGTCTCCTTTGGCGGCACTGATCTCCGCGTACCTCTGGAGTTTTCAAAGGATGTGAGGCCTCCGGTCGCGATGAGGTGGGGAACTAGGTCTTTCTCTGTGGTCTCCACAGGGGATTCAGACATTCTTTCGTCTTCGGAGATGCAAGACGAGCCTGCATTCAAGTCACTGCAGGGATATCCGGCGTTATTTCGAGTCAGGGCATCGCGGTGTCCATTCCACTTGAGGCCGCAAACTCAGGGTCCCTCTCACATACCTAGAGCTGAGAGAAGCCTCCTCTTGAGGTGCTTGTGGTAAGGTGGTATTCCTCTGGAGTCGAAGCCAGGAACTACCTCTCATCTCGAGTTGATTTTTGAGCCACGGAGCTCTTTCGTTTGGCTACAGTGACCTCAGGATCCCTCTAGCTTTGAAACAGTGTTCTTGGGGTTTCTCTGGAGTGCCATCAAGGAAATCAAGGCTCCTTTCATGTGTGATGTGCAACACGGAATTGCTCTGCATGCAGTGCAGGGTAATCGGGCCTCATCTCGCGGCGAGGTGGAAGTCTCATGGTTTTTCTCAAGTTGCGGCGGGAACCTGGGGTATATTCTCGAGTTACGACGGGGATGGCCCTTCCACCCACGTGTTTGTTCAGCGACGTCAGGACTCCTGCCTAGTTGCGAGGGTCAATTCGGGATTCTCCTCGAGGCTTGGCAGGGCAATTGGGACGCCTCTCCAGCTGAGGCGGGAGACCAAGGGTCCCTTTCCACGTGCCATAGGAATCCTGGGACTCCTATCAAGTTTGACGAGGAGTCAGGCATTGGCTCCTTTGGAGGCACTGATCTCCGCGTACCTCTGGAGTTTTCAAAGGATGTGAGGCCTCCGGTCGCGATGAGGTGGGGAACTAGGTCTTTCTCTGTGGTCTCCACAGGGGATTCAGACATCCTTTCGTCTTGGGAGATGCAAGACGAGCCTGCATTCAAGTCACTGCAGGGATATCCGGCCTTATTTCGCGTCAGGGCATCGCGGTGTCCATTCCACTTTAGTCCGCAAACTCATGGTCCCTCTCACATACCTAGAGCTGAGAGAAGCCTCCTCTTGAGGTGCTTGTGGTAAGGTGGTATTCCTCTGGAGTCGAAGCCAGGGACTAACCTCTCATCTCGAGTTGATTTTTGGTTCACGGAGCTCTTTCGTGTGGCTACAGTGACCTCAGGATCCCTCTAGACTTGAAACAGTGTTCTTGGGGATTCTCTGGAGTGACATCAAGGAAATCAAGGCTCTTTTCATGTGTGATGTGCAACACGGAATTGCTCTGCATGCAGTGCAGGGGAATCGGGCCTCATCTCGCGACGAGGGGGAAGTCTCATGGTTTTTCTCGAGTTGCGGCGGGAACCTGGGGTATATTCTCGAGTTACGACGGGGATGGCCCTTCCACACACGTGTTTGTTCAGCGACGTCAGGACTCCTGCCTAGTTGCGAGGGACAACTCGGGATTCTCCTCGAGGCTTGGCAGGGCAATTGGGACGCCTCTCCAGCTGAGGCGGGAGACCAAGGGTCCCTTTCCACGTGCCATAGGAATTCTGGGACTCCTATCAAGTTTGACGAGGAGTCAGGCATTGGCTCCTTTGGAGGCACTGATCTCCGCGTACCTCTGGAGTTTTCAAAGGATGTGAGGCCTCCGGTCGCGATGAGGTGGGAAACTAGGTCTTTCTCTGTGGTCTCCACAGGGGATTCAGACATCCTTTCGTCTTGGGAGATGCAAGACGAGCCTGCATTCAAGTCACTGCAGAGATATCCGGCCTTATTTCACGTCAGGGCATCGCGGTGTCCATTCCACTTTAGTCCGCAAACTCAGGGTCCCTCTCACATACCTAGAGCTGAGAGAAGCGTCCTCTTGAGGTGCTTGTGGTAAGGTGGTATTCCTCTGGAGTCGAAGCCAGGGACTAACCTCTCATCTCGAGTTGATTTTTGGTCCACGGAGCTCTTTCGTGTTGCTACAGTGACCTCAGGATCCCTCTAGCCTTGAAACAGTGTTCTTGGGGATTCTCTGGAGTGACATCAAGGAAATCAAGGCTCTTTTCATGTGTGATGTGCAACACGGAATTGCTCTGCATGCAGTGCAGGGGAATCGGGCCTCATCTCGCGGCGAGGGGGAAGTCTCATGGTTTTTCTCGAGTTGCGGCGGGAACCTGGGGTATATTCTCGAGTTACGACGGGGATGGCCCTTCCACACACGTGTTTGTTCAGCGACGTCAGGACTCCTGCCTAGTTGCGAGGGACAACTCGGGATTCTCCTCGAGGCTTGGCAGGGCAATTGGGACGCCTCTCCAGCTGAGGCGGGAGACCAAGGGTCCCTTTCCACGTGCCACAGGAATCCTGGGACTCCTATCAAGTTTCACGAGAAGTCAGGCATCGTCTCCTTTGGAGGCACTGATCTCCGCGTACCTCTGGAGTTTTCAAAGGATGTGAGGCCTCCGGTCGCGATGAGGTGGGGAACTAGGTCTTTCTCTGTGGTCTCCACAGGGGATTCAGACATCCTTTCATCTTGGGAGATGCAAGACGAGCCTGCATTCAAGTCACTGCAGGGATATACGGCCTTATTTCGAGTCAGGGCATCGCGGTGTCCATTCCACGTGAGGCCACAAACTCAGGGTCCCTCTCACATAGCTAGAGCTGAGAGAAGCCTCCTCTTGAGGTGCTTGTGGAAAGGTGGTTTCCTCTGGAGTCGAAGCCAGGGACTAACCTCTCATCTCGAGTTGATTTTTGGTCCACGGAGCTCTTTCGTGTTGCTACAGTGACGTCAGAATCCCTCTAGCCTTGAAACAGTGTTCTTGGGGTTTCTCTGGAGTGCCATCAAGGAAATCAAGGCTCCTTTCATGTGTGACGTGCAGCACGGAATTGCTCTGCACGCACTGCAGGGGAATCTGGCCTCATCTCGCGGCAAGGGGGACGTCTCATGGTTTTTCTCGAGTTGCGGCGGGAACCTGGGGTATATTCTCGAGTTACGACGGGGATGGCCCTTCCACCCACGTGTTTGTTCAGCGACGTCAGGACTCCTGCCTAGTTGCGAGGGACAACTTGGGATTCTCCTCGAGGCTTGGCAGGGCAATTGGGATGCCTCTCCAGCTGAGGCGGGAGACCAAGGGTCCCTTTCCACGTGCCACAGGAATCCTGGGACTCCTATCAAGTTTCACGAGGAGTCAGGCATCGTCTCCTTTGGAGGCACTGATCTCCGCGTACCTCTGGAGTTTTCAAAGGATGTGAGGCCTCCGGTCGCGATGAGGTGGGGAACTTGGTCTTTCTCTGTGCTCTTCACAGGGGATTCAGACATCCTTTCATCTTGGAAGATGCAAGACGAGCCTGCATTCAAGTCACTGCAGGGATATCCGGCCTTATTTCGCGTCAGGGCATTGCGGTGTCCATTCCACTTGAGGCCGCAAACTCAGCGTCCCTCTCACATACCTAGAGCTGAGAGAAGCCTCCTCTTGAGGTGCTTGTGGTAAGGTGGTATTCCTCTGGAGTCGAAGCCAGGGACTAACCTCTCATCTCGAGTTGATTTTTGGTCCACGGAGCTCTTTCGTGTGGCTACAGTGACCTCAGGATCCCTCTAGCCTTGAAACAGTGTTCTTGGGGTTTCTCTGGAGTGCCATCAAGGAAATCAAGGCTCCTTTCATGTGTGATGTGCAACACGGAATTGCTCTGCACGCAGTGCAGGGGAATCGAGCCTCATCTCGCGGCGAGGGGGAAGTCTCATGGTTTTTCTCGAGTTGCGGTGGGAACCTGGGGTATATTCTCGAGTTACGACGGGGATGGCCCTTCCACACACGTGTTTGTTCAACGACGTCAGGAGTCCTGCCTAATTGCGAGGGACAACTCGGGATTCTCCTCGAGGCTTGGGAGGGCAATTGGGACGCCTCTCCAGCTGAGGCGGGAGAACAAGGGTCCCTTTCCACGTTCCACAGGTATCCAGGGACTCCTATCAAGATTCACGAGGAGTCAGGCATCGTCTCCTTTGGAGGCACTGATCTCCGCGTACCTCTGGAGTTTTCAAAGGATGTGAGGCCTCCGGTCGCGATGAGGTGGGGAACTAGGTCTTTCTCTGTGGTCTCCACAGGGGATTCAGACATTCTTTCGTCTTCGGAGATGCAAGACGAGCCTGCATTCAAGTCCCTGCAGGGATATCCGGCGTTATTTCGAGTCAGGGCATCGCGGTGTCCATTCCACTTGAGGCCGCAAACTCAGGGTCCCTCTCACATACCTAGAGCTGAGAGAAGCCTCCTCTTGAGGTGCTTGTGGTAAGGTGGTATTCCTCTGGAGTCGAAGCCAGGAACTACCTCTCATCTCGAGTTGATTTTTGAGCCACGGAGCTCTTTCGTTTGGCTACAGTGACCTCAGGATCCCTCTAGCTTTGAAACAGTGTTCTTGGGGTTTCTCTGGAGTGCCATCAAGGAAATCAAGGCTCCTTTCATGTGTGATGTGCAACACGGAATTGCTCTGCATGCAGTGCAGGGTAATCGGGCCTCATCTCGCGGCGAGGTGGAAGTCTCATGGTTTTTCTCAAGTTGCGGCGGGAACCTGGGGTATATTCTCGAGTTACGACGGGGATGGCCCTTCCACCCACGTGTTTGTTCAGCGACGTCAGGACTCCTGCCTAGTTGCGAGGGTCAATTCGGGATTCTCCTCGAGGCTTGGCAGGGCAATTGGGACGCCTCTCCAGCTGAGGCGGGAGACCAAGGGTCCCTTTCCACGTGCCATAGGAATCCTGGGACTCCTATCAAGTTTGACGAGGAGTCAGGCATTGGCTCCTTTGGAGGCACTGATCTCCGCGTACCTCTGGAGTTTTCAAAGGATGTGAGGCCTCCGGTCGCGATGAGGTGGGGAACTAGGTCTTTCTCTGTGGTCTCCACAGGGGATTCAGACATCCTTTCGTCTTGGGAGATGCAAGCCGAGCCTGCATTCAAGTCACTGCAGGGATATCCGGCCTTATTTCGCGTCAGGGCATCGCGGTGTCCATTCCACTTTAGTCCGCAAACTCATGGTCCCTCTCACATACCTAGAGCTGAGAGAAGCCTCCTCTTGAGGTGCTTGTGGTAAGGTGGTATTCCTCTGGAGTCGAAGCCAGGGACTAACCTCTCATCTCGAGTTGATTTTTGGTTCACGGAGCTCTTTCGTGTGGCTACAGTGACCTCAGGATCCCTCTAGACTTGAAACAGTGTTCTTGGGGATTCTCTGGAGTGACATCAAGGAAATCAAGGCTCTTTTCATGTGTGATGTGCAACACGGAATTGCTCTGCATGCAGTGCAGGGGAATCGGGCCTCATCTCGCGACGAGGGGGAAGTCTCATGGTTTTTCTCGAGTTGCGGCGGGAACCTGGGGTATATTCTCGAGTTACGACGGGGATGGCCCTTCCACACACGTGTTTGTTCAGCGACGTCAGGACTCCTGCCTAGTTGCGAGGGACAACTCGGGATTCTCCTCGAGGCTTGGCAGGGCAATTGGGACGCCTCTCCAGCTGAGGCGGGAGACCAAGGGTCCCTTTCCACGTGCCATAGGAATTCTGGGACTCCTATCAAGTTTGACGAGGAGTCAGGCATTGGCTCCTTTGGAGGCACTGATCTCCGCGTACCTCTGGAGTTTTCAAAGGATGTGAGGCCTCCGGTCGCGATGAGGTGGGAAACTAGGTCTTTCTCTGTGGTCTCCACAGGGGATTCAGACATCCTTTCGTCTTGGGAGATGCAAGACGAGCCTGCATTCAAGTCACTGCAGAGATATCCGGCCTTATTTCACGTCAGGGCATCGCGGTGTCCATTCCACTTTAGTCCGCAAACTCAGGGTTCCTCTCACAGACCTAGAGCTGAGAGAAGCGTCCTCTTGAGGTGCTTGTGGTAAGGTGGTATTCCTCTGGAGTCGAAGCCAGGGACTAACCTCTCATCTCGAGTTGATTTTTGGTCCACGGAGCTCTTTCGTGTTGCTACAGTGACCTCAGGATCCCTCTAGCCTTGAAACAGTGTTCTTGGGGATTCTCTGGAGTGACATCAAGGAAATCAAGGCTCTTTTCATGTGTGATGTGCAACACGGAATTGCTCTGCATGCAGTGCAGGGGAATCGGGCCTCATCTCGCGGCGAGGGGGAAGTCTCATGGTTTTTCTTGAGTTGCGGCGGGAACCTGGGGTATATTCTCGAGTTACGACGGGGATGGCCCTTCCACACACGTGTTTGTTCAGCGACGTCAGGACTCCTGCCTAGTTGCGAGGGACAACTCGGGATTCTCCTCGAGGCTTGGCAGGGCAATTGGGACGCCTCTCCAGCTGAGGCGGGAGACCAAGGGTCCCTTTCCACGTGCCACAGGAATCCTGGGACTCCTATCAAGTTTCACGAGAAGTCAGGCATCGTCTCCTTTGGAGGCACTGATCTCCGCGTACCTCTGGAGTTTTCAAAGGATGTGAGGCCTCCGGTCGCGATGAGGTGGGGAACTAGGTCTTTCTCTGTGGTCTCCACAGGGGATTCAGACATCCTTTCATCTTGGGAGATGCAAGACGAGCCTGCATTCAAGTCACTGCAGGGATATACGGCCTTATTTCGAGTCAGGGCATCGCGGTGTCCATTCCACGTGAGGCCACAAACTCAGGGTCCCTCTCACATAGCTAGAGCTGAGAGAAGCCTCCTCTTGAGGTGCTTGTGGTAAGGTGGTATTCCTCTGGAGTCGAAGCCAGGGACTAACCTCTCATCTCGAGTTGATTTTTGGTCCACGGAGCTCTTTCGTGTTGCTACAGTGACGTCAGAATCCCTCTAGCCTTGAAACAGTGTTCTTGGGGTTTCTCTGGAGTGCCATCAAGGAAATCAAGGCTCCTTTCATGTGTGACGTGCAGCACGGAATTGCTCTGCACGCACTGCAGGGGAATCTGGCCTCATCTCGCGGCAAGGGGGACGTCTCATGGTTTTTCTCGAGTTGCGGCGGGAACCTGGGGTATATTCTCGAGTTACGACGGGGATGGCCCTTCCACCCACGTGTTTGTTCAGCGACGTCAGGACTCCTGCCTAGTTGCGAGGGACAACTTGGGATTCTCCTCGAGGCTTGGCAGGGCAATTGGGATGCCTCTCCAGCTGAGGCGGGAGACCAAGGGTCCCTTTCCACGTGCCACAGGAATCCTGGGACTCCTATCAAGTTTCACGAGGAGTCAGGCATCGTCTCCTTTGGAGGCACTGATCTCCGCGTACCTCTGGAGTTTTCAAAGGATGTGAGGCCTCCGGTCGCGATGAGGTGGGGAACTTGGTCTTTCTCTGTGCTCTTCACAGGGGATTCAGACATCCTTTCATCTTGGAAGATGCAAGACGAGCCTGCATTCAAGTCACTGCAGGGATATCCGGCCTTATTTCGCGTCAGGGCATTGCGGTGTCCATTCCACTTGAGGCCGCAAACTCAGCGTCCCTCTCACATACCTAGAGCTGAGAGAAGCCTCCTCTTGAGGTGCTTGTGGTAAGGTGGTATTCCTCTGGAGTCGAAGCCAGGGACTAACCTCTCATCTCGAGTTGATTTTTGGTCCACGGAGCTCTTTCGTGTGGCTACAGTGACCTCAGGATCCCTCTAGCCTTGAAACAGTGTTCTTGGGGTTTCTCTGGAGTGCCATCAAGGAAATCAAGGCTCCTTTCATGTGTGATGTGCAACACGGAATTGCTCTGCACGCAGTGCAGGGGAATCGAGCCTCATCTCGCGGCGAGGGGGAAGTCTCATGGTTTTTCTCGAGTTGCGGTGGGAACCTGGGGTATATTCTCGAGTTACGACGGGGATGGCCCTTCCACACACGTGTTTGTTCAACGACGTCAGGAGTCCTGCCTAATTGCGAGGGACAACTCGGGATTCTCCTCGAGGCTTGGGAGGGCAATTGGGACGCCTCTCCAGCTGAGGCGGGAGAACAAGGGTCCCTTTCCACGTTCCACAGGTATCCAGGGACTCCTATCAAGATTCACGAGGAGTCAGGCATCGTCTCCTTTGGAGGCACTGATCTCCGCGTACCTCTGGAGTTTTCAAAGGATGTGAGGCCTCCGGTCGCGATGAGGTGGGGAACTAGGTCTTTCTCTGTGGTCTCCACAGGGGATTCAGACATTCTTTCGTCTTCGGAGATGCAAGACGAGCCTGCATTCAAGTCCCTGCAGGGATATCCGGCGTTATTTCAAGTCAGGGCATCGCGGTGTCCATTCCACTTGTGGCCGCAATCTCAGGGTCCCTCTCACATACCTAGAGCTGAGAGAAGCCTCCTCTTGAGGTGCTTGTGGTAAGGTGGTATTCCTCTGGAGTCGAAGCCAGGGACTAACCTCTCATCTCGAGTTGATTTTTGGTCCACGGAGCTCTTTCGTGTTGCTACAGTGACCTCAGGATCCCTCTGGCCTTGAAACAGTGTTCTTGGGGTTTCTCTGGAGTGCCATCAAGGAAATCAAGGCTCCTTTCATGTTTGACGTGCAACACAGAATTGCTCTGCATGCAGTGCAGGGGAATCGGGCCTCATCTCGCGGCGAGGGGGAAGTCTCATGGTTTTTCTCAAGTTGCGGCGGGAACCTGGGGTATATTCTCGAGTTACGACGGGGTTGGCCCTTCCACACACGTGTTTGTTCAGCGACGTCAGGACTCCTGCCTAGTTGCGAGGGTCAATTCGGGATTCTCCTCGAGGCTTGGCAGGGCAATTGGGACGCCTCTCCAGCTGAGGCGGGAGACCAAGGGTCCCTATCCACGTGCCACAGGAATCCTGGGACTCCTATCAAGTTTCACGAGGAGTCAGGCATCGTCCCTTTTGGAGGCACTGATCTCCGCGTACCTCTGGAGTTTTCAAAGGATTTGAGGCCTCTGGTCGCGATGAGGTGGGGAACTGGGTCTTTCTCTGTGGTCTCCACAGGGGATTCAAACATCCTTTCATCTTTGCAGATGCAAAACAAGCCGGCATTCAAGTCACTGCAGAGATATCTGGCCTTATTTCGAGTCAGGGCATCGCGGTGTCCATTCCACTTGAGGCCACAAACTCAGGGTCCTTCTCACATACCTAGAGCTGAGAGAAGCCTCCTCTTGAGGTGCTTTTGGTAAAGTGGTATTCCTCTGGAGTCGAAGCCAGGGACTAACCTCTCATCTCGAGTTGATTTTTCGTCCACGGTGCTCTTTCGTGTTGCTACAGTGACCTCAGGATCCCTCTAGCCTTGAAACAGTGTTCTTGGGGTTTCTCTGGAGTGCCATCAAGGAAATCAAGGCTCCTTTCATGTGTGATGTGCAACACGGAATTGCTCTGCACGCAGTGCAGGGGAATCGGGCCTCATCTCGCGGCGAGGGGGAAGTCTCATGGTTTTTCTCGAGTTGCGGTGGGAACCTGGGGTATATTCTCGAGTTACGACGGGGATGGCCCTTCCACACACGTGTTTGTTCACCGACGTCAGGAGTCCTGCCTAGTTGCGAGGGACAACTCGGGATTCTCCTCGAGGCTTGGCAGGGCAATTGGGACGCCTCTCCAGCTGAGGCGGGAGAACACGGTTCCCTTTCCACGTGCCACAGGAATCCTGGGACTCCTATCAAGTTTCATGAGGAGTCAGGCATCGTTTCCTTTGGAGGCACTGATCTCCGCGTACCTCTGAAGTTTTCAAAGGATATGAGGCCTCCGGTCGCGATGTGGTGGGGAGCTAGAGCTTTCTCTGTGGTCTCCACAGGGGATTCATACATCCTTTCGTCTTGGGAGATGCAAGACGAGCCTGCATTCAAGTCACTGCAGGGATATCCGGCCTTATTTCGAGTCAGGGCATTGCGGTGTCCATTCCACTTGAGGCCGCAAACTCAGGGTCCCTCTCACATACCTAGAGCTGAGAGAAGCCTCCTCTTGAGGTGCTTGTGGTAAGGTGGTATTCCTCTGGAGTCGAAGCCAGGGACTAACCTCTCATCTCGAGTTGATTTTTGGTCCACGGAGCTCTTTCGTTTGGCTACAGTGACCTGAGGATCCCTCTAGCCTTGAAACAGTGTTCTTGGGGTTTCTCTGGAGTGCCATCAATGAAATCAAGGCTCCTTTCATGTGTGAAGTGCAACACGGAATTGCTCTGCACGCAGTGCAGGGGAATCGGGCCTGATCTCGCGGCGAGGGGGAAGTCTCATGGTTTTTCTCGAGTTTCGGCGGGAACCTGGGGTATATTCTCGAGTTACGACGGGGATGTCCCTTCCACCCACGTGTTTGTTCAGCGACGGCAGGACTCCTGCCTAGTTGCGAGGGACAACTAGGGATTCTCCTCGAGGCTTGGCAGGGCAATTGGGACGCCTCTCCAGCTGAGGCGGGAGACCAAGGGTCTCTTTCCATGTGCCACAGGAATCCTGGGACTCCTAAGAAGTTTCACGAGGAGTCAGCCATCGTCTCCTTTGGAGGCACTGATCTCCGCGTACCTCTGGAGTTTTCAAAGGATGTGAGGCCTCCAGTCGCGATGAGGTGGGGAACTACGTCTTTCTCTGTGGTCTCCACAGGGGATTCAGACATCCTTTCGTCTTGGGAGATGCAAGACGAGCCTGCATTCAAGTCACTGCAGGGATATTCAGCCTTATAACGAGTCAGGGCATTGCGGTGTCCATTCCACTTGAGGCCGCAAACTCAGGGTCCCTCTCACATACCTAGAGCTGAGAGAAGCCTCCTCTTGAGGTGCTTGTGGTAAGGTGGTATTCCTCTGGAGTCGAAGCCAGGGACTAACCTCTCATCTCGATTTGATTTTTGGTCCACGGAGCTCTTTCGTGTTGCTACAGTGACCTCAGGATCCCTCTAGCCTTGAAACAGTGTTCTTGGGGTTTCTCTGGAGTGCCATCAAGGAAATCATGTCTCCTTTCATGTGTGATGTGCAGTACGGAATTGCTCTGCACGCAGTGCAGGGGAATCGGGCCTCATCTCGCGGCGAGGGGGAAGTCTCATGGTTTTTCTCGAGTTGCGGCGGGAACCTGGGGTATATTCTCGAGTTACGACGGGGATGGCCCTTCCACACACGTGTTTGTTCACCGACGTCAGGAGTCCTGCCTAGTTGCGAGGGACAACTCGGGATTCTCCTCGAGGCTTGGCAGGGCAATTGGGACGCCTCTCCAGCTGAGGCGGGAGACCAAGGGTCTCTTTCCATGTGCCACAGGAATCCTGGGACTCCTATCAAGTTTCACGAGGAGTCAGGCATCTTCTCCTCTGGAGGCACTGAACTCCGCGTAACTCTGGAGTTTTCAAAGGATGTGAGGCCTCAGGTCGCCATGAGGTGCGGAATTAGCTCTTTCTCTGTGGTCTCCACAGGGGATTCAGACGTCCTTTCGTCTTGGGAGATGCAAGCCGAGCCTGCATTCAAGTCACTGCAGGGATATCCGGCCTTATATCGAGTCAGGGCATCGCGGTGTCCATTCCACTTGAGGCCGCAAACTCAGGGTCCCTCTCACATACCTACAGCTGAGAGAAGCCTCCTCTTGAGGTGCTTGTGGTAAGGTGGTATTCCTCTGGAGTCGAAGCCAGGGACTAACCTCTCATCTCGATTTGATTTTTGGTCCACGGAGCTCTTTCGTGTTGCTACAGTGACCTCAGGATCCCTCTAGCCTTGAAACAGTGTTCTTGGGGTTTCTCTGGAGTGCCATCAAGGAAATCAAGTCTCCTTTCATGTGTGATGTGCAGCACGGAATTGCTCTGCATGCAGTGCAGGGGAATCAGGCCTCATCTCTCGGCGAGGGGGAATTCTCATGGATTTTCTCGTGTTGCGGCGGGAACCTGGGGTATATTCTCGAGTTACGACGGGGATGGCCCTTCCACCCACGTGTTTCTTCAGTTATGTCAGGACTCCTGCCTAGTTGCGAGGGACAACTCGGGATTCTCCTCGAGGCTTGGCAGGGCAATTGGGACGCCTCTCCAGCTGAGGCGGGAGACCAAGGGTCCCTTTCCACGTGCCACAGGAATCCTGGGACTCCTATCAAGTTTGATGAGGAGTCAGGTATCGACTCCTTTGGAGGCACTGATCTCCGCGTACCTCTGGAGTTTTCAAAGGATGTGAGGCCTCCGGTCGCGATGAGGTGGGGAACTAGGTCTTTCTCTGTGGTCTCCACAGGGGATTCAGACATCCTTTCGTCTTGGAAAATGCAAGACGAGCCTGCATTCAAGTCACTGCAGTGATATCCGGCCTTATTTCGCGTCAGGGCATCGCGGTGTCCATTCCACTTGAGGCCGCAAACTCAGGGTCCCTCTCACATACCTAGAGCTGAGAGAAGCCTCCTCTTGAGGTGCTTGTGGTAAGGTGGTATTCCTCTGGAGTCGAAGCCAGGGACTAACCTCTCATCTCGAGTTGATTTTTGGTCCACGGAGCTCTTTCGTGTTGCTACAGTGACGTCAGAATCCCTCTAGCCTTGAAACAGTGTTCTTGGGGTTTCTCTGGAGTGCCATCAAGGAAATCAAGGCTCCTTTCATGTGTGACGTGCAGCACGGAATTGCTCTGCACGCACTGCAGGGGAATCTGGCCTCATCTCGCGGCAAGGGGGACGTCTCATGGTTTTTCTCGAGTTGCGGCGGGAACCTGGGGTATATTCTCGAGTTACGACGGGGATGGCCCTTCCACACACGTGTTTGTTCAGCGACGTCAGGACTCCTGCCTAGTTGCGAGGGACAACTCGGGATTCTCCTCGAGGCTTAGCAGGGCAATTGGGATGCCTCTCCAGCTGAGGCGGGAGACCAAGGGTCCCTTTCCACGTGCCACAGGAATCCTGGGACTCCTATCAAGTTTCACGAGGAGTCAGGCATCGTCTCCTTTGGAGGCACTGATCTCTGCGTACCTCTGGAGTTTTCAAAGGATGTGAGCCCTCCGGTCGCGATGAGGTGGGGAACTTGGTCTTTCTCTGTGCTCTTCACAGGGGATTCAGACATCCTTTCATCTTGGAAGATGCAAGACGAGCCTGCATTCAAGTCACTGCAGGGATATCCGGCCTTATTTCGCGTCAGGGCATTGCGGTGTCCATTCCACTTGAGGCCGCAAACTCAGCGTCCCTTTCACATACCTAGAGCTGAGAGAAGCCTCCTCTTGAGGTGCTTGTGGTAAGGTGGTATTCCTCTGGAGTCGAAGCCAGGGACTAACCTCTCATCTCGAGTTGATTTTTGGTCCACGGAGCTCTTTCGTGTGGCTACAGTGACCTCAGGATCCCTCTAGCCTTGAAACAGTGTTCTTGGGGTTTCTCTGGAGTGAAATCAAGGAAATCAAGGCTCCTTTCATGTGTGATGTGCAACACGGAAGTGCTCTGCACGCAATGCAGGGGAATCAGGCCTCATCTCGCGGCGAGGGGGAAGTCTCATGGTTTTTCTCGAGTTGCGGTGGGAACCTGGGGTATATTCTCGAGTTACGACGGGGATGGCCCTTCCACACACGTGTTTGTTCAACGACGTCAGGACTCCTGCCTAATTGCGAGGGACAACTCGGGATTCTCCTCGAGGCTTGGGAGGGCAATTGGGACGCCTCTCCAGCTGAGGCGGGAGACCAAGGGTCCCTTTCCACGTTCCACAGGAATCCAGGGACTCCTATCAAGATTCACGAGGAGTCAGGCATCGTCTCCTTTGGAGGCACTGATCTCCGCGTACCTCTGGAGTTTTCAAAGGATGTGAGGCCTCCGGTCGCGATGAGGTGGGGAACTAGGTCTTTCTCTGTGGTCTCCACAGGGGATTCAGACTTCCTTTCGTCTTCGGAGATGCAAGACGAGCCTGCATTCAAGTCACTGCAGGGATATCCGGCGTTATTTCGAGTCAGGGCATCGCGGTGTCCATTCCACTTGTGGCCGCAAACTCAGGGTCCCTCTCACATACCTAGAGCTGAGAGAAGCCTCCTCTTGAGGTGCTTGTGGTAAGGTGGTATTCCTCTGGAGTCGAAGCCAGGGACTAACCTCTCATCTCGAGTTGATTTTTGGTCCACGGAGCTCTTTCGTGTTGCTACAGTGACCTCAGGATCCCTCTAGCCTTGAAACAGTGTTCTTGGGGTTTCTCTGGAGTGCCATCAAGGAAATCAAGGCTCCTTTCATGTTTGACGTGCAACACAGAATTGCTCTGCATGCAGTGCAGGGGAATCGGGCCTCATCTCGCGGCGAGGGGGAAGTCTCATGGTTTTTCTCAAGTTGCGGAGGGAACCTGGGGTATATTCTCGAGTTACGACGGGGTTGGCCCTTCCACACAAGTGTTTGTTCAGCGACGTCAGGACTCCTGCCTAGTTGCGAGGGTCAATTCGGGATTCTCCTCGAGGCTTGGCAGGGCAATTGGGACGCCTCTCCAGCTGAGGCGGGAGACCAAGGGTCCCTATGCACGTGCCACAGGAATCCTGGGACTCCTATCAAGTTTCACGAGGAGTCAGGCATCGTCCCTTTTGGAGGCACTGATCTCAGCGTACCTCTGGAGTTTTCAAAGGATTTGAGGCCTCTGGTCGCGATGAGGTGGGGAACTGGGTCTTTCTCTGTGGTCTCCATAGGGGATTCAAACATCCTTTCATCTTTGCAGATGCAAAACAAGCCGGCATTCAAGTCACTGCAGAGATATCTGGCCTTATTTCGAGTCAGGGCATCGCGGTGTCCATTCCACTTGAGGCCGCAAACTCAGGGTCCTTCTCACATACCTAGAGCTGAGAGAAGCCTCCTCTTGAGGTGCTTGTGGTAAGGTGGTATTCCTCTGGAGTCGAAGCCAGGGACTAACCTCTCATCTCGAGTTGATTTTTGGTCCACGGAGCTCTTTCGTGTTGCTACAGTGACCTCAGGATCCCTCTAGCCTTGAAACAGTGTTCTTGGGGTTTCTCTGGAGTGCCATCAAGGAAATCAAGGCTCCTTTCATGTGTGATGTGCAACACGGAATTGCTCTGCATGCAGTGCAGGGGAATCGGGCCTCATCTCGCGGCGAGGGGGAAGTCTCATGGTTTTTCTCGAGTTGCGGTGGGAACCTGGGGTATATTCTCGAGTTACGACGGGGATGGCCCTTCCACACACGTGTTTGTTCACCGACGTCAGGAGTCCTGCCTAGTTGCGAGGGACAACTCGGGATTCTCCTCGAGGCTTGGCAGGGCAATTGGGACGCCTCTCCAGCTGAGGCGGGAGAACACGGGTCCCTTTCCACGTGCCACAGGAATCCTGGGACTCCTATCAAGTTTCATGAGGAGTCAGGCATCGTTTCCTTTGGAGGCACTGATCTCCGCGTACCTCTGAAGTTTTCAAAGGATGTGAGGCCTCCGGTCGCGATGAGGTGGGGAGCTAGAGCTTTCTCTGTGGTCTCCACAGGGGATTCAGACATCCTTTCGTACTGGGAGATGCAAGACGAGCCTGCATTCAAGTCACTGCAGGGATATCCGGCCTTATTTCGAGTCAGGGCATCGCGGTGTCCATTCCACTTGAGGCCGCAAACTCAGGGTCCCTCTCACATACCTAGAGCTGAGAGAAGCCTCCTCTTGAGGTGCTTGTGGTAAGGTGGTATTCCTCTGGAGTCGAAGCCAGGGACTAACCTCTCATCTCGAGTTGATTTTTGGTCCACGGAGCTCTTTCGTGTGGCTACAGTGACCTGAGGATCCCTCTAGCCTTGAAACAGTGTTCTTGGGGTTTCTCTGGAGTGCCATCAAGGAAATCAAGGCTCCTTTCATGTGTGATGTGCAACACGGAATTGCTCTGCACGCAGTGCAGGGGAATCGGGCCTGATCTCGCGGCGAGGGGGAAGTCTCATGGTTTTTCTCGAGTTTCGGCGGGAACCTGGGGTATATTCTCGAGTTACGACGGGGATGTCCCTTCCACCCACGTGTTTGTTCAGCGACGGCAGGACTCCTGCCTAGTTGCGAGGGACAACTAGGGATTCTCCTCGAGGCTTGGCAGGGCAATTGGGACGCCTCTCCAGCTGAGGCGGGAGACCAAGGGTCTCTTTCCACGTGCCACAGGAATCCTGCCACTCCTATCAAGTTTCACGAGGAGTCAGGCATCGTCTCCTCTGGAGGCACTGATCTCCGCGTACCTCTGGAGTTTTCAAAGGATGTGAGGCCTCAGGTCGCCATGAGGTGCGGAACTAGCTCTTTCTCTGTGGTCTCCACAGGGGATTCAGACATCCTTTCATCTTGGGAGATGCAAGACGAGCCTGCATTCAAGTCACTGCAGGGATATCCGGCCTTATATCGAGTCAGGGCATCGCGGTGTCCATTCCACTTGAGGCCGCAAACTCAGGGTCCCTCTCACATACCTAGAGCTGAGAGAAGCCTCCTCTTGAGGTGCTTGTGGTAAGGTGGTATTCCTCTGGAGTCGAAGCCAGGGACTAACCTCTCATCTCGATTTGATTTTTGGTCCGCGTACCTCTTTCGTGTTGCTACAGTGACCTCAGGATCCCTCTAGCCTTGAAACAGTGTTCTTGGGGTTTCTCTGGAGTGCCATCAAGGAAATCAAGTCTCCTTTCATGTGTGATGTGCAGCACGGAATTGCTCTGCATGCAGTGCAGGGGAATCAGGCCTCATCTCTCGGCGAGGGGGAATTCTCATGGATTTTCTCGTGTTGCGGCGGGAACCTGGGGTATATTCCTGAGTTACGACGCGGATGGCCCTTCCACCCATGTGTTTCTTCAGCGATGTCAGGACTCCTGCCTAGTTGCGAGGGACAACTCGGGATTCTCCTCGAGGCTTGGCAGGGCAATTGGGACGCCTCTCCAGCTGAGGCGGGAGACCAAGGGTCCCTTTCCACGTGCCACAGGAATCCTGGGACTCCTATCAAGTTTCACGAGGAGTCAGGCATCGTCTCCTTTGGAGGCACTGATCTCCGCGTACCTCTGGAGTTTTCAAAGGATGTGAGGCCTCCAGTCGCGATGAGGTGGGGAACTAAGTCTTTCTCTGTGGTCTCCACAGGGGATTCAGACATCCTTTCGTCTTGGGAGATGCAAGACGAACCTGCATTCAAGTCACTGCAGGGATATTCAGCCTTATATCGAGTCAGGGCATCGCGGTGTCCATTCCACTTGAGGCCGCAAACTCAGGGTCCCTCTCACATACCTAGAGCTGAGAGAAGCCTCCTCTTGAGGTGCTTGTGGTAAGGTGGTATTCCTCTGGAGTCGAAGCCAGGGACTAACCTCTCATGTCGATTTGATTTTTGGTCCACGGAGCTCTTTCGTGTTGCTACAGTGACCTCAGGATCCCTCTAGCCTTGAAACAGTGTTCTTGGGGTTTCTCTGGAGTGCCATCAAGGAAATCATGTCTTCTTTCATGTGTGATGTGCAGTACGGAATTGCTCTGCATGCAGTGCAGGGGAATCGGGCCTCATCACACGGCGAGGGGGAATTCTCATAGATTTTCTCGTGTTGCGGGGGGAACCTGGGGTATATTCTCGAGTTACGACGCGGATGCCCCTCCACCCACGTGTTTCTTCAGCGATGTCAGGATTCCTGCCTAGTTGCGAGGGACAACTCGGGATTCTCCTCGAGGCTTGGCAGGGCAATTGGGACGCCTCTCCAGCTGAGGCGGGAGACCAAGGGTCCCTTTCCACGTGCCACAGGAATCCTGGGACTCCTATCAAGTTTGATGAGGAGTCAGGTATCGACTCCTTTGGAGGCACTGATCTCCGCGTACCTCTGGAGTTTTCAAAGGATGTGAGCCCTCCGGTCGCGATGAGGTGGGGAACTAGGTCTTTCTCTGTGGTTTCCACAGGGGATTCAGACATCCTTTCGTCTTGGAAGATGCAAGACGAGCCTGCATTCAAGTCACTGCAGGGATATCCGGCCTTATTTCGCGTCAGGGCATCGCGGTGTCCATTCCACTTGAGGCCGCAAACTCAGGGTCCCTCTCACATACCTAGAGCTGAGAGAAGCCTCCTCTTGAGGTGCTTGTGGTAAGGTGGTATTCCTCTGGAGTCGAAGCCAGGAACTACCTCTCATCTCGAGTTGATTTTTGGGCCACGGAGCTCTTTCGTGTGGCTACAGTGACCTCAGGATCCCTCTAGCCTTGAAACAGTGTTCTTGGGGTTTCTCTGGAGTGCCATCAAGGAAATCAAGGCTCCTTTCATGTGTGATGTGCAACACGGAATTGCTCTGCATGCAGTGCAGGGGAATCGGGCCTCATCTCGCGGCGAGGTGGAAGTCTCATGGTTTTTCTCAAGTTGCGGCGGGAACCTGGGGTATATTCTCGAGTTACGACGGGGATGGCCCTTCCACCCACGTGTTTGTTCAGCGACGTCAGGACTCCTGCCTAGTTGCGAGGGTCAATTCGGGATTCTCCTCGAGGCTTGGCAGGGCAATTGGGACGCCTCTCCAGCTGAGGCGGGAGGCCAAGGGTCCCTTTCCACGTGCCATAGGAATCCTGGGACTCCTATCAAGTTTGACGAGGAGTCAGGCATTGGCTCCTTTGGAGGCACTGATCTCCGCGTACCTCTGGAGTTTTCAAAGAATGTGAGGCCTCCGGTCGCGATGAGGTGGGGAACTAGGTCTTTCTCTGTGGTCTCCACAGGGGATTCAGACATCCTTTCGTCTTGGGAGATGCAAGACGAGCCTGCATTCAAGTCACTGCAGGGATATCCGGCCTTATTTCGCGTCAGGGCATCGCGGTGTCCATTCCACTTTAGTCCGCAAACTCAGGGTCCCTCTCACATACCTAGAGCTGAGAGAAGCCTCCTCTTGAGGTGCTTGTGGTAAGGTGGTATTCCTCTGGAGTCGAAGCCAGGGACTAACCTCTCATCTCGAGTTGATTTTTGGTCCACGGAGCTCTTTCGTGTGGCTACAGTGACCTCAGGATCCCTCTAGCCTTGAAACAGTGTTCTTGGGGATTCTCTGGAGTGACATCAAGGAAATCAAGGCTCTTTTCATGTGTGATGTGCAACACGGAATTGCTCTGCACGCAGTGCAGGGGAATCGGGCCTCATCTCGCGGCGAGGGGGAAGTCTCATGGTTTTTCTCGAGTTGCGGCGGGAACCTGGGGTATATTCTCGAGTTACGACGGGGATGGCCCTTCCACCCACGTGTTTGTTCAGCGACGTCAGGACTCCTGCCTAGTTGCGAGGGACAACTCGGGATTCTCCTCGAGGCTTGGCAGGGCAATTGGGACGCCTCTCCAGCTGAGGCGGGAGACCAAGGATCCCTTTCCACGTGCCACAGGAATCCTGGGACTCCTATCAAGTTTCACGAGGAGTCAGGCATCGTCTCCTTTGGAGGCACTGATCTCTGCGTACCTCTGGAGTTATCAACGAATGTGAGGCCTCCGGTCGCGATGAGGTGGGGAACTAGGTCTTTCTCTGTGGTCTGCACAAGGGATTCAGACATCCTTTCGTCTTGGGAGATGCAAGACGAGCCTGCATTCAAGTCACTGCAGGGATATCCGGCCTTATTTCGAGTCAGGGCATCGCGGTGTCCATTCCACTTGAGGCCCCAAATTCAGGGTCCCTCTCACATACCTATAGCTGAGAGAAGCCTCCTCTTGAGGTGCTTGTGGTAAGGTGGTATTCCTCTGGAGTCGAAGCCAGGGACTAACCTCTCATCTCGAGTTGATTTTTGGTCCACGGAGCTCTTTCATGTGGCTACAGTGACCTCAGGAACCCTCTAGCCTTGAAACAGTGTTCTTGGGGTTTCTCTGGAGTGCTGAAAGGTTGTTGCTGAACGATAAGACGCGGGATTCTTGGCCTCCGGAGGAGACGAATTCAATCCGGGGCCAGAGACGAGGCTGGATCGCTCAGAGCTTTTGTGTAATAAAGTTTTATTAAAGTATAGAGAAAGCTTCTGACATAGGCATCAGAAGGGTGCAAAAGAGTACCCCCCTCCTAGTCTTTAGCTGTATGTTATATAGTCACTCACAGTCTGTTAATGAAATGAAAGGAATTTCATAAAATTTAGAATGGCATCAGATAATTTATCCCAGGCCATAAAACGATTGACTTGAATCTTTTAGAAGGGCAGAATACCAACAAATACTTCCGTTTACATAGATTAGGAGAACAATACCTGAGGAAGTAAGTTAGGCCGTTTAGCAGAACCAACTTGAAGATTGAGTCTGGGGTTCATTAACATAGCTTAAGACCACATTTCCATACGAAAAAGGCATGTATTGGTTAACTCAAAGTTTGAGAGTGGTTAGCTTTAGGTGAGACCAGGTGTCATGGCAACACAGAATGTTAAGAGAAACCTCCTTTTAAATTTGTATAGAGAATGAAAAACAGATCGCTGGTTTGTTTCTTCTTGCCATTTAAGAGAGATAAAAATGTCTGGCACTTACAGCCTCTTTCCTCCATTTGGAGACCCCTGGCCTTCCTGCCTGTTACCCTCTCATTCCCCCCTTTTCTTTTAGGAGAATTATGTTGCCTAGGGAAAAGGGGCGTCATTTCTATTCCATAACTGCTTCCGAGCTGACAAGGGGCGTTGTCCCTAAATTGGTGAGGCAACATATTCTCCTAATCCTCATAATGAGGATGTCTGATCCAGGGGCCCCAAATAGTAGTCGGAAGAAGCTGCAGTGATAGCAGGAGTTTGAGCAACCATTTGTAACTTAAAAGCTTTCATGCGACTAGAAACAAATCTAGTTACACAGTTACAGATGCAGGGAGCAAACAGCAAAAACAAAACAATCAGAATTATTGTAATTAAGATAGTTTTCCACCATGGGGAACTAGTTAACGTCTCCCAAAGTGAGGCAATTGAGGCTTCAGGAGTATCCATGGCCCCAATTATCTTGTTCATGTGTTTAGTAAAAATGAGTAACATTAGTGCTCATATCAGGTATATATGTGCAGCATTGAGTATGAATGATGGCACAAGTTCCTCCTTGTGCAGCTGTCAGAATATCTAAAGCCAATCTGTTTTGTAAAACCACCTTTCTAATTTGTGCTTGTTCAGCATTAAGAGCTGAAATAGCTTTTTGAGAATCTTGTAATGCCTGTTGAGTAAAATTAGTCAAAGCATCTACTTGTAGCATAACATCTGTAGTTCCCAAAGAGGGGACAAACACTGCAGCTAAATAATCATACCAGTGAAATACAGACCTTGCCCACCGAGTTTTAAGGTGGGGTAAATTAGCAGGCTTTTCTGGAAGCTCTGAAAATATAAAACCATGAGTAAAGGCTAGACCCAGGGTGCATCTCCCTATCCAGCCAGGGGGAAGCCAAGCCCATAGGTAAGAGCCACATATCCAGTAAGTCCCGTTTGGGGCAAGCCAGCGTGACTGAGATACCCAGTCCCAATTAGTGCCTGGCCAGACAAAGGGAGGTCCTGAACTGGGATTGGAAAACACGGGAATGATTACGTTACATATTTCTTGAGGCAAAAATCCCAATTGTTTCCAATCAGTGTAATTAAGTTGCTGGCTAACTTTGGGGGATGGCTCTGCTTGTTCCCAGCATATAGGGGCAGTAGATATTAGACGTCCCTTTTCAGGAGTTAGCCATATAACCTCATCCCATATTTGATAAACGTCAGGTAAAAAACCATCAGATCTAGACCTATTTGTCTTATGTGCAGCAAAATAGTGATCAAACTGAGACAGTGTATAATCAAAATTAAAAGTCACATTATGTCCATAGTTAAGGTACAAAGTATTGCACCAGTCCATTCTAGGGTTGTTAGATGTCATCAGACGAAGAAGAGGCATCACATGTGATTGTTGTCGAAGGTATTCGCAGACTTGGAGAAAGTCTTTTCCTTGAAGTGGAGATGTCCACCACGGGAAGCCTTCCACTGATGAAGAGGGGAGTGCTCCGCAGACCCAGCAGTAAGACCGATTGTGGAATGCAGCATAGGAGTGAGCCCAGGACAGAAAGGCATTGTCTTGAGGATCAAAGGGCAGACTCAGGATTTCTGGAGTCAGCAGAAGTAGGCTCACATAGATTATCAGGCCCATCTGAAACATACAAAGTCAGAGCATAGAAAGTAAAAACATAAAATGACATCACTTAGTTCTGGTCAGGGTGCCACCTCTTGACTCGAGTGTGATGTACCCACGAATCAATTCCTGGGACTTTGACAGCTGTGGGAAAAGAAAGAATAACCTGGTAAGGGCCTTCCCAGAGGGGCTCGAGGGATGAGCCCCCAGATCCCAATGTTTTTATGAGGACCTCGGTTCCTGGCTCAAATAGAGGCTTGCTGGATTCAGAGGCTGGGTCAGGAGTCGTCTCCCGGAGTTCTGTTAATGCCTGTTGAAAAGCTGAGAGCTGAGTTACATAATTAGTTAACTCTAAGGCCTCAGGATCTATAACAGTGTCTGTACGTAAGAAAGGCCTTCCATAAATACATTCAAAGGGGGACAGTCCCTCCTTTTTTGGGGCAGTTCGAGCCCTCATTAAAGCTATGGGTAGGACTTTAATCCAGTTGTCCTGCGTTTCTTGAGTTAATTTGCACAGATGTCTTTTGATAATGTCATTAGCTTTTTCAACCTTTCCTGAAGATTGGGGTCTCCAGGAACAGTGTAAGTGATACTCTATTCCTAGAGCTTTAGACACCCCCTGAGTTACAGCAGCTTTAAAGGCAGAACCATTGTCACTCTGAAGGCTCCGTGGCAGCCCAAACCTGGGGATAATTTCATGGATTAAAATCTTTATAACCTCCTTAGCTTGTTCACTACGACAGGGGAACGCCTCAATCCATCCAGTAAAAGTATCCACCCAAACTTGTAAGCAAGAATATCCATTAGCTTTTGGCATATGAGTAAAATCAATTTCCCAGTCTTCTCCAGGATACTTTCCCTTTCGTTGTAATCCAGATTTTGCTATCTTTTCAGTCTTTGGGTTATTTTTCTGACATACCTCACACCGTTTGATAATGTTCTTTAAAGTTTTCATTATATTTTTACCTTCAAACAAACGAGAAGCCATCTGGTAAGTACTTTCTACACCCAAATGAAAACTCTGGTGTAAACCCTTAAGAATTTTCCACTGAGCATTTTCAGGAATTATTAATCGTCCATCCTCGGACTGTAACCATCCTTTACCAGTAATCTTTGCTCCTCTTTTCTCATATCTTTCTAATTCTTCCTCAGTATATTGTGGTTTTTCCTGTTCCACAGGACCTGTCCAGATCAAAGGCGTCTGTAGGGAGGGGGTTTCGTAAAGTGTCGCTTTTTTGGCTTGAGAATCAGCCAGCAGGTTACCGGCAGCTACTTTACTCCCATCCCTGCTGTGCCCTTTGCAATGCATAACAGCTACTTCTTTAGGACAATAGATAGCAGTTAAAAGTCTCTCAATCTCTCTGAAATGCTTAATAGGTTCTCCTGTTGCTGTTTTAAACTGTCTTTCTTTCCATATTGCAGCATGAGCATGTAAAGTCAAATAAGCATACTTAGAATCAATGTAGATATTCACTCGCTGCCCTTTGCTTAACTCTAGAGCTCGGGTCAGAGCCACAAGCTCCACTAACTGGGCACTGGTTCCCTGGGGGAGAGATTTTGCTTCTAAAACCTGTTCAGCAGTCACCACAGCGTAACCTGCTTTGCGCTTTCCATCCCGAACAAAAGAACTGCCGTCTGTAAATATTTCCATGTCAGGATTGTCTAATGGGGTATCCATTAGATCCTCCCGAGCTGCATAGTTTAAGGTTAGGAATTGGGAACAATCGTGATCAGGTGTTTCATCTTCCTTCTCAGGAAGGAAAGTGGCAGGATTTAAATTTCCACAAACTTTAAGCTTAGTTACTGGTCCTTCTAACAACAGTGACTGATATTTAAGAAGCCTACTGTCTGTCATCCAAATATTAACCTTAGAATTTAAGATTCCACTCACATCATGAGAAGTCAGTACAGTAAGGTTTCGCCCATTAATTATTTTTAAAGCTTCAGGTGCTAATAAAGCCGTTGCCCCAATTACTCTTAGGCAGTGGGGCCACCCACGTGCAATTACATCTAATTCTTTGCTTAGATAAGCAATAGGTTGCTGGTGAGGCCCCCGGGGTTGTGTCAAAACTCCCAAGGCCATACCTTTTCTTTCAGTGACAAACAGGTTAAATTCTGACCCTGTGGGCAAACTCAAAGCTGGAGCTTGCAGGAGAGCAGTCTGAAGAACCTTAAAAGCCTTTTGAGTATCTGGAGACCAAACCAGTTTGTCGGTTTGGGCCTGCTGAGTTTCAGCTATAAGTTTATATAAAGGCCGGGCAAGTTCCCCATAGCTGGGAATCCAAATACGACAGTAGCCTGTGATTCCCAAAAATCCTCTCAATTGTCTTAAAGTCATAGGTAGGGGATGGTTTAGTATAGGTTTAATTCTCTCAGGGCCTATGGCCCTAGTCCCTTCTGAGATGATTAGGCCCAGATATCTAACAGATTGTTGACAAAGCTGAGCCTTTTCTCTTGATGCCTTGTAACCGCAGCCTGCCAGAAAGTTTAAGAAATCTTCTGAGGCTCGTGAACAAGCTTCCTCTGTCTCAGCACAGAGCAAAATATCATCTACATATTGTAACACTACCGCTTCAGAGCTATTAAAGTTTTGTAGATCTCGTGACAAACTGTCCAAATAAGTGAGGACTGTCACGAAATCCCTGCGGCAAAACTGTCCAGGTTAACTGGGAAGCTGGCTGTGTAGGGTCTTCAAAGGCAAATAGAAATTGACTTTCCTCTGCCAAAGGCACTGAATAGAAGGCATCTTTCAAATCAATTACTGAAAAATATTTGGCTCGTTCAGGAATTTCAGACAATAGAGTATAAGGATTAGGCACCACAGGGTGTAAAGGAACCACAGCCTCATTTATTATTCGTAAATCTTGAACTAATCTCCATTTATCATTTGATTTTTTTACACCCAAAATAGGAGTGTTGCATGGACTGTTACAGGGAACTAATAGTCCCTGTTCCTTTAAATTCTCAATGATGGGTTTTAACCCTTCCTTAACCTCAGGTTTCAGTGAATACTGCTTCTTATGTGGGAATAAGTGTGGGTCCTTGAGCTTGACAACTACAGGAATAGCATTTTGTGCTCGACCCACAGATTTTCCATCAGCCCATACTCTAGGATTCACATTTTGTTCAACTAAAGGGAGAGAAAGGGAAGGCTCCATATTCATGAAAACAGAGGCATGGACTTTGCTCAGTATATCCCTCCCCAAAAGGGGTGAGGGTGATTCTGGCACGATAAGAAACTCGTGTGAAAATAGCACAGAATCCCAGTTGCATGATAGAGAATAACTGAAGTAATACCTTTCGGCTCGTCCAGACAGTCCCATTACGGAAGCGGATCGGGAAGAAAGTGGGCCAGGGGCTTCAGTAAGCACGGAGTAAGTTGCCCCAGTATCTAAAAGGAAATTGACGGATTGGCCTTCCACTGTTATTAATACCCGGGGTTCCTCAGGTGTAATTAGGACGGGAGCTTGTGTGGGGACCCCCGGGCACCTTCAGTCCTGATTGTCTTGAGAGTCAGACCCCTGAGACCTACGCCTCTGGGGGCAGTCTCTCCTCCAGTGTGGTCCCTTGCAGACTGGACATGGAGCCGGGGGCGGCTTAGATGCCTGAGGGCAATCCCGCTTGAGATGCCCCTCCTTTCCACAGCAATAGCAAGCCCATCCCTTTTCACCTGGGTCCCTCTGGGCATTTTTCTCAGGCTGCTTAAGAACGGTTTTCATAGCCATTGCGAGGGCTTCCGCCTTTTCCTTCGTCTTTTTCTGCCTTTCTTTCTTTTCCTCATATTCCCTACCATAATAGACTGTCTGAGCCAGTTGTAACAGATTATCTAAAGACTGATTTGGTCCATACGCCCGTTTTGATAACTTACGGCGAATATCTGGAGCCGACTGAGTGAGAAATTTATCTTTTAAGATCACTTTCCCTTCTTCACTTTCGGGATCAATCTCAGTGAATCTGCGAAGGGCTTCTCTCAGTCTATCTAGGAATTTACCAGGAGCTTCTTTCTCCTCCTGTTCTATGTCTGCCAGTTTGCCATAGTTTAAAGGCTTAGAACGCGCCTGTCTGAGTCCTTCAAGAATACATCTGACAAAATGACTCTGATCCCATCTTCCTTTAGCAGTGTTATAGTCCCAGTCTGGTTCTGTAGCTGGGACCGCCTGACTCCCAGTGGGGAGGGCAGTTATCTCGTCCTCCCTCTTTCCCACTGATTCATTACCAAGCCACTCATCACCATAAGCAACCGCTTTCCCCAAAACTCGAGCCTTTGAGTCGGGAGTCAGCGTTTGTCCCAAGATATACATCACATCCTTCCAAGTGAGGTCATAATGCAGAGTAACACCTTTAAAAGCTCTAATATACTTTTCTGGGTCCTCTAAATAGTCTCCCAGGTCCTCTTTAATTCTTTGTATCTCTTGATAAGAAAAAGGCTTATTAACTCTCATAGACTGATAATTTCTCCCGGTGGGTACTTCGTGAAGAGGCAACAGCATGAGTGGCTGTCCCTCAGTCTCTCTGGCTGCTCTGGACATATCCCAGGGGTAGATTGGAGAAACCTGCTTTTCTTTATCTCTTTGCCTCCTGTCCTCCATCTCATCTCTTACTTCGATGGTCTGAGTTTCTACTGAAACCAGAGTAGTCTGAAGTCGTACTGAGACAGGAGTTGTTTGGACCTCTACGTGAGCAATTCGAATCTCAATTTGGGTTCCCACTGAGACCGAGGCAGTTTGAGTCTCAGTTTGTGTTTCCACTGAGACCAAAGCAGTTTGAGTCTCAGTTTGGAGACCCGGATACAGGGGCAAAGTAGGAGGACAGGGGGGAGCGGAAGGTTTCACACCCAAATCTACACCCTTAGGACATAAGTCTGGCATATTTCGCAGAGAGAAAAAGGGCAACACATACGCTACTTCTACCCATTTCCCTTGCTTTTTACAGAACCGGTCTAATTGTAAAACAGTGTTATACTTAAGAGACCCTCCAACTGGCCACCGTTCGCCGTCCTCCAGTGGGTACCGCGGCCATGCAGTATCACATAGGAAGACCAGGTGTGTCTTCTTTAAGCCCTGGGGATCAAATCTATCCCAGTTTTTCAGGATACAGTTCAAAGGAGTGAGGCTGGAATTGTTAGCTCCCATCTGTAAGAGAGAAAAAAAGCGACCAGCGCCATTTTTTTCTACCGGAGGCGTCCCTCCCTGCTCTAGATGGGGGTGTAGACAGACGTTACACCAAAAGCTTTTCCTTCCTGGTCGGACTTAGTCTGTCTCTTACCGACGCAGGCGTCACATTCGTCCCTCCCGGTTCTACCACCGAGACGGGGTGGGGATGCACCAGGGGTAGACCTGATGGCATCCCTGACTGACGTCCAGCCCTTCACCTTGCTTGCCTCT
Organism: Cervus elaphus; assembly: GCF_910594005.1. NCBI lineage: Eukaryota > Metazoa > Chordata > Mammalia > Artiodactyla > Cervidae > Cervus > Cervus elaphus. The sequence continues at coordinate 674,030 of NW_025316681.1, read as the reverse complement.
GATGCCACCCGGGGCGCAATCAGAGTAACCTTCCGGAATGCTTCCCAAGCTAAGACCTCTGGGGGACACATTCATCACCTGAGTGCCTGTGCACGACCCTGAGTACATTTCTGACCGCAATAAGACCGATACAACATGAAACTGAGATGTTCTTTCCAAGCGTCACCACACCGGTATAAGAGCCTCCTCTGGTCCACTAAGAGCCAGTGTTACCAAAGGAAAAAAACCATTGCAGTTCCAATCCGAGTAACCTTTAACCTCAGAGATGCTCTGGGAGTTAGAGCTCCATCTAGCTTCCGAACTTTCCATGCCTAGCGAGGCTAGGCGCTTCCTGACTACCAATCCAAGTTTGAGACCTAGACCACAGTAGAGTAGCAACATAGGCCACAAGTCCCTTGAAAGTCTATGATCCGATAGATAAGGTTAGTACTTCTAATTCCCAAGGAGCTATGAAATGGTCAAAGAGACTGAAAAGTTTGACCGAGAAAGGAGAGTTCGGTCCACACGCTTTGCCCGTTTCTGGTCAGTTCCCGAAGGAGACATTGGTTGCCTCTTGGCATTGGCAGGTCGGTATAAACCCCCGACAGGTTTTTGCCATAGCCTTATGAGGTCACCGCGGGACCACAGAGCAGGGCTCCTCACTTGCTTCGTGCAGGGCGTTTCATTCATTTACACAAGCACACCATAAAGTTAGTAAAGTACAGCGGAAAACGTGTTCGCTAGGAGAACAAAGAACTAGAGCTCCAAGCATCTTTACCTTGTCCTGAAGGATCCCGGACGAGCCCCCAAGATGAAAGGTTGTTTCTGAACGATAAGACGCGGGATTCTTGGCCTCCGGAGGAGACGAATTCAATCCGGGGCCAGAGACGAGGCTGGATCACTCAGAGCTTTTGTGTAATAAAGTTTTATTAAAGTATAAAGGAGATAGGGAAAGCTTCTGACATAGGCATCAGAAGGGGGCAAAAGAGTACCCCCCTCCTAGTCTTTAGCTGTATGTTATATAGTCACTCACAGTCTGTTAATGAAATGAAAGGAATGTCATAAAATTTAGAATGGCATCAGATAATTCATCCCAGGCCATAAAACGATTGACTTGAATCTTTTAGAAGGGCAGAATACCAACAAATACTTCCGTTTACATAGATTAGGAGAACAATACCTGAGGAAGTAAGTTAGGCCGTTTAGCAGAACCAACTTGAAGATTGAGTCTGGGGTTCATTAACATAGCTTAAGACCACATTTCCATATGAAAAAGGCATGTATTGGTTAACTCAAAGTTTGAGAGTGGTTAGCTTTAGGTGAGACCAGGTGTCATGGCAACACAGAATGTTAAGAGAAACCTCCTTTTAAATTTGTATAGAGAATGAAAAACAGATCTCTGGTTTGTTTCTTCTTGCCATTTAAGAGAGATAAAAATGTCTGGCACTTACAGCCTCTTTCCTTCATTTGGAGACCCCTGGACTTCCTGCCTGTTACCCTCTCATCATTGCGACCAGAGGCCTCACTTCCTTTGAAAACTCCAGAGGAACGTGGAGATCAGTGCCTCCAAAGGAGACGAAGCCTGACTCCTCGTGAAACATGATAGAAGTCCCAGGATTCCTGTGGCACGTGGAAAGGGACCCTTGGTCTCCCGCCTCAGCTGGAGAGGCGTCCCAATTGCCCTGCCAAGCCTCGAGGAGAATCCCGAGTTGTCCCTCGCAACTAGGCAGGAGTCCTGACGTCGCTGCACAAACACGTGGGTGGAAGGGCCATCCCCGTCGTAACTCGAGAATATACCCCAGGTTTCCGCCGCAACTCGAGAAAAACCATGAGACTTCCCCCTCGCCAGGAGATGAGGCCCGATTCCCCTGCACTGCGTGCAGAGCAATTCCGTGTTGCACATCACACATGAAAGGAGCCTTGATTTCCTTGATGGCACTCCAGAGAAACCCCAAGAACACTGTTTCAAGGCTAGAGGGATCCTGAGGTCACTGTAGCAACACGAAAGAGCTCCGTGGACCAAAAATCAACTCGAGATGAGAGGTTAGTCCCTGGCTTCGACTCCAGAGGAATACCACCTTACCACAAGCACCTCAAGAGGAGGCTTCTCTCAGCTCTAGGTATGTGAGAGGGACCCTGATTTTGCGGCCTCAAGTGGAATGGACACCGCGATGCACTGACGTGAAATAAGGCCGGATATCCCTTCAGTGACTTGAATGCAGGCTCGTCTTGCATCTCTCAAGATGAAAGGATGTCTGAATCCCCTGTGGAGACCACAGAGAAAGACGTAGTTCCCCACCTCATGGCGACCGGAGGCCTCACATCCTTTGAAAACTCCAGAGGTACGCGGAGATCAGTGCCTCCAAAGGAGACGATGCCTGACTCCTCGTGAAACTTTATAGGAGTCCCAGGATTCCTGTGGCACATGGAAAGGGACCCTTGGTCTCCCGCCTCAGCTGGAGAGGCGTCCCAATTGCCCTGCCAAGCCTCGAGGAGAATCCCGAGTTGTCCCTCGCAACTAGCCAGGAGTACTGATGTCGCTTAAGAAACACGTTTGTGGAAGGGCCATCCCCGTCGTAACTCGAGAATATACCCCAGGTTCCCGCCGCAACTCGAGAAAAACCATGAGACTTCCCTCTCGCCGCGAGATGAGGACCGATTCCCCTGCACTGAGTGCAGAGCAATTCCGTGTTGCACATCACACATGAAAGGAGCCTTGATTTCCTTGATGGCACTCCAGAGAAACCCCAAGAACACTGTTTCAAGGCTAGAGGGATCCTGAGGTCACTGTAGCAACACGAAAGAGCTCCGTGGACCAAAAATCAACTCGAGATGAGAGGTTAGTCCCTGGCTTCGACTCCAGAGGTATACCACCTTACCACAAGCACCTCAAGAGGAGGCTTCTCTCAGCTCTAGGTATGTTAGAGGAACCCTGAGTTTGCGGCCTAAAGTGGAATGGACACCGTGATGCCCTGACTCGAAATAAGGCCGGATATCCCTGCAGTGACTTGAATGCAGGCTCGTCTTGCATCTCCCAAGACGAAAGGATGTCTGAATCACCTGTGTAGACCACAGAGAAAGACCTAGTTCCCCACCTCATCGCGACCGGAGGCCTCACATTCTTTGAAAACTCCAGAGATACGCGGAGATCAGTGCCTTCAAAGGAGACGATGCCTGACTCCTCGTGAAATTTGATAGGAGTCCCAGGATTCCTGTGGCACGTGGAAAGGGACCCTTGGTCTCCCGCCTCAGCTGGAGAGGCGTCCCAATTGCCCTGCCAAGCCTCGAGGAGAATCCCGAGTTGTCCCTCGCAACTAGGCAGGAGTCCTGACGTCGCTGAACAAACACGTATGTGGAAGGGCCATCCCCGTCGTAAATCGAGAATATACCCCAGGTTCCCGCCGCAACTCGAGAAAAACCATGAGACTTCCCCCTCGCCGCGAGATGAGGCCCGATTCCCCTGCACTGCGTGCAGAGCAATTCCGTGTTGCACATCACACATGAAAGGAGCCTTGATTTCCTTGATGGCACTCCAGAGAAACCCCAAGAACACTGATTCAAGGCTAGAGGGATCCTGAGGTCACTGTAGCAACACGAAAGAGGTCTGTGGACCAAAAATCAACTCGAGATGAGAGGTTAGTCCCTGGCTTCGACTCCAGAGGAATACCACCTTACCACAAGCACCTCAAGAGGAGGCTTCTCTCAGCTCTAGGTATGTTAGAGGAACCCTGAGTTTGCGGCCTAAAGTGGAATGGACACCGTGATGCCCTGACTCGAAATAAGGCCGGATATCCCTGCAGTGACTTGAATGCAGGCTCGTCTTGCATCTCCCAAGACGAAAGGATGTCTGAATCACCTGTGTAGACCACAGAGAAAGACCTAGTTCCCCACCTCATCGCGACCGGAGGCCTCACATTCTTTGAAAACTCCAGAGGTACGCGGAGATCAGTGCCTCCAAAGGAGACGATGCCTGACTCCTCGTGAAACTTGATAGGAGTCCCAGGATTCCTGTGGCACGTGGAAAGGGACCCTTGGTCTCCCGCCTCAGCTGGAGAGGCGTCCCAATTGCCCTGCCAAGCCTCGAGGAGAATCCCGAGTTGTCTCTCGCAACTAGGCAGGAGTCCTGACGTCGCTGAACAAACACGTGGGTGGAAGGGCCATCCCTGTCGTAACTCGAGAATATACCCCAGGTTCCCGCCGCAACTCGAGAAAAACCATGAGACTTCCCCCTCGCCGCGAGATGAGGCCCGATTCCCCTGCACTGCGTGCAGAGCAATTCCGTGTTGCACATCACACATGAAAGGAGCCTTGATTTCCTTGGTGGCACTCCAGAGAAACCACAAGAACACTGTTTCAAGGCTAGAGAGATCCTGAGGTCATTGTAGCAACACGAAAGAGCTCCGTGGACCACAAATCAACTCGAGATGAGAGGTTAGTCCCTGGCTTCGGCTCCAGAGGAACATCACCTTACCACAAGCACCTCAAGAGGAGGCTTCTCTCAGCTCTAGGTATGTGAGAGGGACCCTGAGTTTGCGGCCTCAAGTGGAATGGACACCGCGATGCCCTGACTCGAAATAAGGCCGGATATCCCTGCAGTGACTTGAATGCAGGCTCGTCTTGCATCTCCCAAGACGAAAGGATGTCTGAATCCCCTGTGGAGACCACAGAGAAAGACCTAGTTCCCCACCTCATCGCGACCGGAGGCCTCACATCCTTTGAAAACTCCAGAGGTACGCGGAGATCAGTGCCTCCAAAGGAGACGATGCCTGACTCCTCGTGAAACTTGATAGGAGTCCCAGGATTCCTGCGGCACGTTGAAAGGGACCCTTGGTCTCCCGCCTCAGCTGGAGAGGCGTCCCAATTGCCGTGCCAAGCCTCGAGGAGAATCCCGAGTTGTCCCTCGCAACTAGGCAGGAGTCCTGCCGTTACTGAACAAACACGTGTGTGGAAGGGCCATCCCCGTCGTAACTCGAGAATATACCCCAGGTTCCCGCCGCAACTCGAGAAAAACCATGAGATTTCCACCTCGCCGCGCGATGAGACCCGATTCCCCTGCACTACGTGCAGAGCAATTCCGTCTTGCACATCACACATGAAAGGAGCCTTGATTTCCTTAATGGCACTCCAGAGAAACCCAAAGAACACTGTTTCAAGGCTAGAGGGATCCTGA